>NC_067138.1:17704677-18404677 GCF_903995435.1 Acomys russatus
GCAGTTTCAAGTCTGAGCCAAAATAACCCTTTCCTCTTTATACGCTAATTTTGCTAATTTTGTGGACAGCTGAGGCCCAGTTTCTCTTCTGTCTCATGGATCTCAGTCAAGGCTTCACCTCCTCCAGGAAGCCTTCCCTGACTTCCTGAGGTTTATCTAGCTACTTCTTGGAATAATCTTTTCTCACGGACTTAGTCATAGCGTATCACCTGCTGCTCATCTGTCTGCCCACCAATAGTAAGCTCCCTGAGGGTGGAGCCATTAGCTCACACTTGCATTCTCAGTTAGTGACTAAGAGAATACGAACGTCAGAGGGCACTGGGCGTGGGGAAGAGAAAAGCAGTGGATTCCAGGGAGCCCCGGAACCTGGCCACGGACCTTGGGGCTTAGGCAAGCAAAAATAAACCTTTGAAGATTTGTTGTGGCAGAAGGAAAAAGAAGCAAGGTTGTCCAGGACACAGACACCTCCGCTCCTAGCCCGAGGTTGTCTGAATTCAATTTCCAGGTCTTTTTCCTGATTCCTTAAGCTACTAGGAGAGCTGTCTGTGCCTCCATTTTCTTCACTGGTAGGAAAAGGCCGTCTATTACAGCGGCACCCACGCTGAGCAGGGCAATAGACCAGCGTCCTCGCCAGCCCATTTCCTCTGAGCGTCTCCTGGATCTTGAGACTCCACTGGGCGTGGGGAGCGCATGCTGCACAGGTGCACCCAGTAGACGTTGCTACGGTACCTTTTCCTCTCCCACAGCTCCCTGGAAATCACCAGTCCGTGTTCTGTCTCTATGAACTGACCTGCCCTGGATGGTTCACACAATGGACTTGTAGGGAGTGTGACAATTGCTTTCACTTGTTTTACTTTCTGAGACACGATCTTAGGCTACCCAGGCTGGCCTCAAACTTCCTCTGTATTTCAGACCGGTCCTCTCACCTCAGAGGTCCTGGGGTTACGCGGGTGTGCACCACCCTGGACTCAGCATGCTTCCGAGGGTCATCCACGCTGTACTTCATTCCTTGCAGTGGCTAAATAGTATTTGAATTCTTCCACACCATCTATGGATAACCTATTCGTCCATTCCGTGCTTGGCATTCGGGTCTTGCCCCTTTTGATGATACCCAGAAGTGCTGCTGCGAAGATAAAGTATCTTTCCTTTTAGCTGCAGAGGCGATATCCCATAAACTCTGTTTGCATTATTTTTTTCTTTTCCTTGTACTGGCACATCTATGCTAAAGTTCAATTAGTAAGTTAGGTATAATAAGAGTTTAGCAGTAATAATTAATGACGAGAGCAATATCGTAGTTTAGTTCTCAGCTTGACATACCTGGGAAGAGGGCCTCTTAACTGAGGACTTGTCTGCATCAGATTTGCCTATGGGTGTGTCTGTGGCACATTTTCTTACCTGATGTCGGAGGATTCAGCTCACTGTGGGCAGCACCATCCCTAGGCAGGTGAGCCTGGGCTGTATAGCTGAACACAAGCCTCGGGAAAAGCCAGTAAGCAGCATTCCTCTGTGTCTCTGCTTCAATTCCTGCCTCTAGACTCCTGTGTTTTGCTTATCTTGGCTCCCCTTGATGGTGTAAGCCAAATATACCCATTCTTCTCCCTAGATGCCTTCGGTCAGTGTTTTGTCACAGCATCAGAGAAGCAAACTAGGGTGTTTACCTACATGTGAGCTTCTTCTTTCTTTGCTCCTTGAAATAACTTTTTGCACTGGCTTACCCACTCCCCCAACCCCCCCAAAGCAGATGAGTGGTGGCATGCGCCTTTGGTGTGAGAGGGGGTGGATGGTGTCAGCATGATGCCTTAGAGTGAAGCTGCCACATAAGGGTACCCTGTGCCTGGAGCTGACCTAGTAAATGAAGGAATGGGGATATGTGCTGCATGTGTGTGCTGGGTCAGAGGAAGATTCGTGTCCCTGGCCAGATAGCACAGGATAAAAATATAAAGCTCCTCAATTGTTTGCCTCTGGTATTTTTGTTTTCTTTTTCTTTCTTTCTTTCTTTCTTTCTTTCTTTTTTTTTTTTTAATTTAATCACTTTACAGCCTTACCCCATGCCCCTCCCTCCTTCCTTTTTACTCCCACCCTACATACCCCCTCCCTCATTCCCCCTTCTTCTCAGAAAGCGGGGAGCCCCCAAGGGGTACCAACCCACCCTGGCACCTAAAGTCACAGTAGGACTAAGTACATCCTCTCCCACTGAGGCGTGACAAGTCCCCCAGCTAGGGGAAAGGGATTCTTCATTCAGTGTTTCCCATCAAGATTGATGCTGGGCACCTGAAACACTAAGACAATTCAGATGAAGAAAATTCAGATGAAGGAAGGCTACTGGGAATGGTCTTTCTCCTCACATCCTTTGGGGGGCGGTATGTGTAGGAATTTCTGAGTTTTATGATAACGGGACAACCTGCTCTCAAGTGAGGCTGCTGCCTTTTACTTTCCCACCAGCAATATGGGGAGTTCCAGTCTCTCCACACTCTGATGATGTTTATTTTCTGGAGTTTTTGTTGGTTTCGGTTTTGCCATAGCTGTGACTGTCTTATTGACAAGCTGACTGGATTGAGGGATTCCAGGAGTAAATCATATCTCTGGGGAGACCTGTGAGGGAGTTTCCAGAGGTTCCTGACAGGTAGGACAGTCCCTGAGGATGGGAAACTCAGCCTGGGTGTGGACAGCAGCATACAACAGGCTGGAGTCTCAGACGGAACAGAGAAGAGGGACAGCCAGAGGGTGAGGCCTGGATGCTGCAGCTGCCACCTGTACCCCATCTTCCTCAGCCTTTCCCAGAACACACACCAGCACCAGCAGGATGTGGGGGAGCACCCAGGCCTTCAGCTGCAGCCTGGAATTGCATCATTGCTGTCTTTATTCTGAGACTTTATCCTCCTGAGCCGCGCTCTCTACGAGGCTCTCTACTTCTCCAGTGCTCGGCCAGCTATTGTTGGACAACCCAGGTTCCAATCATGTAAAACAATCTGGTAAATGCATTTAATTTCCTTTGGGTCGTAGTCCCCTCGAGAACTCCAGCACACCCAATACTGTCTTAGAGGTGCAGTGCAGACAGGCTTTGGTTTTGATTTGCATTTCCCTAATGACTTAGCTTCTTCCCACATACTGAGTTGTTGAGTCCCAGGCAGGTTTTTGGTTTGGTGGCTTGTACTATATAGGGAAATGTCTTTTTAGAATGCCAGCTTCCTGTCCCCTTTCCCTTCCTGGCCAGGATGTGAGGTTTCCTTGCCTGGGTCCTGTTTGACCTCCAGGTGTGGCCAACTGCCTGAGTCAAACAAGGTCAGTGGTACCTGGCTCACACTGAAGGCTCCTTAGACAGTGGGGTAGCTGAGGGTGAGAACTGTGAAACCCTTGGGCTGTGACCTTGGGTTGCAGCAGTCCAGGGCACTGACTTAGTTTCTTGTGCATAGCTGACTTTAATAACAGTGACTGTCCCACAGAGTCATTAGATGAAACGAGCTAATATCTGAAGCCAGCAGTCAGCACAGGGTCCCTGTGGCCATGGCACTGCCCATCCATGTGTTCTTCAATCTCCTCGGAGGCCTTTATGAACCATCTCCATTTGAACTACATAAGGACTCTCGCCTCTGTTGTGTGTCTGTGACAGTCTTCAAAAGCAAAGGAGTGTATCTTCATGAGATGGGGCATTTGTGTCTGAGCAAGACTTTAATGAAAACTATTTGATGAAAGGGCAGGGAACAAGAGTGGGGCGAGCAGATAGGAAGGCCAGCCTCCTTCACCGCACAGCAGCTGATAGACACACCAGGGGAGTGGCTTTCCTCTTCCCAGCTCTCCCTCTCCAACTGTGCACACACCGGGACCCTGTGGCATGCAGCTGGGCCAGCCTAACTGAACATTCCAGAATCCACACTGATGACCACACCCATTTCCAACCATGATTTCCTCAATCCTATCTGGGATTTCTGTCACGCTCCCACTTTTGGTCTGAGGCATCCGAGACAGAAAAGCTCTTTATTTGGGGAAGAAAGTTCCTTTGAAATTTTACTTGAACTCCCTCTTTGAAGGACCATGGACAATATTTTGCTTTCTTTTCTTTTTCTTTTTCTTTCTTTTTTTTTCCTATGTGGTGCAGGGGATTGAACTCAGGCCTCCCTAGGTGCTGTGGAAGCTTCCACCACTATGCTAAAGCACAGCCCAGTGTAACCCATTCTTTTCTTTGGGAAGGGGTAACCATGGCCTGGGAACACAGATTCACGCTATTCCAAATGTCATGTTTGAATGCGCAAGCAGGTTCATAAAGCTTTTGTAGTTTTAAGGGACAAAGAAAGTCACAAATCAAGACAAGTTTAAGACACATAGGTGTAAAAATCAGAGAACCAGGCACAATGTGATGGGAGAAGTTTTTGTATGGGTCCAAGATGGAGATCATTCTTGTAGCAAAGAAGCCAGGTACCGACTATCCATGACGGCACACGTCATGAGTGTGTGTGCGTGCGTGCGTGTGTGTGTGTGTGTGTGTGTGTGTGTGTGTGTGTGTGTGTGTGTGTGTTACGGTAATGCCCTGGCTATGAGGGCCTATTCTGCTCGCGGTGGGTCAGGATAGCCACCCAACGACCCTTTCCAGCCAGCTGCAGAGAGAAACACCACACCGGGGCTCAAAGTTGGGGCAACCTTGCTGCTGATCCTCATTTGCGCGATGGGTCTGATGGCTTTGTCCGTGGCCGGCATGGTGTCGGGACAGCTCACATTGATCCCCCAGGTCTTGAAGCAGGTGTTTCCCTGCTCCCCATCCAATCCATTTTGGTGAAAATCCAGATGGCAGCACCCACAACCAGGACAGGAAGACTCCTGGGCACGTCTTGCAAGCTCCAGGCTCTGCTGGAAAGCATCCCAGAGCACTTTCAACATGCCCACCCTACCTGTCCATCTCCTGTGGGCTGTGGGTCTGCATGCGGGAAAGCCCAGGTCTTCCCAGCTTTGAATCATACCTTGTCACTTCATGGGTTACTCTACCTCCCCCAGTGAGCGCCCATGCACCCCTATCGTCTGAGGAGGTTTATATTTCTGCTTCTGGTGGACATTTTTCTCCCCTTCTTTCTCTCCCCAACCCCTCCCTTCCTCCTTCCTTCCCTCCCTTCCTCTTCTTCCCTTATTCTCCCTCCTTTCTTCTCCTCTTCCCTCTCCCATTAACTCAGATCCTGTACTAGGAATTGACAAGAGGCTACAGACTAAATAAAGACAAGTGTCACTGTGGCCCAGGGCAGGCACTCCACAGAGAGGGCTTTAGGCCTCAGGGGATGGCAGCCCAGATCCTGTTCATAGAGTTGGGCCCCACTACAAATCTGTGCACATCCTTTTGCTCTACTGTTTTATCTTCCTTCGTTTACTCTTTGACCAAAATCTAGCTCAAGAGGATTTTTTGTTTGTTTGTTTGTTTGTCTATTTGTTTTGTTTGCCCCATATTCTGTAATCCAGCCTTGAGCAGTCCTTCAGGATAGGTCAGTTAGCTCAGGAACTCTCCAAGAAGCAAAGGAATGTGCCCACATATGAGCATTGTGGATTCACTGTGCTGTGTATATATATATATATATATATATATATATATGCATATATATATTAGGCTGAGGATTGGGGTCTTTCCATAGGGACTGCTCCTCAAAGTGTCTCAGATATGTATAGCATGCTCCTGCCTCAGAACTGTTGGGATGGCTGTTTCCTTTGCATAGCACTTTCTCCTCTCAGAGTTCTCTGTAGAGGAATTTTAATCCAGCAACATGGCTACTCTGGCTGGAATACAGACCTGCCTTTAATCCTAAGAAACAGAGGCAAGCAGATCTCTGAGATCAAGGCCAGCTTGGTAAAGAGCAAGTTTCAGGTAAAGAAAAGCTTAGGTCCAGGCATGGTGGTAGACACCTTTTAATCCCAGCAGCACTCAGGAGACAGAGGCTTGCAGATATCTGAGTTCTGTTCAGGCACTTCAGCTGAGTCTGAGCTGAGGGTAGTGCAGTGGAGTTGAGTTCACTGCAGTTCAGTTCATGGAATTCAGAGTCAGTTTTTAGCAGAAGAGTCTTACAGAGAGGTTGAAGGGCAAACAAGCTAGACACAGGTGAAGAAGCCAGTTTGAATCAGTCAGCTTGGAGAGCAGTTTGAACCAGAATAACCGAGTTGAACCAGCCAGAGAGAGGGGGAAAGGATGAAGTTATTTAGCAGTGAGTCTCAGAGACTGAAAACACTCTAGGCCTAGGTTAGATTGTATGGGGGCTAGAGGCTTCCAGGACTAGGCCTAGGTTAGCAAACGAAGGCTGTCAGCCTCCCAGATGATGGTTAGTTACGTGAATAAAAGATACTTTTTTGTTTGTTTGTTTGTTTGTTTGAGACAAGGTTTCTCTGTGTGGCCTTGGCTGTCCTAGACTTGCTTTGTAGACCAGGCAGGCCTCGAACTCACAGTAATCCACCTGCCTCTGCCTCCCAAGTGCTGGGCTTAAAGGCGTATGCCACCATGCCTGGCTATAAAAGATACTTTAACAGTTCCCTGTGGTTGGCCTTCTCTCTTGCCTCTTGCAAGGTTTTCCTGGCAGACTTGTTTGTCTGAGGAGGACCTGGGATAAGGCATGACTCTGTCCCAGCAGGGACCTTTCCTTGAAGGTTTGCTGAGTGAACTCATAGTGAGTAGATGACACGTGGGGCACCTTTTAGCTTTGAGAGACAATGGTTTGGGATAGTGACGGGAAAGGAGACTGGATACCCAACCTAAGGAGCTTGGTGTGGGTGCCACTTCTGCCCCTCACAGACCAGCTGAAGAACTCAACTGCAAGTATGGGTATCTCCACTCCCTCATAAATAAAATGGGGTCCACACTTACTTGCTGTGTCTATACACTCGCCAAGTGTCCCGCCTGTGGGGCAGGGCACTTTGTGTCTTGTGAGGCAATGTAGTATTCAGTCCATATCTGTACCCATTATCCCCACAGTGGCTCACAACCATTTGTTGGTCCAGTTCTGGTGGATTCAACGCCCTCTTCTGGCCTCCTCAGGTACTGCATGCATAAGGTGCACATATATACATGCGGGAAAAACACCCATACATGTAAAATTTAAAAATAATGTATAAGAAAAAGAAGAAAGCTAGCTGGGCATCAGCATTCATCACTTCCTGCTTCCTGGCTGTGGCTATCATGCGACCAGCTGCTCCACACTGCTGCTTCTGTCCCTTCCCTGCCAGGATGGACTGTACTTTGACCCATGAGTGTAAACAAGTCATTTCTCCGATAAAATGTTTTCATCAGGGTATTCCATCGCAGCATCAGAGTAAGGTGCTAACACAAGAGGCATGGAATATGTGCTTCTTGCTTGCAATGTAGTTAAAAAAAAAAAAGAAAAACATCATTTGGCCAGGCATGATGGCCTGTCATCCCAGAATTTAGGAGGCTGGGGCCAGAGGACCGCTATGAGTTAGAAGCCAGCTGGAGGGCTACAAAGTGACATTCTTTCTCCAAACAAAAAAAGGCAAGAAAAAAAATCATTGTCTATATAGGCAAAGCCTAGAAACAATAGCAATGCATAAAGTGGTCAATGAACATATAAGCCTGTGTCTAACATAGAGAACTATCAGGATGGCAAAGCTCATTGAGTACCTCCCCCTCCTCCTCCTTCCCCTCCCTCTCCCCTTCCTCCTCCCCCCCCTCCCCCTCCCTTCCTCCTCCTCCTTCCCCTCCCCCTCCCCCCTCCCCCAGCTGGCTTTGACCCTGTGCTCCTCCTTCCTCAGCCTCCCTATCTAAAACAAGAGGGTGGCCTCTAACGCCTGTGCCATGGCTGGAGGTAAGAGACCCAGGCAGGCAATACTACACCCTGGCCTTAGAGGGAGAGACTAGTGGAAGTTTGCACTCTCCAAAGACGTTTCTCACACAGTACAGTCTTGGACACTGCTATCCTACCAAGCCCATCACAGCTATAGGGTTATCCTTTTCAGGAAAGCTTCTTTTCTTTATTTTTATTCTTTTAAATCATGTGTATGCATGTGTGTCAGTACGTGGATATGTACACACAGTGCACATGCCTGAAGGACCAGAGGTGTTGGATCCCCCAGAGCTGGAGTTACAGGCAGTTGCTAGGATTCAAATTCAGGTCCCCCCAGGAGAGCCATAGCCACTCTTAACCGATGAGCCATCTCTCCAGCTCCTCCCCTTCCAAAGAATAACTTTTATTCATTCTCTGACAATTTCATACATATATA
Organism: Acomys russatus; assembly: GCF_903995435.1. Taxonomy (NCBI): domain Eukaryota; kingdom Metazoa; phylum Chordata; class Mammalia; order Rodentia; family Muridae; genus Acomys; species Acomys russatus. The sequence goes on from NC_067138.1 coordinate 17,712,874, forward strand.
CAATATATCTTGAATATCCCACCTCCGACTAACCCCCCCCCCCACACACACACATCCAATAACCCTCCTACCTTCATGCTCTCTGTTTCTTGTTTAGCTGCCTGCTGGAATGCTGGCTGATTTTGTTGCCTTGATCTGGTGCAGGTAACCTTAACTGTGGTGAGTTCACAAATGCAACAGCCATGCCCTGTCCAGAAGACAGCATCTTCCACTATGCCTTCCCATGCTGCACCCCTTTACATGATGGCCCTGAGCCTTGGTGAAGGGGACAACATAGACGCTCCCTTTGGCTGAGCATTTAGCAGTTACTTATTCTCTGACCAGTTCTGAGTCTCTGCGTTGTGATTGCTATAACAGAGGAAAGATGTGCACACTGGTGCAATGGCGCTGTGGCTGGGTTAAAGGCCCGCTTCATGGGACAGAATACACACCACGGTTCCAGAGCTCATAGACCTGACGGGGAGCAACCGCTATTACTGTTTTACTAAGTGAACATGTTGTCAAGCTGCCTTCTATTTGTGTTTACACCCAGAGGTTAGGGCTATTCTCAGGCTTGACGGTTGCTTTTCTAGTGGCTGGGCGTAGTGCTCAGAGCCTTGTACTTTAGGCAAGGACTCTTACCAGTGAGCCACAGCCTCAGCCCTTATACCTAAAAACACAATCCCAGATAAATAAAGTAAGCTCAGAAGAACAAAAAGCTTACTGTCTGGATGCACTAGGATGTGGGGTTTGATATAAATAATGTCAGGAACTTGTTAATGGTGTGATATGATATTCTGGCTGTGTAGTTCAGGAGATTTAAACACTGAGGCATCTTGAGACATACGCCCACTTACTGTGCAGTCCTAAGAAAGAGGGTTAAATATGAGAAAAAGAGAGAGGGGAAGGTAATGTTGATCTAATTAGGCAGAAATAAAACCACTACGATGGTCAGTTGGTTGACAGGTGCAAGATCTAGGTAGCATTTATTGTATTGTATGCTTTTGCCTTTGAAAACAAAATTATGGTTGTGTGCGCACGTGCGTGTGTGTGTGTGTGTGTGTGTGTGTGTGTGTGTGTGTGTGTGTGTGTGCGCAGCACCCTCAGAGGCCAGAAGAGGGAGTCAGGTCTTCCTGGAGCTGGAGGTAGAAGAATGTTAATTCAGAACATGGTTGTTCTGGCAAGAGATCACATCCAAAGACCTTCTAGGTTTGTGTGATTTGGCTGGCAAGAAATCACATCCAAAGAATCTAGGTCTGGAAGCCTGACATGTGGTACACGCCTTTAATCCCAGCACTCTGGAGGCAAAGGCAGGCAGATCACTGTGAGTTTGAGGCCAACCTGGTCTACAAAGCAAATCTAGGACAGCCAAGGCTACACAGAGAAACCCTGTCTCGAAACACGCCCCCCCCCCCCAAAGAATCTAGGTCTGTGTGATTCAGCTGGAATACAAACATGCCTTTAATCTAGGAGACAGAGGCAAACAGATCTGAGTTTAAGGCCAGCCTGGTTCAGAGCAAGTATCAGGTAAAGAAAAGCTTAGATTCAGGCTGCATGGTGGTACATGCCTTTAATCTCAAAGGAAGGGTAAGTTAGTTTGTAGTGATTTTTGGAAGTGATGTCTAATTGAGTGGCAGAAAAGGTGATGAATCCCAGAAGATTTGAAGACTAGGATACACCCAACTCTCACAAGAGAGTGGAAAGGGAAGCTACTTAAGAAGCGGTTTTACAGAGAGAGGAGGCAGTTTACTGGGACAGTAAGAGAGAGATGGGCTGCAGAGAGAAAACTCAGGTGAACCAGATCAGAATGAGCCAGAAAACGAGGAGAAGCCAGATTAGAGCAGATTGCTGAGTTAGTTTGAGGCCAAGCAGAACAATTCTGGGCCAAGAAAGAAACCCTATTAAATAAATCAGCTGGGAGAAGAGTTTGAGCCAGAACAGCTGAGTAGAACCAGCCAGCCCAGAGCTCAGAAAGAATAAGTAAGGGTGAGCTTATTAAGCAATAAGTCTCAGAGGCTGAAAACATTCTAGGCCTGGTTAGATTGTACATATGCCAGAAGTTTCCAGAACTAGGCCTAGGCCAGCAGAAGGAGGTAGTAAGCCTCCCAGACAACAACTGAAACAGGAGAATAAAAGTTACTTTTACACAGTGCAATCCCCTACCTTGGCTACTAGAAACCAAACCCAGCTTCTCTGAAGAGCAGCAAGCACATCCTTACCTGATGCACCATCTCTCCAGCCTCATTTATTATTATTATTTTATTTTATTAATTTATTCAGATTAGAACTCAATTGTTATCCCATCACTTGCATCCTCCCATTCCTCCCTCCCTCCTGATTTCACCATATTCCCCTCCCCTAGGTCTATGACCGAGGGGGACCCTCCCCCACTATATGGTCATAGGCTATCAAGTCTCATCTTGGTAGCCTGCTTACTCTTGGTTTGAGTGCCATTAGGCCTCCCCACCAAGGGGAGGTGGTCAAATATGGGGCACCAGAGTTTGTGTCAGAGTCAGTCCCTGTCCAGCCTCATTTTTCACTTTTTTGCGTATTAGAAAACTTTTTATAATTAAAAGCTGTGAAACATTTCTAGGTATCTTGGTGTGTGCTTGTATTTCTAGCTACTCAGGAGGCTGAGGCAGGAGGGTTGCTTGAACTCAGGAATTAGAGATTAAGCTGAGCAACAGAATGAGTGCCAATTTAAAAGAAGAGAGAAACAGAGGGAGGGAGAGAAGGAGGGAGGGAGGAAAGGAAGGAGGGAGGGAGGGAGGGCAGCAGGAAGGGAGGAAGTGAAATTCCATTAGTTCTGCCCATTGTGTTCTGAGGGATATGAGCAGTTTCTCAATCAGGGGGCCCTGGAAGGCCCCTCTGCCATACATAGAAGCTGCTATGCAGGCATGAGCTGTTGTGGTTATTGTTGTTGTTGTTGTTGTTGTTGTTGTTGTTTTTAATGTTCCTTGAGGGGAGTTCTGTGCACAAAAGAAGAAATACTACTTGAGGATAGATTTTAGACATTGCATTTAAGGCTGGGAAGGTGGCTCAGCAGCAAATTGCTTTTCATGCACGGATGAGGGCCTGAGTTTAATCTTCAGGTGTGGTGGCTTGTAACCCTGTGCTGGGGAGGAGGGGATGGACCCTGGGCCTCTCTGTCCAGTCAGTCTAGCCAAGATTGGTAAGCTGCGGGTTGGTTGCCTGACATTTCCACACCAGTACCCATACCACCGTACATAAATGTGCACATATGCATACACAAAAACTGTGTCTGACTTATTTAAGAAATACACTGGGGGAAAAGAACTCTTCACTTTCATTAAACTTTTAACTTCAACTAACAACTTTCATTTTATTTATGAACGTAAATCTTAACAGTTGCTTTGAGGGGGTATTTTATGTTTCACTTAATTAAATCCCCTTCTATATTTTAAAGGGAATTTATAAATGTAATATATTTGAGTTTATTTATAAGGACTTCAAATGCTTAACAATCAGAACATTCCCAAACACTTAACCAATTCTAATAAGGATAATAAATTACACTTTAAAACAGTGCATCTCAAGTACTCATAAACATTCCAATATTGTTTACAAATCTAGTAAAATCACAAATCTAAACAATTACTCAATTACACATTTTAAACTGGAATCATGAGGCTCATATATTAAATTCTTTAATACTGACTCTTTTTAAACATTACACACTGAAAATGCCCAATCTATACAGATCGCTGCTAAGCCACACAGAAAAGTATTCCTACTCCTTCTGAACCCTTCCCAAGGTCAACAGACACTTACGCACAGAGGAAACAATTAGGTCGACCCCAGTGACTTGCAGTTTCCACCTTGGAGGCTGAGGCAATGTGGAAGAGTCTTTTTTGTGTGACATTCATAGACAAATCACCATAACAGAGACACCATGGGGAGGGGCACTGGAATCCACTGCTTAAGGGTCCCATTTATTCTGAGTCTCTCCCTCTCCCTCTCTCTCTCTCTCTCTCTCTCTCTCTCTCTCTCTCTCTCTCTCCTCTCCCTTCCCCCCTCCCTCATAGCTTTAATGTATTTACTGATTGCCTAATTTTGGTCAGGATCTGCTCCTCAAATTCTACCCCTACATATTATTCCTGCTTTGTGGGAACACAGCTCTTAGCTGTAAATGACACCCAGATAGAGCCTATGTCTCTCTAGTGGCTTTGTTTAGCTTTATTCAGAAGTCATGCTGGAGGTTGACCAGGACTCCAGAACTCACAGACTGCCTCTCTGCCATGCTGAGGGCTCAGATACAAGCCATGCCTCTGGCCTAGGTCTCTCCTACACTCCAACCCCAAGAAGCCATCTTGGCAGGGTAAGGGCAGGGACCTCTTTCTTCTTTGTGTTTCCCAGATCTGGGAGGATTTCCCTGGTGTAAAAGCGAGTGGTGAGCGGCGTGCGGGAGGCCTCTCCAAACCTCAGGAAAGAAAAACTTTGTCTCTACTTTGCCTGTTCCCAATCCCCCCACCCTCCTTTGTTAGAAGGCAAACACCAAAGACCACCACATCCCTCCCTCCCTCTCTTTATTTTATGTTGTTTCTTTGAAATAAGGTCTTACTATGGAGGCCAAGTGGCCTCAGCCTTGCTTATGCTGGGTGAGATTACAAAGATATGCTACCATGTCTGGATTGCTCCTTCCTTTCCTCCCTCTTTTCTTCCTTCCTTCCCTCCTTCCTTCCCTCCCTCCTTCCCTCCCTCCTTCCTTCCTTCCCTCCCTCATTCCTTCCTTCCCTCCCTCCCTCCTTCCCTCCCTCCTTCCTTCCCTCCCTCCCTCCTTCCTTCCTTCCCTCTCCCTCCCTCCCTCCTTCCCTTCCTCCCTCCTTCCTCTCTTCCCTCCCTCCCTCCTTCCTTCCTTCCCTCCCTCCTTCCTTCCCTCCCTCCTCCTTCCTTCCTTCCCTCCCTCCCTCCTTCTCCTTCCTTCCCTCCCTCCTTCCTTCCTTCCCTCCCTCTCTCCTTCCCTCCCTCCCTGCCTCCCTCCTCCTTCTTTCCTTCCTTGTTCCCTTCTTCTTCTTTCCCTCCTTCATTGTTTTCTCCTTTACTTTTTTATTTTTAGAAAACTATGGAGTATTTCAATCGTGCAAAGAAGAGATAGTATAAAGAAGAATCTATGATGCCTTTTATTGTGTTTGCCTGTGTATTAAAAAGTAAGGCATTTGTCCAGGAGGATCTCTAAGCTCAAGGCCAGCCTGGTCTACAGAATGAATTCCAGGACAGCCATGGCTACACAGAGAAACTCTGTCTCAAAAAAAAAAAAAAAAAAAAAAAAAAAAAAAAAAAAAAAGTCAAAGTAAATAAATAAATAAAAAGTAAGGCACTTGGCCATCTTTACACACTCATCCCTCACCTGATCTTCCTTTTCTCTCTTTGAATCTGAACACTGGAGCTGGTGCTTAGCTGTCATATATTTTAACAAGTGCATCAACAAAACAAAACAAGTGCATCTTCTGTATCACAAGCAAATGACATCATATAATGTAGCCTTTGGCTGTTTACTTTCCGTGTTCAGAAGTATGCACAAACAGGTCATTCCTTCTTTCTCAGCTTTTCAAAGGAGCATGCTACAATGGATCCATTCTCCTTATGATGGACAGGTTCCTTCCATTTTATCTACACAAGCATACTAGAGAGAGAGAGACGGTCTTGCCACATCCTCTGGGGTGCACGTGTGAACCCTTCTCCAGGCAGTTTTATGGGAGTGGGTGGTTGGATAACACAGCACACGCATGTATCTTCTCAGAGTGGGAGGTCGGATACTCCCACCAGTACTGATGGGAGTGCCTCTCCCTCCACACCCCAGAGAACCATTCTGGCTGTCGGACTTTGATAGACATGAAATGATCTCTCTGTGGCTTTAAATTGCATTTCTCTGATTGTCAGTAAGGCTGAGCAGTAACTCACTGACCGGTCCCTGCAGGGTTTTCTAAGCTGTGGCTTTCATCCCCCTGCACTCATGAGCAGAGCTGGCCTGGTTGTTTTTAAGAATAAAGAAAGGGATGAACAGCTTCAATAGCCCTTCAAGAAAAACTTGTTTATTTTTTGATCCGAGGGATCAAACCCATGCTGGCTAGACAAGTGCTCCATGCCCCAAGTCCCACAGTGCCTCCTTACTAGCCTGTGGCTGCAGGGTAGCCATCCTCTGGTCATCTTGTGTTGCCTGCCAGTGTTTCTTTCGTAACCTGGCTCTGTCCCTCCAGCCAGGATTCTTTCTTCTTTGTTTCATTTTGATTTTCTGACAGGGTTTCTCTGCTCTTTAAACCAGGCTGGCCTCAAACTGAGAGATTCACCTGACTCTGCTGGGATTAAAGGCGTGTGCCACCATGCCCAGCTAAGGATCCTTTCTTTAACTGTCCACAATGGCCAAACTTACAAAGGCTTGGTACCTGCATGCAACCTCTTCCTGTGAGCACGTTTTTGTTTGTACCAGCAGTAAGTGCTGCACATCGGAATGTTCTGGACTTTGATGTCTGACCATCTCCTCCCCCACTAGTGCCCGGATTCACAGCACTAAAGAGTAAGTCTTGATATTTCCCAGAAAAGCTCTCAGAAGCGTTCACTGTACTGTAAGAGCATGGGCAGTAGTGAGCCTTTGATACCTGTAAATGCTGGGCTTCTTTCACTTCTTCTCACAAAGAAAGTAAATTAGCATTTTTATCATCAATTATTATAGTTTTAAAAGAACGATCAAACCAGCCAGGTACAGTGGCACATGCCTGTAATCCCAGCACTCTGGAGAGGCAAAGGCAGGTGAATCTCTATGAGTTCAAGGCCAGCCTGGACTACAAAGCCCAGGATAGCCAAGGCTACACAGAGAAACCCTGTCTTGAAAAACAAACAAGCAATCAAACAAACAAAAAGAACACCCAAACCATGTGTGCAGAAGGCTAGCATCCAGTCTCCCGACTGAGCCCAGGGACTCCCCAAGTATAGCCAGACTCTCCATTTGTACACTTGAAATTAGATCCTAGCAAATCTTATATGGAAATATGGACATTCTCACCCATTAATGCTAACATTTGACTATTAAAAGTTTAAGGACTGGCAAAATAGCTCATCTGGTAGAAGCAATGGCCACCAACCTGATGAACTAAATTCAATCCCCAGGGCCGTGTGATGGAAGGAAAAAAAACTAATTGCAGACCCCCACATCCAAGATGTAGCATGAAAGTGCAGACACACACACACACACACACACACACACACACACACACACACACACAAATAGATAAATAAATGTTAGGTGTATTATTTAAAGCTTATTAAACATGTTCTTTTTTTTTTTTTTTTAACATTCTTCTTATTTAAAAAGTTCCATTGGAAAAAATTTACACATCATAAAAGTTGCCATCTTGAAATGAGTGGTTTAATGATTTTCAGTATCTGGAGTTACGTGCACCCATCACCATGGTCAGTTTCAGGTCACTTCAGCACCCCAAAGACAGACTCAGCCCCCTTTACCCACCATCCTCCTATCCTCCACTCACACCCTCAGTCTTAAGCAACTACTGATTTTTCTGTGCCTGTACACTGCCTCCTCTGGGTATTTCATTAAAGTGACGTCATATATCTGGTATGTTATGACTGGCTTCTTTCACTTCACACTAATGTTTTCGAAGCTTATCTTGTTATTTCATATACAGCACTTCATTCCTTTTCAGAGGTCAGCTGATATTTCATGGCATGGATGTACCACATGTGTTTATGCATTCGCCCTTTGATGTGCATCTGGACCAGGCCTTCTGTGAACGTCCATGTATATGTTTGTGCTCGAATACCTGTTTTATCTATCTTCATTTTTTTGTTTATTTTAAGATATGTTCTATGTGTTCCTGTCTTAGAAACTGGAGTGCTGATATGATGTATATGTACCACCAAACCCAGGTCTAAATTTTTAAAAATTCTCTAGAGTATATACTTAACTAGGAGAGGAGTTTCTAGTTCACATGGTAGTTCTGTGTTTATTTTTTTAGGAGCTTCCAAAATGTTCCCTATAAGAATTGCAGTGTCAATCTCCTTTCTGTCCTGTGAATTTGTCTATTCTGGGCATTTCATACAAGTGAATTTACAGAAGCAAGGGAGAGTGTTCCAGGGTCTCCACATTCTCAACAGTACTTCTTCTCTGTTAAAAAATATATTTTAAACCGGGTGTGGTGGCACAGGTCTCTAATCCTAGCACTCGAGAGCAGAGGCAAGCAGATCGCTGTGAGTTCGAGGCCAGCCTGGTCTACAAAGCAAGTACAGGACAGCCAAGACTACACAGAGAGATCCTGTCTCAAAAACAACAACAAAAACAAAAACAAAAAAAAAATATTTTAACCCAGTTGTAGTGGTGCATGCCTTTAATCCCAACACTCAGGGCGGCAAAGCCACATGGATCTTTGAGTTTGAGGCCAGCCTGGTCTACAAAGCAAGTCCAGGACAGCCAAGGCTTCCCAGAGAAACCCTGGCTCAAAAAAAACCAAAAAATAAATAAAAATAAATTGTGTTTTGGGGTGAGGAACAAGAGATAATAGTGGAAGGGAATAAAAACATTATCATAGCCATCCTAGGGAGTGAAAAATCCTTGTTATTGTTTTAAGTTGCATTTCTCAGATGACTAAGATGTTAAGCTCTTGAAAATGACCCCTTGGCCATTACGTATCTTCTTTAAAGATATGTGCGTGTGTGTGTGTGTGTGTGTGTGTGTGTGTGTGTGTGTGTGTGTGTGTGTAGACAATTGTATATATACAATTCTTTTCTCTTTTTAAAATTGGGATGTTTAGCATTTGAGCAATGAGTTGCTTGTATTGTTTCCATTCATATTTTCCCAGCATAAATTATGTGCAAGATACTGGGCTGCAGTGCTTGGGAGAAGGAACCAGGTAGGAATCTTCCTAGCTGTCATGTGACCAGGGAGCCTAGGAGAGGTCAGTGCAGAGCAGGACGTCTCCCGTTCAGCCAGACAATCCTGGGGCCCTGTGGAGGAGGGAAAAGCTGAGTTGAGTGAGCTTGGGAGCCACTTTTGGAGTTGGGGAAATGGTAAGAATGCCTGGCCAGAGTCCAGGGATCCCTGGGGAGGTACTGAGTGTAGAATGCTAAGAGTGGAGGTGGAAGAAGGCATGTGAGTGGGAGCGAAATATGAACGAGAAGATGCATAGTTAAAAAACCAACGAGGTTGGGCGGGGGAGATGGCTCCATTGGAGAGCTGCTGATGAAGCATAGGGATTTGGGCCAGGCAGGCCTGATAGCCAATGCTTGGAACCCACTGCTAAGGTGGTGGAGACATCCCCCTCACCCCCAAGGCTCACTGCCCGGCCAGCCCAGGCAAAGAAGTAAGCCCCAGGTCGGTAAAAGATCTTCCCTCGGCTCCTGAAGATCAATACCAAAGGATGGCCTGGCCTCTACACGCACAAGTACACACACACATGTGCACCTGTACACATTAACGTGTACCTCTCCAACATAAACATGAGCACACACGTGCACACATGCATTAACGAGGTAGGGTAGGGATGTAATTCAGTGCTAGAACACATGCTGGCATGTTTAATCTCCAGCACCATAAAAAAATAAAATAAAACTAAAGTAAATTTAAATTTTTTACAAGATAAATGAGTAACATAAAACCCTCAAACCATAGGACATTTCACCCCATTACTGTTACTACCTGGGGTGTCAGTACTAAGGCTGGACTTCCAAATGATTGCTGGAGTAACTGCGCCCTTGTATAGTCCCAGAAGCAATGGACACGCCTCCAACTGATCTCCCCATAGCAGCAATGACAGTCCAGAGAGGCAGCAAGAGGGAAGTGTTCGGCTTTGTATCTGTGCTGCGTTGCTCAAGCTTATGGGAGTTGCTGAGAATAGAGCCCAAGGCATATTGGCTCCGACTAGGGATTATCACCATTAAATTCTGGACTAGAATGAAGGGTCTGTGACTATGTGTGGCCTCAGTCCCTGTCCCAGGGTTACCGCTTGGCTGTTCAGGAGCCACCCTGGGCTCTGCAAGCTGCCTCCGTGCTCTGGGTGCCTGCCAGCACCTCAGCCGTGTGGCTACTCATCGTGCCTCAGGCTATCTCTGTGGCAGGGAGAATCAGAAGAATAAAGCTCCATGTTCGTCGACCAGAGGCCAGCCAGCTCATTCCTGAGCATTCGCAGGAAGATACGTAGTACAATAGCCACTCTGTCCTGAGGCCTACTGGGTGCCGGGTACTCCATCGGGAACGAAACCAAGGAGGAGCTTGACTCAGGAAGACACCAGGTCCAGCCAGAACCCAACTGTGGGGTGTAAAGACCTTCCTAACACTGCCAGAACTGTGTGTCTCTCAGAACCGAGGCAACTAATGTTGCTGCTGGGCGTAGTCTATGGCTTAAACACTTTTGAATAATTGCCCTCCCCAGACTACCACTCCAAGGGACACAGTTGGGGAAGTGCTGCCCCTGGCCTTTTGTACGCACATGACATTATGTCTGCGTGAATCTGACAGCCACTGAGAAAGGAGACTGGAAAGGCCTCAGTATGCCAGGACACACACACTGCAAAGGTCACTGTGGTAGATGCCTTTATAATATCCCAGGGAGATGATGGAGCTGGGGACACTGATAGGCTCTTGTCATCCTCAGTGCCTAAAGTACCATTGGCTTACAAGTTGTGTGTGTTTTTCCTGTGGTTTCTTCCTTTCTTGTCACACAGGCAAGGGTGACATAGGCTTTGGAGAACAGTGGCTACTTACAGATGCAAGTCCACTCTCTTAAATGTCCTAAACAAGCCAGGCTAGTCTAAAATTTTACATGTATTTGTGGTTATGTCTATAAGAACTTAAAGCCACTTTGAGGTCACCAAGTGTGGTGGTGGCTGCCACTTATAGTTTTTGTTGAGGAGTACAGAGTTTAGGGCCATCCTAGACAACATACAGATCATTGTCTCTTAAAAAACAAACAAACAAAAAAGCAAAACCCACAACATTTTGGCAGAAAGAACAATGGTAGAACAAGTATTCAATATGCATAAGGCATATTTTTTTGGTGTGTGTGTGTGTGTGTGTGTGTGTGTGTTGTTTATTTGCATATGTAGAGACCTGAGTTCAGTGTCAGAAGTCTTCCTCAATCACTCTCACCCACTTTCTTTCTTTTTTTTTTTTTTTTTTTTTTTTTGAGACAGGGTCTCTTATGGAACCCGGAACTCACAGATTTGGCTAGAACAGCTGGCCAGCAAAGCCCAGAGATCCTCCTGTCTGCACCATCCAACACTAGACGTAGAGGCCCAAGATGCAGCGCCTGACTTTTTGTGCTGACCAGCCTTTCATGTGGGCGCTGTTGATAGAGACTCAAGGCTTCATGCTTCATGCTTCTGTGGTAAACTTCACCTCAAGATCCATCTCTCCAGCCCTTGTTCCTTTACCCTTTCAGGTTCAATAACATTCCTGTGTATCTGTTGTGTTTTGTTTGGGTCGTTTTCACCGTTTAGCTGTTGTATTTAATCTGCTAAAAAGAAAGAAAAAAAAAAAAGTACACATTGAGACTACTTGGGCAGGGGCAGGTACACAGAAGGAGAATTGCCGGTTAACATGAGATTTCTGGTTTTATTTTAATTTACTCTGTGCTTTTGGAACCACGTTTCCCAACATAGTTCAGGCTGGTCTTGATCTCAATATCCTTCTGCTCCTTGTCCCAAATGTTAGGATTATAGGCGTCTGGCTCATTTGTAAAATTTAAAGGGCTACTCCACCATCTGGTCCTGCCAACATGGTGGCCACTCTCATCTTGGCCAGAGCTATTTTAAGACTGGAGTGTGCTCCTTAGATTGCTGAAAGTATAGACCTCCCCCCGCCCCACCCGTTGCCCCTTTCTTCATTTTCCTGCCTTCCAGGAGTGGGCTTTAGAGGAATGAAACAAAGCACAAAGAGAAAGTGTTAGAAGCACACTAAGGCTGATTGCAGACCTACGTGGGCTTGCAGTCCTGTGCAGCCATGAAGCATCTAGCAGGCTAACAGGCAGGGCTGTGCTCCAGAATCTCATCCCTTTCTTTTTACCTCATACCTCAGCTATCTCCAAAATCATTTAGTGTCCCCTTAATCCATAAAACACCTCTTTCTTTCTAAGATAAGACATTTCAAAACGACACTCCCTTACATAGGATAACCAGACCGGCCTCAATCAAACTTCTAACTCCGTGGCTCACTGAAACAAACCCTCTGTGGCTTGAAGGAACCATATTCCCAGGTTCTGCTCTAGGGCTTTGCAGTCCCAGCTCTCCTGTGTTCACTCAAGCTCCCTGCTGTCCTGCTGTGTGTGCTGCAGGTAGGAAACTCGGGTTCCTGGGTTTTCAGCTGGCCAGGGGAAGGTCTCCGGAGACACACTGTAGGCAGTGGGGGACAGGAAGTTGAACAGCTGGCGGAGCCGTGGTTAGGGAATGTCCCCTGGGCTGCAGCTTTCGCTCCCTCCAGCTCTTACCATGACAGCCATATTCATTTCTTCACTCCCTGGCCACGTTGTGCATTTCCTGGCTCTCAGGCCTCCAGGAATGCGAGGGCAGTGACTCGGGCTCTGGCGTCCTCAGGAGGAAAGGGCCTCAGGTGCTGTTCCGGGGGCTTTTCCAAGACCCTCAGCATCCTGCCTTTCCGTCTCAGAAAACCTGACAATGCCCAGCCGGCACCGATGGAGAGACGCGGAGGGAAATGAAGCCGCGGGCTGCAGACAACACAGATGTCTGTACTTTCTTTCCTTTACAGACAAGCTCTTCACTGTCACTTCCAGCCAAACGGTGCTTATAGGTTCCTCTCTGCCTGCCTTGGTGCCTGCCCATTGAAAACTGGGCCAAATTTCTGTTTTATTCTCTGAAACGGCAGCTGTCATGAGGGTTTGGGGAGGTTCTCCCTGTTTGAGTCTGATTGACCTTGGCAGGACCTCACCAACTTCTCTGACTTTCTATGGTGCTGAGTCCTAGAGAGCCTGGTAGGAGTCAAAGCCTCCAAAACCTATAGATCTCGAATTTCTTTCTCCTAGCAGCATTTTTCTCCTCTAGCCGAAGAAAACAAGCATGGTCATATGCAGACGACGTGGAAAGTCCCTGTAAGGCAGATGTTGACATGACCCCACGACAAGATCATAGACTATAGGTATCTGAATCACACGGAGGAGCCCAGGCCAACGTTTGCGAAACACAAACTGTGTGTGTGAGTCTATGCTAGGACCAAGCCCTCGGAGGTAAATAAAAGAGAGACCAAGTCCTTAAGGTGTGCAGTAATTATTTCCAGCACAGTATCCAGAGTATAATAGACCATATTTGGACATGGGTACCATTATTGTGTGTGCGCACACGCATAAAAAAAAATTAAATGCTGTCCTAAATATATTTGGTCTTTGCCTTCAGTTCCCAGCATAGAGCTCCTAAAACTCAGAATTTCTGAGGTGGCAAGAATTTTTTTTTTTTTATGCATCAGGCACCTCTTTCAATCATATCCGAGTTTCTGCTAATAGAGATTAGGGGTTACAGGCCTTTGAGATTTCTCTTAGAGAGGGAAGGGACTTTTAACCACCACCCTACTCTAGGAAGAGAAAAGGAGATGGAATCCATCCTGCGGTGGCCAATGATTTGATTAATCACACCTCTATAACAAAAGCCTAGATAACCCATCTTTATTTGATTGATTGGCGGATGGATCAATTGATTGATTTGATACAGGGTCTCTCTCTAGGTTGCCCTGGCTGTCCTGGAACTTGCTATATATACCAGGCTGGCCTCGAATTCACAGAGATCCTCCCAACTCTGCCTCCCCCAGATGCTGGTACTAAAGGCGTGCACCACCCTGCCCGGCTGAATAAAACCTCTTGCACTGATGTGGATGGCTGGTTGTACTAGCACCCTGGAGGTGGAGGTCTGAGGGTCAGAAGGTCAGGGCCAGCCTGGGTATATAGGAAGTTCCAGGACAGCTTCAGGCTACAAGAATAACTTGACTTTGCCCATCTCAAAACGAAAGGCAACACAGACCAGAACAAATGAAAACCGATAACCAAAAGAATCCCTTGAACAGTAAGGTGGAGAACTCTAGGTTGCTGAGCACACTGGGGTTCCTGGGGGGCCTTGGAGTCCTGCACCCCACCCACACCCCTTGCCCTGTGTATTGTATAGCTGGCTGATCATCTGCATTTTTCCACTACAAACCAGAAACACTACAATGTTTTCCAGAGTTCTATTTATCAGTCCTCAGTGGGGTTATGGGGACTCCTGAATCTGTAGTTATATAGATGGGTAGCCTGGGGACCCCTTTTTTGGCTGGTATCTGAAGTAAGGGCAGTATTGTGGAACTGAACCATTTACAGAGGCATATGTGCTCATTCTGAGGAGTGTCAGGAATTGGACTGAACAGTACCATGCCCGGCTAGTATCAGAAGACAGGCAAATGCCATCAGAAACAAAGCAGTACTAGAATCTGGGACTTGAGTGTGACTGCTGCCACTGCCCCTGCTGCTTGCTGCTAAGGTGAACACACACAGTTGCTATTTCATATATACAAAGCTGAGTAAGGGTAGTGTCCTATGTCTCAGCCTAGCTCAAGCTATTGAAAGCTTACAAGGAAGGCCAGGCATGGTGGTGCACACCTTTAGTCCCAACATTTAGGATGCAAAGGCAAGTGATCTCTGTGACTATGAGGCCAGCCTGGTCTACATAGTGAAATCCTGTTGCAAGCAAACAAATAAACAAAGCAAAAAACAAAAGAAAGAAAGAAAAGTTAAAAGAAGGAGGGGGAGGAAGAGGAGGAGGAGAAGAAGGAAGAGGAGGAAGAGGAGGAAGAGGAGAAGTATGCCTGGTAGATGGCCCTGCCTTTAAATCCAACACTTGGGAGGCAGAGGCAGGCAGATTTCTGAGTTTGAGGCCAGCCTAGTCTACAGAGCTAGTTCCAGGATAGCCAGGACTACAGAAGAAACTCTGCCTGGAGATATATAGATAGATACATATGTAGACAGACAGACAGATTGATAATAGATATAGAAATAAACAAAACAAGGAAGAAGGGATACAAGATGTGGGAGGTATCATTTGAGTCCATTCTGGGCATCCCGTCTTACCCCTCAATACTTGATATAGGGCCCTGCTATTATTCCCACTCTGTATACAAAGGAACTGAGGCATACGAACTTTAAGACAAAGGCCCAGACCATCTGGCCAGGGATAAGCAGAGTAGGATTTGAGTTCAAACTGACAGCAGATGCTAAGGTTGTTGGGTATTCAGTAAAAGTATTTCAATCTGGGTGCCTTAAAGTAAGAGGAGTCAGGCTGGGGAGTGGCTCAGCGAGGGTGCCTGCCTCCACACAGGATGCCCTGGGTTCCATTCTCAGCACTGTAAACTGAAGTAACAGAAATCCACTCCTTTACAATCCTGGCCACTGGCCACCCGATATCAAAGTTTCAGCGGGGTTGGCTTTTTATGCTGAGGGATAATCAGCTACACTCTTCTCCTAGCCCCTGGGAGTTGGTGTCTCCTTGATGTCTCCAGGTTTATAAGGGTCACTGTCTCTGCCTCAGTTGTCACTTCTCCATACAACTCCTTACCCATCTCTGGCTTCTTTTGAGACAGGGTCTCATACATCCCAGTTGGCTTTGAACTCACTACGTAGCAGAGGTTGGTCTTGAATTTCTGATCCTCCTGCTTCCATCCAAGCTTATGGGTGTATGCCATACCCTGTTTTATGCTGTGCTGGGAATGGTACCCATGGCTTTTGTACACAGTAGGCAAGTACTCTACTCACTGGGCTACATTCCCTCACCTTCCAAGCCCCTTTTGATGAATGCGTTTAGGGCCACTCTGACACAGTGTGCTCTCCTCTTGGTTCCATCTGCAGATGCCCTATTTCCAGGTGTGGGCACATCCCCAGGACTTCACTACATCTTTTGGGAGGACACAGTTCATTATGCTCCTGCGCAGTGCATCCACAGGATGCTGTGCTGCTGACACATATAACATGTCCATGGTGGCCGAGCATGGTGGCCGGGCACGCCTTTAATCTCAGCACTCGGGAGGCAGAGGCAGGTGGATCGCTGCGAGTTCGAGGCCAGCCTGGTCTACAAAGCAAGTCCAGGACAGCCAAGGCTACACAGAAAAACCCTGTCTCAAAAAACCAAACCAAACAAACAAACATGTCCATGTTGGGCTGAAACGACCACCTGCCCAGTGGCCACCTGGACCATTGAAGACCCTGGATGAGATGGGCATGCTAAAAACAGTGCAGGCACAGGGGGAGGGTTGGGATGAAGGAGTGAGGCTCCCGGCTTTTCCCTAGGGGGATGGGAGGCCTGCGGTGAAATCTAGGTGGACCACCCAGGATGTATGGGCAAGGGGACGGGGCATTTTTCTTGGCTGCTAGGCACATACACCTCTCCCGGAGCAGCATGGTTTCAATCACCTTGACAGCGAAACCTCAAGCTTCGAATCTGGGCCGACTATGCTTTGTTTTTCTTGCTAATCAAGACTCTTGCTTTTGGCTCGTGGTAACAAAGATTTCAACAGGCACAGCTAAAAAGGTCGTCAGGAGCACCTTCCTGGAAGGCATTATGCTAAGCTCTCTATGGAAACAGAACAAGGGAAATAAGAAATAACCTGGGAAGGACTTTGTGGATGGTGGGGCCATGTATCCTTTAGCATGCCCGGAGAGACAAGTTGTGAGATGTTCGAGTGCTTTGCCATCCCCGAATGACTGAAAACCCAGGAAGTGGTAAGAGCGCATAGGAGCTGCTAAACGGAGACTTCAACTCTCAGCGGTGACATTCTCTGGAGGGCAGGCACATCCATCTTGATCCAGGCCCTGCCTTCAGCAGGTCTTGGCCCCCAGTGAGTTTAATGCTTCAGGGACCAGATTAGGAACTCATTGCTGTGAACAGATTGATAGAAGCTGGTCCCGTTTCATGTTTTGTCACACAAAGAGAATGCATTTAAACTACCATGTATCTATCCATTTGGTCACTCCTGAAATGTATTTGGTTTCCCCAGAGTTCTCGTGAAACCCTGCCTGCACATTTAAGCAGGCCTTGCTTCTGAGGCCAAGCAAGCAAGCAAAACTGCCAGAGAACAACAGCTTCCAAGTTTCCCTCTGCAAGGACAGTTCTTTTGGTGTTTTAGCAATCGATTCGGTCACTAGAAGCCCTGAAGGAAGGTTAAACACACCATGTGCTATCTGTTAACACTGCTTTTCACCTTGGGGGCTCCTGCCCCACGGCTTTTTTTTTTTTTTTTTTTTTTTTTTTTTTTCCTTTTTTTGGACAAACTGAGGTTTCTGGAGTGTGACTCAAGCTAGAAACTGAGCTTAGGCAAGAAAATGCTGGTTGTAGTTGGGTTTCAGCTTGAGAGAGGAAGTTTGCTTCCAAATGTCCACCTGTCAGCTTTTATGCTGAGGTTCCCTCAGCTGTGGCCAAACTGGGTCCCTGAGTCTTTTCTTTTCTTTTCTTTTTTTTCCTGGGTCTTTTCTTGTTCTCTCATTACCCCACTAGCACCAACCACACCCCTCCCCCACCTGGGTCTGACTGTTTCACAGCCTCTAGGAGTCTAGAATGCCAGCACCATATCTCTTTCTCCAGGGCATGGGTCTGTGTCCAGCTACAGGCCGTCCTGCACCAAGCATAACTCACCCCCACCCCCCACCCCCAGTACTGGGGCCTGAACCCAAAGCTGTGTACACGCTAAGGTTGCTCTACCACAGAGCTATGTAGTCAACCATGTTCTACCGAGACACGATCTTACTAAGCTGCACAGAATGGGCTTGAACTCACTCGTGTAGCCTAGGCGGCCCTGAACGTCTTGCCCCTCCTGCCTCTCTTCTGTGTAGCTGAGATAAAAAGCCTACACTGCCAGGCCCACCCATAAGGTAGCATTGCTAAAGCTGAGTGGCGTCTGCTCTTTCCCCTGAAGTCACCTTGACTCTTTGTGAGTAATCTGCTGCTCTTCCATCCAGAGAGCTGGCCAGTTAAATCAGTGCAGTTCAGCCCAAGAGCTCTGTTCTCATTCCTCCCTGACTCGCACACTCCCCGGGAGCCAACATGGCTATTGGCAGCAGCTGCCCAATAGCTTCTGGTGTTCACTTGCTGCCCAACAGCTCCCAGTTCCTTCCAGTGTCTTGGGAATCCACAGCAGTCTGGTGGATTCTACCGATTTAATTATTTTGCTTTCTTCTCGAATCAAAAGGAGCTGGTTCTCATTGAGAATGATAGCTAGTCTCAAAATGGAATCTCCTTAGAGAGTGGTGCCCATCCCCCACCCCGCCATGTTCTGTTTTAGCTACAATGAATATACCAACTTCTGGAGCTTCCCTGGGGTGCCTACCAGCCATGTCAGCTGCCACTTCTCCCCTCCCCACCTTGCTGAGACCTCACTGTAAACTATCTGTATCCTGCTGCAGGTGCCTGGTATCTGCAACTTATGGATACACATGGCCTCTGTGCTCCACAGCCACCTCTGCCCTTACAGCGTTGGCTCCCCCAGCCTCCGCTCATTTTTGTAAGCAGGTAGTGTGGACAGTGCATTTAGCACAGAATAGACTTAACCTGCCTCCCCTAACCCCCATCGGTTTTAGATTTTGTTGGAAGCAAAAGCAAATCTCCAAGATTTAGGTGAGCATCAATTCAGAATAATTCCTGCTAGTTGGAAAACAATCGTTGAAAAAGGCACTTCACTTTTTTCAACTTGGGAAAAACTAGAAAGGTATAGCCTTTCAAAGACACAGGAGGCTTGCATGGGCACGCACATACACGCACGCGCACACACACACACACACACACACACACACACACACACACACACACACACAGTGCCTGGCTTTATGTAGTTCAATCATGTCACACTAACATAATCTTGTGTGACAGAGCAGCAGGTGCAGCAGATGACAAGAGCTGGAATTTATCTTTGTCAGCTTTGAAACCTTTGACTTCTGAGTCCTATTCAATATGATTATCATTAAACTGGTTGAGAAACTAGAGAAGGGCCAGGCGTGGTGGCACACGCCTTTAATCCCAGCCCTCGGGAGGCAGAGGCAGGCAGACCGATGTGAGTTCGAGGCCAGCCTGGTCTACAAAGTGAGTCCAGGACAGCCAAGGCTACACAAAGAAACCTTGTCTCAGAAAAAAAAAAAAAAAAAAAAAAAAAAAAAAAAAGAAAGAAAGAAAAAGAAAAAGAAAAACTAGAAAAGACAGGGTCAGTGGGCTATCCAGGGTCAGCCTTGAGCCCTGTGGCCCCAAGTGCTCACAAGAAGCAGTCAGATGACAGCTGTTACTGTCAAGGTGCAAGTGGGTTAAGCGCACGAGGGGAAGGGCTGGGTACAGATGACCAGGCAGCCAGAGAAATCGTCTTGCAATCAATGTGAGAATGGAGGCTTGGGTGGAAGCAATCTCATGCAGAGGAAGAACCACATGCATGCACGCATGCGCACACACATTCAAGCCATTACTTGACTATCGTGCTAGGCGAAGACATACAGCACGTGTGATCTGCAGTTCTCAACCGTCACCAACATTATGCCCTTCCAAACTGGATCTAACCTTGGGAAAGACAGGTGGAAACTCAAGTGAGCTCAGAAGTAACTCAGTGAGGAGGGGACATGGAAAAGACAAAAAGTGAAATGAATTAGGTGTATTGACCTTGGAGATGGGCCACTTTATAAGGGCAACAGCAAAGGAAAATAGATACAGATGAGACTCCAACACATGAGAACAAAATTAAACGTGACAAGGATTCTCCTTGGCTTTAAGGCTGATGAACAAGCTGTTAAATTAGCAGCGATTTCTCCAGGATAGTATTGTATACCTTAAGCCAGCCGGGGAAAGACCTGGATAACTTGAAAACAGCTGTAACACCCAACATTGTTAGAACTCTACTTCAAAGTGCTTATATAAATCTATAATTTAAAGTTAAGCAGCAGCCAGTAAATTTACTGTTACAATGCCTCAAGGTGTGGTGGGTTGTCTGTCATTCATAAGGAGAAGTCCGAATGCACAATCAAGACTGGCAGTGAGCCAGAACCTTCCCATAATGTAGGGCTCCTGAACACTGACGCACCCATGCTAGGACAGACAATAAAGTTTTCTTTTCCCATTTAAAGCAAGTACCTTGGAGAAGTACCTACTATAGGTAGATGGTGAGCCGGGAGGCTGGAGTACGTGAAAGCTGCCCTGAGTGGGACCACACTCAAACACGTTCAATAACCACAGCAGTATAGTTGGGGCAGGGGTGGGGATTGGTGTGTGGGTGGGGAGACGACAACCTCATAATACTTTTCCTTATAATGTTGCCGATATCTAATAACCACGCAGTCAGTTATGTAAGTATTTAATCAGTCCTTTAGAAAACTTCCCGATTAGTAAAAGTTGGCTTTTTTTTTTAACAGCCTTAAACATTGGTCACTATTTAAACAAGACATCCTAAAACAAACAAAAGCAGTCACATAATAGTTCATAGTAATTTACAAGAGGATGGTACGAATGTAGATACAGAGGTAGAAATTCACTTTTACAATGTGTCACTAATACACATATACCAAATTCAAGGCACAAAATAGTTTGCTTTACAAAAAAATACTGTAAAAATGTCATTTGCTGTTCTATAATGTGAATAAACCTTTCAAAGAAATCTTCACACCCTTCCACAATGCTCCATATAAGATTTGTTCCCCACACTAACAAGTTGGCACAAATATGGGGACTTTTTAATGTAGAAATTCCCATTTTCTTTGTAGAGCTGCTGTGTTCTGTAGACAAGGTTCTCCCCACTCCCTTAAACATGGCTCTGCAGCTCCTTGAGGAAAGGGCACTTTCTATATTCAGTAAAATTCACAGGCAGAAAATGTACAATCATTTTGATTAACCAGGTCTCTACACATTTAATTCAGTATTTCAGAGATCGAATTTAAAAATCACCTAATATTTTAGTCACTGTACGTTTAAAAAAGAGACCCATGCCTTTACTGTGATGCTCAGACTGCACTGTCCTCTTTACTCAAGCTAAACCCACAGACACCATGGACAAGCCACTCAGGCTTGCATGAGAAGAATCCAGAACACACGACAAAACAGCACTGTCAGTCCTTGAATGCGTAAGGGTGCCTGCCAGCTGGCTAGACCTTCCTGAAAATGAATGAATGAATTCTGTGGAAGATCAGAAGAGTCACACACATGAAACACACTGTAGTCATCATTTCTAGACTTTCTGTTCATTAAAAAAATAATGATGTCACATAGTGTTTGTCTAAATAATTGGACTCATTTTCAGGGTCCTGTCTAAAAAAAGACCCCATTGGCAAAAACCCAAGCTCACATTTTTCAAGCACTCTAGTCAGTTAATTTACACTTTATTATTTTTTAAAAAGTTGATTAGGAAAAAAAAAAGCATCGACACAAGGTTAGAACCCAGACTGTCAGTACTGCTGATGTGCACGGAAAGAACCGTCCCGGCAGATATGGCGGTCCACACCCAAACTTCTTAGATTCCATTCTTCGCTTCGTTATTGTTTGTGGCTTGTTTTCTTTGAGCAATAAAGGGATACATACACTTGTCCGCTCCTAGGAACCGATACATGCACACGACTGCTTCGAAAGGGAGGATGCTGCCGAGGAAAAGGCACAGTTAGCAAGTGGCAGGCCATGCGCTCACTCAGGGCTGGGGGCACATGGGCAGGGCTCCGAGTTACCTCTTCATGAAGGTCACGATGTACATGAGGCGGGGGGTGCAGATCATGGGCTGGTCAGTGAGGATGGCCTTCATAGCCTGCTTCACACAGTAATCTGGCTTTAGTGGGGGCAGAAAGGGCTCGATTTCTTTCCTGAAAATTCGCATTCAAAAATGAAATTCAGAATTAGCACAGTATAGAAGACTGGGATCAACACAGCAGAATACCATGTGACAAGATTTTGGGGACATTTTTACTTCCTGGTATTTTGCCTCACATTTTCCTATTATAAACACGATTCATTTGTATTGTCCAGTAAGCAAATTAGGAGAAAAATAGCAAAATTAGTTGGCTTTCTGTAAAATGGGATTAGGTTGCTGAGATGCTTTGTAAGATACATATTTCAAATCATTCTGATTTTTTCTTTGAATAGGAAGGTACTTGTCACAAACATTAAACTCCAGCAAGTGGTGCAGCTTTCTGTATTAGATGTGGCTAAACGGTGCATAAGCAGCCATGCAGCCTTTCCTGGTGCGAGACTGTCAGAGCCCCGCCTCACTGTGCTGGCTGAGGACTGCTAAGCTATAGTCGAAGGAGCCTCTCAGGTGAATGAAACTGCATGCTAACTACGTAACAATGTCACTTCTTTTTTACTACTCATTGACTTCTCACAGCTTTGGACCTTTGCTAAACGAAAACAGGATGCCAGCAATTGCTTCCTCTGCAGACCCGAACTGACACGCCACAGGCGCATGGCACACTACAGGTATAGTCAGAGGACATGAGGCAGACCTAGAATTCAGTGTCTTCTCTCTCTCTTTCATTTTCCTTTTGGAGCTGGGAATCAAGCGCAGGCCCTTGCACATGTTTAGCACATGCTAAGCACATGCTCCAACACTGAGCCACATCACAGGCCTTGGAGCTAATTTCTCAGTCTGGACTTAGTGCGGGTTGCAGAGTGGAATGACTCAGAGCACTTGTCGGGCTCCTTAAGTCTAAAGGACAGTCCCCGACAAACAGGGAACTGTCCTGGTTATTGTCCTCTGCAGAGTCACCCAAGCAAACATCAGCAGGTCTTCACAGCGGTGTTCCTTCCCCTGAGAGCCTGGCAGGTAAACCCCGGTGTTGAGGTATTTATATCCCCATATGCTTCCTTCCCAAGTGTGAGGGATTCCTTCCATTTCATTGTTAGTAAATCTAAATGGGTCCATCTTAGCGGGTTGAGTCTAGCCACATACACACTTGCTAGGGGGAAAAAAGCTTTCAAATCTGGAGTGTGACATTCTGTCTTTTAACAAGAAAGGCATGCTAATCCTTTGTGACAGTGACATTGTTTCATATCCAGATTAAAGTCACATTAGGGCTTTTCTCCTGGAGCCATCACTAATAGTAGAGAAATAAAATAACCCTTAAGGATGTAGCTTCTAAGAAAAATCCTGGACATCTGTGCATCCTCTCTGAAGTCAGGGAGAGGCCCATTCCTGTCTGGTGCTCTGAACCAGTCCCAGAAAGTCTGTATGAGCGTGGCATCAAAACCTCACCTGCGAATCCTACACAGCCACGTTACAAACCGGAACTGGAGAATTACAGGTCCGCTGCCCTTCCTTCCCTTTTAGCCAAGTCTCACTTTGTAGCCTTGGTTGAACTGGAATTCATTATGTCGACCAGTCTGGTTTTCAAGTTCTGATGGTTTTCCTGCCCCTACCCCTCGTCCCACACTCAGCTAAGGCTAATTATCCACTGACAGTTAAAGTGCGAGACTGGCTGACTAAAGATTAATTCCACACATCTTCCTAATGTTGTAGCAGTCAAAGGTGTGTTCCCACTGACCTGATTCGGCAGCCTCTGAACATGCCCGTGTCTACAAGGTAAGGGCAAACCAAAGTTGTCTTAATTCCATCCTTTTCAGCAGCCTTTAGCTCATGGCTCAGAGATTCATGAAAACCCACAACTCCAAATTTACTGGCGCAGTAATCCTGGGCAAGAGGAGAGAGAACAGAAAACTGCATCTATGCACGTGTTCCAGCCAGTCTGCAGCTTCCTGGTCCCGTTTGCTTAGATGTTTACGACAAAAAGGTTAGAGGTAACAAAGCAAAGAGAAGGAAGCTGTTGCAAAGGACATATATCTGATGCGGGTCAGTCAGAGCAGAACCATTCTACAGGCAATGACAGAAACAAAACAATGCTTTTTGCCACATCAGCCGAGCGGGATATTTCTTTGAGGGAAGTTACAGCAAATGGGTCTATGAAAGCTAAACGACTGGGGTGAAAAATGCAGGAGCCTCCCTCTGAAGTGCCTGGAGCTTTTACGAAGGGTCTCTTGTTTAGCAGAGGAGACTAAGAAACCTGTGTACTTACACTGATGCAAGAAGAACAAGGACAAGTGCAAGCTGGGCTATAAGCTATGGGTTTGAAGTCAGAACGGCATTAGCACCAGATTTTCTGGACTAGAACTTAAGAGCACATGCTGAAGAAATATTGACATATTTGCAAGAAGTGATGTTTTCAGTTTTCTAGGCATCTGTATGCCAAGTCTTACAGAACAATGTACACAGCTGTTTTGTAATTAAACACAGGTAAGACCTGGTTTAGAAGCTCACTTACACAGCACCTGCCACTGGCCGTAAGTGCCTCATCTAACGAGCTGGCAGCAGGCAGCTCACTTTTGGCAGCTTGACCAAAACAGAATGTGAGCCTTTGACCTCACTTATCTCTTTTCCTCACACTGCCATGTTAGTCCATGAGCCCGTTCTTGACCCTGGACCTTCTGCCATCCAGCAAGGTTGCTAATGAAAATGGCTCTGTGAGGACTGCCCTGGCCTCCTCTACGCTGTGACAACTTGGTAAATTGGTATAGGTAATTTTATAGCAGAGGAGAGGGACTCCCCCTCCTCCATAGCTGACCCTGTGTTAAAGACTGTGAATGTGTAAGATGCTTCTGAGCTGACAAACCTCAACTCCAGCAGTGCTGAACAGGCCCAGGGAGCTCGCCACCGTCACAATGTGGCCATGGTTAATCTCCAGCATCGTCGGAAGGAACGCCTTAGTGGTCTGAAAGAAGTAAGATGCAAGCTTTAGAACTGACATGTCACAATCTCCTCTAAAACCCAGGATCACAGAACAGGCTCTGAGGCGTGAAAATTACATTTCCCAGTTCATTTCGAAACATCCTACGTCTACCAAAAAGAGACGCTCCTTCAAGTGTCTGGTTAACTTAGCACTGTATCAGTGACCTGCTAGGCCTATTATAAGCCGTGACCAACAAGGCTGTAACCCAAGAGCGTTGGGGGATGACGTCCAGAGATGAAAAGAAAGTCATTAGGAGAAGGCTCTTTATCACCTTTCAAGCGACAGTGATCTGCGAATCTAAACCACTGCTGGGTCAGAGGCCTCTTGACGCTCATGCCATGGTGGTTCAGCTGTGTTCTGGTCTGAGCGACTGCCAGCCTACCCATCAGCAGGTGCCCCATACTATTGGTGTCCTTGGGGCAATGCTTCCATGGTGACATACCCGTGAATTAAGAGTTATCCTAGCACTCTGTGACAGCACCCAAGGTTTATGGTCAAAGCAGACTGGCAGGAGGTGAGATATTTTAGAACATAAATCTTATTTAGTATAGAACTCCATTTGGGTGAAAAATAGTGCGATGATATGAATTCTGCACTGCCGGGACCCTGTAGCACTCTGAAGGATCACACTCCACTGAGGAGCACCTGCAGGGTCTCTCCCACAAAAGCAGAAGTCTAACCCACTCAGGTTGGCAGAAGACAGGGCAGGTCCACAACAAGGTGGCAAAATCAGAGGTAGTATGGACTTCTTACTAAACTCCTGTCTCCAGGAGACAAGGTTCTACTTAAACAAAAAGATCCTCCAAATTGCTTAAGACCTATAAACCATCCCACCAGGCTCCCAGCAGTTTTATAACCTGCTTCTTAAAAGAAAGCAGCAAAGAGCAATCTGTCTACTGTTGAGTTATGGTCTCCTGCCAGCACCGGCCCCCATAATTTATGAAGTTGAAGACAAAACACTACACAGCCTACTTGAAGAAGAGCTGTGTTCCATTCCAGACGCTTTCCTGGCTAAGGCATCAGAGTCCGAGCATGACTTTCTAGTGTTTGGATAACTCCTGTGTCCAGGATCACAAGCAGTGCTGTCATTCAGTGTGAAGCTTTAGACACTGGAGTTCATGGACCAGCTGCCGGCTGAGTCCTGGTCAGGTATCTCAAGGTCAAGGTCTTCCCCAGCCTGCCTCTGGATCCCTAGAGAGCCGCCCCATCCCCCAAACACAGTCCATTTGTTGGGGTCTCCTTTGGAACCCATGCCAACTCATTCTTATCCGCCCTCATTTCAGTCCTATATAAAGTATAATATTAACGACTTTTTGTTTAGTTTTGTCTAGTTTTTAAATGATTTAAGTGCTTCATATCACTGCAATTTTTAATACTGTCTTTACTAATTTTTAAAATTCCTATACTTCTTTATTGAAGATATTTTGGTCTCTGTGTATATGACATCAGAGATTGAACCCAGAGCATTAGATAGCATGCACACCACTCAAATACAGCCCTGTGTCATGCTGTCCAATATTATTCTAGACCAGCCTAACTTTATCTACAGTTCTGAAAGCTGTACAGTGTGTATCATTCACCTTAACATATCATTATATATGTTAGTATTTTGATTCTGCTTGTCTTATACTTACTTGTCTGACTGTCCCAGGCAAGCTCAGAGACATAAATTAACCAATCTTCCAAACTCTGGGGTGGACTCCCTCTCATACTGCACGGGCGAGCACACTACAGTGTCAGGAACACCAATGTTTTGGTTCTACTGTGTTTCTTTGTTAAACAGAAGCAGGGCAATTATGATCCTAATAATTACTTTGGTCAACCTGATACCTCAAAAGAACTGGTGCACTGGGTCATTTAAAGGCTCTGTGACATACATGTGGTTGTTATTAGCTCACAGGCCGAACTACTAGCCTGCTAGGTGGTCTGATCTGCCTCTAGGCTGCCTAGCAACCTCTGACATCACAACCTGCCACCAGGTTTGTGCCAGACTATAGAAGGACCGACCTGCCACTGGGTCCTCCTGCTTTCTCTCTCTTACTCTTGCACTCCTCTCTTGCACGCTCTGGGGGAGCCCTCTCTGCCATTCTTTCCCCTGCCTCTGTCTCTCTTTCTCTATCCTCATGGCTCACTCAGGCCCTAATTCCTCTCCCTCAAATAAGTCCCTGCATATCAGATCTGTTGCATCACGCCCTATTTTTATATCCTAATAGTTGTATATCACAGAGCTGAAATAGAGGTAATTTGCACAGGAACATATGCATTCCAACTAAAAAATATATCCTTAGGAATAAAGTCTTCTTTTTCTTTTCTCCTTTTTAAAAATGCGTTTATTGATTGTACATCCTGGTTGTAGCCCACCCCACCTCCCCTCCCAGTCTCACCTTGCCTCTCTCTCCTATTCCTTAGAAAAGGGGAGCCCCTCTTCCCATTCGCCCCAGCCCATCAAGTCACATCAGGACTGAGTGTGTCCTCGTCCCCTGTGGCCTGGCAAGGCAGTCCTGCCAGGGGAAAATTATCAAAAGGCTGGCAACAGAGTCCATATCAGAGACAGCCCCTGCTCCTATTACAAGACGACCCACATGAAGCCTGAGCTGCCCATTGGCTACATCTGTGCAGGGGGCCTAGGTCCAGTCCAAGCATGGCCTGTGGTTGGGGCTTCAGTCTCAGCAAGCCCCTCTGGACCCTGGTTATTGGCTCTGTTGGTCTTCGTGTAGAGCTCCTGCCACCTCTAGATCTTTTCTCCTTCCCCTCCACTTTTCCACAAGACCCTCTACGCATCACCCAATGTTTGGTTGTGAATCTCAGCACCTGTTTCAAAGAGCTTCTGCGTGGGGCCTCTCAGAGGACAACTCTGCTAGGCTCCTGCCTGCAAACATAGCAGAGTGTTGTTAATAGTGTCAGGGGTTAGGAATAAAGTCTTAAGAGTTCTACATCTTCTAAATATCTAGTTAAGATTAATGTTTGCAGATTAGCTAAAAAACCTAAAGTGTATATATTAGCTTTGCTCACTTAAAAACTGTGTGTATGTGTAAATGTTTTCTCTATGTGCAAGTGGTGAGGGTTAGGGTACACATGGATGCATGCAGAGGCAGGCTATACTTCTTTATACTTTATATTTCTATTGCTTTCCCATTTAGTTTTTGAGACAGGGCCTCTCATTGATCCCAGAGCTTACTGATTGGCTAGACAGGCTGAATGCCATCACTGGTCTCCACTCCACCAGCATTAGATTCACACCACCATACTTGGTCTTTATGTGAGTGCTGGGGACCCAAGTCAAATCTGACACTTGTACAGCAAGCACTTTTCCAGCTGAGCATCTCCCCAGCTCCAGAGAAATGTATTCTTAACGTTCATCTGAGGTCACTTCTCGAGGGTTTATGAGCTCTCCAACTCAGCGTAAGTTGAAAGGGCATTTGCCATACCAAATCTACTAAACACTCCAGCTAATCCCGGCCCACTTCAAGTGTGCTCAGAGCACTGTAGGAGTCAACCTACAGCTGGGCACTAGAGCAAACCATAACAGCACCTAACGCCAGCCTGGGGAAAGTCAAAATTCAAGGCATAGTTCCCTTCTGAATGTATTACCATTTCAAATCATCAAAAGTCAAAGGAGCCCAAGTCAAACCATTCTGAGTTGGAGGGATTGTCTATATTAAGTTTGCCTAGTGTTGAAAGACAAGGATAAATTTAGTGCCTTTCTAACTTTTCATTTTCAAAGTTCTTACTGTAGGCAAGTACAAAGACTTGCTCCTAAATGCCAAGAAACTGCATACAGTCTAAAACACCAGTACGATCTCCCTGGTTAGGTGGCTGGTCAGCAGCTGGCTGACTGAAAACCCATACCCCACAGTAGGCGAGATCCCAAGGAGGGACAGGCTTCATGTGCTGGGGTCCTGTCTACAAGTGGTAAGCAGCTAACCTCGGACCCCCAGCACAGAACAGAGGATGGAGACAGTGGGATGACATCTTCCCAACTAGGTTTCAAATGGAATTTGATGCAAAGTTTTGAAACTCATTAATGCCTCCTCCTCCCTTCAGAACAGAGCCTGGTGATCTGTGTATCCATGTGATAAATATTTCCTTAACATCTATTATTTGCAGGCACTGTGTAATGATAGGGCCAAGCAGTAGTTAGTGAGACAGGAGTTGGTCCCATCCCTACGTTTCCGTCTCTGAGGAGAATTCTACACTCACCTGTGCATCAGAGCTAAGCCAGCTAGAGTCTGCCTTGCACATAAGACAGCTGCTACACAGTGTAAGAACAATGTGATCTGGGTCTAATTTCGCCCCAGTTCCTCAGTGTCCATCCTACCCACCTGCAATACTTCCAGAAAGTGAAGCTCCTTTGTGTTTGAGGGAGGTGGGCAGAAATAAGACAATTCAAATATGGCCATATAATGAAAGCCTTTATGTGTGTACTACAAATACACCCCTGGAGAGAATTATTTGAATGGCTAGTAATATGATATGGAGAGGAATGTTTTGTTTAGATCCAAACCTTTTTTTTTTTAGTTTTAATCTTTCAGGTAGCTGTGGGTTGATGTTCAATTTACAGGACAGGATTTCTTCACCTAACAGGCACAAACCTCTGTATGAAGAACATGGACTGTGCCTTTGTATATTTTACATTTACACATCACAACGTGTCTAGTTGTAGGTGAAGCTATAAATCACGACACCAATTCCTGATAATGCCCATTGCAATAGTGCTATTATTGACACTTCGAGGTGAAGCCACCTGAGGCCACAGTCAGCCTGCCGGTCTCTCGCCACTTGCATAAAGCTCTTACCAGGCCTCACCTTTTGCTAAGCAGAGACAAGTCTGAGGTGATCGCACGCACATCAGGATCACGCTGGTGTCCCTGAAGCCTGTGCTCCTAGCCCCGTGACTGCACACCGAAGCTGTCAACCATTCCCGTGCTGCCTGAACGGAAATGGGCAAGTACAGCTCGCAACAAACAAACTCACTTGAGCTATGAGGTACACTACCAAATAAACTTTGACTTTTAGTAAGAAAACTACTGCAAATGGGTGACTAGAAACCACGGCACTTTCAGGAACGTTCTCAAGTAAGCTGACTAGTTTTCCTTTCTAATCGTTCTTGCCCTCAACAGTCTGCTAGATGACATCTGAGATAGCACAGTGTATTCTGTCCTTGACACAGCTTGACAGCACAAAGAAATCTGGCACTTTGCAATGAATTATTAATGTGCACAAATATTGTAGCATGTGTGAGGTGGAGACCAGCGAAAGGTGAAGTGCTAGTTGCCATGACACCAGTCAGTTCAAGCTAAGGTTCATGATCTTTACCTTTGTCTCAAAGAGTCGTTAGAGGAATATACAAGGCAAATGGGAGCCTCACACCTAAGAAACTTCAGGTATGAACTTGAGCATGTGCTCCATGTACGATCTCAAAGGGGCAACTCAGAAAACCTACTGCCCATCAAGCCTGTGCCAAGTCACCTGCAGAGATGGAGACTCTAGCCGGGGTCTCTTATGCACTGTAGCTGCTTGCCCTCGGTAGCTGGTTGATGCCCATGGTGCCTGATAAGGTTTGGGAGACTGACTTAAACTCAGACAACTGCTCCCTGCTTCTGTGTCTTATTCACATGTCTAAAAAACAGAGGAAGAAAGCCAGTGCTTCACTAGAGAAGCTACAATGGGTCACAATACTATTATTTGAAATGCAGGGATTTACTGCATTTAGAGTTGGAAATGACCTGGGATTGTTAAGGGCTTATGACCCCCCTCACAACACAACTCAATTGTAAAAATAAAAATTCTTTCAACAATTGCTCGGGCTATTAGTGTAAAGACAGAACTTCAATAATCTGTGATTAATTTTATCACAAGCCTCCAATACCACAGCTTGCTGGCAGCTAAGGGCTAGTGGTGTGATTAAAAAGAAAAAGAGAAAGAAAAAGAAAGAAAAGCACCTGCATGAATACTGGCCTCCATGTTACTATCTCCATAGCTCCTCAGGGTTCCTCTTCAGAGCCCGGACACTCGGGAAGAACTATAAAGGCAGCGTTTGCACTCTGAGCACGGCCTTCCTAAGATAGGAGCAAGTGGCTGCATGCCACAGCTTGAGGAATCTTTGAAAGCTATGTTCACACCAGATTAACTTGCAACAGCCCGCTGCCCAGACTGCCCTTGGTGCTCTTAATGACACACTGGGAGCAAGGGGGCCGGCAGCTGCAGTGTCAGGACAAATTAGGTTCAAGCCAAAGAGAATGCGAAGAAAGGTGGGATGCAGCAAAACCTGACTTCTGAGATTTGGAGAGGTATCGCACAGTGGAGGTGCAGGTGAGACCTTCAGAATGTATTTCATGTATCTGAGCCTTTTCAGCTATTTCACAGACACTAAGGGAAAAAGTAATTTGTCTCAGCAGAAAGAGGTTTCAGACTATATTTTTTATGCATTTGCCAGACCATTTGATGAACAATTTCAGAAATGCCATCTCTTAAAAAAAAAAAATGATTTCAAAGTATTAGTCTCTCAGTTGAATATTCCAGGAAGAGTAGAAACTCATTTCCAAACTGGATCATGAATTATATTACGGTGGGTAATGGCTTAAGAGCCCTGACGTACAAAGATTTCACACACGGAAATGTTGTGTCCTACTAGTGGCAAGTGCCTTTCCTTGTGTTCTGCTCATTATGCCTGGGGTGTTACCACTGTCTGAGGCCCACAAAAGAATATTGTTACAAGACCATCATGGGATCTGGTGGCACCCCTCTGTGAGGCCTCAGTCACTGTTCCCAGAAAACTATGATTCAACAGTGAAAGAGTGTGTGTGTGTGTGTGTGTGTGTGTGTGTGTGTGTGTGTGTGTATCTGTGCGTACACGAACCAGAGATGACCTCAGGTGCCTATGTGCAGGACAGGAGCCAGGAGCCACTCACCTGGTTTTTTTTGTTTTTTTTACACGAGGCTCCTTTCTGGGGCCTGGCTCTCACAGATAAGACAGGCTAGCCAGCCAGTGAGCTTCAGGAATGTACCTTTCTCCATCTCCCCAGGAATGGGATTACAGATGTGAGACACACCTGGCCTTTTTATGTGCATGGTAGGCATTGAACTTGGGTCTCTCAAAGCACTTTACCAACTGAGCCATCTTCCTAGCCCCTTTTTAAGGCATTAGAAATACAGCTAACTGTGTTAGGAAGGCTAATGAGGTGACACACTACACTCTGTGTAAGGAATACATGGCTAAATACTTTTTTTTTAAACACAGATTTGAAGGTATCAGCTTAATAAATGTAATGATCAAGCTTCAGAACTTCGGCCATACACAAGTGCTATTTGATAAAATACCTTTAGTTGAGAGATAAAGTGTATTTCCTAGGAATGTACTGATCATTGACAGATCCTGCTGTTTAGGTAGCTACATGAGAGCCTGTGCTCCCTGTCCCAGTTGGGCACATTTGCAGAGGCAGAAAGGTCTCTGAATAACTGTGCAACGAAGCCCTGAGGCATTGGAGACTGGGACTACTATTCTTCTAGCCTTAACACAACGTTCATATTAATTACCACTGAGACACAATGTTTGTTTTAGATACAGAAGGGGGACTAAAGAATGTGTCATGAAGCTGGGCGTGGTGGTGCATGCTTTTAATCCAAGCACTCGGGAGGCAGAGGCAGGCAGATCTCTAGGAGTTCGAGGCCAGCCTAGTCAACATGGCAAGTCCAGGACAGCCAGGACTACAAGAGAAAACCTGTCTTGAAACCGCCCCCAACACACACACACACACACACACACACACACACACACACACACACACACACAAAGAATGTGTGACGAGAGTTCCATGTGTTCTGGTGTTGCACTGCCTAGCCTTTAAAACACTTCTGCCAGTGAAGCCATAGGCAATGGCTTAAATCTGAACAGCGTCAGCAGCTAATACTTGACACACATGCACAAGACTCCTACCCTGCAACCAAGAAGCTAATAAAAGCTCAGCTTTTCAAACGAACACCTAGATGATGACACCATTAGTTATTCAGCAAAAATAAATGCTTCATTAACTTGTCTTCCCACTGTTAAAGATGGGATGCATCTAGCCCAGGGCAGAAGCCGTGATACCAACATTCGCTCACACTTAAGGCTTGCTGTGCAGAAGGACCAGGAAGCGGGTGACACATTCCATCTACTGGGGAAGCATGCTGGTCTTTGGAATCCAGAACCCACAATTCCTGACTGCCAATTACTTAACATCCCTCTCTGTAGCATGACAGAACCATTTGTGAGACAAAAAGGAGACCTCCAAGGTTTATACTCTATAGTCCTCAATCCCTTCGTTCATCCCTCAGCGCGGAGCACATTCCTTGCTTAAGCCTCTCGTAAATGACTCAATAAGGAATCAACTCTATTATTGCAGCTGCCAGCATCTGGTGATCGACCCATTAAATATTTATTTGTTGTCGTGGCTGTACCTTCTCACATAGTTTACCATGCACTCATGCCTTTTATCTATTAAAAATTACAAACTGCCAATGAGAAACACTAGCTATTTTTTGTTTGACTTGAGTCTGTGGCACTTTGCACGTGTTACACAATCAGCTGGGGATTGATATGCTGTTCTCCCTGCCCCAACTCCCACTGCTCCCTAGGTGATCAAAGGAGAGGTCCAAGAGCTCTCATGCTTCGGTCCCTCATCTGTTAAATAACTCTTACGGGATAGTGAAAATAACTTAGGGAAGTGCAGCCATATCACCTGATGAGTGGCAGGCTGCTGCCAACCCCTGTGTCTCGCACCTGCACCCCTTCCCAGAAACTATGAGACAGGTCTTCTGAAAGGCAGACACTGCTTCTGCACTAGTGACCAGGGACCACAGCCAGAGCTTGTGGCTGCATGCATAAGCATGCCACCTTAGCCACTGTTCAGGCCATTGCAAGCAGCCATGACCACCAGCCCTTGTAATTCACAAGTGCAAATAGTTCAAATTCTTCACTGCTTTCTAACATGCTTACAAGGAGTCTTTAGAGAGAACTCTTTATTTGACACGGGGTAAGTATAATCAAGGGGTTAACTTCTGAAATACCTACGGCCCCTGCACTGAGTTAGATGCTGCTAAAAACAAAACAAAAATAAATAAATACATGTGAATTATAGAAGCCACCTTTTCCTATAACACAGTGGTTCTCAAAGTCTGCATATACTAGAACTGTCTGGTAAGCTTTCTCCTGATGTCCAGGCCATGTACCACCAGCTATCCCAGAACTCCCTTGGGGCATATTCCTCAGGTGACTGCAGGCTAAGTCTAGGTATAGGATCCACTGCTCTAGCACAGAGCACCTCAGACTCAGGACCACAGGAAGTTTAGCATTTTAGGGGGCACTTGGGGATGCTGAAGGAGCAGGATCACTAGCTTCCAGCTTCACCAGGCTGGCAGGAAAAAAATGTTTCCATAGGTTGTCTGTACCACATGAAGGCGAGGCCGCCTCTTAGAAACTACTAAGGAACACAGCCATCAGTAACACAAGCCCTATGTACAACCAGAATGATTTTCTCTTAAGGTTAGGGATACACATACACTCAAGTGCTGAAAGCAAGCCTGCACACTTGTGCTCAATACCGCATCACTGTTAGCTTCTCCAGCTTGAAGGACATAGGTGCTGATGATACAGCTGGGAACAGGTCAACGGTAAAGGCTGGCTTTGCTGTTTCTTGTGTGGTGCTGGGGTTCCATGCCATGCATACTAGGAAACTGCTTTACTACTGAACAACACCCTTCACTAAAGAACACGAGAAAGCAATAGGGCTCATGAGATTAGTGAGCTCTGGCTCACCTACGCCAAATGCCATTACTAAACTCTGAATGAGAAAACACCCTTTTAAGGGTAGCAAATACATGAGATACCTCCTTCAACAGTTCTGAATGACCACAAAATGCCAGGCTGGGAGCTTGGGCTCAGGCAGAAGTGCCCTCCAGCCAGCAATCCACAGCCAAGGTTCATTTCAGTTCCAAGCAGGAAGAGCAAAGCTCTTCAGTTTCTGCCATATAGCATACGGCAGAGGACAACAGTGGCCTGGAGAGACACGGGAATACACACACCCTGGATTTGCCTAAATTTAAACAAACAAACAAACAAGCCTAGCTGGGTGTGCTGGTGTTTTTCTGGGACCTCTGGACTCAGGAGCTGAGGCCAACCTAGGCTATATACTAAGACTTTATCTGGAAAATAGATAATACATGGCTCTTGGATGGGTAGGCTCAGTGGACAAGCTGCTTGTGTGAGTGTGGAGACCCTAATGTGAAATGTCAGATCCTAAGTAAAACTGGGCACAGTACTGTGTGTGTGTGTGTGTGTGTGTGTGTGTGTGTGTGTGTGTGTGTGTGTGTGTGTGATATCTTGGAGCTCCTATGGCAAAATGGAATGTGGAATGGCCTCCCAATGCACAGGCTGGCCAGGCTGGCATACTCAATGGTGAACAAGAGTGCCTATCGCACAGGGTAGAAGGTGAGGACAGACATTCAAGGTTGCCTCTGATATCCATAAGGGGGGCAAGGAGCGGGTGGTGGGGGGGGGAGACAGAGACCTAGATAGAGACATACACAGATTTTCTTTTTGTTTAAAGAAAGAAATCTTGATTAGGGTGGGCTCCATTCGAAGTGAGATAGGATACACTTCCTAGTGTGCTTAAGAAAAAGGGGAGGAGAGGGGTTGAGAGAGCTGGAAGGCTGGTATGGAAGAGCTGTTCCTCTTCAACACAGATGAGCACAGTGTAGGAAATCAGACACAGATTTCCAGAGGGTAGGCTGGGGACTCTGCCCTCCTAACTCAAGTGCTGTCAATGCTCTAGACCAGCAGCCAAAGTGGACTGTGGATCTACTTTTAGTTATTCAGCGAAGGGGGACACCTACTCTGCCCAGCGTTGCTCTTGCAGTGCCTCAGGCATCACTGTTCACCAGGTAAAGAGCCCTGAGTGCCCTGTATGGAGAAAGAATTGAGGGGCCTGTGGTGTCTATTTGCCCTGGATCCACGCTCTGCACTAGCATGTCCCCATTTCCATTAGAACAAGGTCTCAAAGGACACAACAGACTTCAAAATCCACCGAAGCTCTCGAGGTTCGGCTGTCCTGACAATGGGACCTGAGCAGTCAGTGCCTCTTCTACTTTTTAGCTTTCCTTGGAGCAAGTCAACCACAGCTTGCATGCTCTGGTGAGCCTGTGAGGAAGCACTACATAAAATAGGATTACCTCCGACCAGTCAGGTGATTGGGCAACAGTGTCAGCCGGTGGAAACTGCGATTTTGAAAATCCATGAGTAAGATTTTTAAAGAGAAGCCTTACAGAGTGATCAGGGACTCTGATCCCGTAAGATGCTTACGTAACAGAATAAGGAATTTTTACATTTCCCAGGAGCTACACAAACAACACAAATTTGACCCACGAGACTAGAATTCTGGGCCAAGCACTTACAGGGCCTTGTTCATCTGGCCATGTTGAAGATCGTTTCTCATGTGCTGCCCTCTCAGGTCCGAGATGTTGGCCACTTCCAATATAGACCAAGAAAAATTACAGAAACAGCACAGAAGAGCCCAGAGCCAGACTTTGGTAATAAAATTCTAGTGTGACATCGCTTCGGCAAGCTAGAATTTTACATGCATGTCTAATTTATAGAGCAAACTTTCTGGGGATATTAGCCAGGGTTAATCAGTTATTGCTAAACTTACCATGCTAATAAAAAAGCCTCCCATTTGAAGATTCTTACATTATACCATAGGGCAAAAACTATATGTGAGTCACAGGAAAATCTCCTTTGAACATTTAGTCGGGATAACTACTTTACACGTTCTAACTTGGAGCTCTCAGCTGAGGGTCTGGGTCCTGCCGCCCACCCGCCTGCCTGCCTTCCCCATGTAAGACCTGAAGGACATGCCATGATCTATCTTAGGACGGCTGCTCTATCCACCAATGAAGGGATAATGGGACTTACTCAGACTTGCTGGGGGGCTCAAATGAAAGGCAAGCGTTTACGAAGACTATGCCAGGTGAAATGCCATATAAAAAGTACAGTGAGTGGACAGGCTCGTAAAGGATGCATGCAGGCTATTTTGGTTGAGTGCTGTCTATTTTTGGCTGGGTAGCTTGTTTCTTTCTTCAAGTTCCCGCACTTCCTGGTTCTGACTATGTGTAGCTACCAGTCCTCCTGGCCCTCACAGAGCACCAGCCATACTCCCTCCGGGGTTAAAACCCAGTAACCGCAGCCTCAGAGAGGCCTGTGCCTCATGCTGCTGCGGGGCAGCTGTTTCACACACCTCCCCCTTTCTTCCAGAATCCCAGAGGATGCTGGGAAACAGCAGAAACACTTCACAGTAACACCTCTCTTCTAATTCTTTTCTTCAGTCCTTTTGAACTGAGAGCTGAAAACAACTTTTAAATATGAACCAAAATACTTGAATACCGGTTACAAATACTTTACTACAAGTCTGTACAGAAGTGTTTTTAAAATAACTAATCACACCAATTACCCTAGATGTTTCTTTCCCAAGAGAATTTAGGAGTATCACACTTAAAAGTCCTTGAGAAATCAGTAGGGGGCAGTATGCTAATTAGTTTGCAGGTGGGAAAATCAAGGCTTTGAATTTGAAGTTTCACTTGTCCTCAAAATACCCATGTGTTTATGTAACTTACACTACAAATAGTTTCCCAGCTACACTGATTTGGGAAGTGTTATTTTGAGCCTTGTTGCTTAGAATAACACCAAGAAACCAAACCTCTTAATATTCAAAAATTTCAGAACTATGGTATTGAAGGAAAAGCAAGAAATTCACCTTTTATGCAGATAGCAGAAACAGTTGTGTGATCTTGGAGAGGCCACAGGCCAAGTAATGTTTTGTTTCCAAGTGTGAACTCAAGTGCTTTGTATCGGCAGACAGATGCAGCACCACTCACGTGCCCCAGCAGTCACCCTTGCCTGTTAACCATCCTGGCAGCGTTTGCTCCCGTGCTGATACTTCGGTGATCCTTACCAGGACATTCATTCCATCCCCCAACCCCCCACCCCCCAAGAGCATTTAGGAAAATGGGCCTGACAGGTGTGAACCCCAGGTTCAAGAGAATAGATAAATGTAATGAAAGGGGGGGCGGGATTCATGCACAGGCCACGCTTGAGAAACTTACTAAGTAAAACACGCCAGCATTCCTGTGGGCGAAAGCCTTCTCTGAAGTGGGGATGTGTAAGCCTGCACAAACCCAGAGATCCAGGTGACTGAACCTGGCTGGCCAGGTATGTCCTGGGAAGTGTGACTGAAGGCCAGCAGGGTTCAGTCAGCACACACTGACATTTGCTGATACTGCCTACCTACTTTACATGTTCAGAGAAAGAAGTCAGAGCGTCCATCCTTAGAGCTATTGTCTAACTATGCTTTCAGGAAGGCTTGGTCTGAGAGAAGCTTCTAGGGGGCTGACGAGGGGCAAGACTCTCAAGAGCGTATTACTTGCTGTACTACCCTCTGAGGTAAGAAATCACTAATTAAACCAAACGGAATTAACACATTTTAGTCTGAGTGTAGAATTACAGGCCCAAGCACTGGACTGGACTCATGTTAAGTGAGGCAGGCACTACAGCCTTGTTCCTGACTGTTTGTTTTTTGCCATACTCTAAAGACTAGTAACAGAGGGTCCTTTCTCTTGGGGAAAATCTAGTGTTTGTAGGAAATAAGATAGAAATCTGCCCTTCCATGACACCCCCTAGTGGAACTTTAGCAAACTACACTTTGGGGGTCTAAAAACATCTTGGGTGCAGGTTCTCTCCCTAAACCAAAATTCCTGGAACCAGCATGGTTTAGATGGTTTCCATATTTGCATATGCATAATGAGATATCTTGGGGACAGGACTCAAGTGTAAACACAAAATTATTGTCAGTTTGTCTTCATACTTAGCACGTATACCTAGCCCAAAGGTAATTTTATACAAACATTTTGCTTGTGCTTTGACCTTACCACACAGGCCAGTGTGGAACTTTCAGGTGTTCTTGCATCTCAGGACTTGCAGTGAGAGTTGACTTTCTCAAGGCCAGGTGTACCAGGCACCTGCCTACTACTTATCATTGAATAGAACAAAAAACAAGTAAGTAAATGAACAAAGCGTGTCCTCTGCACATTTACCCAAAAAGCAGGGCTCTGAAGGGAGGCAAACTGGCTGCTTGCCTCAGCTCAAGAGGTCTAATTTTTGTTTCTGAAAGGACTGAAACAGAAATGTACCCCAAGAAAAGCCTTAAAGAAGAGGGATTCCTACTTTAAATTCTTCTAATTCTCAAGCAAGGTTATTAAAGTGCTTCCAAGCAATGTTCTGTCACTAAATTAATTCACTAAGGTCACCAGCTCAATCCACTGGAATTTGCCAAAGATCCTGAAGGGCTCCCAGACAACTGAAGCAAAAACAAATTTAAGGGAAAAGAGTAAACCAAGGGCGCGTGGGTGGCTACGCATCTAACTCCATTTGTAGCTCTTCTCCCCACCCAAGCGACCAGTCCTGCAAGGAACGGCTGAAGACTGCCAGGGGCACTCTCTGCTCAGCCTTTTAGAGAAAGCTCTTCAGTGTTAGCAGGACCATGGGTTAAAGAATGCCCCACTCTGGCATGTCGTCTACAGCAACTTCTACTCAGGCAGATAATGAATAAAGCCCTGAAAATAGAAATTCCCAGGGAGACAGAACAAATACCAACTTTGCTTCAAAACTGAGATAAACAGCACAATTCACTGCACGATCAAACAACAAGAGGCCATTCCTTGAACCAAGAATTCGGGAACTGTCCATCAGGGCTGGCCATCTTGTAGATAAAGACATTATTTGGCCCATGTGGAAACATCTGGAGTCTGTTTCTTTTTCACAATTGTGATATGTATCTGTCTCTCTGAGACAAGGAATCACTCCACAGCCCAGACTGGCCTCTAACTCATGACAATCTTACCACAGCCTCCTAATTTTTGGATTATGGGCATGAACCACCATATTTAATCTTTTTTTTTTTTTTTTCTTTCTTTCTCTTTTTTACTTCTGTGGAAGGTTCAAGACTTTGACCTCCCACCATGAGCAGTATGGCCACACAGACTTAAAGCAGGCACATTTCAAACTCAACACTACTTAGATAACCCCAGTGAGCAGCAAAGAACAGACGCAGGGAGAGAAGCATGGACGCTCTTCACAGCCCAAGTGAGAGATGATGGAGGAGGCACACAATGTGAAGTGGAGATCTGCCCAAAACAGACTTGCTGGCCGATGAACGAGCACAGGATGGACAACTGCTGTCAAGCGTGGTGACTCAGTCAGGTGAGAAGAGTCAAGGAGCCAGTTACCTTCAGTATCAGTGGATCAGGAGGACAGGGAACAACTGAGAGAGCACATGAGCTTGCCAATGGCCTAGAAATCACAGTTGGGCAACCGAGACAGATCACCCAGTTAGAGGCACATCGAGAACTGGCCTGAGCACAGAGCGGAGGAGAGGAGAGAAAGGCTGGATCCCCTGCACTTCCTGGGGGTAGTCAAAGGCATATTATGTGAGAACACTTCCCTCTGTATTGGGCAAGGAGGGAGCATTGCTAACTGTCCAGACAGTAGAGAGCTTAAGGCTCTAGCTTTTTATACGAGACAGCGCCTTGTTCCCTGCTTACTTACTGATGCAAAGTCAATTGCATCGTGCCGTAAAATTTGACTTTTAGGAACAATAGATTTGGGCCCAGCATGTAATATATCAAATATACAAATTGAAATTTCAATGAGTATGTGATATTATTCTGTCTACACAGCACAGTGCCAGAAGCCTTCAAGCAGTTGCCAATCTAGAGAGGTTCCACCAGTTTTCAGCTAGCACAGGAATATGACAAGGTGTGCTGACTTGGACCGCAACCCAGACTCCACCTACGTTTCTAGAGCCATCACACTGCTACACAGGTTATGGACTGAGGAACAGAAGCCAGTTCTGGCACACTTTTAAAAATAGGTTACCAACTCCACATTTTAAGTAGCTATCCTAAAATAGGAAAGCGATATCCTAGAAAGTATTTAGTTTTATAATATTATAGTATGGAAGAGAAAACATTGGACAAATAATTTTATGAGTTTTTTTTAGGAAAAAAAACAAACAAACAACTAAACTCCAAGCCTAAGAGAGCTTAAGCTGAGTCCTCTAGTCTGAGAACACAGGAATGCAGTATATAAGATTAGAACCCAGTGAATCACAAAGAAGTCCACCATCAATGATCAGGGATCGTTCCTGAGACATTAGGGCCGGAGGCAGCGTGCTAATGTCTTTAAGAGCTGCCTTACTCTGGTCTAACTGGTGTGATTTCACTTTTCTCGGATGGATTTTAACTAAATAGACTTTAGATGCTTGGATATAGATAAATGCTGAACTCAGTAATTCGTATTTTAAAACTGTGAAACCTTTTAAGTTAAGTGGTCTATTAATTAACTACCAATTATCTTGTCTGACTACCATATCAATAGAAGTAAATTACTGACTAGCTATCTGACAGATTTGGTCCTTTACCACAGAAAATTTCTTCTGCACATAAAAGGCCCGGGGTTGAGCGCTTTTGCTTTCCTCTTTTGGGTGATAACAGATCAGTTTGCCATCTTGATAAAGCCAAACACAGTTCCTTGGTCAGAAAGGACCTACAGATAGACTCTGGCTCAGAAACAAACAGATTCTCCTCTTGCTCCAGAAAAACAGTGAGTGAAGCTAAGTTAATTATTTTGGGGAAACATGAGATTGCAGTCACTGTGTGCAGGCCTGGCTTCTATGCCACTTGGTGGGATAGGGGTGTGTTTTCAAGTTCTTGCTTCTCACGGATACACAGCATCCTCGTGGATGACTCTGATGCTAATGTGCGCCTTTCTCAGTGATCTGACTAAAGCCTACTCCCACATCACCAGTTTCCTGATTATTGGCCAAGAGAAGGTTCCTGAGAGATCTGCTAGTGACAAAATGACTCAGGTTAGTGTCAAAGCTAACAGGAGGGCTGTGTCAAATCTGCGAGGCAGTGGAGAAGCCTTCAAAGTCTGTGGGAGTCTATGCAGCTCAGGACAGAGGCATCTGCAAACACAGATGCTCTTCTTGAGGCCTGAGTCACAGAGAAAATGAATGATGGCTGCCATGCACACAGTCTGAGTGTGAGTCACACTGGTACACCAACAGCTCTCTTTGAAAAGCCTGAGCCTTATACCAAGTAGTAGGCTTAGTATAGTACGGAAAAATGAGTACACAGGAGGGACAAAATGAGTAAAGAAACTGGGGTAGTAAACAAAAGGAGACGCAGACAATGAACACAAGCCAAGCCTGATTTGAAGTCTCAACAGCTCGAGTTAGTCCAGCGACATGTTTCCCTTTTCAGAGGTCACAGCATGGATCCATGTGGGCGCTGGCTGAATAGGTTATCTTCTGAATATTTATGCAGAAGCTCGTTATGTATGATCAAATATTTATTATCTAAGTTAGAATACAGTTCTGGGTGTGTGTGTGTGTGGGGGGGGGGGGGGCGGTCAGGTATAATATACTACCAGGCAATTTGTCATTACTTTGTTATGTAATGCACAATGTAGACAAATTTCAAAAAGCAATTTCTGTGCACCAAGGGAGAAAAATGACAGTATATGCCACACAAAAGTTAGTGGAAAGGGAGGAAAAAAAAAAAAAAAGCAACAGAAATTTTTATGTAACTCATTGAATTGCAGCTTCATTGGGCTGGGGGTGTAGCTAGGTAGCAAAGTGCTCACCTTGCATGTGCAGGAGCCAGGGGACGGGGTGCTGAATGAGACAGTCCCAAGGCTCCTTACAGATCCCAAACCCAAGAATACCAGTAAAGACAGGGGTTGGGAGGGACACTTACATCACCATCTTGAAATAGACCTTAAGAGGAGAGGGAGCAGAGGAAGAGGGAGTTCTGGGCAGGAAGAGGGGGCCATACGAGCAGTAGCTGGGGCCTGCAGGGCACCTCCAGTGTGGGTGTCCCACCATTCTAGTGTACCCTAGTGAACAGGACCTGGACTTTGAGTCAGAAGCAGCAATACACGTTGTTATTCTATGAAAACAGACACTGACTGCTACTTAAACGTCTGGCTCAAGATGATCTGTCCAAACAGCTGAGTGTACTCTTTGCTCAGAGAACCCACACTTTTAACTGGATGGACCAACTTCTTCCCCACGTCCCACCCCCCCCCCCCGACCCAGGCACAGTCAAAAGACACGCTGGTTATTTTCTTCAGAAACAAAGAGTCGTAGAAGCCAAGGCAAGACAGCTTGGAAAACATACCACTTACATTTTCAACTAAGAGAAACTAGAAGGGAAGGGACTTCAAGTGGCACTTGGCAACGCTACTTAACCCCCCCTCCCCAAGCAATCGCCCTAAAGACAGAAAGCAGCCTTCTTTTATGTTTCACTTGCTAACTCTCAACCTCTCCAAAGGTTTCTTAAGTCTTGGCAAGAAGTCAGAAATTCCAACACTAAAATGAATTTTCTGACTCAATATTGAAAAATAAATTCTTAAGTTTAGATGCTTTGGGGAAAAACAGCTGGAGAATTCAGGAGCCTCCCATAGTTTAATACAAAGTGATGTCATTACCAACCAGGCTTCCAAGAACTCCCTAAATTGTGTGCTTAAGCAACTTCTCGAAGCTCAGTGAGGAGGGTAGGAAGGCAGCTCTCCCTTGGTTCAGGGCCCAGAGTAGGAGTCCATGCAAGTTCTTGCACTAGCCAGCAGCCGGATGCTATCTTTGTATCAGACTGCGCCCCGTTCACAGGAGGCTGCAGGTTTTCTCTAACGCTCTAAGTCAGCACTTATTTCATAGCGTGTCTAGAGAAGATCTGCTGCTGTTCTTTAAAAACCTGGATATATTTAAATTTTTATAAGTTAGCAAAATAATTATGCAGAGAATAGTCAAGATGGTGAAACTTGAGAAAATGTAATGACAGTAAATTTTTGTTTGTTTGTTTTTGTTGTTGTTTGTTTTGTTTTGAGACAGGCTTTCTTTGTTACACAGAGCCATGGCTGTCCTGGACTCTTTTTATAGACCAGGTTGACCTCGAACTCAGAGTGCTGGGATTAAAGGCATGCACCACCATGCCTGGTAAGGTCAAAGTTTATAATTGGGAAATCTTGCATCACCTCAGTCAAAGGTTACTTAGGGGAAAAATCAGTGTCTCTAGTTAATACTAATCTTCCAATGGTTGGGTATGTCAACTGGAATCAACTGGAATTTATGTGGCAGCTCAACCACGCTTGAAATTATGGAAGCTATACTCTACCTGTGGCTTGTTTTTATTTCAAATGCTTACCGTTTTTTGCTTGCTTGTTTGTTTGCTTTGAAGACAGGGACTCACTATGTAGCCCCGGGTGGCCTGGAACTTACAATGTTAGCCCAGGTTAACCTTGAAGCCATAAAGCTCCAGCTAGCTCTGTCTCCTGAGTGCTGAGGTTAAAGATATGTGCTGCCCTGTCTGGCCTGGGAACGGGCCAGGTCCATTATTTTTACTCAGAATTATAAGCTTATGGGATTCTTGACAAGCTGTCCTGCCAGGTCCATTCAGTTGGCCTTTACTCAGCCATGTCAGTGCTATGACACTTGACGCCTATCCCTGCAGCAGCAATCGGCTTGTCTGCTGCTCACGCCCACCGCACACAACTCATGCACAGCTCTGTGCGTGTACGCTCATTCCACCCAACTGTGTATGGTGATCTCTGAACTCATTTAAAGCGCTGAGGGTGGCTAAGTTCATCTTACTCATGTGCTTCTTTCTAGAAGCTTAGAAATAAATTATATAAAGCTCAGGCGTCCAAATAGAACATTAGGGTAAGCTTCATCCAGGACCAGAGAACGGGCTGGAGACTGAATAAGCAATGTCTGAACACTTCTGAAGCCAGATTAAGTTTTTAAGCAGTTGCTAAGAAATTAATGAGGTTTAATGTGGCCTATATAGGAGAAACAGTTCTTTGTTGAGTCCTACTAGAAGACATCTCTGCCTATGGGGGTGAAGCCCTATCTCCTTACCC
Source organism: Acomys russatus (assembly GCF_903995435.1). Taxonomy (NCBI): domain Eukaryota; kingdom Metazoa; phylum Chordata; class Mammalia; order Rodentia; family Muridae; genus Acomys; species Acomys russatus. The sequence continues at coordinate 17,757,574 of NC_067138.1, forward strand.
TTTCTTCCTTTTCCCCTTAGTGACAGGAATAGAACCCAGGTTCTGCACATGCTCAGTTAGCACTCTATGGGTGAGTTACCCCAGTCCTCCTTATCCCCTTTTATGGGATTACTTCTGTCTACAGAAATAGAGAGAAAATACAAAGGAAAAAAGTATAAAACGGATCAACACTGCACGCACAGAATTAGATGGGAACTTTATTGACAACTTAGCTAAAACACTGGTTACGGTGGCCCTCTGGGAACAAAAGACCTCTCCCTATCCCTGGATGCTGCAGGAGTTCTGAGAGCTAAAAGCAGACATGGTCTGAGTCCTGGGCTCACCACCAGGCCCCATAAGCCTCTTTCCCCTCTCCTGGTCCTTTCAAGATCACTCCTCATGCCTGGTGGCACACACCTTTAATTCCAGTGTTCAGGAGGCAGAGGCAGGCGGACCACTGTGAGTTCGAGGCCAGCCTGGTCTAGAGAGTAAGTCCAGGACAGCCAGAACTAAGAGAGAATCCCTGTCTCGAAAAATCAAAAGAAAAAAGAGAAGAAAAGAAGATGGCCCCTCATTTGAGAGGTATTGAATAAGCTTACAAAGTCCTGAGATGTCCACCAGCTGAGCAAAATGGATGGCTGCAGGATGTTAAGTAGCTGCCAGGGTGGCCTGGCCACTCCCAGTGAACCACAAATGCTGACCTCAGGATTTCTGGCACTTTCTAAAATGTGGCTGAGCAGTAGTTTGGAAGCCTAGCCCCTGACTTTACGAATTCATAAGAACCAGGGCTTTACTAACTCAACAGAAAGCTAAATAAACAAAGCCAGGGCTCATTATTATACTCCTTGTTATTTTTACAGCAATCTTTCCAACTAGGTCCCCGTAGTCAACTTCTGCCTCCTTAACAAATACCGACGGGGAGCAGTTTCAAATAACCATCAGACACAGAAACCCACCGTGTGGGAACAGCTCACTAGGCAGATGTCTCATGTGGAAGGTGCAGAAGGTTTCCACATTGGCGCCCAAGTCTCTCTTGCCCAGCCTTCTCATTGAGGAGGGCCCAGGAATAAAAGCAATGTTTATATTTACCCAGAAGTGTGCATGGCAGTTGACCATCATGGTTCTCTCAATAAGCTCATCGGGACATTCCAGAAGGTGGTGACCCGACACCACGCCGGCGTTATTGACCAGGACAGAGACCTCACCAACCTCCTTTCGGACTCTCTCCGCTGTCAGGTAGACGTTCTCCCTCTTCCCCACGTCACAGGTGTAGGTGAAAACCTGCAAGTTACACGGGGGCAGGGTTTCCTCCTCACCGGTCCCTGCTGTCAGCCGAAGTGCAGGTGAGGGGGAGAGCGGGAGAGAGAAGAGGTGCAGAACATGAGCCACATGGCAGTCAGTAGGACTAAAATCACACAAAGGGAAAACACTACAGTGAGCTTCACATTTCTAGCACTGTAATGCTTGCCAATAATTCAGCTTACAGCTGCCTTCCTCCCCTGCAAGTCTTTGGGAATTACAGCAATTTACTGGACAACCTTGCTTAGGGGAAAGTATGTAATTGTGGCAAGTCCAGTGCAAGTAGACCACATGGGATCAACTTGCTGGAGCTAGACACCTGCACAGAACTGCTCTCAGCCCAGAGAATAACATACATTACACATTCCTGTTTTCAGATGGGGGTGGGGAGGAAGCCAGTGGCTGGAGAGAGCGCTGCCCTCAAAACAGAAAGCCACTTCACAGCTGGCAAATCCAAGCCTAAGCAACAGTCTGAACTCATTCAAAGCCAAGAAATGAATGAGAAGTCTCTGATGAAAGACTGCAGGCCACTGGGTTCTCTCAAAACTGATTCCCTTAAGAGCCTCACAGATGACGTTTAGAGGTTAATAATATGCAAGCTTACCACATTAGAGTCCAAACAGCATCAAAATCAACACACACACACCCCCAAATGAGTATTGCTTTCTCTTAGGTTTGGGGGCAGGAAGGCTTAAATGCCTTTCTGCACTAGCTTTGAAAATGTAACATTCTGAACCTTACATAAAAAACACAGGGTCCATAAGTTTGGTAACAAATGACAGGTACAGGAGGGAGAATGGAGTCAACCTAGCTATCAAATTTCCTAGACCAATATCTATAGTTGATCATGATCTCCACTTAGGCTTAAAGAAAGTTTCAGGTGCAACCCTTGGGAAGCACTGGATTGGGGTGCCCCCAAACCACGAAAGATTTTTACAAAGGGGGCTGAAATCATTGAAGCACTTTCTCAAGAGGAAGGAAAGTGCTCTCATGCACTCAGGCTTGGTAACTAAAAACGCTTACTTAAGGATGGGGAAACAATGTAATTGTTTTCCTGGGGCTAAAGCCATAGTGAACATCCGGCCCTAGTCTAAGCTGCTCCGACCTCACAGAAACCGACAAGTGCTTCAGTCCACTGTGGGAACAACTTCCCGCTGAGAAACTGCTCAAGGATCCAAACCCGCGCGGCAGCAAGCTCCCCCTGCCTTACACTACTGGTAGAGTTTTGGACACCCAAGCTTGGGGCCGAAGAAACAGGATCTCCTATGTGACTGGGTTTGGTACACTTTCAGTATTCTAACACAGAAAATCAAGCTTTCTTATCAAGGGGCAAATTCCATTCGCCTTGCAGAAGAACCAGTGAGGCATTCGGTTTTGTTTGGTTTTGTTTTCCTGGAGAGCGAGGCTGCATGACAGTGGGGTGTGAAGACCCTCTGGGATAGGGAGGTGTTTGACCCAACAATGCACGGGCAGTTAGTTACCTTGCAGAGCAGCGGCGTCGGCTGCCTCCAGGTCCCGGTAGATGTGGCGCACCATGCCGGCGGTCTCCTCGTTGCTCTGCGTGTTGATGTCCCAGAGAACCAGCAGCGCCCGGCGCCTGGCGAACTCCAGAGCAAAGAGGCGGCCCAGGCCGCTGCCAGCGCCCGTGATGAGGCACACCTGGCCGGCCACGCTCTTCTCCTTGGGCCGCACCAGCCAACGCGCCGCGGCCAGCACGAACGCCCACAGCACTTTGAAAGTGACCACGAAGAACTCCACCACGATGTTCATCGCGACGCCCCGGGCCCCTCAACGAGCCCAGCACCCGGTCCTTAACCCTCCCCGCGCCAGACAGCCCAGCTCCTGGCCCCGGGGGCGCTTGTCACCGCGATAGGGACGCGAAGGCTGCGCCCCGAGTCCGCCCCCCGAGGTGCCGCGGGGCTCAAGTGCGCGGGGGCCAGTCTCGCCCGGGCTCGGCGCGGTGTCCACGGGCTGTGCCTGCCGCCGCTGCTGCCGCCCGGCTCGGCGCCTCCTGCTGGCGGCCGCTTGCTTGTCCCGCAGCTCCCGGCCGTCCGGTCCCGCTGCAGCGGCTTGTGACAGCCGCGAGTTAGGCGACGCGCGCTGCCCTCATGGCCAAGCCGCCGCCGCCCAAACGTCCCTGGCGCCGCTGCAGCGGCTCCCTCTCCTCCTAGAGCAGGGGTGCGCCGTGCGGGTGGCTCGGATCGCGGGAGTTGTCAACTTGACTCAAGTTGCGGGAGGGTGCGGGCAGCGCTGGGAAGGGGCGACTTGCGGGGCGCACGCGAGGACAGCCAACCGCTCGAGCTGCCAGCGCGCTCGGGTCCCCTGCCCTGCACTCGCGCGGCTGTCACTTGGGCACTAGGCTCCGCAGCGTTGCTACGCCCGCGAGTCGGAGCGCTCCCAGCCGGCTCTGAAGGAGCTCCGCACTCCGCGCTATATAACCCACCACCGGGAAGCGCCGGCCGCTGCAGTGGCATCGGCCCTCCCTCCGCTCGGCCCTCCCCGCCCCCGGGTGCACCCCGCCCCCGGCCCAGACTCCCCTCCTCTGTCCTCCGCCCCCCCCCCCCGCTCCCCCTCCTCCGGCCGCCCCACCGCGCGGGGCAGCCCCTCTCCCACGACCGTAGCCGAAGCCTCCCGCCCTTGTCGCGGCTCACGCCCCCTGCCGTGGGTCTCCGCGGCGTGCGCCTGCCGGGTCCCGCGGCGCGCAGAGCACCCCCATCCTCCTCGGACGGTCCGGCCATCGCTCTTCCCAGGCTCGCCACTTTCGCCAGCCGAGGGACTGTGTGGACTCTGCGGCCTGCGATCAGGCGCTGCGGAAGACAGCCCCGCAGTCGGGCGAAATAAGGACCTCGGCGGGGAAGCCGGGGTGGGGCAGCAGGGCTGCGTGGCCACGGGCGGCAAGGAGTCCGCAGAGGTGGCCGACAGTGACTTCCCATCTCTGCTAGACGCTGGGGACATGAAGGCCTAGATTCCAGCGAGACTAACGGGAATCATCGCCGCGAAAGCTGCCCAGAGGCTAGGTCAATATCTCCCTCCAGCCCCGCGGGCTGTGGAGTGATGCTTGCTGGGACTTGTAGTTCACATCCATGAAACTGCCTTTTGGGTTCAAGAATTCCGCAGGGCTGGAGCCTAACGTTGTCAAACACAACCCGGGGGAATTAAGCCTGGTGCTAACAAGGTGTCTTCGTTCTGTTCATTTAAAAAAATAATAAACTCAGTGCTTTTGTCTTCTCATAACTTTTACCCTAAAATTGACAGGCCGTGACTAAGCCAAGCGGTTGTTAATTTTGCGCCTGCAAAGTGAGCTCTCAATCCTAGATTCTTTTCTGGCTTATCTTAGGACAACTATAAGTCGTGGGGCTTCGCGTTCGCGGACCTTTTAAGGGGCCAGTGCGCATGCGCCGGCTTCCTCTCTTTTTCCGGCTGGAACCATGGAGGCTGTACCGTGAGTAGATTCTCTTTTCCAGAATCTTCCTCCATCCCCGAAACTAGAGGCGTTTTGTCTCCCTCCTCCCTCATCTAGATGTAGCCGGTGCCACTGCCTCCCTGTCTGGCTGTTTGTGACGCCGTGTGACACCAGGGAGGGAGGGAGTGCGGGCGGCCCGGGCGCGGAGGCCTCGGGGATACCCGGAGCGAACAAGGGCAGACGATGCGGAACCGGCCCCTTGGGCGGGTGTCCGTTCTTGGGTGCAATGGATTCCGAGGGATCCTGGAATCGGGTCCCTTCGTGGTGAAAGTTGGTTGGCTTAGGCGGCTACCGACCGGGCCGCCGTCGTCAGCATGTGGGACTTGAGACTGGAACCTAGGGTAGCTGAGCCCTGGAACCCTAAAAGTTAGTGTGCGGTACCAAGTTCTGCAGTTACGGTTTTGGCTGGCTTCTTCAGGCTACTAAATACAGGGCTGATGGCGGGGAATGGGGAGAGTCTCTGTGATGCCTGTACTGAACGCGAAGGCTGTGGGCTTGGAGGAGGTCTCAATGCCGGAACATGCTGGAACAGCCAAGATGCTGGTGGGTAGCAGCAGCGTTGAGCATCTAGTGGGTGATACAGCACTGGGAGGTTTTGCCCTATTAACATTATCTACTAATGGCAGAGAGAAGAAGAAGAAGGTCCCTGCTGTGCCAGAAACCCTTAAGAAAAAGCGAAGGAATTTCGCAGAGTTGAAGATGAAGCGCCTGCGGAAGAAGTTTGCCCTGAAGACAGTAAGTGTAACCTTTGGAGGCCCTTGGTGGGGGTTGAGGGGGGGAGAACTAATTAATGATGCGTTTGGAGTGGGGGGGCGTCTAAGAGTTATGCCTGACTGTTGAACGCTGGCTTGCAGCTGCGGAAGGCGAAGAGGAAGCTCATCTACGAGAAAGCCAAGTACTATCACAAGGAGTACAGGCAGATGTACCGGACTGAGATTCGCATGGCGAGGATGGCGAGGAAAGCCGGGAACTTCTACGTGCCTGCAGAACCAAAATTGGCGTTTGTCATCCGAATCCGCGGGTGAGTTGGCTTCTCGTCCGGGTGCTCTGTTGCCGAGACGTTGACAGTTGTGGTCGCACCTGGAAAGGGGACCAGGAATTACTGAGGGGTGTATTTGTGGAACCTGTGCCTGACATGTCTGCTCCGATTGTGTGGTAGTTCTGGGTCATTCCGGGTCATGCGGTCTTATCTTGAGATACACCAAAGATGTCTACAAAAGTCAGTGTTCAGTCATCTTTTACTATTAACAGAGTTATAAATTAAAAGGTACAGGAGGCAGGTTGGTAGTGGTTTTGCTATTTAAAGTGATGGTAAAAACTCAACTTTTTTTTATTTTTTTGGTGGCAGTATCAATGGTGTAAGCCCAAAGGTCCGCAAAGTACTGCAGCTTCTTCGTCTTCGACAGATCTTCAATGGCACCTTTGTTAAGCTCAACAAGGCTTCCATTAACATGCTAAGGATTGTGGAACCGTACATTGCATGGGGGTGAGTGAGTTTTCTGCTTGGTAGGTTGGATTTATGACTGCATTTCGATGTTTTGGCTGTATACGTAACGTGACCTGGTTTTTGTGTTGTAGGTACCCCAACCTGAAGTCTGTAAATGAGCTCATCTACAAGCGAGGCTATGGGAAAATCAATAAGAAGCGAATTGCCTTGACAGATAATTCCTTGATTGCTCGGTCTCTTGGTAGGTTATGCTTTTGGGGATGGGGGGTAGATGCTAGATCAGGGTCAAGGTCATGTTTTCTGGCCATGCTCTTTTGTTTGTTTTTGTTTTGTGTTTTGTAGCCTTGGCTGTCTTGAACTTCTTTGTAGACTCAGCTGTCCTTGACCTCACAGAGGTCAGCTTACCTTTGCCACTAGCGCTAGGATTAAAGGCCTGCACCACTTTGCTTGGCTCTTGTATCCATGTTGGTGTCACCTGTCTTCCCTGATCCCGTGGGGGTGGGTTCTCCCAGAGTTGCCTTCTGACCAGGCCCAGTCTCTCCATGTGCTGGGATGACGAGGTCACCGGGCTCATCTTGTGTTAAAGGTGCTTCGTTGCATCTGAGTTGCAGTCACCGCCCTGTACAGCAAGCACTTTCTTCTGAGCCATTCCCCCAGCCTGGCCTCACTTAGGACAGATCTTTACGTGTCCCCAAAATCCTTAATGCTTTTAAGAAAAATGTAAAGGCCAGGCACGTTTGCACACTAATTCCAGCACTCTGGGAGGCAAAGCAGGCGGATCTCTGAGTTCAAGGCCAGCCTGATATGCAGAGGGAGCCCAGGACGGCCAGGGCTATGCAGAAACCCTGTTTTGAAAAACAAACAGAAGTAGGAAAGTGTCAAGAGGCTTCACATCCTTCATTTTGAGACAAGGTTTCTCTGGAACTCAGATCGCCTTCCTCTGCCTCCACCTGACGGTATTAAAGGCGTGTGCTGCCACACCCGGCTTGTCCTTTTTGTTTTGTTTGTTTTTTAGTCTATTCAGATTACATCTCAATTGTTTTTCCCTCACTTGTAGCCACCCATCCCTCCCTGCTTTCACCCTACTCCCCTCCCCTAGGTCTGACCAGGGGGACCTCCTCCCCTACTCTCTAGTCATGGCTATCTATCAAGTCTCATCTTAGTAGCCTGCTTACCTTTTTGTTTAATCCATGGTAATTCTGGATATAATTGTGTTTGTCCTGGTACTTTTTATTTTTCAGGTAAGTTTGGCATCATCTGCATGGAGGATCTAATTCATGAGATCTTCACAGTTGGAAAACACTTCAAGGAAGCAAATAACTTCCTGTGGCCCTTCAAACTGTCTTCTCCACGGGGTGGAATGAAGAAAAAAACAACTCACTTTGTGGAAGGTGGAGATGCTGGCAACAGGGAAGACCAGATAAACAGGCTTATCAGACGGATGAACTAAGGTGAGAGAATTGGTCTTTGGTTTTTGAGATTAAAGCCATCATGCCTGGCCCAGAACTAGTCTTAAGGGAGGACATGTGGCCTTGGGTATTTTCTGTTAAATGTTGATTGGGAATATCATGTAGTTTTAATGTGGGGGAATCTGTCTTTAATGAAAGTGGTGGGGGGCGGTCTCTAACTTGTGTTTTTTTTCCTTTCAGGTGTTGCTCGTGGTATTTTTGTAATCTGGTCAGTTAATAAACAGTCACAGCTTGGCAAATTTAAATGTGTTGGAGTCTTTGTTGGCCTGCATTTGGCTTGCCTCTGTAATAGGTAAATCCTAGAATACGGTAAAATTCAGTCAGATCAACAGCTTATGGCATGCAAAGCCAGATCCAGTTTTTACTTGTGAAAAGGGATTTATTAAAGGCTTTTCTTTGAGGAGAGTCATATTTATAAAGTTAGGCTGAGTCAAACTTCAATAAGCGTGTATGGTTGCTGCGGAAATGCTGTTTGGTAAGCTAGATGTTTGCTGCTCACGTTCCATGTCTCGGGCCTTGGTCTCCTAGCAACCTGCACAGGAATGCATTTTTTCCCTTTTCTGCCCCATCTTTAGTTTTTAGCTTTTTCTGTGTATGGATGTTGCCTGCCTGTGTCTGGGCCACGTGTTTGTGGAACCTGGGGTTACCAATGTTTGTGAGCCCCCATGTGGGTGTTGAGGCCTGCGGTCTCTGTAAGAGCAGCCACTGCTCTAAGCTACTAAGCTCTCCGGCCCCTCACCTTGATTCTCTGGTCCTAAGTGGGTGGGTTACTAGTACTTACTAGTGCATATTGGAGCGTCGTAAGTGGTTGCAATGATGAGCTAAACCTAGAAGCTTGATGTTAAACATGTCTTCCCGTCCCCTCCCATTGAACTTAGAATAGCTGAGAAGTTGTCACCTGCTACAACTTAACATTTTATTGTTGATGATCCTGTAAGACAGTTTTTGTGAACTGAGAGTTGTGTTGGGTGTGGTGCTGTGCGCCGTTAATCCCAGCATTCCAGAGGTAGGTGAACCTGAACTCCATGCTGCCAGCTAGGGCTACATAATGAGATTTCTTCTCAGGGCAAAATGCATGAATACCGGTCTGTACTTGTGAGTGGAGAAGGTAAATAAAGGTTCTTGTGAGCAGCATGGTGCGTGCTGCAACAACCTGGGTCCTCGATGAGAGCAGTAAGTGCTTGATCTCTTAGCCATCCTCCAAAGTATGTCTGTCTATTACCTTGAAAAGTAGGCATATTCCTGCTCTTGAAGCTTCCCTGGTTTTCAAGGTTTAGGGGAATAGTGATGGCCTCTGAGAGTTAAGAAGGAATACAGTAAACTATTAGGGGTAGTCTATCAGTGTTAGGGCTGTGTCTGTGCTTATGCAAAGTCTTAGTAGATAGCCTTTCCTGGATTTCATGTAGTTCGGACTTGTTTTAACTTTTTTTTCTAAGTGCTGCCATACAAGTAAGTGCCACCATTTGCAGCTAAAGTGTTTTAACTTGTAAGGAAATTACGTGTTCACAGGAAGTGCTGCCATCATAGGGGCGTGCTTTTTTGAAGTCTTAGAAAGGTTGGCATAGGTAGCAGATACGTAGGAACGCCCGGGATGAAGAATGGCACACGACTACATTCCTTAGGGGACATGTTCTATTTTGTGTGTTGGGTGGGGTAGATTACATGTAAAATGGAGAGTCATCTAGTGGATGGGAAGATCTGCAGAAAAAGGATTGCTACAAAACTAGACTAAGATGTACAAAGGAATACTGTCAGGTGTGAAGGGTCAGTCACCTAGGAAATAGGCTTTCACCTGTCAGTCTTAATGTTTTCTGCATTTAATCAGTGTTCTAGTACATTCTTGAAAGGTCATTTGTGGTTGTAGCAGAATTTTAGAATGAGACCTCAGCCAAGTGTGGTGGCATAGGTGACTGGGGGTGAGGGGAAATCACTGAGTTTGAAGCCAGCCTGGTCTAAAAAGTGAGTCTAGGACATCGAAGGCTACACAGAAAACCCTGTCCTGAAAATCCAAAACACCTCGTGGTTCATACCTCATCTCCACACAGATTTGGGCTGAAAAATTAAGTCTTGGGGCCCGGGAGGTAGCCCTGTTAAAGAGTTGGTGTGTGGCGCAACACCAGCCTGACCACTTAAGTTGTTGGGACCCATGTAGCCTCAGCACCCCTACTGCAGAATGAGAGGCAGGAGCCCCCCCTGACCCCCAGGAGCTTATAGACCAGCTGGCCTGGAGCCAGATGAGCAGGAACCGTGAGGGTTGATGCCACATGGGTTTGCACTGTCGCTGTCCTTTGTCAAATGGGACATAGCTTCGTAGGATGCTACTGAAGGTTAAGTTTCTGGTTATCTAAAAGGCTACTTGGTAGTATAGCTTGTCAGCAGTAAAAAATAGCTTCTCTTGTACGTCCTTTTAACAAATGTAAGCTGGTCTGGAGATCCGAAGTCCAGAATGAGTTTCACTAGGTCACATCAAGATGTCAGACCCATGATCCTTCTTTGGGAAAATAGCTGCCTATGGAAACGGATCCCTTTAAAAATATAAAAGGGACAGAAGCAATGGCCCAGGGGTTCAGAGCACTGGCTGGTTCAGTTGCCACCTCCCGCCCATGTAGCCCCTCAAAACCATCAGTACTGCAGTTTTGGGGGCTTACCAAGCATGCATGTGGAATGTGGACAAACCATACGTGTAAATAAAATTTTAAAAATTAAAGTTGCCTTTATTTTGTGTATATGGGGGTCACTGTAGTTGAACTTGGGTCATCAGGCTTGGTGGCAAGCATCTTCACCTACAGAGCTATTTCACTGGACCCTACTTCCCTTAAGAGCCCTGTGGTTGACATGGGGCTCCCTGCCTGGAATACATCGAGATAATTTCTCTAGCTGGGCTCAGTGGCACACACCTGTAATCCCAGCACAGAGGGAGGCAGAGCTCTGAGTTTGAGTCTAGCCTGGTCTACAAAGCAAGTATAGGACAGCCAAGGCTACACCGAGAAGCTCTCAAACAAGAAAAGATAATTTCTCCATCTAAAGGTTCTTAAACACATTTGCAATCTTGATCTGTGTGGTGGTCACAGGCTCTAGGATATGGGACATTTCACCTTTTACTTTCAAACTGCCTTGTAATCTTGAGTCTGTAGCAGTGGATATGCCCCACCCAGGCCTAGGTCTTAATAATATAACTTAAAATCGCCTTTTGTTTTTCGAGACAAGGTCTCTGTGTAGCCTTGGCTATCCTGGACTCCCATTGTAGACCAGGCTGGCCTCTACCAGGGACCCGCCTGCCTTGGCTTCCTGAGTGCTGGGATTAAAGGTGTGCACCACCACGCCCAGCAAAACGCCTTTTGAAACATTTCTCACATCTGACACTTTGTTGCTCTTAGCCACTCAGTATAAAACATTCTTAACCCCTTAAAGTTCCTGGTACATTGCAGCCGCTTCACACCCACACACACCCCTTTCCTATAAATTAACAGTTTTAATAGATTATCAGTTAAGGAAGCTGTTTTAAGTCAACGAGAACATTTTATGTCCTGGTTAGTTTTTTGTCAAGTTGAGGATACTCATTTTGAGAATAGGGATCCTCAATTGGAATAAAAAAATAAAATGCCCTCCCTCAACCAGGCTGGCCTGTGGGCAAGCCTGTGGTATTTTCCTTGGTGATGGATTTGGGAGGGCCTAACTCTTTGTGGGCAGTGCCACCACCCCTGGGTGTGTGTGTGTGTGTATATGTGTGTATTGGTCTCGCTTTGTAGACCAGGCTGGCTTCGAACCCCCAGAGATCCTCCTGCCTCTCTCTGCCTCCCAAGTGCTGGGATTAAAGGTTGCGCCACCACACCTGGCTGGGTTTTATGTTTTTAAAAGGCAGTAAGCGCATCCCGCATCCCGCTATGGCCTCTGAATCAGCTCCTGCCTGAAGTAAACCCTTTCTTCCCCATGTAGCTTTTGGTTACTGTGCTTATCGCTGTAGTAGAACATTAAGACAATCTACTTCAAATACAAAAGAAAACTTACAAAAGCCACCCAGTTCAGGTGCTCGAGGCTCCTCATGCCCATCAGTACATGTGTCGGGGGTACTGAGTGCTGTTTGCACCTCCTTTTGCTGTCATGTTTACTTTATTCTACGCCACATAGAAGACTGTCACCTGACTTTGTCCAAGCATATCTTAGATTTCTTTCTTTCCTTCCCTCCCTCCCTTTCTTTTTCTTTCCTTCCCTCCTTCCTTTCTTTCTCTCTTTCTCTTTCTTGTAGTCATTGTTGAAAACTGATACTGCTAGACTCTAAAACAGGACAAGGGTGTTGACCACTCTTGGAAGAGTTCAAATCCTTCATTAAATTAGTTTTGGCAAGTCTTACTTGGTCCAGTTACATGAGGTTTTGCTGGGCATGGTGGTGCACACCTTTAATCCTAACACTATGGGAGGCAGAGGCAGGTGTATCTCTGAGTTCAAGACTTACAAAGTCCAAGACAGGCCTTTACTTGTTACACAGAGAAACCTTGCCTCAACAAAGAAAAAAGAAAACAGAAAAAAAGAAAAAGCACCAGCCCAGAGATATTTCACACATTACTTCCTCCTCATTGCTTTGTCAGGATTAAGACATGACATCAGTAGTCCCTTTGCTAGGCCAGCAAGTTGGCTCTGCAGGTAAAGTCTCATGTTGCCAAGCTTGTCGGCCTGAGTTTGCCCCCCAGAACCCACAATGGAAGGAAAGAACCAACCAACTCCTGAAAGTTTTCCTCTGACCCGCCCCCACATGTAGACATGTGCACACAGAGAAATTGTTTTGTTTTGTTTTGTTTTAAAACAAACTTTGTTAATGCATATGAAATTCAGACAGCTTTGCTGAAAGATTCCAAGTCCAGATAATCTTTCTCTTAAAAATCATCAGTCTAGTTACTGTCTGCCCCTAATTTACTTTTTGCCAAGAAGAAACCATTTCCAGTTCCGATCAAGCACTGGGGTATCTGCCTTTTCTTTTGGTTCATACTCCCCCAATTCTTAAATGTCTTCAGTTCTCCCTCAAAAGCAGCACCCAAGTCCTCTCAAGTCATCAGCACCTAGTGGACCAGTCTATCGACTTGGGGCTGTCTTCTTGAGACCTCCAAGTAGCCATAGCTCTCAGTAAATCTACTGCTCTTTAAAGCAGTAGCATTATAAATTCCAAACCTTTAGAAGCTGGCAAACTAGGGGTATTGGGCATTTGGGGGGGAGGGGAATAAAAGAGGTGGAGCATGAAGTATGGAGCTGTGTATACATGTGTGTGCACATATACATACACGTACACTGTAGGGCAGAGACAGGAGTGACGGTGCATAATAAAAAGGTCACAGGAGCACAGTTGTATGTAAAATAAATTGGAAATTTTAACAAAGGAAGTTAGAAATACAGATTTCTATTAATATTGCCTCCAAGACGTGAGGTGAAATAATTATGAACTGCTTAGGCTTACTAGGTAGTGTTTTTCATTAGATCGATTAAATTTTTAACATTTAAATGACTGTTATGAATGCATGTGTGTGCATGCACATGTGTGTATGCAAGTGTTCCAGTGTGTGTGTATGTGTGTGTGTGTGTGTGTGTGCATTGATACATCTGGGAGAGTAAGAGACCAATCTTGTGAAGCTGATTCTTTCCTTCTACTCTGGGAATTGAATTCAGATCAATAAGCCTGCATCTGAAGCACTTTGTTCCATTTGCTGACCCCCTAATTAATTTTTAAAAAATTGCTGTGTGTGTGTGTGTGTGTGTGTGTGTGTGTGTGTGTGTGTGTGTGTGTGTTGTTCACATGCCACAGTATACTGGTGGGAATTCTTCTGGGCTGTCTTGGGGGATCACTATTGGATGGAAACCAGGTCATCGGGCCTTAGAAAGCACTTCTGCATAATGAGCCATCTCACCACCTCTAACTTACTTAAAAAAAAAAAAGTGTAACCCAGGTCTTGAAACATGCTGAAATAACATGTGTGCACCCTAAATAAGTTGTTATCAAAGTGATATGTTAGTAATTGTTAGAATATTTATCCCAGCTGCATGTGGAGGGTATTAGGTACCTGTTACCCATTACATAGTCACTTGTGGGTTTTTTTTTATGATTTATTTTATTTTATGTATATGAGTGATCTTTCTGTATGTACACCTGTGTGCCAGAAGAGAGCATTAGATCACACTATAGATGGTTGTGAGCCACCATGTGGTTGCTGGGAATTGAACTCAGGACCTTTGGAAGAGCAGACAGTGATCTTAACTGCTGAGACATCTCTCCAGCTCACTTGTTTTGTTTTTAAATGAGAAAACCTTATTTTGGCTAGAAGAATTTAATTGTATTTTCCATTTTGATAAGTCTAAGTAAATGAGTGAGTTTGGCAATTTTTATTTGAATTATTTTCCCATTTTCCCTTTGTCATTTCCTCTGGCTGGGATGTGGGTGAAGACTTGTGCTGGGGAGATGGCTCGGTAGGTTAATGGCCTGCTGCCCAAGTACGAGGCCTGAAAGTGTCAGAATCTCCATAAAAACTGGACATGATAGAACATATTTGCTTTCCCTTGGCTCCTACCAAAGAGTCTGACTTAGCAGCATCCACAGCAGCTTGAGACCTAGCTAGTCTGCTGTAAACAACATAGATCTTGTCTCAAACAAGGTGGACAACAGCCATGGTTGTTCTCTGAAAACACACACACACACACACACACACACACACACACACACACACACACACACACGACTTTAACCTGAGGGTGGTGGATGGTAGGTGGGTATAGTGGAAGTTTTGGTTTCCTAAAACAAAAAACAAAAAAGACCTAATTATGTTTTTGTTTTAATCCCAAGTGTGGGGATATGGGGCTGCTTATAGTTTGTCCACAGCTGGTAAATGTCTCCTTGGCTTGGAGATGGGATAGTCTTTGCCTGCTGGGGACCCAGAAAGTATAAAGATCAGAGTCCAGAGACAGTAAAGAACACTTCAGAAAATACTATGAGAGAGAATAGCTTTAGTTAACCTGGGGCAGGGCAGACGTTAATCCTCTAAATGATTTCCCATAGTGGGGCAGGTATGGGATCCTTGCCATCTGCTTCTAATAATGTCTATCAAGCTACCTCCCATCCATAATCCCATATACTTGCTAATGTTCTTCATCTGGGCTGGATTCTGCATTCAGGCTGGCCATGTGCTTCTCCTCCATCTAACTCATAGTCACCTTTCTCTCCTCCTTGGATCCTTCTCCTTCTCCTTCTTCTTCTTCCCAGAGTCCCCCCACCCCCCCTCTCTCTCTCTCTCTCTCTCTCTCTCTCTCTCTCTCTCTCTCTCTCTCTCTCTTCTTTCTCTCTCTCTCTCTCTCTCTCTCTCTCTCTCTCTCTCTCTCTCTCTCTCTCTCTCTCTCTCTCTCTCTCTCTAGCCACACCTCTGTCTCCTCTGCCCTGCCCAGGTGGGATGGCTTTTTATTAATCAAAAGGTAGGTCACAGAGACAGCAAGCAGTAATTAGCATCAAAATACATTAGACCACCTCCTAACAATGCTGCTTATAGTTTGTCCACAGCTGATAAGTGTCTCCCTGGGCTTGGAGATGGGATAGTTTTTGCCTGCACAGGACCCAGAGAGTATAAAGATCAGAGCCCAGTGAGAGAAAGGAACACGTCGAAAAATACTATGAGAGAGAAAAGGCTTCAAGGAGGTGGTCAGAGGAGGAAGAGGGCTGCTGCTGCGTTTGCTGTGTTTGCTGTGTTTGCTGTTGCTGGCTTGCTGGAAATCCTAATAACTGAGATTGATATTGCCCCCAAAGAACCCAGCAACCCTAATCAGCAGGAACTAAGTATAAAAAGGTCCGTGTCCCTGTCCCCATTAACCTTTCTCTCCGACCAAGTGTTAGGGGCTTGGTGGAGGGGGGTAAAGGTATAAGAAACTCCAATTAAAATAGAAAATTTAAAAAGCACTGTAAGAGGCTCCCAGATGTGGCTAGGCATAAAGGGAAACATGGTTTCTAATGACATAGAGGAGACGGCCAGTTATGGAGGAATAAAAATACTTTTTCAGGATGTCAGCAAAATGGCATCTTCTACCACTAGGTTTTCTCCTGTTTTGCTCCCAGAGGAGATTTTCTGTTTTTGCTTTGTCTTCTTCCTGTATTCCATTTTTTTTTTTCTTTTTTCTTTCTTTTTTTTTTTTTTTTTTTTTTGGTTTTCGAGACAGGGTTTCTCTGTGTAGCATTGGCTGTCCTGGACTCACTCTGTATACCAGGCTGGTCTTGAACTCACAGATATCCACCTGCCTCTGCCTCCCGAGTGCTGGGACTAAAGGCATGAGCCACCATGCCCTGCTCTGTATTCCATTTTTAAAAAGGTTGAGAGAATGAACAATTACAAAAGTCACAAGTGGATAGGGAGGGACATGAGAAACATACAAACAAACAAACAAACAAAATGGATGAAATGGTAAAAACAGAAGTAACACTCAATTCTCTCATTTTTTAAAAAAAGGATTCCAGAGTCGGGGGCTGGAGAAGATGGCTTAGCAGTTAAGAGCACTGAGTACTCTTTTAGAGGTCCAGAGTTCAATTCCCAGCAAACACATGGTGGCTCACAACCATCTGTTATGTGATTGTATGCCGCCTTCTTCTGGCCTTCTGGTGTACATGCAGACAGACAAGTACAATATACATAATAATAAATAAAGTTTTAAAAAATCTCACTACTAGATATGAGTTACCTATAAAACAAACAAACTGGTTGATGGTAGCACACACCTTTAATCCCAACACTTGGGAGGCAGAGGCAGGCGGATCTCTGAGAGTTCGAGGCCAGCCTGGTCTACAAAGTGAGTCCAGATACCCAAAGCTACACAGAGAAACCTTGTCTCGAAAAACAAAAGAAAACAAAACAAAACACCTTGCATATTCCACATATATGTTAATACAGAAATGTACCTATAATATTACCCTTGAAAGTTTTTTTTTCCACAGCAAAAGACCAGATAAGAATGGAGAAAAAGCAAGTATCCCAGGTGATTCAGCTTCACAGAAGCCTCAGTTACTGTTTCCTCAAGAATCTGCAGCCAGGTCAACTTCAAAAGGTCTAGCCCAAATGATGGATCCTACTGAGACTGAAAAGAAAAAGGTGCAGCTAGCATTCCTAGGACTTGGCAAACACCCCAATTTTCATAAGTACCCAAAAGACGTCTTTCCCCTCAGACAGCAAGAAGTAATTTTAAGAGCATGACACTCATTGCCAAGAGGTGGAGTGGGTGTTGTTGGTCGTTTGGTGGATTATAGATGTTGTCATGGAGGGGGGTTGCTTACGAGTTGTTATTGGTCTTGGTAGGGAGGGAACAAAGGTTAGAGTCAGGGATCTCTTTCTCTCTCCCCTCTATTCTTCCTTTTCTCTTATGTTTCTCTCCTGTCTAGTGTTAGGGAAAGGATGGAAAAAGGGAGTGATAAAAAAAGGGTGAGTAATATAGGATAATAGGATGAAAGGTAGATTATTGAATCTCTACCAGCCTCAAATATTTTACATTGGTTGGGTTATTGTATATTGATAGAAATGTAAGATTATTTTGTTCCACTCTTGCTTAATGTATTGTACATATGCAAGTCATTTATTGTGCACTGATAGGAATCTAAGATTATTTGGTTAACTCTTGCTTAATGTATTGTACATATACAAGACATTTATTGTGCACTGATAGGAATCTAAGGTTATTTTGTTCAACTTTTGCTTAATATATTGCACATATGCAACTCATTTGAAAATGTGATGTAAAATACTAGTCTTATGAAAGCTAATTATTGCAAACTATTCCAGATGGTTGGAGAAGCAAGTTAGTATAAATAATCTTACTTGTAGTCTTGTTAGAGCCAGGCATGGTGGCGCATGTCTTTAATCCCAGCACTTGGGAGGCAGAGGCAGGCAGATCACTGTGAGTTTGAGGCCAGCCTGGTCTACAAAGCAAGTCCAGGACAGCCAAGTCTACACAGAGAGACCCGGTTTCGGAAAAAAAAAAGTAGTCTTGTTAGATACTAGTTTAGTTAATTACATAAATAAGTTTTATTTAGTCTCTTGTATATGTTTTCAAAGCTAAGCGGATAGTACATAGCTAGAAACAAGCAATGTTTTTCTATTTAGATATACTGAGAAGCTGGGGGGTGGTGGCAGAAGCCTTTAATCCCAGCACTTGGAAGGCAGGAGCAGGTGGATCTCTGTGAGTTTGAGGCCAGTTTGGTCTACAAAGTGAGTCCAGGGCAGGCAAGGCTACACAGAGAAACCCTGTCTCGACGCCCCCCCAAAAGAAAAAGATAATACTGAGATATATAGATGGTCCTCAAACACTTCAGAGATCTACAGAATATGGCATCTAAAAATGTTTTAATAATAAGAATCTTTTCTGACTGACAGATCTGCTCCTGGCAGCACCCCTAATCTACTTTAAAGATGATGGGCATCAAGAAACAAATGTGGCAAGAGAGTCATTGGACAAAAAGCTATCCTTACTTTACCTGCTGACAGCAGACTGTCCAAACTGTTGACGAACAGGACATGGGGAAACTGACTGCCCAACTTTGTAGAAACTAGGTAGGCCAGTCCTTCAAAATTCCTGCTTCACAGAAAAGTCTGTCAGATATTCTGGATTGGTATGCTGAAGACTGGATGCCCCAACAACACAGAGAAACCTCTGCTGACTGTTCAGGCAGTCAATTGTCTCTGTAATTTGTTGGCTCTGTTTCTTAACAATTAGACTTTATTATACAGCCCAGCTCTCCTATACAGGAGGGGGAAAGTTAAAGGGAAACAAGAGTAAACCTTCTGGGTATCAGCTCCACGGGACAGATCTCTTGGTGTCTCTGGGCCAGCACCTTGTGGTCCAAACCTGCAGCCTTCTCCTCTCTTCTCTGCCTACGTCTCTTTCTAGGGTGCAATGGCCTGCCTGCCTTGCCTCCAGATCCCTCCTTCCATTAATGTTCGAAACACAATAGCCCAGCCAGAGTCCTGGTCTGGACCCAGGATGGCTCCACTCAGTCAATCTCAGTGAGGTATCCATGGTGTTTCCAAGGGGCAAAGTCCACCAAGACTGCTTTCACCTGGGACAAAGCCTACAGTCCTTCCACAGTAATTTCTATAGTCTGGAAACTCCTTGCTCTACACTTCCTACCTACTTAGGTAATATAATTTCCTTCTAATGTCTCTGATGGGGTTGAAGACTAGACAGTCATAGTCTTACTACGGTTAATCTTAGTTGTAAGACAGTGTTTTAGATCTAAAACAATGTTTATAGGTTGAGAAATACAAGCTACAAGAAAGCAATTAGGTATAGAACTTTGGACTCACCAAGCTAGTATAGATAGTGGAATACTTTTTCCAAGGGTGCCAAATACAAATGGACTGTGCATTGAAATGATTCTTACCTGATAATTCTCATAATTATTCTTATTATATTATTTATTAATGTTAGAGAAAATGCCATTTTTAAAGACAAAAAGGGGGGCATGTATTGCAAGTTTTGGTTTCTTTAAAACCCAGTTATGTTCTGTTTTTCTTTTAGTCCCAAGTGTGCGATATGAGGCTGCTTTTAATTTGTCCACAGCTGATAATTGCCTTGTGTAGCTTAGAGAGGGGTGTGGTCTTTGCTAGCTGCAGATAATTTAATTCTGAAGACTTGGAGAGGGTAGAAATATCAGAGGAGAGAGAGAAAGAGAGAGAGAGAGAGACAGAGAGAGAGACAGAGAGAGAGAGAGAAAATGCTTGGAGATGGTCAGAGGAGGAAGAAGGCTGCCTGTTTGTACTGCTGCTGCGTTTGCTGTTGCTGATCTGCTGGACTGTTAGACATCCTGACGGCTGAGATTGATATTTCCCCCAAAGAACCCAACAATCCTAACTGGATGGAAGTAGCTAAGGAGAACTCCCTTCTCCCTGCTAACCTTCCTTCTCTCCGATCTAGTATTGAGAGGCTTGGTGGAAGGAAGGTAGAGGGACAATTAAAATAGATAATAAAAGGTACAGCAACAGGTGGAAGTGGAGCACACCTTTAATCCCAGCACTAGGGAGGCAGAGACAGGCAGATCTCAGTGAGCTCCAGTCCAAGCCTGGTCTACAGAGTTCTAAGGACATCCAGGGCTATACAGTGGAACCCTGGCTCAAAACGGCAAGAACAAACAACAAAACCATCACCACCACCACCAAGAGCAACAACAAAAGGCTTTAAGGAGAGAGAATAAAACAAAGTGGCCTCCCTGGATTTTATTACACCGTTTGGCAAGTAGTACGGGGTACATTTTCTAGAATTGGATCCTTTTTGTTTCTACTGATTCAAACGCTTGTGCTCACGTTGAAAGTCAACGCTCAACATTAAGAAAGGTCCAACAAGATCGGTTGTGATTGCCTCGAGAGCTTCACCCTCATGGAGGGGACCAGCCTTATAAATTGGCTGGGGCAATAGGGTAGGCCTCTTTTTCACTTTCTCCGTGGGACCTTTGCCTTTCTGGGGGGTTAGGCTCAAGAGTCTTCTTGAAAGCACTGTACCATCACCAGGCACTGAGCCTGCCTTCACCATGATCTCGGATCTTGTGGCAGTAGAACTCTAAGAGAAAAAGAAAACAAGAGCGTGAGGCATGTAAGGTAGAGTCCTAGACAGCCAGCCAAAGAGCAGTTTGGGGGAAGGTGGCGTGTGTAGGATGCAGGAGCCAAGAGGGTCGTCAGAGAAGACCTTCCACTCATAAATGCTTGGATGCTGCTTACTGCTTAATCCATGCACTCTCTTCTATGCGATTCTCCACTTTGCAACCCCAGAACTGAATTTATAATTCTTTTTTTTTCATTTATGTATTTATTCAATCACTTTACAGCCTGACCCAGGCCTCTTTCTCTTTTCACAGTCCCACTCACATGTGCCCCTTCCTTCTCAGACACGGGGAAGCCCCCCAAAATTGGTGTTGAGATAGACTCCAGGCATTATTTTCTCTTAATTTTCACCCTTGTCTTAAATTCTGCCAGTTAATATGCAGCCCAATCCTGTGTCTCATTTTACTTATTTTTATTGTCATGAATTATTTTACTTACATAAACTATACATATATGCATGTTTTTATTGGAGGCTGGATGTCATGTATCCTAACCTGGCCTTGAATTCACTGTGACGACCTTGAACTGATCCTCCCGTCTCTACCATGTCCATGGTTTGGGATTACAGGGGAAATGTCACTATGCCCTCTTCCATATGATGCTAAGCATCAAATTCAGGGCCTGAAGCATGCTAAGTAAACATTCCACCAGAAGGTTTACAGCCCGGCATGGTGGCGCACGTCTTTAACCCCAGCATTTGGGAGGCAGAGGCAGGCCGATCGCTGTGAATTCGAGGCCAGCCTGGTCTACAAAGTGAGTCCAGGACAGCCAAGGCTACACAGAGAAACCCTGTTTCAAAAAACAAAACAAAACAAAAAAAACCCAAACAACCCCCCCCAAAAAACAAAACAAACAAACAAACAAAAAAAAAAAAAAAAAAAAAAAAAAAGAAAGAAAAAATAGAAGGTCTAGACCCCCAGCTCCACTGTCCCTAGTTTTAGATGAGGGAGGGGTTAGCTTTCTCTACCCTTGTATTACAATCTGGATCTAATCTGAGTTAGCTTTCTAAACCAGAGGACCTCAGGACTGGTGTTGTGTGAGGCACTGTTGAACTCTTACTGAGTAGGTGCAGGTCCTAGACATTCAAGGTAGGGAGAAGACATACTTTCCACAAAATACTGGAAAAGGTCTAGATACATTGAATCTGAAAAATGAGACTAATACTAGCTGATGTGCCAGCGGCCTAGGAAGCCAAACTGCCCTCCTTGTCCAACTGCTCACTCTCTCTTTACTTTTGGAACAGCACTAGGAGCGTGGTCAACCAGGCTTGATTCTGCATAGCTCTCCTCTCAGCAGTGACCCACAGGCGGCAACACTGTAAGCGGTTTCCTAACCATCCGGGCATCCAGTCTGGCTTGGTACCCTGATGCCTAGCGAGGTCCCTTCCCTGCTTTCTTAGCCATGCCAGCATCCACTCTAGACCTACCCTGACACCCAATCCTTTGCTGTACCGGAGGAGCTCAGTTAGGCGGTCCCAAGCTACGGGCGCCTAGCAACCAACGGCGCACCCGGCAGGCGGGGCCCGCAGCTGCAAGCTCTCGCTGGTCCCGGCTGGACCGGGCCGTGCTGAGCTGTGGCCGCCGCGCTGCGGGCGTCGCCGGGCTGCCGGCCGCCGAGCATGCTCGCCCTGAGAGTGGTGCCAGTGCGAGCAGGCTCCCTGCCGCTCCGCCCCGCCGCGGTGGACAACCCCGCGACAAGGCGAACCCCGGCCGAGGCCTCGCGTCCGCAACTGGCCGCCACTGGCTCCCGCGCTGCGCGCTGCCCTCGCTGGCCGAGCCGCCCTCCTTGGTGCCTTGGGTCCGGCACCTGAAGAAACCCACCTCCTCTGTGCAGCTGCGGGCACGGTGAGTGCGGGGATCACAGGGTCCAGGCTGGAGGCAGGCAGGCTCCCTTCATGAAGGGGGAACTGATGTCTACAGAGCCTCGAGGGACACTCCAAAGCTGCCCTCGAGGCACTTAGGCAGGATGGCTTGGACTTGAGGACCTGACCAGGCCTGAGCCATTTGTAGGGTCAGATGACAGGAAATGAGAGTGAAACCCTAAATATTCTTTCCACACCTCTTAGGTTCTGTACAAGCAAAGCATCCCTGCGTTTACTGGACACACCTAAAGGTTCACCCTCCACCTCTCCCAGAGCTTAAACCTAAGGCTGTGAGCAGAGGTGTGTTTGCTCTCTTTGACTACCATGTGTCTGTCCTTCATCCCGCATAGGCTCAACTAGATGGATCAGAACTCCAATACGTTGCCAATTCTGTTTTGTATCACATTTGTGGATGTATTCTTTTATTTTTCACTAGAATCTAAAAGTACTAGGATATAATTGTGCTGGCCAGGTAGATGGTTTTATGTACTGGTCGTGCATACCGAACATCTAGCCTTCTTAGAGTCGTAAACGGCAGGGAAACCATAGGGACAAATGCAAACAGCTTGGCAAACAGTCTTAGGCTATTGTATTCCTTGAAGCACAGGAACCTCGGGTCTTGGATTGTCTGTCTGGGAGTGTGTATATGTAATCCCTGTTCACTAAATGTTAGACTGTTTCATAAAGTTTCTGTGTGTTTTTGAAATTACATATTGGTGCACTTCATTGACTCAGCGGAGACATAGGTTTATTTTCTACCTACTTTCTTTACTTTATAGTATATCCACTGTTTTTGTTTGGTTGGTTGGTTTTGTTTTTTTCGAGACAGTGTTTCTCTGCGTAGTCTTAGCTGTCCTGTGCTCTGTAGACCAGGCTGGCCTGGAACCCACAGAGATTAGCCTGCTTCTACCACCCAAGTGTTGGGATTAAAGGTGTGTGCCACCACCCCCAGCTACATCCAGTGTTTTCCATCACTTTTACCTTGAATGTTTGGCCACTGATGGTAACATACATATTCCTAGTTAATATTGGGTCCAGGTTTCCTCCTTTACAAACCAGACAACAATGAACATTGTTACACAAAGAAACAGTTCTGAGCCGGGTGGGTGGTCCACGCCTTTAATCCCAACACTTGGGAGGCAGAGGCAGGTGGATCTCTGTGAGTTCGAGGCCAGCCTGGACTACAGAGGGAGTTCCAGGACAGCCAGAGGTGCTACACTAGAAACCCTGTCTTGAAACCCCAAAAAACAAAAACAAAAACAAAAACAAACAAGCAACAACAACAACAACAAACAAACAAAGAAAGAAAAAGAAAAGGAAAGAAACGGTTCTATAGAATAAATCCCTTTAAATTGAGCTGCTGAGGCCAGCGTAGGAACTGGGAAATGGCTCAGGAAGCGCAGGCTCTTTTTGCAGCATAACCTCAGTGGGTTGGCTTTAATTTCAGAACTCACAGAGGATGCAGAGAGCCAACCCCACAGGGTTGTCCTCCAACCTCTACATGTGTGCTGTGGCATTTGTGACCCCACCCCCTCCATACAGGGAAAAAAAAATAAACACAACTACTGGGTCAGGTGCATGTACGTTAAATTTTTTTTGGCAGAAAATTTGCTTTTAAAATTTTGTATTGATTTGCATTTTCTTTTAAGGGCAAGGGTGTGAGACAATCTCATATAGTCCGGGCTAGCCTTGTACTCACTATGTAGCTTGAACTGACCCTCTCCCCATTACCTCCCAATTATAAGTACACCATCATGCAGGGTTTGATTTACTTTTTCTTTTCTTTCTTTTTTTTCTTCACTTTTTCATTAGCAGGCTATGATGAAGGAAACCTGTTTATTATTTTAAAATAACCTAAATCATAGTTTCTGCTCACAGAGTTCTTGGTACATGCTACCATGGCTGGACACTTAAAATGTTTTAAAAATTCAGTCTTTGTCCACTTACGAGAGTCAGAGCCATGCACCTGTGATTACGTAACTATCAGAGTACACCGTCAAGACCAAAGTCCAGGCTCGCTTTATTCTAGTACTGTGTCTTTGTAGGGTTCGAAGCCCTGCCCAGCCATTGGCTGGCAATCTTTCCGCTGGTAGTTTGAGCATTACGTGTTAAGGTCTTTCTCCCTTGCCTCCATGATGCTCTGGCTTGTTTGTCTCTCCAGCCAGGCATCCTCAGCCTTTGCTTCATCCTCATACCCAGCATGCATCTCAAAGTACATTCTGGCTGTCTTCCGTTTCATGTCTCCTTTGCCAGCTTCAGTAAAGACTCTTGCCCTGGTTCTCATCTGTACATAGAGAGCTGTTAACTTTTTGTCAGCTGCCCTCGAGTTCTACTGGTTGGCCCGGGATCGTGTGTGTCCACTGAGGCTGGTTTTATGTGAGGCGGCTCCTCATCAGTCTCTTTGAACTCTATGCATTGCTGGGCTTGTTCCAGTGAGCAGCCACCCTGTGGCCCCAGAACGTGGGAGGCTGAGTTGGAGGTTTGTGAGTTTGTGAGATCCTGGGTTCCATAGTAAGGACAGACCTTGTATAAAAGAAAGAAAAGAAAAAGAAAATCGCTTGTTTTTAGCAATTTGCCAGCTATGGTGACATACAGATCCCAGTATGTTAATTAATGTGTAGAAAGGTTGTTTGCTCACATTGTAACATTTCCAAGGCAGGAATATTTATTAACAAGTGGCTTTCTTACAGTTTTTAGGAGAATCAAGGCTCTGCCACAGTCACTTTACAGTTGTGAGGATAGTTGGGGCTTTTTCTACTAACCACCCTAGCTCCCAAACAATTGACACAGAAACCTATTAGATTTATTATAAGCTGTGAGCACTAGAACTGGGCAGATCCCCATCTATTCTAACCCATCTATACTATACTGGCTAATTCCCAGCCATATGTGCTTTTACTTGCCGTCTAGTCTTGCCTTGGCCTTCTGTTGTGTCTCTCTGTCCTCATGGTGAACTCCTCATGCGACGTCCTCCTCTCTCTTTTTCTTCCTCTCCTCTTCCTCTAGTCCCTACCTGAGACCCCCTGACTGGGAACAGAAGTCCTGTCTCCTGTCTCCTCTGCCCAGTCATTGGCTGTTCAGCTTTTTATTAACCAATCAGAGATAATTGGGAAACATTCTTTACGCAACTTTGATACAGGGAGATTCTTCATAGAGATGACAATACCCGTGTCCTGACTGAAACCTGATCTCAAGACACAGAAATCAGCGTCTGAATACATAGTGCACAAGACCAACCCCCAACAGTTGTCTCTGCCTCTACTGACCTGAGCCTGTTGAAAGGGAGGTGGAGGCTGGCTTGAAGTTGAATGTTACCCAGTCATCTCCACTTCTATAGATGAAAAGGAAGTTCTTAGAATGGAGTCTGGATTGTGATTCTAAGAGTCTTTTTTTTTTTTTTTTTTTTTTTTCTCCCTCTAACTGTTCAGGAACTCGTTATATAGAACAGGCTGGCTTTGACTCTTAGAGATCAGCTTGTCTTTCTCTCCTGAGTGCTGGGACTAAAGGTGTGTACCACCATGCCTGTATAACTACACGTTTTTAAGATTTTGGAAATTATCAGTTACTGTGTATTTCATTTTGAGGTCATTTTCATTATTGTTGTTACCTACAGATTGATCTTGCTTGGTCTTCAAATCTTTATTCATAAATCCTATGACTTCAAAAGCACTTAAATTCTCTTCAAGGATATCAAAGTGCTTGGAGTGGTGGTACCTTTCTGTTATTCCAGCTCTGGGGAGGTGGAGGCAGGAGGACTGGAAGTCCTTGGAGAGTTCAGGTTAGCCTAGGTTACCTGAGACCCTATCTCAAAACGCGAATCAAAGAAAAAGGCCAATTAGAATGCTTAAAACATAACAAACTTCATTTTTAACACTCCCTAGCTTTAGAATTTCAAGAATATGCCGGGGATGGTGGCATATGCCTTTAATGCTAGTGCTTTAAGGCAGAGGCAGCCATATCTCTAAGTTGGAGGTCAGCCTGGTCCACATAGTGAGTTCCAGGATCGTCAAGAGCTATATAGTGAGATTTTAAATAAACAAAATAAAACCCAAGAACACATATTTCCATTGTGTAGTAAATGCATGTTATTGTTTAGTCTTCATGGTGATATGTGAAAGATATTACATGAAATATCTTTTATATGAAATCCCTATGTTCTTACCTTCTCTGTCCTGGAGCAGTGTCTCCTTCTCATCTGGACAATTGAAAGAAGAGAAAATGTCAATGCTGTCTCCCGAGATCCAATTTGAGACTTCCAAAGTCTCCGGAAGTTCCTTAGACAACTGCTTTCTGTTTGAGAGCAGCTGGAGAAAAGCGCTTTTGGAAACACAGAAGATGAGAAAAGGTAACTCCATTTCAGTTCTTATTCTCTTGGAGAAGCGTAGAAGGGGTGCCTGGAATTTACACATATATATATTTTTCCCCCTTCAGTAGTCAAAAGACATTTTACAACTCCTTTAACATTTTTTATAATTAATAAAAAGGCAGTAAGATAATAAGGTAATAAGATAATAAGGTACCAGATGCCAGATATTATGTTATAGAGGAGTTTATTAAATGAGCATGGGGAGAGAAGGAAAGGGGGGAGGGGTACCCCAGAGAGAGAGACAGACAGACAGAGACAGAAAGAGTGAGAAGAAGAGAGGAGAGGAGAGGGCCTAGAGGTAGAAAGAGAAAGAGAGACCAAATGGAGGGTTTGTCCTTTTATATGGCCCTGGGCAGGGCCACGCCCCATAGCAGGTAAGCAACGACATCACAGGCCGACTGAAGCAGAATGCCAACATTTACATTGGGATAGTATATTACATTTATAGAAAGGGAAAATGGGAGCAAATTAAGAGTAATATTCTGTTAGCTGGGTGTGGTGGCACACGCCTTTAATCCCAGCACTTGGGAGGCAGAGGCAGGCTGATCTCTGTGAGTTCGAGGCCAGCCTGGTCTACAAAGTGAGTCCAGGACAGCCGAAGCTACACAAAGAAACCCTGTCTCGAAAAACAAACAAACAGATTAATATTCTGTGAGCAATGAAAACACATTTTATTTATTTACTTATATTTTAAGATCATTTTATTTATTACTTATATTTTAAATTGTTTTGATACAGTCTCACTCTGTGGTCCTGGCTGGCCTGGGACTTGCCGTGTAGCCTGGGCTCACCTTGAACCTGTGGCATCCTCTCACTTCTGCCTCTTGAGTACTGGTGTAATGAGCATGCATTGCAATGTTCAGCTACAAAGTTTAAACAATTGCGTTTTTTTCCTCCTTTTTTTTTTCCTGACAGGATTGTATATACCTCAGGCTAACAACCTTGAACTCATCATGTAGTCTAGGCTAGCTCTTTATTTCCTCATCTTCCTGCCTCTCCCTCCCAAGTGCTGGATTGCAGGCTTGTGCCATTATGATCTTTTAAGCTTTTAGCCCCCTCTTTTTACCTTCTACTTAATGCCTTTTTAAAAATTGTTTTTTAAGATGTGTTTATTAGCTGGGTGTGGTGGCACACACCTTTAATCCCAGCACTCAGAAGGCAGAGGCAGGCAGATTGCTGTGAGTTTGAGGTCAGCCTGGTCTACAAAGTGAGTCCAGCACAGCCAGGGCCACACAGAGAAACCCTGTCTCAAAAATCAACAACAAAATAACAACCAACCAACCAAATAAAAATATGTTTATTATTGTTATTATATATATATATATATATATACATACATACACATGTGTGTGTGTGTGTGTGTTTGCTTGCATGTACATATATATACCAGGTGGTACCTGGTACCTATGGAGGCCGGGAAAAGGTGCATAATCCACTGGAAGTGCATTTACAGACAGTTGTGAGCTGCCACATGGGCGCTGGGAAAGGAACCCTGGTCCTCTGGCAGAGCAGCCAGTGCTCTAAACCTCTGGGCCATCTCTCCAGCCTCTGCTTTGATTTCTTAACTTGGTGCTGAGGAAAGGACTCAGCCAGTAAAACACTTACTAAGTAGGCAAGTTCAGGTGCCCAGAGGTATCCAATGTCGGTAGGTCCAGCAGGCCTCCTCAATCCATCACACAGGGGAAGGGAAGGGAATTTCCAGAAGAAGCTGGCTAGCCAAACTAGCTTAACTTGACAACTCTGGGGGTCTCCCATAATATGCAAGGTGAAAGGGATTGATGAAAGCACCCAAAGTAAATCTTGGGCGTACCCACATGCGCGCAAACACACACGCACGCGCGCGCGCGCGCGCGCGCGCACACACACACACACACACACACACACACACACACACACACACACACACCCTGTGATTCAGCTCTTGGGAGGCAGGAAAATTGTTGGAAGTTCAAATCCAGCTTGAGCTCCATAGAGAGGCCTCGTCTCAATTAAAACTGCAACAGACAGACCACAACCGACCGAACCAAACCCTAAACCCAAACAAAAAGAATTGACAAGACGTGAAATTAATAGAAGTGATCTGGATGCTTCATGTTGGTGTTTACAGACTCAGTGTGAACTTTGTGAAGCGAAAATTCAAATCAGTGTCAAGAGTAGTGTTTCAGATGATCCAGTAATTTCTACTTTGTGAATCAAGTAGCAGGCAATGCAGAAGTTTGACAGTGCTAATATTCTGGGAAGTTGAATTAGAGATGGCTCAGTGGTTAAGAACACTGACTGCTCTTCCAGAGGTCATGAGTTCAATTCCCAGCAACCACATGGTGGCTCACAACCATCTGTAATGTGATCTGATGGCCTCCACTGACCTGCAGGTGTACACACAAACAGAACATTGTATACATAATAATAAATAAATACATTTTTAAAATAAATAAATAAAACAAAGAAGCCAGCAGAGCAGCTGAAGACTGGCCAAGATGAGCCTTCCCCTTCGCTGCTTCTGCTCTTGTTTTTGTTCTGGTGCAGGTTGGGAGTGGGGGAGGTGTGGGTTGGGAGTGGGGGAAGGTGTGGGTTGGGAGTGGGGGAAGGTGGGGGTTGGGAGTGGGGGAAGGTGGGAGTTGGGAGTGGGGGAAGGTGGGGTTTTAGGCATGGCACCTAGGGCCTCAAATACACCAGGAGAACCCTGTGATACTGAGCTGCTTTCCAATCCCTTTTGTGTTTCTTATTTTCAGACCCAGTATCACTAAATTGCCCAAATTAGCCTTGAATTTGACTATAGCCCAGGCTAGCTTTGAACTCACGTATAGCCTAGGCTGCCTTTGAATTTATGGTTCTCCTGCCTGAGCCAACATGCCCCAGTCTCCCTGTTCAATTCATATTCCCTCTCCAAATCTATTTCTCCCTGGGGTCGGTCTGGCTGCATTTGGCAGTCATTGTCCTAGGAGAGAAGGTGACAGTAGCTCCATTCATTTCCTTAGTGGCTGATTTGCTTTGCTGTCCTATGCATTTGAACATGTGGTAGAAAAAGTATACATTTAACCAAGATGCTTACTTTTTTTTTTTTTTTTTTTAAATCACAACCCACCATAGCGTTTGGTCTAGAAGAGCCCAAAGGATGTCTCAAAATGCCATATTTGCCAGAATTGAGAAAGAGCTTGAGTTCAACTCCACTAGAGGTTCATAAACGCCTGCTGCACTCTGAGACTGGGATCCCTCCCCTCAGGTACGTGCTCTGTGTCCGGCTCTTTTGTTAAATTTTTTTTGCAAGGAAAGATGCTGAAGGTAGAGGGCTTTCTGGGCCAATTTCTCGGCTGATTCTTGATTATTGAAGTTTTTAGATATAGGATTGGATTTTTAGTTTTAGTTTGTCCTCATGTAAGTTAGCCCTAAGTTGACAAATAGGCACTTTTCTCTCTTCTGTAGGGGCATGGTCAGAAAGCATTAAAGGGTCCTTTTTTAAGTATATTGATTGTCTAAGCCTACTTCAAATGCCTAAGGGCACAGGAGTGATTATCTGTAAAGATGTTTCACTCTGCAGCCTGCAGGTTTTGGAAGACTTTAGATGAGGCTGGGGCATAATAAAGCCTTGCAGTGTCAGGAAGGAGTTTCAAGCCAGTCACCCACCTCTGTAAATTGCCACGAAAGGCCCAGGTCAAGAGCTGGGCACGTAGCTCAGTGGCTCAATGCTCAAGGAGCAGTCTAGGCTCCAAGTTCCATCTCCAGTTCCAGGGTGGGGGGAACATCCTAACTGTATCTGCTTATCTGTAATTTCAGCCCACAGAAACCCAAGGTAGGAAGATTTCTAGTTCAAAGGCTGGCCTAGGTTATATAAGGAGGCCTTTTCCTCTAAAAGAGAGGACCCTGTGTATGAGTGTATCTAATAAAGGAATAATTTTCTTTAGCCCAGCTAACTTCCAGAATAATTGACTTTTTAAATATTACTCTGACACAGTAGTCAAAGAAGAACCCTTTGCTAATTAAAACAAAACAAAACAAAGCAAAACAAAACAAAAAGCCCGCCCCCCAAACAACAAACAAACAAACAAAAACCCAAACCCCAAACCCCAAAAAACACCTTTCTACAAAGAAATGGATTAGTCTGTACCGCCAGTGCTCTTGGAGGACAGGGCAGCACTGCTGTGAATGTGGGGCCATCTTCGCCTACAGCATGAGGTTAAAGGCTAGCCTGTGTTCCATAGCATAATCTTGTCTCAAGAAACAAAACAAAACAAAAGCAAACCACCAACCAACCAACCAGGCAACCAAGCAAAGAAACAAAACCCACCCTCCAGGCTAGAGAGGCTGCTCAGAAGTTAGGAGTGTGTACCTCTTCCAGGGGCCTGGAGTTGGATCCCCGGCACTCACCTCATGCAGCTTACATAGCTGCCTGCAACTCCACCTCCAGAGGAACAGATGCACACACACACACACACACAATTAAAAATAAATACTAAAGAAAACCCCAAACCAAAGGTAAAACAAAAAGAGACATATCATTGGGTTGGTAAAACGGCCTCATATTCTATATCAGTTAGCAATTAAGAAAATGTCCAACAGACCAGTCTAGAGACTAACTTGATGGGGAGACCCTTCTGTCTGTGTTCCTTCTTCCCAGGAGTCTCGTTGAGAACCAAGATTAGGCACCACAGACTTTTTAGTATCTGTTCATTTGCCCATCTTGAGATGAGATGAGATGAGATGAGAGAGAGAGAGAGAGAGAGAGAGAGAGAGAGAGAGAGAGAGAGAGAAAATGTAAGTTCTTTAGAGAGGTATATTAATCTGCAGCTATTTATCTTGGTGAATTTTTGTCTTGTTTTTTTCTTTTATTTGTTTTGTTTTGTTTTTTTGTTTTTTTGAGACAGAGTTTCTCTGTGTAGCCTTGACTGTCCTGGACACACTTTGTAGACCAGGCTGGCCTTGAACTCACAGTGATCTGCCTGCCTCTGCCTCCCAAATGCTGGGATTAAAGGAGTGCACCACCACACCCAGTTTTTGCTTGTTCTTTTTGGTGCTAGATTATAGGCATGAGCCACCAGGTTTGGCGGACTTACATTTCAGTATGACCTTACTACAATAAACTAAGTCATTCATCAAAGACTGCATACAAGATTGGGATCTGGGCTTCTAGATTTATTCTTCAGTCGTCTTTGGGATGGAGGTCTCACTCTGTAGACCAGTCTGGTCTTCAACTCACAGAGATCTGCCTGCCTCTGCCTCCCGAGAGCTGTGATTAACCACAGGGCCTGGCTTGGGGTACACATCTTTAATCCCACCACTTGAGAGGCAGAAGTAGGCCTAGCACGGTTTGGTTGTTTTGTGCTGCTAGAGATTGAGGCCAAGGCTCTGTAAATGCCATGCTAGCAATCCACTTCGGAGCCACATTCCCAGCCCTAGCTTTATCATTTTGTTTGAGTCTCCCCATAGCCCAGGCTGGCCTCTAACCCACAAGACAGCAGAGCATTATGTGAACTCCTGATCCATCTTCTGTCAAGTTCTGCAACTATAGACATACTGATCACACCTATTTTTGTTTTCTTTAAAAAACTATTTTTATTGGCAAGGCATGGTGGTGCACGCCTTTAACCCCAGCACTTGGGAGGTGGAGGCAGGCAGATCTGTAAGTTTGAGGCCAGCCTGGTCTACAGAGAGTTCTAGGATAGCCAAAGCTACACAGTGGAATTTTATCTAAAACAAAACAAACAAAAAACAAACAAACAAAAAAACAAAATAAAAAAACAAAGCCAAACAAATTTATTTTATGCATATGAATGTTTTTTCCTGCATGTATGTATGTATACCATATGCATGACCGGTGCCTGCGGAAGCCAGGAGATGGAATCAGATTGCCTGAAATTGGAGTTAGACAGTTCTGGGCTCCCATGTGGGTGCTGGGAAACAAACTCAGGTCCTCTTGCAGGACCAGCAAGTGCTCTTGACTGCTCAGCCACCCCTCTAGCCCTCAGTTTTATTTCTTGAGTTTAACAGATAGGATTGCTATGAAGTACTCTCGAAATTAACTGCAGTGACATAATTAGATAAGTAGAGCATATTAATGAAAAGTCAATCAAACTCTCTCAAGTGGCCGGGCGTGGTGGCGCACGCCTTTAACCCCAGCCCTTGGGAGGCAGAGGCAGGTGGATTGCTGTGAGTTCGAGGACAGCCTGGCCTACAAAGCGAATCCAGGACAGCCAAGGCTACACAGAGAAACCCTGTCTTGAAAAACAAAACAATCTCCCTCAAGTGCTGGCAAGTTCAGGTGCCCAAGGTTGACACCACCGACATAAATCGGGGGAAGAACACTATTTGCTCTTAATTGTCGACCATCTCTCTAGCTGTTTAAAGCTCAATATTGTCTAGCCATTGTGGTTCGCACCTTTTGGTTTGTTTGTTTGTTTTTCGAGACAAGGTTTCTCTGTGTAGCCTTGACTGCCCTGCACTTGCTTTGTAGTCCAGGCTGGCCTCGAACTTAGCGGTCCATTTTCCTCTGCCTTCCTGAGTGCTGGAATTACAGGCACGCACCATGGAGCCCCGTGGTTTTTGGTACACACCCTTAATCCCAGCACTTGAGAGGTAGAAGTAGGCAGATGTGAGTTCCAGGCCAGCAAGGGTTGCAAATAAGACCCTGTCTCAACAAGACAAAATAAAGAAACCTACTATAACAAAAAAAAATATTCAAATCCAATAACTTCTCCAAAACTTCTGAATTTGACACTTCCCGTGTGCCTTTATATTACATAGTCTTGCTAGCCACACTGTTGTTCATGCACTAACCATTCCTATTTTTGGTTTTTGTTTTTGGGTTTTTTTTTCCCCAAGACTGGGTTTCTCTGTGTAGCCTTGGCTGTCCTGGACTCCCTTTGTAGACCAGGCTGGCCTTGAACTCACAGCCATCTGCCTGCCTCTGCCTCCCAAGTGCTGGGATTAAAGGCATGAGCCAGGCTGAAGACAGATTTTCAAGCATCAAAGATGTAAAACATTGAGCACAGTTGGTAGAGTGTTCATCTACCAAGCATCAAGTCCTGAGTGTGGTGCCCAACACTGCATAAATTGGGTGTGGTAGAG
The DNA here is from genome assembly GCF_903995435.1 of Acomys russatus. Lineage (NCBI taxonomy): Eukaryota > Metazoa > Chordata > Mammalia > Rodentia > Muridae > Acomys > Acomys russatus. The sequence continues at coordinate 17,791,119 of NC_067138.1, forward strand.
CATCCTGCCAGAGTTGAAGGTCATCCTCAGTTATATGGTTCTATGAAGTATGTGAGACAATAATCTCAAAATGAAAAGGCAGAGATCGAGATAGTAAAAGAGAAATAGTGAGGTTTCTCTGTGTAGCCTTTGCTGTCCTGGACTCACTTTGTAGACCAGACTGTCCTAGAACTCACAGCAATCTGCCTGCCTCTGCTTCCTGAGTGTTGGGATTAAGGGTGTGAGCCACCAAGCCTGGCTTGTTTACATCATTTTTAAGATACCAGTGCCCATTACACTCACCCTGTTCCTGTCACTTTTATCTGTAGCCACAGTCCTTTGGTGGGTGCAGATGAGAATACATAGGGGAGCCTGTGGCACTAGAGTTCCTACCAGGCTTGTCCAGACTTGTGACCTTCCTCAACAAGGGCTTAATCTAAAGCAAATGGAAGTCTGGGAACTACCCCATGGATCAACTCCCCAACTTCTGAGTTTCGAACCTTCATTCTCTGCCCTCTTCAGCTATTTTTTATTTTTCGTTGGTGATCTGGCTGTTTGGGAAATCACTTCTTACGTTTTACAGCTACGGCTGTGAATTGCTTCTTGGTAAAGGCTCATCTGAGTGCACTTGTTTCCGTTCTGGCTGGCGTTCTTCATGTAGAAAGTGGGGTGGTGGGGACTAAGTGACAGAATGCATATGAACTGGTGGGCACATGTGTCAGGTTTTTTCCTCGCCTTTGGCTGAAGCGCCTTCATTGCAGCCATCCCAGTGAGGACATATCAAGTTGCCTTGTGTTTTATTCCCCTCTGCATATAATGATCTGTCACACGGTTCTGTGAAAGATCAGTCTTGGCCCACAGGGAAGGAGCCTGCTTTATTTGTTTCTGTGCACAATTCTTGGCCTTCTCTTTATTCCCCTTATGTGTGAATATTTGATCTTAAAACCCAGATAAATGTCTTAATGTCTTCTCAAATTTTCTGAATGAGGACCAGAAATTTTCAGTGAATCTCCCAACACACAGGAATCTAACTGCTAATGCTATCATAGAGGGAAAGATTAAAGTAGCTATCTGAGATTTGGAATCCTTATGATGGATCACCTCACCCATTTCCCCTAACAATCTGTCATGCTGGTCTTTCTTTTAGGGACACGAGTTAATTATAGCAAAACTTAAAGTCATGGTAACTGATAGTGCAAAAATATGGTGTCCTGGCACCTGCATCTGACATATCCAGACATGTTAGCGTCCCTTCTCTCAGCATTGTTTCTGTCCTGACTACTTAAGCGCTCCACGCAGAGCCTAGCTACCAGAGAAACGTGTTAGGAAAGTCAACCACTGAGTTGGTTCATCTCCACTTCTGATGGCGTTAGCTATGATGGCAGTGTTTCTCTTCTGTACATTTATTTTTATCCCTTTGTGATATCATTTAACAAGGTGAGTTTTGGTAGAACACATCACTTGCCTTCTGGACGCAAGAGAGTGGGGCATGTCTCTAGCATAGAAACAAGCAAAGCAACCCAAAAATCATAAGAAGCCAAGTCAGAGTCACTGAGACTGTGCTGTTTGCGTATTGTTGTGTTTTTCAAAGTCAACAGACTGTGAGTTGATGTGTGCCATTTTATGTCGCCCATGCTCTTTAGGTTAAAGAAGACCAAAGAATCGTGCAGCATGGTGGCACTTCAGGAGAAGTCAAAAGGTACTTTATTGTTTCACATGTTTCTCCCCACACCTTTTCTTCTTTGAATAAGGTTTACTACATAGCCAGGGTTGGCCTCAAACTCACAGTCATCCCCTTGCCCTAGCCTCCTGAGAGCTGCCATTACACGTCCAAGCCCCATGTCCAGATTGTGTTTGTTTTTTTTTATACAGGGTTTCTCTGTGTATCCTTGGCTGTCCTGGACTCCTTTTGTAGACCAGGCTGGCCTCGAACTCGCAGGGATCCTCCAGCCTCTGCCTCCTGAGTGCTGGGATTAAAGGCCTGCGCCACCACATCTGGCAGCCATGTCCAGATTGTTAATGCTTCTGTTAAGCTTGCCTTAGTTTGCAAATTTAGCTGGCTTGAGGTTCATCACTCATGCTTCTGCCATCTCAGGACCAAGGCCAGGCCTCCCACATAGCTCTCTTGAGCCACTTAATAGCCTTGAAACTGACTACCTTATTTTACATCTCGGAGCTTTAAATTATTCAACACCACAACAGAAGCAAGAACCCTCGAGCCCAATCACAGTGCTGCCCTCTTCAGAGGAGCACCCCCACCCTCCCTCACCCTGTCCCCATGGCCTGAAGTGTGACCCAGCACTGAGCTCTTTACCATCTTCACTGAATGTTCCATTCTATCCTTAGCTTCTTCTTTAAAAATATTATTTTATGCATATGATGCTTTTGCTTGCATGTGTGTCTGTGTTGTAGTACTATGCAGTGTGTGTGTGTGTGTATGTGTGTGTGTGTGTGTGTGTGTGTGTGTGTATGTATGTGTGTGTGTGTGTATGTATGTGTGTGTGTGTGTGTGTATGTATGTGTGTGTGTGTGTATGTATGTGTGTGTGTGTGTGTATGTATGTGTGTGTGTGTGTATGTATGTGTGTGTGTGTGTGTGTGTGTGTGTGTAGTACACTCAGAGGTCAGAAGAGGGAAGTTGGATTCCCTGGAACTGGAGTTAGAAACAGCTGTGAGCTGGCATGTGGTTGCTGGGAGTCAGCTGGGGACCTCTGGAAGAACAGCCAGTGCTCCTAACTGCTGAGTGATCGCTCCAGCCCCTTATTCTTATCATCTATTTTTCATAAATAAATAAATAAATAAATAAATTCTGTGTATTGAACACATTTCACCATAGAATCTATCTGTATTGCAAATGTTTAGTGCCCCAAACTGACTTTGTTTTTGTTTTTTCTTGAGACAGTGTTTCTCTGTGTAACCCTGGATGTCCTGGACTCACTTTGTAGACCAGGCTGGTCTTGAACTCACAGTGATCTGCCTGCCTCTGCTTCCTGAGAGCTGGGATTTCAGGCGTGCGCCACTGCACCTGGCTCCCCAAACTGACATTTAAATCAGTCTCTTTCTAAGCACCATTGAGTATTTCTTCTATGTTTGGAGGGACAGTCTGTCCTCCGAAGCTTTAAAATTAGACATTCCCAACTTCCCTCTTGGGATGTCTGATTAGAATTTTGTTTTCTGACAGCAGATACAGATACTCAAAAGCTTTTCATTTTTTAAGTTGTATTAGAAGCAGGCTTTGGCCTTTCTGGAAAGTTCAAGGTGTTTTATGGGCGTTAGAGGAATCTTGTGTCACTGGTCATATCTTAAAAATGTGGTCCGTGCCTTCTGAGCTGAGTTGTAACAGCTGCTTCTCTCCTGCACAGGTTCTGTCTTCAGCGACCCTTTCACAGGAGCACCCTCTCAGTTCTTACAGAGACTTTCCAGAATGGCTATCCTGGAGTATGACACGATTCGGCAGGAAACACACAAGAAATCAAGGAGAGGCAAGAAGCGAGAAATCCGCGACTGCTAATGAGGCCCAAGCCATGCGATGCTTTCTTCCCTGGGTTTCATAGCTCACATTCGCCATCTTTCTTTTTCTTTCTTTCATTCTTTTTTTGATATGTGATATGATATACATACAAATGGAAATGTAAATAGCAAATAAATATTTTCTGTTATATATGGAATAACTTGTATTTTGTTATCATGGCATTTAATTTTTATTTTATTTTTTTGTCTTGTAAATGAAATGTTTTTCTTCTTTCTTTTATTTATTTATTTTGGTTTTTCAAAACAAGATTTCGCTGTGTAGCCTTGGCTATCCTCCTGGACTCACCTTTTAGACCATGCTGGTCTTGAACTCATAGCAATTCTCCTCCCAGAGTGCTGGGATTACAGGCATGCACCATGGCGCCTGATTGAATGTTTTATTACTCAAGTGGATGATTTTGCTTTTTAAATAAAAATGATTTTGGGGATTGAACCCAAATCTCCATGTGTGCTAGGTAAGTTCTTTACCTACTGATGTTCGGGTTCAGGAACAGCCACACACTGAACAATACCAGACTCAGATTGATGGAAGTTTATTGAACACTGAACAAAAACTAAGCAGTCAGGAATATAATTTGGGTTCAAAAGCCAGACCATCATGCCGTCCTTCTTTCTTTTCTTTCTTTCTTTCCTTCTTTCTTTTTCTCTTCAAGACAGGATTTCTCTGCATAGCCTTGGCTATCCTAGAACTCACTCTGTAGACAGGGTTGGCCTCAAGCTCACAGCGATCCTCCTGCCTCTTCCTCTCGAGTGCTGGGATTAAAGGTATGCCACAGGGGGCATGGGTCTAAGACAGGCTTTTTATACCAAAAAACCCCAAAAAACAACAACAACAACAACAAAACTGTAACCAGGTAACAACCAAGTAGCCAGGTGTAGGAAGCGAGAGGGTGGGAGAGGGGTGGGGGGCGGAGGAGCAGCATTACATCATTTTGAACAGCTAAACAAAGCATCAAGTACATTGTATCTAGGTAGCTGGACAAAGGATTTCAAGCTGATTGGCTTGAATCATAACAGAACATACATTTGTCTTTAACTCAAGCAGAACATGCGTTTAGCATCTATTGTTTTATTCTAAGCTGCAAGTATTGAACCATGCTGGTCTCAGGCTCGTAGGCTTAATTTCATTTTATGATCAAAGCAGAGACTTGGAGGCCAAACACAGCTTCTGATGTGCTAAAGGGGACAGTACGTGTTAACAGAGGAGCTACAGTTACAATAAGAACTAATGTAGGTCTCAACAGAGGAGCTATAGAATTTAGGAAGGTAAAGCAGGCTACAACACTGAGCTACGTCCCTATAAAGAAACATTTGAATTATGAGAACATATGCAGAACAGAAATTACATTCTGTAAATTTTATGCCCGTTTAAATGTCTTTTGGTCTAGTTTGATGAATGCTTTTGAGGGCCGAGATTCTCAGTGGGCTTTGCTAGTTGTTGCAGAAGGTCTAAGAAGATTCCAGGCATGGTGTCCTATGTCCTATGTCCTATATCCTATGTCTGAAATCCCACTGTTCAGGAGGCTAAGGCTAAAGGAATTTTGAGTCTGAACTACATTTTGAGGCCCTGTCTCAAAACAACAAAAAACAGCTAACAAAACGGATTCAAGGAAAGTGAGTACTGTTGGCATTAGGAGGGACTAACAGGGCTGGAGAGATGGCTCAGCTGATAGGAATGTTTGCTCCCTTTCAGAGGACCCAGGTTTGGCATTCACACCAGGCTGCTCACAACCACCTCTATCTCTAAGTCCAGGGGCTCTAATACCCCCATTGACACCTCCACACCTATGGTATGCACCCATGTTAAACAAACAAACAAACAAACAAACAAACCAACAAACCTTTTTTTTTTTTTTTTGAACTTTCAATTTTATTTTGAACTTCTTTAGTTTTCTTGTCAAAAATGCCAGCAGGTTTTGTATTACTGAAACAATAGACTCTTCTCATTTGTAACTATTCTGTGCGTAACACAGCTGTCAAACCCTGCTGTTTAAAGCTTCCTTATTTCAAATCATACCACCTTTCTCATCTTTCTCGTCAGCCCTTCTTCATTCCTTTCCAGTGTTTCTGACAGATAATTCCTCTGCTCTTCACCTGTAAGTACTGATTGCTTCAACCAGATCCTTACGGAAGAGTAGCTTTTCACTCCCACTACTTACAGGACAATCCTATTGGTTTGAATACTATCTGTCTTCCTACATTTTTTACCAGGGCTAATTTGAATACCACCCTTTTCCCTCGTCTTCTTTAGCATAGCTAATTGAGTGCTTGTGAGATTGTCATGATCTTCAGAATCATCTTTGACCTTCATTTTCCTCACTAGTCCCCTCTCCAGAAGCCAGCCCATCGGGCAGCCCTGTTCTCACTTGGGGTAGTGTCTCCTATTTGGACTTTTCCTGCAATTTATACGGTGTGCACGCTAATCCAGACTTCTGTGACCAGCATCACTATGCTTCTCAGAAGCCTCCAACCAATTTCCCTGGTTCTGCTGCTGCCTCACCTCGTGCTCCTCGTGCTCTGTGTCACGTTCTTCACAGGAGCCAGTCATCACAGTCTCCTGAAGTCAACCCCTGCCTCACATGCTAGAAAAGGCAGATTCCTCAGCATGCACCAGGTAGCTCTTCATGGTCTGGCACTGCTGCTTCAGCTTCATCTACAAATGTCCCATTTGTGTCTCTTCCTTCAGGAACAAGTGCTTCCTACCTTGTCACCTTTGTGCTTAGCTTGAGTAGTCACCAGACTTTCTAAATATCTAGCTTTTGTCTTTCAAGTCTCAACTCAAATACTATTTCCTCATAAGCAACTCCTTCACGCCGCCACCGCCACCACCTTGCTCTAAGTGGCCATGTCCTTGTTAGTCTGTCTCTTTTCCTCAACAGTGCAGACTCTAGAAGGACAAGAGCTTTGACAGTCTTACTCCAAGCTGTGCCTGCATACCTGGCGCACCCTAGAGTCCCAGCAGGGCCTGTCTATAAACACAGATGAACTCATTCCACGTCCCATACTGTATTTTATTTTCTGTGTGAGCTGACTTTTCACCCAAATTCTTACTTTTATACTTAACCTTTACTGTTTCTGTGTCATCCTTTCAAGTGTATAATGCAAAACATGTATTAAATACATGTTGTCATGATATATTGTCTTGTATATATCTTGCAAATAGGATTATATGCTTCTATTTTTAAATTGTTGGCAGACAACTTTGCAATATGGAAAAATATTTTACTAATACAGATAAAGTATAAGCTCAACCTGTTTTTATTTAAAGAAAAAATACTCAACAAAAAACGAAAGAGTTATTTCATGTTATGAGATTAATATTCAACCAGATGAAGAGGAAGTGTTCATTCTCTTAGTTTGCTGGTGAAACGTGGGTGGGCAATCCTGCCTTTGCTTGAGAGACCACAATGGAGCTTCCAATACAGAAGTTTAGAATGGGGCAAGCAAACACACGAGGGTAATACCCGCCGCCTTGGTCACCCATCACCGCAGGACCTTAGGAGAGGTAGTAACCAGGCAGGACAGAGTCATAGGCTCTCCTGGGAGTTTAGAAACCAGGCAGAAAGCAACCCTTAGTCAGAGAGGGCCTTGTGGGAGATGTAGTATTTGGAATGAGCCTTAAAAATGAGAAATGTGGGTTGGGCGGTGGTGGCACATTGGAGGCCAGCCTGGTCTACAAAGTGAGTTCAGGACAGCCAAGGCTACACAGAGAATCCCTGTCTCAGAGAGAGAGAGATAGGAAGCTGGGGAGACATAAGCAGAGGAGTACTCTACACTTGTCCACGGCACATGTGGGACACTATGTATATAGAGCAGGCATCATGTATATAGAGTCAGGTCCAAGTTGTGTGACCTCATCAGCCAGAAAGTATAGTACATTCATTTGAAGGGGCCTGGATGCCTACCTAGCTTCAGTTCGTTCTTTGTGCCATGTGAGTCCAAAGTTGCCAGGTAGCCCAGCTTCTCCTAAGAAACGAGAATCTGAATCCTCAGGCAACCTTCTAGTCTTAGTGTTCTGTTGTCGTGAAGAGGCACCATAACCATGGCAACTGTATGAGAGAAAGCATTTAGTCGTGGCTTGTTTATATTTCAGAGGGTTAGTCCACTATGGTCATGGGATGGAAGCTCACAGTGTGCAGGCAGACATGGCACTGGAGAGGGAGCTGAGAGTTCTGTATTGGAATCCACAAGCATCAGGAAGAGAAAGACACTGCGCGCCCTCTCTTGCGTGGACTTGTGAAACCCCAGAACCCACCTTCTAGTGAGACACTTCTTCCCAGAAGGTCAAAAAGACTACACTCACTCCAATACGGCTTTCTCAAGTAGTTCCACTCCCTAATGACCAAGCATTCAAATATTTGAACATGGGGGGTGAATGGCGGGCGGGCAGTGGCATTCCTAGTCAAAGCACCAAAAAGTGTATTAATGAGCCTCTAGTTAAGAAGTGGAAGAACCATCTATCCACATTTACCTGGCAGAGAGTTCAGGTATGGCTACATGGAAGAACATTGTGACAACACATTGCTTTATTCTATTGGAGAAGTAAACTTTAAATGCAGTTGGCAAAAAGTAAATCATCAGCACCTCAAATATTAAACAAAACAATGTGTAAACTAGCATATCACTGGGTTAAAGGAAACATTTTCAAATGTAAAAAGTTAATGTATCATTTATCTCCACAATAAAAACCAATTTAAAATTAAAAAAAAAAAAAAAAAAAAAAAAAAAGGAAAAACAAGACTCTGCCCACCTAGGATTTAAAGTTTATAAACTTCTTGTAATAATAATTTAAAACATCTTCAACTTATCATAGCAAAAGGCCCACCATGATGGTTTGAGTGCCCTTGTCTAGCTTGAGGTCATCAGGACCATCCCTTTGACACAACAGATGTAATGAATTGTAGTAGTAAATATGGCCAAGTACCATAACTGTGGTCAACCAGTCAACCTCAAATGTAATTGACAAATATAATGACCATGGTTCACTTGATTAAAATTTAGAGTAAGATAGAATATCTACAGACAAAAATAGCATTTCCAAGTCATGAAAATCCTGCACTGGATCATTGGCGCCCTCGGAGTGGAAAGCTTGGGTTCTTTACATGAATACTATGTCCGCCCACCTTATCTCCCTATGAAAGAATTCAACATAAGCCCGTTCCAGAGTGGAGCATTATTTTTTCCTTTAAAAAAAAGCATTTATTTTTATTTATTCTGTGGACTGTGGGGACATTATGTCGCATGTGAGCAGAAATCTTCGAGGACAGAGAAGGGCATTGGGTCCCCTGGAGCTTGAGTTACAAGTGCTTGCTGGCCATCTGACACACTGGGTACCAAGTTCAGGTGCTCTTGAAGAATAGCAAGAAATGCTCTTTCTGCTGAGGCGCCTCCTCGGCTTCTTTTTAATAAACAAGATGGGCTGATAGTAATTAACCACTTGGTTAGCCTTGAAATCCAATTTAGCGCGTGCTTGTCGTTAAATCTTTCCTTGCTGTCTGTTTGTTTTGAGACAAGGTTTCATGTACCTCAGGCTGGCCTCAAACTTGATATGAGGTGGAGGGTGATCTTGAACTGATTTTTCAGTCTCCACCTCCCCAGGTGCCGGGGATAATGGCACGTACCATTAGCATACAAGGTAATAGCTTCATTAGGCTGAAAAACATCCAAAGACAACTTTTGATCACATTTACGTTTTATACTTGATAAAACTTTGAGGAAAACTAGTATTATTAGAATACAAAAGGCCTAAGGCACCTCCAAGAAGGACAAGCCAAGGACTTAGAGAAGGATAAGAGCCAAACAAACAAACAAAAAATTCATGTATAGCTAGGCACCATCTGTGCGTAGTGCCCCAGAAGGCCAGAAGAGGGCGTTGGATCCTCTGGAACTGAAGTTACAGATGGCTGTGAGTCTCCATGTGCACTCTGAGAATAGAACTCCTGGTCCTCTGAAAGAATAGTAAATGCCCTCACAACTAGCCCAATCTCCTGGTAAGTGAAGACTTTCGGGGGACATGCCTTTTGGGCTAGTACCCAATTATAAGTGGGTTTATACCATGTGAGTCTTTCTGCTTCTGGGTTAACTCACTCAGTATGATCATTTCTAGCTCAATCCATTTGTCCACACATTTCGGGATTTCCTTGTTTTTAATAGCTGAGTAGTATTCCATAGTGTAAATGTACCACAGTTTCTTTATCCATTCTTCTACTGAGGGACATTTAGGCTGTTTCTAGGTTCTGACTATTATGAATAAGGCTGCTATGAACATGGTTGAGCATATGTCCTTGTGTGGTGGAGCATTTTCTGGGATAGATGTGAGGACATCCTTCTGAGACTCTAGGTAAGAGAAATATAGGAGATGGGGAAATAGAAGGACCCAGAGGGTCCTAGAAACCTACAAGAAGAACATCGTGATGAGTGGATTGGGGCCCAGGGGGTTCTGCTCAAACTATTGCACTAACCAAGGACAATACAAGTAGTAAACATCGAACCCCTACTCTGATCTACCCAATGGACAGAACATTCTCCACAGTTATGTGGAGAGTGGGGACTGACTTTGACATGAACTCTGGTGCCCCATATTTGACCACCTCCCCTTGGTGGGGAGGCCTGATGGCACTCAAAGAAAGAATAAGCAGGCTACCAAGATGAGACTTGATAGCCTATGACCATATAGTGGGGGAGGAGGTCCCCCTCAGTCATAGACCTAGGGGAGGAGAATAAGATGAAAGTGGGAGGGAGGGAGGAACGGGAGGATACAAGTAATGGGATAACAGTTGAGTTGTAATCTGAATAAATTATTAAAATTAAAATAAAAAATTGTAAATGCTCTTAACGGCTTAGCCATCTCTCCAGTCCCCAGAGGCCAACTTCTATGACTGCAATCTCCATGAATAATGAGTGTTTTGCCTTTGTGATTTGCCAACTTCCTCCAGATTAGGTGGCATTATTCTCAACCTTGAGCACCTGTAGCTTTCGAAAAACATCTAAGATGGGAAGATGGAGTTGAGAAAGGTTCATTTAAAGTGTGTGTGTATGTGTGTGCGTGTGTGTTTGAGGGAAGAGTATGCTTATATGAGGTCAATGCCCAAGGAGGCCAGAAGAAAGCAGAGGACCTCCCGGAGCTGGCGTTGCAGCTGGGAGTCACCTGCCATGGGTGCTGGTCTTGGTCCTCAGCAGAGCAATATGTGCTCTTAACCTCTGCATAATCTCCTCAGCCCAAGACAAAAGTTCTTTCTACAAAATACTTACTCCATTGGAGGACAACTCCCTAGTCAGTGATGATTCCGAATTATTGTTTTCCTAAGAAGACTTGTTTTCTTTTCTTTGATCCTTTCGAAGTCAAGCAGTAAACATATCCACTGAAAACCAATGCTTTCTCAAGATGAACTATCTTGCATTTAGAGGGGCTATGTTAATTGAACATTTTTATTCCTTCCCTCCTCTCTCTCTCTCTCTCTCTCTCTCTCTCTCTCTCTCTCTTAGACAAGGTTTTACTTTTTTGCCCTACCTGGCTACACAGTGATCTACCTGCCTCTGTCTCCTGAGTGTTGGGATTAATGGCATATACCACCATGCCTGGAAAGTATTGTATTTGCCCTGTTTTACCATCCATTTGTACTTGGTCAGTGGGAATGGACACACAGATCACAGTCCTCAGTTAAATTCTTGAATTGAGGTGTACACACACACACACACACACACACACACACACACACACACACACACACACCAGTGCTAAGAAACAAGCCCAGGATTTTGCTTCAACCATGAGAGGCAAACGCTCTACCACTTAACTTTACCCCTAGTTCCATGATTTTCTTTCTATTAGTACTTATAGTCATTAGTTCTTTTAGAAAAATAGTGCATTTTAGAGCACTTCAGAAGCATAGAAAAAGCACAAACAGAAGACCAGAAGAGTACTTCATCTCATTAGTCATAAATAAAATCAGGTAAACATCTGCATCAGTAAAACAGTAGATGACAACTTAATAAAAATGGTACTATTCTATGTATGTTTCACTTAAAGTTATTTAGTTTTGTTTTTCTGAGGTAAGAAATGATAATAACTAAACTTCATGACACTGTTTAAATTCAAGTATTAATTTTAAAGGATCATAATTATCATTGCATGTTTAAATTAGGTCTACATCTGGATCTGTCTTTACAGTTGCCTCTTAATGTAGGTCTTCATTTCTTCCTTGTTTATTTTGTTTTGTTTTGTTTTGAGCTCACAGAGATATGCCTGCCTCTGCCTCCCACCCCCACTCCAAGTGTTAGGATTAAAGGCGAGCTCCACTGCCACCTGACTAGGTCTCCGTTCTTCTGTGAGGACTGTCAAACTGACACATTGGTTCACATCTCCCAGAGAAATTTTTTTTTGTCCTTCCTTCCTTCCTTCCTTGCTTCCTTCCTTCCTTCCTTCCTTCCTTCCTTGTGTGTTTTTCGAGACAGGTTGTCTCTGTGTAGGCCAGGCTGGACTTGAGCTCACAGAGACCAGCCTGCCTCTGTTGGGATTACAGGTGTGTACCATCCCACCTGGCTCCAGAGAACTCGAGCTCCAGATTCCTGTAGCAGATGGGATTGAGAGTCAGTGATGCTGAAGAGCTACCAGGTGATGCTAAGGAGCCTTCCATTAGCATGACTTGCATTCAGAGTCACTGGATGGCCTACCTTTTCAGTGAGTGGTCTTCTGTCAGCATCTCTTGAACTCAGGGTCACTAGGTGAACTTTTGGGAGCTACCTTCATTCAGGCCTTGGAAAGGGGTGATTTAAAAAATCCTATCCTGTGATCACCCATAGGTGACCCATATTTTGAAGAGAGCCCCCTTTGCATCTCCATTTCCTCTCCAGTACTTGTTTCTCTAACTCATCGGATACTCCTCTCTTACAATTGACTTTTTTATTGCTTTTCTGTGTATACGTGTGTACTGGCATTGAGTGTGTGTGAGCACTATGTGCATGTACCTAGGTAGGAGAAATACCTTTCAAAGGTGGAGAAATTATAGACAATATTTACAGCATTGCTCCCTCCTTCAGAACTCAATGGGTGTTGTTTCAGTGTCTTCCGGTGCTGTCAGTTGCTGGCTGGGAAATCTGGAGGGAAGCCCCTCTGCCCCTCAGGGGACCGCTGGTTGTCCCTCTAATGACTGCTGACATTCGCTGAAGTCCTTCATGTTTCAGGTCAGACTCTCAATGAAAAACCACAAGGAGTCACTCTGACTTAGTCTTTTTCCACAACTACGATGACATGTCTTAGGCAGTAGAGGAAGCTGTGCAAGCCACTCTGACACTGATGGATATGGATGGTTTATTGAATGCAATACCCTGCTGGGCGTGGTGGCCCACGCCTTTAATCCCAGCACTCAGGAGGCAGAGGCAGGCAGATCGATATGAATTGCAGGCCAGCCTGGTCTACAGAGCAAGTCCAGGATAGCCAAGGCTAAACAGAGAAACTCTGTCTCGAAAAACAAACAAACAAACAAACAATTAAAAATAACAGTGAATGCAACACCCCAAGACTGACCATGGTCAGGGACACGGAGTGAACTTGGGAGCCAAACCATGACATTGCATGTTTCTCAGAGTTAGCTTATAAAAACAAAAACCTCAGTTAGCTCACATAGGGGGTTGGGTATGTCTGGGGGGAGTAGAACAGTATAGTCACCTCTGACTCATTATTTTTGCTAACTAGACAAAGCAATTCTAACTGACCTTTCATTTGATTTATCCCGAGTGGAATTTATTGTTAGGATCAGCTGCACTTATGATTGGGGAACTTCTAAGAGTAGCAAGGCCACAGAGTATGCTGAACATAAACATGGTTTTTGCTCAGCCTGATCTTGCGCAGAGATCCTTTCCCTATATCAGCAACAAGCTGAGATGACATGGCTCTGCCACTCTTGTATGTATGAGGAAGCACGGTCTCCACCTTAGACGCTCTCAAGCCTTCCTAGCACAAAACAGCAATACAATCCCTCTGCCTCCTCCTTCCTTCAGAGTGCTGCTTTGGGGGTCAGCGCAGTGCTGTCCCTCTTTGCTACAGTAGCAAGCTTCTCCTCATGGCTTCACCACCTGCTTGTGCCTGTGGGCTTTGTACTCCGCAAGGTGTTGATCAGCATTTCCCAGAACATTTGGTAGTTTTTGTTCTGAGATAGACTCCTGTTATGAGGTTCAGGATGACCTCGAACCATAGCCCGCCTGCCTCAACTCCCCAAATGCTGGGATTAGAGGCATATGGTATCACATCAGACCCCTCATAAAGAGTAAATCATCTCCTGTAATCTCTTGTTAATTACTTGTCACTTCTGCCTGGATGTCTGAAAACTTCAGCTAGTCTGAGAGCAAAATCTCCTGAAACACAGTGGATTGTTTCAAGGCCACAAATTCAATCCTTTCTTCATTTGGGGGATTTTTTTTTTTAACTGGATCCTTGAAATTTTAACTCTTTCTGTTCTGTGGTTTTAAGTCCTCTTTTTCCCCAAAGACACACAATGCGCTTATTTGGAACCATCTTCATCTGGAGATGAGGAATAGCAATTTGTGAATATTTTCTATTTTCTTCCTGATTTCTTTAATCTGTGGGCTTTTTGTTCCTGGATGCATCCATTGTTGATTATTTCAGCATTTTTCTAGGCCAGCAATCTAGCCTCCAGCTGTGCTTCCTTGATGTTTTTAATGATTAAATCTGTAGTGGTATTATTCCTGTTTTTAATTTATGAGTTTTTAGGTCAACAATCATTCTTTATCTAATTCTATGTGCAGAGACTGACAATCTGCTTTTTGTGAAGTCCAGACACTAAGTACTGTAGGGTTGACAAGTCATACAACTTGGAAGCAACCACTGAACTGTGTGACACTGTAGCAAAAAAAACTGTTGTAGGGCACCTGTCAATTGATAGGTATGACTGTGTGTCAGTGAAGTTTTATTTACGCAAAAGGCATTGGCTTATTTAGTCTTAACTGTAGAACAGCTTAGCATATAGTATTCATTTAGTAATTGCTAGAATGTTCCTCTTCTACCTCTTTAAGATCAACTTTTAATTCCCTGCCTCTACGGTTGGTTAACAATGTTTCCTGGGAGTGGATGCCTCTGTAGAGGCATCTTAATCATTACCAGATTGATTTAATAAGTACTGTGTCTTTTTTTTTACATGCTCATTAGGCACAGGGCACTGTGCAAAGTGTTTTTCATCTTGTGTCTTATTGAATCTTCCCAACAACCTGTCTGTACAGTCCCTGGTCAGCTCTCCCCTTCTCACTTCACCCCTACAGGCGAATGCCTGCCTCAACCTCTCATTCCAGGACGATGACCCTTCTTATTTGATTTCAAAAGCAAAAGCAAAGTTACCTCAGAGCTACTGAAGAGTGGAGAGACAAGGATTTAAAGGTGGGTTTGCCTGAATTCCAAGTCCAAGTCTCTGCATTATGGTATTGTTATATCTGATTTTTGTTGTTGTTGTTGTTTTTAAATTTCCAAGACAAGGTTTCTCTGTGTAATAACCCTGGCTGTCCTGGAACTCACTCTGTAGGCCAGGCTGGCCTTGAACTCACAAAGACCCAGCTGCTTCTGCCTACCAAGTGTTGGGATTAAAGGCATGTGCCACCACGCCCATCCTGACATATAATATTTTTTAATGTCCTTCTTGTTCCAGAAGTGCTGTGGGTATTCTTGGCTCATGGCCGGCTCCTGCTTGCCCAGCTCAGAGTACTCAGTGGGCGGTGTCATTTAACTTTGGGGAGGGGCTTTAGAATACAGCTGTGATCACATCCTGTAGAGGGCTTCCGCGAGAGTGAATCCAGACCCCGTTCCTCAGAAAAGAAATAGAACTATCACGAAACCGTAAGTAAAAGTTTAAGATCCACACTGGGTCCTTTCACTCATCTTAGTCTGTTTTAACCGTCTTAAACCGGCTGATGCACGTCACCGCATGCTGGTCTTCACGGTTCTGGACAGTGAGAGTCCAAGGTCTAAACTCCAGAGGGCTGGGCATCTGGTAAGACTTTGGTCTTGGCGCCCAGGAGCGTGACTTTAGGCTTTTTTAGGAGCTGGTCATTGTCTTCTCATATGGAGAAAGATGGAAACATAAAAGGAGCAACTCGTGCCGGGCTAGGTGGTGCACACCTTTAATCCCAGCACTGAAGAGGCAGAGGCAGGAGGATTTCAATGAGTTCGAGGCCAGCCTCGACTACACAGAGAAACCCTGTCTCAAAAAATCAAACCAAACCAACCAACCAACCAACCAAACAAACAACAACAAAACAAACAAACAAACAAACAAACAAAAGGAGCAACTCCTCCCCTGAGGAACTAAAGTCCTTCACAAAGAAGGAGCCCTGAGCTGGGCACAGAGGAACACATATGAAACCCCAGCATTAGGGAGGCTGAAGTTCTAGAAGGATCCGTAGTTCAAATTCACCATAAATTCGGTAGGGTGGTGAATCTGAGGCGGGCCTGGACTACAAGATACTCTGTCTCCAAACCAAAAGAGAGGTAGGTGTGGTGATGCCCACCTTTAACATTAGCACCCCAGAGGCAGAGGCCAGTAGATCTTTGTGAGTTCCAGCACAGCGAAGGCCACACAGTGAGGCGATGCCTCAAATAAAAGAACCAAAACCAAAGAGGACCAAAACACAAACCAAAGGGAAGGAGGACTCTCAGGGCCTCAATACCTCTTCTGGGCCCATCTTATAACTCTATCCTATTGGCAATATCCTATTGGCAACACTCCAAACCACAGCGCGCCACGGGGACGCCGTGTGAGCCCTGAAACACGAGAATGCACACGGAGGTGACATTTGCCTGATTCTTTAAATGACGGCAGCCGACAGCTCACAGATCAAGCAGATCTCCAATTTCTGAGGGTAAGCCCCTCAGCGGATTTGGTCATAGAGAATGTTTAGAAACCTCCTTTTGTTCCACAGATGCATAGCCAGCTGTATAATCTAAATGCATATCACTTCTTTTGTGTTGTAGGTTTTTTTTTTTTTTTTTTTTTCTCCTAATCTGGATTTTTCTGCTTTTGAAAATATGAAGAACTCCTTGAGTGGGTTCTGCGCGTTGAGTAACTGAAGTCAGCAGACGGCGCTGAGCAGAGGAGAGCTGAGCTAAGACCTGCTTTAGAATAAATATTTGCGATTCCTCCAGTGGTTCTTGCCGCTCAATGTACGACGTTTTCAAAGTGCGTTTGGTCTGGGCTCTGATGGATGCGTCTGTTTAGAGAACTACTAGACATGGCATCAGGACCTCCTGAAACCACCAGGGGATTAAGCTAAACACAGAAAATGAATGCGTTCCTGGCCACCGGCACAATTTACAGTTCTTGGAACAGGAGTTGACATGGACTCCAAGTAGGTTTGTGCTGGGAGAATACATTTGACACATCTAGAGTGGTTTGCTCCTGTCATGTTTTTAACTGAAACTAGAGTCTGCATCCCGCCCCCCCCCCCCCAACTGTACACACTCTAATAAAAACTTCAGTGCTGTGCACATAAATAGAGGCCAAAGTCTGCATGTGGTAAGGTCATCTCTGGGGGACCTCAGGCTAAGCTGATGGTTTCTGATATAGCTGACAGAGTTCAGGCCTGCCCTTGTTGGGTGTTGTTTTGGTGATAAGTGAGAAGACTGAGAAAACAAAGGACACCCGCTTTGGCTCATGACAAACCAAACAGAAATACATTTTTAGCAGATTAAACAATTTAACAACTTGATTTAAAAGTTAGACAATTTGCCTAAAAGTTAGGCAAATGCTGTACATGTGCCTGAAATAGTTTTAAAAAACCTCCTTCCCCAGATGGGCATGGTGGCACACGTCTTAAAACCTAGCACTCAGGGACAGGCAGGTCGCTGTGAGTTTGAGGCCAGCCTGGTCTACAAAGTGAGCCGGGAACATCCAGGGCTACACTGAGAAACCCTCTCTTGAAAAAACAAAAAAAACAAAAACAAAACAAAACAAAACAAAAAATCAAACCAAAGCAAAAACCCTCCTTCTCCAACTATAAATCATATTTCTGGATTTTTTGGGGGGGATACTTTTTTGAGACATAAATCCAGGTTGGCCTTGAACTCACTATGTAGCTGAGGTTGATCTTAAACTCTTGATCCCAGCATTTACCTTCTAAGTGCTAAGACTCCAGGACACACCACTATACCCAACAACTTAAAAAATTATTATGATCAAGTATATAAGACATAACATCTTAAATCTTAAGTATAATTCTGGTTTTTAAAATTTAAAATCTATTATGGCTGTCTGTATGTACGTCTGTGCACCACATGTGCGCCTAGTACCTACAGAGTTCCCTAAAGGGTATCAGATCCCCTGGAACTGGAATTACAGGTAGTTGTAAGCCACCATATGGGTGCTGGGAACCAAACCTGGAACCTCTCTGAGAGCACCCAGTTTGCTCTTAGCCACTGAGGCACAAATCCAGCCCCTGATTTTTTTGTTTGTTTGTTTGTTTTCTTTTTTCATGAGACAGTCCCCCTATTTCACCTTCCCAGTTGTATTTACAGGCCTGTGCCATCATATCAGTTCACCTGAACTATTTTTGTCTTCAAATATTTATTTTCATTAGATAGGGTTTTTCTGTGTCCCACAAGCTATATTCAAATCTGCGAGAACCCTCCTGCTCCACCCTCTTCACCCTAGTATTACATTTTTCAGCTGCCACACCTAGCTGTGTGTGTGTGTGTGCGTGCGTGCGTGCGTGCGTGTGTGTGTGTGTGTGTGTGTGTGTGTGTGTGTGTGCACGAGCGAGCGTGCATGGGTGGGTGGGCAGGAGCTAGATGAGGTCAATGTTGTTAGAATGGCTATCCTGTGTACCCCGTGCACACACACACACACACACACACACACACACACACACACACACACACACTGCAGAATTAAATAAATCTGTGTAATATGAAATGATTAATATATTAAAAATAAATTTAATTAAAACAGAAATTTCACTAGCACAAAAAATGATTAATGCCAAGGAATAAGTTAACATTTTAATTAAACTTCAAAGTGAGTGAAATTATAGACTGCTAGGCAATTTAAGAAATCAGAGCTGCCAGTCTAGCCAAAGTGAGTGCTGGAATGCTATAACTGTCACCAGCAGGCTCCAGCACCACGCCTTCGCAGCAGATCCTTTAATCGGAATTCCTTAGGATGGTCAGGGAAGCCTTAGACATGCCAAGGTGGCCTGTCACAGTCTTTGTTATCAGGAGGCACCAATCTCCTTTCATCTTGTGAAAATTACATCCTTTCTGCTCAGAATGGACACAAACCCAAGGCTCAGTAATTGAATCCCACGAGAACTAAGCAAAAGTGGCCCACCAGCCCCTCTTGAGTTACCCTGCTATTCATGTGGCTTTATTATTATTTTTAATCTCCCCTCCTACCTCTGATATTCCTCTGGTTTTGTTTGAATCCTGAGAGGTGGGGTAGAGCCCTCTTGAGGGGTTTTAAAAAACATCAAATAGCATGCAGTCCATGCTGCGTGAAAGGTACCAGCCTCTCAATACCCCTGAGAAATAGGTGTTATTATTTGATCCTTTTTTTTTTTTTTTTACATCTCCATATTTCAAATGACCACTGTTAAAGCACCTTTTAGAGTAAGGATTCAAACTCAAAGCCCATATGGTTAATCTACACTCTAAGAGGCATTTCTAAACTCCGTTCTGCAGTGTTATATGAACTGATTGATTGGGAACTCCCCAAATCCACCTGCTGAAATCTTCGGTCTCAGTCCATTTTCCGTCTCTAGAACAAAATACCTGAGACTGGATATTTTATAAGAAATATAAATTTATTTCACCACCATTCTGAAGATCAGAAAGACAGCATATAAGCTCAACATGTAGTGAAAGCTTTGTTATTGTGTCATAACATGACAGAGAGCGTCACACTGTGAGACAGAGCTGATCAATTAGAGTTCGGCAATCGTAAGGTCCCAAGGAAAAGTTAGGTTTGGCCTTTATAAGGTTGAGGAAAACCTGACCTTAGAGACAAAGGAAAATTGACTCTTTTTGTCCCTCCTTGGTGGCAAATGCTGTTCTCCCCCAGCCAGACACTGCTGCCTGCGTGTCTGCTGTAGCTGCAGAAATCAGAGGCCTGGCTATCTCTTTCCACTCAATATTTCTGTGGTATCTGCCAGATGTGCTACATTCATTCAACGTCTTCCCCTTTATATAAAGCTTAAGGGCTTTTTGTTTGTTTTGCCTATTTGTTGCAACTTGAGGAGTATGGCCAAGAAAATCAAGAGGTAAAAAGGGGAGAGGGGCTGGAGAGATGGCTCAGAGATTAAGAGCATTGTCTGCTCTTCCAGAGCTTCTGAGTTCAATTCCCAGCAACCACATGGTGGCTGGGATACCAATCTATCTATAATGTGATCTGGTTCCCCCTTCTGGTGTGCAGGTGTACACGCAGGCAGAGCACTGAATACATATTAAATAAATAAATTAAAAAAAAAAAAAAAAAGAGGTAAAAAGAGAAGTCAGTGGGCCAGAAGGCCGAAGATGGTGTTCCAACGTTTTACAGAGTTATGGGTGACTTTCCAGGCAGCAAACTGTCTCTGTCATTTCTTTTTTTAATTTGGAAGCTGCGAACCTGCACTTTCTGTTTACTCAAGTAATTAATTTTACTCCTTTTCAAGTCTCTGATGGGGTTGAAGATCAAATAGTTTAGTTTCACAATTAAGCTTAGCTGTTTAGGGGTTAAGATGTCTTTAGGTCTAGATAGATGTTTTAAGTTGGTAGAGATGAGATATGATAGATTTTGAGTTACATTCAGAATTTTAGACTCACCGAGATAGGAAATTGTTTTCTTCAAGGCTGTCAAATACAAACAGCCAAAACACTATGAATGTAACATAGATGTAATTCCTGATTGTTCTGTGGTTCTTCCTGCTGTATGTACTTTATTTTATATGTATGTAATAATATAAATATATATGTAAAAAAAAAAAGAAGTAAAAAAAAAAAAAAAAAAAAAAAAGAAGTCAGTCCTAAGCAAGACACCCAGATTATAGATGTAAACACAACACACTTGATGGTTCGTGCATGGCTGGAGGGGTGGCCCAGTGGAGACGTGTTTCCTGAGCACACATGAAGACCCAAGTTGGAGCCTCAGACACATTTAAAAAGTGGGGACTGAGCTGGCACGATGGCACATGCCTGTAATTCCAGCACTCAGGAGGCAGAGGCAGGCATCTCTGTGAGTTCGAGGTCAGCCTGGTCTACAAAGTGAGTCCAGGACAGCCAAGGCTACACAGAGAAGTCCTGTCTCAAACAACAACAAAAGGGGACACACCCTTGCAAGAGAATAAATAACTTGTGGGAATTGGTTCTCTGCTTCTATCATGTGGGTCTTGGGGACTATGGTGGCTTGTATAAGTTTGGCCGCCATAGAGTCATGTGTTTGAATGCTTGGCCCATGGGTAATGGCAATATTCAGCGGTATAGCCTTGTTGGAGAGAATGTGTCACTGTGGGGGTGGGCTTTGGGGTCTCCTATGCTCAAGGTCTGCTCTATTTGGGATTCCTGTCTCCTCCTGGATGTTGTAACATCAACATGTAGAACTCTCAGCTCCTTCTCCAGCACCATGTCTGCCGACACAACCACCATGTTGCCTGCTATGACGACAATGGACTAAGCCTCTGAAACTGTAAGCCAGCCTCAGAGAAATGTTTTCCTTTGTAAGAGGTGCTGTGGTCATGGTGTCTCTTCACAGCAATGAAATGCTAAGACAAGGGCTGAACTCTGGTCGTCAGGCTTGGCATCAAGCATCTCTATCTGATGAGTCATCTCTCTGACCCTAAATGTTGCTTTTGATCTATGTAGCTATGCATCCCAGCCAACCTTGAACCCTCAGTCTTGGCCTACTCTCTTAAGCACTAGTCTACTGGCCTAGTATTTAACTTTAAACCATAATTTTCATTCTAGCCTCTCCAGCATGTGGACAGCCAGTGTTGGACCACTTAGCTTGTGTAAGCCAGTCAAATAAAGCATCTCTGCAGTATGTCTCTATGCTATCCATTCTGGTCCCGTAGAACAGAGGTTCTCAATGACCCCTTTGGAGGGGGTTGTAACCTCCTCCTTTAAAGCTATTTTGTTAGGTTCCTTAGATCTCTACCTTCCTTCCAACCCCTATCCACCTTAATCCCTTCCAACACCCAAACAACAGGTAGGAGAGAAAGCAGGTCAGTGGGGAGAGGGGTCCTAGTTCTCTTTAGCTGCTTCCTGCTGGTTAGGGTAGTCGGGTTCCTTGGGGAATGTCCAATCTTTGTTTGGGACTATCTCTAACTTCTTCTCATCAAACTACAACAGCAGCAAGCAAGAGCAGCACAGGAGCAGCAACAGCCTCCTTTCTGGGAGCACTCTGTCCCTCTCTGGGCTCTGACATTTATTCCATCTCAAGAGTCCCTAGAATTAAACTATCCAAGTTTGGCAAAGGTTGCACCCCTCTCAGAGCCCCCGAGAGGCAAACTGTCTGCTGCTATGGACAATCTGAAGCAGCCCCTATGACACATCTGGGATTTAAACAAAGACGTCTTCACATAACATAACTGGGTTTTTAATGAAACCAAAATTACAGAGGGGGGTGGTGGTGTCAAACAGCCTTTTCGCAGCGGTTATCTAAGACCATCAGAAAACAGGTATTTATATTATGATTCATAACAGTAGCAAAGTTACAGTAATAAAGTAGCAACAAAATTAATTTCATGGATGGTCACCACAGCATGAGGACCTGTATAAAAGGGTCACAGCATTAGGAAAGTTGAGAACCACTGCTCTAGAAGACTTTGATTAATACATTCTCCACTAGAGTAGAACCTTAGAAGGTACAGGTGCTTCTTTTTGTTGTAAAGATTAGTGATAACTGTGCTGGCTGGTTTTACATCAACGTGACACAAGGTGGCGTCATTTCGGAAGAGGGAAACTCAATCGAGAAATGCCCCCTCAAGATGGGCCTGTGGGCAGTGCTACAGTACGTTTTCTTGATTGATGATGGAGGGCCCATCTCACTGTGGGCAGTGCCACCCTTGGACTGGCGGTCCTCTGTTCTATAAGAAAACAAGCTGAGCAAGCCCTGAGGAGCAAGCCAGTAAGCGGCACCTCTCCATCATCTCTGCACTAGCTCCTGCCTCCAGGTTCCTGCCCTGATTGAGTTCCTGCTGTAACTGCCCCCAGTGAGGGACTGCGACCTGGAAATGTAAGATGCAATAACCCTTTCCTTCACAAGTTGCTGTTGGTCATGGCATTTTTATCACAGCAATAGAAACGCAACTAAGACAATAACTTACTGTGGCTTCTGAAGTGTCTCTGGCATGTTTATCTGAGACCTTGATCTTGTGAGGGAGAAAATTTTGAAGTGCTTCTGAAGAAAGCAAAGATAGAAATGAGAACATTCCACCAATCCCCGTTTCTTGCTCTTATCACACAGGTGATGTCTATCGGTAATCGTGTTGTGCAAAAGAACATCCTGGTGGATTGCTTGGGGCTGAGGAGAGGGCTCAGTTGGTAACACGCTTGCTACACAAGCATGAGGACCTGAGTTTGAATCCCAGTTGCCCACATTCCAGCTGGGTGTGGCAGCACACTTGCAGCTCTGGTGCAAGGCGGCCAGAGACAGGCGGACTACTCCTGATGCTGGCTGACAAACCCACCGAGGAGAACCAGTGAGCCCCGGGTTCAGTGAAAACTCTGTGTCAAAAAATAAGGTGGAGAACAGCTGAGGAAGACACTGGATCTCGTCCTGTGGCCTCCACACTCACATGTGTGCACACACGCATACACATACACATACATAAAACACCCCTCCCCCAACACACACAAAGAAACCACTGGTCGGTCATTTGCAGCAATGTGCCAGAGTGCTCCACTTCACAACAGCTGAGGAAGACACCAGTGTCAACACATGGCCTCCACATACACATACGTACAACACCTACACGTGCGCACACACCCACACCCATGTACACATCACTGGACACTCACAGCTATGTGCGAGTATGCGCTCCTTCCCAACTGGCAGATTTCAAGTGGACGTGTAAAACTGTCAGTTGTCTATGATTGCAGGCTGAGCCAACGTGTTTAGCGAGGATTTTTTTTTTTTTTTTTGAAGTCACGTGAGACAGTTAGTCTGGATGGAAAAAGAACGGCATCTGGAGCCACCAGAATATGCTCTCAGATGGCTTGAGAGATGTTGGGTGTCTGACCCACTTCTCAGAGCCTCTCCTTCTCCTGCAGAAAGAAGCTTCAGAAGCTGGAGAAATATGGCTGTGGTTCAACCCTTTTCTTTCTGGAGTCACGAATGGAGCGTAGCAGCTTGTACCACAAGGACTCAACGGTAAGTGAAAAAAAAAGAAGAAAATGCAAAGCAAATTTGGCAGACGTTGCAAATCTCAAGGAGCAGCTCTCATTTGACCCATTTGTGTCAGTGGAGTCGACACAACCCAAAGACTCACAGAGCTGTTCATTACTGGGAAAAGGAATTCGGCGCTTGCATATCTGTGTGCACTCGCAGCTACTTTGCGTCTCTGGCTTTTCAATGCTCCTCTTTCATAGTCTTTATGATTACTCACAGCCATGTTCATCTGACACGGGGTGACAAATTGCATTTGAATGTGTCAGGTTGAAAGGTCAGCCCTAATCACCATTAGCCAGTGAGGCTCCCTCCAACCGTCTCAGTTGGTCTCTGCTGCGGCCCACTTGGTCTTTCCTTGAATTCTGCAAGGCCTTGGCCTCCTGATGCCTGGCTCCATCTGAGGTGGGGCGGAGCTGGGGCATTGATAGAAGAAAACACATGTTGCCTAGCATGCTTGCTTTCATCTGGGAATGGTTCATGGTTAGTAACAGGCCAAAAGTTTGACAAGGAACGTAAACCCTAAAGAAAAGACACTGTGGTGTGAGAACAAGTTCTCACGCATCCTGTTAGGAGGGGTGCAAAAAACACCTCTTCACTTCTGAACATGGAGGAACAGGATCCAGAAGTTGCCCACAATACTGTGGGTGTCTAATTCAGGTAACTATTGGCTCAGCGGCCTTTGTGCACCTATGTTCCCGGTTCAGAAGGCTTTGCTGCACTAAGGTTTTATGGATTCAGTTAAAGGTGATGGACTGACGTCAAGGTGCTTGAATCTCCTATGAGGCCTCTTTGTGTCACTCTGTGTGTGAATATAAATGTCACGATGCACACAAAGAGAAACATGCAGGAGAGATGAGGCACATGCATGCATACTCTATCTGCTCTGCAATGGGTGCCTAACATACTGATACCAATTAAAATTTAATTTTGTTCTATCTGTAATAAGATAAATCATCATAGCCTAGGGGTATGTTGTTTTTGTACTTAATTAAATAATTTGAGAACCTCTTAGTATACAGCTCAGAATGGCTTCACCCCAGTAATTCTCCTGTTTCAGCTTCCTGGGCACTGGACTCAGAGAGGTGAGCCACTGTCGTGGCTTGAAAGGAATGGCCTGCATAGACTCATGTGTTGGAATGCTTGGCTGGTGAAGGGTAGCACTATTAGGAGGTCTGGCCTTGTTGGAGTAGGTGTTGCCTTGTTGGAGGAAGTGTGTCACTGTGGGGATGGACTTTGGGGTCTTATATGCTCAAGCTACAGGCAGTTTGGCACACAGTCTCCTTCCGCTGCCTGTGGATCTAGGTGTAGAACTCTTGGCTTCTCCAGCACCAAGTCTGCCTGTCTGCTGCCATGCTTTCGTCCACAGTGATGACGGACTAGACCTCTGAAACTTTAAGCCAGCCCCAAATTAAATGTTGTTCTCTATATAAGTTGCCTTGGTCATGGTGTCTCTTCACAGTGATAAAACCCTAACTAACCTTGCCACCATAGCTGACGTAGGAATATAATTTTGGCTACTTTTTTTGGTTCTTATATCTACCACCCTTCTACCCCTTATTCTATCCTAATATTTTCTAACCCATCAACATTAGGTAGGAGAGAAAGGTTAGAGGGGAAAGGGGGCGGAGACCTCTTTAGACTAGTTCCTGCTGGTTAGGGGTGCTGGGTTCCTAGGGCAGAGACCTCTTTAGACTAGTTCCTGCTGGTTAGGGGTGCTGGGTTCCTAGGGGCAAGTCCAATCCTCACCAACAGAATCTCTCCAAACAGCAATCTAGAAAACACAGCAGCAGGAACCAGCAGCAAGGGGAGCAGTAACCACCTCAGAGCTCTCCCATTTATATCCTCTGCAGAGTCCCCAGAATTAAACTATCTGCAACGGCAAAAACCACACCCTTCCTAGAGCACGAGAGAAAGTAATAGTTAACAGCCGTGGAAAATCTGAAACAACCCCATATCTTACAGATGGGATTAAAACAAAAACATACTCACATAATATAACTGAGTTTGTTTTCAAGATATGGTTTCTCTGTGTAGCCTTGTCTGTCCTGGACTCACTTTGCAGACCTGGCTGGCCTTGAACACACAGAGATCCTCCTGCCTCTGCCTCCTGAGTGCTGGGATTACAGGAATGTATCACGGTGCCAGGCTCATAACTGGGTTTTTTAAGATACCAAAATCCCCCTACAATCTAGCTCTTTGAAGATCTTTCATAGTGTAAAGAAATTATAAATAAAATACTCAGGAAATTTTCCTTCATAGATTTCTAAGCACCAGCTGACATAAAATAACTGATAAACTAATTCAAGAGCAAATTCTTCTCAAATGTGAAGGCCCTTTCAAATCCTTTTTAGGCTATATCAAGACCTGTTTCAGCTAAGTAATTACTTCTTCCTTTTTAGAATCTATAGTACTGAGTGACCTAAACAAAGTGGGATCTTAGAAATATCTTTTGCTAACTGTGCTGATAACTATGGTAATTAAGTTTGTTATAAATACACACTGAAGTCATGATATTCAGATGTTCTCATTAACTATTTAATGATATATTATAGTTATTACCATATTATACGCATAAACTATATTTGAATCTTACTATGTTAGTGAGATGCCAAATGCTTTATATCTATTATCCAATTTCCCACTAGCCCAGTGAGATAAATACTAAGATGGCACTGATATTGTAGATGGGAGTCAGAAAGCTTAGGTTATTGTACAAGCTCACATAGCGTGTGAGTGGCAGAGCTGGGATTCAGGCTTGCATTCTCCTGTTCCAAAACTGGGGCCCTGAAAAGCTATGACACACTGCATTCATGGGGTGGCAAACAGTCCCCAAGCATCTGGTAGTGTCGGTACAGCCCAGTTTTGTGATTTGCAGCAGGTAGTCTACATGAAGCATTTCAGGGAACACCTGTCCTGGCCTTGTAGGTACCCACAGAGGAATGAAGAGAGCTGTGGGTAAAGGCTAAACAAAAGAAGCAGGCAACGTGTCACAGCTGGTTTAGGCAATTGCCACCAAGCCCAAAGAATGGAGTTTGGTTTCTCAGATCTGCATGGTGGAAGAAGAGAGCCATCTTCAGCAAGTTGCCCTCTGACCTGACATGTGCTCCCCTGTAATTTTGAAGAAATTGCCTTTTGTTTATTCTTTCTTTTACTTTAAGTAAATTCTATTTTTAAATTGTTTTGAGATTTCATTTCATCCCAGTCAGAATTTTCATCACCGAGAAAACCTTGAAGACGAGGTGGATGCACAATAAAGCTTAAGTGTGACCACCTAGAGACTTCGCCATGGTTTCACTTTTCTTTATGGTCGAATAAAATCCCGCATCTTATTTCTATAATAATCTTCCAGGCAGGGTAACAAACCACAAAGGTGAGAATGAAAACTCAGCTCAAATGGACTTCGTCAGCCTGGATCAGACGCGAGGGTCTGATGCCAGGCAGTTTATTGTCAGCATATTTAATACACAGTACAATTTGGGGGAAAGTTTGCAGGCAACTATCATTCCATTTCAGGGGGAAGAACTGGTACATTTGGTGAGGAAGAATAACAAAGTGAGGCCCATCTAAGAACAAGAAGCACACAAACCACCAAACAGACAGGACCAAAAAGGAAACTGCCTGTCTTGGTCACTGTTCTTTGCTGTGAAGAGACACCATAACCATAATAGGAGACCAAGGCAGCTCTTACTTTAAAAAGTGTTCAGAGCCAGGCATAGTGGTGCACTGTAATCCCAGCACCCAGGAGGCAGAGACTGTTGGATCTCTGTGACTTCAGTGCCAGCCTGGTCTACAAAGTGAGTCCAGGACAGCCAAGGCTACACAATAGATACCCTGTCTCAAAAAACCAAAAGAGAAAAAAAAATCATTGTTTGCTTACAGTTTTATATGGTTAGTTCATGATCATTATTGTAGGGAGTAAGGAAGCAGGCAGGCAGGCCTGAAGCAGGAACTAAAATCTTACGTCCTGATCCATAGTTGAGGGTTGGGGGATGGGAGATGGGGGGTGTGGAGAGACCCAGCTGTCATGGGCTTTGAAAACCTCAAAGCCCAACCCCACTGAGATACATCGTCAAACAAAGTCACACCTACTGGTCCTTCCCAAACAGTTCCACTAACTGGGGATCAAACATTCAAATATATGAGCCTATGGGGGCCATGTTTATTTAAACCACCACACTCCCGTCACATTATAGTTCAAACACCAAATATATAGAACAAAGAAAATGCAGGGAAACCTGAAATCGAGAACACTAAAGTCACATATAAAGGCAGGTCCATCAGAATATGAGCTAATCTTTCAAGAGAAAATGTAAAAGCCAGAATGGCATGTGATGATGTGTTTCAAGCTCTGAAAGACCACAGCTGCCCGGTCAAACTACGGTACTCAGCAAAACTATTGGTTATAACTGATGGAGAAAGAAAAGCATTCCATAATGAAGGCTAAAGGAATCTCTTATCATTAATCCAGTTCTGCAAGAACTGGAAGTAATTCTATGGATTGAAGAGAAGTGTGGACATATTAAAGAGACTATGGAAAAATAAAAAAAATTCTAAGTCAATAGGTGAACAAATGAGAATTTGAAAAATATCAAATACTACAAATCAACAAAATGATAAGAATTAATATATACTGTGAATATTAACTGTGAATATTACTGTGAATATTAATGGCCTCAGCCCCCCAATCAAAAGACATAGACTAGTAGAATGTATTAGAAATAAATAAAATCTATCTGTTTCCAGGGTTTGAAGTGGTGGCACATGTCTTTAGTCCCAGCACTAAGGAGGCAGATGCAGGTGAGTCTCTGAGTTTGAGGCCAGTCTGGTCTACAAGTGAGTCCCAGGGCAGCCAGGTCTACACAGAGAAACCCTGCCCTAAAAAACAACATAAAAGAAACAACAAAGACAAAAAGGATTCATACAGTCATGATTCACAATCAAAGACAGACACCAGTGGGTAAAGGATAGAAAAAGTATTCTAAGCAAATTGAGCTGGGAAACAAGTAGATGCCACTATTTTAATATTTGACAAAATATATTTCAAACAAAATTAGTCAGGAGAGATAGAGAAGATCATTTAGTACTGACTAAGGAAACAAGCCATCAAAAGGATATTATAGTTCCAAACATGTATCCCTTGGACACAAGTGCATCCAATTTCATAAAACAAATTACACAGAGTAACTTTAATATAGTGATCGTGATTTTAATAATATACTATCACCAATAGACAGATCATCCTGATAAAAAGACAACAGAAATTTGGTGATGAGATGGACATCTACAGAGCATCCTATCCAAGCACATTCCTTTTAGCAAACCACAAAGGGATATTGTTGGGGGTTTAAGTAGGAATAGTCCCCATAGACTCATGTGTTTAGAATGCTTGGCCCACAGGGAGTGACACTTTTAGCAGTTATGGCCTTGTTGGAATAGGTATGGCCTTGTTGGAGGAAGTGTGTCGTCGTCGGGGAGGGTGTTAAGAGCTCCTATGCTCCAGCTATGCTCAGTGTGGTGCACAGTCTTCTGCTACTGCCTGAGGACCAACTGTAGAGCTCTTAGCTCCATCTCCAGCACCATCTCTGCCTGCATGCTGCCGTGCTTCCTGCCATGATGATAATGGACTAAACTTCTGAAACTGTAAACCATCCCCCAATGAAATGTTTTCCTTTATAAGAGTTGCTTTGTTCAGGGTATCTCTTCAAAGCAATACAACCCTAATTAAGACATTCCAGATTCTCGCATTTATGTGCATGCATTTATGTGGGAGATTTTGTAGAGGTGGGGAAACTAGAAAGGGGCTCATGAGAAGGGAAAAAGGACGTCTTAATGGGGAGAAGGCAGTGAGATACATGACATGAAAACAGAAGGAGGAATACCAGAGATGGAAAGGCTTTAGCAGGGGGAAGGGGCAGGCAGATGGGGCACAGGAGCGATAATGGGGAGTAATCAACAGTAATGATGCATGAAAAGGCCACAAGGAAATCTGAGAATTGATAGAATGTTGTAAAGATAATTCTTTAAAAAAAAAAAGAGAGATTGAATAGAGGTAACTCTGTGGGTGGACAAAGCTGATTCAGAAGACATAGGTTCTTTTTCTTTTTTTTTTTTTCGTTTTTTTGAGACAAGGTTTCTCTGTGTAGCCTTGGCTGTCCTAGGCTTGCTTTGTAGACCAGGCTGGCGTTGAACTCACAGCGATCCTCCTGCCCCTGCTTTCCGAGTGCTGGGATTAAAGGTGTGTGCCACCACGCCCGGCCTAAGACATAGGTTCTTAAATTAAAATCCCAGTGTAGGAGTAGGCCACTTCCATATGAACTGTTGACCAAGAAGGCCTCTGAGCACCCTCAAAACAATACAGGCTGTTGTCCATTAAAATTAGCTGGTAAGAATCTATTGCTGAAGACACTACAAACCCTGGTTGTAGGGCAAAGAGAACTCAAGCTAGGACAGGCTTCTTCCCAGTTGGTTAACCCTCAGTATTTGAAGGTCCCATGAGGCCTGTTAGGGAGAATTGCATCTGTGAACGCTGCATGCAACAGCAACAACTGCCAGGCAAGATGCACTTAATGGTGCAATAGTGGCAACTCTGTTATGGGTAACCAAGTGCGTTCAAGAGAGTTCGTATTTGATTCTCTAAACCAATCAAAGACGGTGGCAAGGGAGGTCATAAGCAGTAGTTGGGAAAGCCATTGCTGCTGTCTTGCTAAATGGACATGATGTGGCCATCAAATTGCCTTCCGAATGCTCATGTTGGTAGTTTGCTGCCACCATCGGCTTTGCTCAGAGGAGCTGCTTTGTGCAGTGCTCACTGACTGCACAGACTGATTACTGGACAAAGTACTGAGAATGGATGATTGCTGAGTGCCCAGCTGTGAATGGGACATCCACGTCACCCCTCCAAGGCTCAGGGACCAGCCTGAAGAAGAGATGTTTTCTTCAATGGTGTAGCCATAGGTGCCTAGGCTCCTGTAATATGCCTAGTGAAACTCATGTTGTCTCTCTCACTCTCATGTAACTACAAAGGGGATGAGTTGAAAAAAGAAAATGAGTTAGTGACAATAGGAGGGGACAAGAGAAAGTTAGGGGGTTGCTATAATTGGGATATACTATGTAGATATACAAAAATTTCATAACAAAGCCAATTATTGTTAGCATATGTTAATTAAAACATTAAGAGATTAAACATTAAAGAGTCATTCAGTGTGGTACACATGTACCTGGTTGTGTCATTGAGGAGATGAGAGGGGCTGCTGTTGGCCAGGCTGTTACATTGAGGAGCAGGAATCCATATCTATGTGCCATCAACACTGAATGGGTTCCACACGACCTCTGAATTGGATAGGCCAGGCTTGACCTTTGATTTGTCACTTAGGGTGAGTTGGGTTCCCTCTAAGCTGTTGTGTTGCTGTCCCAATCAAACATCTAGAATGTGGTCATACACGGAAACAGGCTCATCACAGATGTAAAGACATGCTCATGCTCACTGCACATGAAAAAGGGCCTTACAAATAGAAGTCTGAACAACTGGAAGGGATTTGAACCAGCATCTTGAAGAATCCTTTTCCTTATATATGAAGAAAATATTGGAGTAGACTCTCAAGGTTATACCACCCGTTAATTATAGACAGAAATCTAAAATACAAGCTGTTTGTTTGTTTGTTTGTTTGTTTTTTAGTTTTTTGAGATAGGGTTTCTCTGTGTAGCCTTGGTTGTGCTGGACTCTCTTTGTAGACCAGGCTGGTCTTGAACTCATAGAGATCTGCCTGCCTCTGACTCCTCTGAGTGCTAGGATTAAAGGCATGTGCCACCAGACCCAGCTTAATGTCCTTTCTTTTGATGTACTTTCTCACAATTGTAATTAATTTACAAATAGTCCCTGAGCTGGGTGCAGTGGCACATGTCATATGGAAGTGAGAGAACAACTTATAGGAAGCAGTCTTCCACCGTGTGGGATCTGGGGGTCGGATTTAGGTCACCAAGTTTGACAACAAGCACCTTTACACCATCTCACTGGTCCCATGTTTTATATTTTGATGCATGTTTTACTTTGAATTAATTTTACATATGTTGTAAATATGTCCAGGCTTTTATTTAACATCTGGATATCCAGTAGTTCCAGCACCACGTGTTGAAGAGCTTTTCTTTCTCTGCTTTGCACCTGTGTCAAGAATCACTTGCGTGCCAGGCATGATGGTGCACACCTTTAATCCCAGCACTCAGGAGGCAGAGGCAGGCAGATGGAAGTGAGTTCGAGGCCAGCCTGGTCTGCAAAATGAATCCAGGACAGCCAGAGTTATTATGCAGAGAAAGCCCTATCTCAAAAAACAAAACAAAGCAAAAACAAAACCAAAGAAAGAAAGAAAGAAACCAGTTGCATACATATATACTGGTCTTTCATGGATCTTGCATTCACTTGCACTGATCACATTGTGTGTACCTTGGTCACTGTAACCTCACTTAAGTCTGGAGGTTAGGCATGGCAATATTTTTAACTTGCCATTTCAAATCCTCTGCTTCCTAAATTCTTGCAATTTCCACAATGAATCTCTCTGTCTCTGTTTCTTTCCTTTCTGTCTCTGAAACATGCTACCGTATCTCAGGCTGGCCTGGGACTTGCCGTATAGCGGAGAATGACCTTAAACTTCCTGTCCTATGTCTATTTCCTTAGCAGTGGATTACCTGTCATATCCTACGACTTCCTTAGCACTGGGATTACCTGTCAGAGCCACCATGTCTGAGCATGGTATTTTAAATATCTTAATCCTAAGATATTTCAATTCGGGATGCTATTTCATGTATTTGTTTGTTTGCTTTTGAGAAAGAGTCTCCTGGGGCCCTGGTTGTCTTAGAACTTATTATGCAGCTGAAGAAAACCTTGAACTGAATCTCCGGCTTCTGCCCACTGAGAGCTGGTTACAGGTGCATATCGCCATGCCAGTCTCTGAATGTTACTGTAAATGGATTTTGTCTGTGTAATAAAATGTCTGCTTTTTCTTTTTCTCCCTTTCTGTGTCTTTTCTTTTTCTCTGTGTAGCTCTGACTATCCTGGACTAGCTCTGGCTATCACTCTGTAGGCCAGGCTGGCTTTGAACTCAGAGATCTACCTGCCTCTGCCTCCTGAGTGCTGGGATTAAAGGCGTGGCTGTCATTCAGCATCTGGCAGGGGGTGGCCTGGGTCCTGCATCTTTCAGAATGGTCCAGGCACTGCTTGTCTCTGTACAAGACTTTTTTTTTCTTTCTTAGGGCCAACTAAGGCACTTTAGGGTGAGGTCCAGGGCCCAGGGCACTAGCTGGGGGTGTGGGGGGTATTGGAGGGAGGCCAGCACTACGCTCTCAGTGTGGAGTGGCTGCCAAGGCTGCCATGACTGCCAATTAGCCCTGTGTATCCAGCAATGGTTCACCACAGAATAAATGGAGTCTCAGACAATCATGGTGGAGGAATGGCAAGCAAGTGAGTGAATGGGCTGGAGCAAGAGCTCCCTGGCAAGCCAGCCAGCCTTTATCTATAAACCTTGGCAGTGGGGAGGGGTTTTTGTGGGTGAATGTGTCTGGGGCTAAGGGTACCAGGATACTTAATCTACATACAGTGTTTTAGTACCTTGTTTACAGGGGGTAACATGGGGGCCCTATCACGAGAAGGAGAAAACAGTACTTAATTATCCTATGCTTGAGGGGATGACTTCTAGGTACAAATAAAGGTCATTTGTTGTAGGCTAGGACCTGCTCAGCATAGGGTGGGGTGCTTTCAGGAATTCCCCGTGCTATAAGATCAAGTTCCTTATCAGGAAAGGGTCTGGGTTTGTCATCTTCCCTGAGGGCTATATGGTGCTCCTATCAAGATCTAAGGGGACAAAAAACCCAAAAAATCAACAACAACAAAACCAAACCAACCAAACAAACAAACAAAAAAACAAACAAAAGCCAGGTGTGGTGGTGCACACCTTTAATCCCAGTACTCGGGAGGCAGAGGCAGGCGGATCACTGTGAGTTTGAGGCCAGCCTGGTCTACAAAGTGAGTCCAGGACACCCAAGTCTGCACAGAAAGACTCTGTCTCGAAAAACAAAAAAGCAAAAAAACCCAACCCAAACCAAAAAAGGTCTGGGATCACCAGATGAGGTGAAGTGAGAGCCCCACTAAGGACAGGGAGTCTGCCTTCATAGACTGATACAAAATGACTGATTGGAGAAGTCAGACTTCCACCCATCCAGCAGCGTCCCACATCCTCCACCCTAACCTAGCAGAGTCCCACACAGGGCCGCCATGCTGGGTTCAGATTTCTACCTTTTCATTTCTAGGGTAAAGACATACAGTTGGTTCTTGCATATTAGTCTCGTACCTACAACACGCCAAAGTCACCTCATTCTAAACATTCTTTCATAAGATTCCCGCTGCTCACAAATGAACCGAGCCTCACTTCTTTTCATTTGTTCTATCTCAACACATTTCACTGGCTGCCATACATAGAAAAACAGTGGTGAGGAGGGATCCCATGCCCTTTTCTGAGGTAGAGTCTTTCTGTATACTCCAAGCTGACTTTAAACTTCTGATCCTCCTGCCTCAGCCTCCCACATGCTGGCGTTGCAGGCATTCACCACCGTGTCCCAGTCCAGAGAGGCATTTGTGCTTCATTTCTTGGTTTAGAGAAAGTTTTCAGGTTTTTTATTTTTATTTATTTTTTGCTATTAGCTTTTGTGTTACTGCAGGGTTACGACTCATGACTCTTAGCATGCTGGGAAGGTCCCTCTGATTCCTGTACATTTGTACATGTCTTTAAGGATTCTATTAATGACTTTAAAATTTTTTATTGAATCCAGTATAGATTTAAAAAATTCAAAGTGAGGCTGGAGAGATGGCTCAGAGGTTAAGAGCACTGTCTGTTCTTCCAGAGGTCCTGAGTTCAATTCCCAGAAACCACATAGTGGCTCTCAACCATCTATAATGAGATCTGGTGCCCTCTTCTGGCAGCCAGGCACACATGCAGGCAGAACATTGTATACATAATAAAAACTAAATAAATCTAAAAAAAAAAGTGATTAAAAAATACAAAGTGGATTTCAGAAAAAAAGAAGGAATTTTATCTAGAATCAAAGTGGCGTGATAATTATGCATGCCTTTAATAGAGCTTTAAAAAATATATCCTGCAAACAACTACCAATAAGAAATCAACAAATACACAATTGCATCCTGACATACGTCTCAATGTTCTCTTCATCTTACATATTTAAGGTGTGTAATGTGATATTTTGATAGCATAGTGAAACCGTCGACACAATCACATGAACTGACATGTTATTCATCACTGCACAGTTCACATGTGTGGTGAAAGTTACTTCAGTCTACAGTCTCAGTAAGCTTTCAGGGTTAAGAAACAGGATAGGTTTTGTCTATGTTTCCACAGGTGATGAAAGACTTATGAATTGCATCAAAATTGATAAAGATCTGATCGGAATGAGAGAAGCTTCCAAACTAAAGGCACGACTCAAGGAAGAGATGCAAAAAGACAGCAGTGCAGATGGTGCAGAAAGCAGGTTCCCCGGCATGGAGACAGTTTAACAAAACCATCCAAAGATCCTTCATCAGACTGGCTGACTGGAAAACCTGGATGCCGAAGAGGCTGCTGCTGAAGCACAGATGACCAGGACTGCAATTATGGAGGATCGTGCAATCAAAGGCTGAGCGCATCTTCATAGGGACATTTGGACTGCTAAGTTTGAGGGACTGATAATTGTTTCTATTGTAAAAGTTAAACTGTGTGCAATTTTTAGATTAAACAGATGGGGGGAGGGGGGAAGTTGTGGAGGAATTTTAATTTAGAACATGGTTGTTCTGGCAAGAGATCACGTCCAAAGACCTTCTAGGTCTGGGTGATCTGGTTGAAATACTAAGACACCTTTAGTCTAGGAGACAGAGGCAAGCAGATCTGAGCTCAAGGGCAGCCTGGAGGAAAACACTGGATAAAGAAAAGCTTAGGTCCAGGCATGGTGGTACATCCCTTTAATCCCAAACGATGAAGGTAAAGTTAGCTTATAAAAGGAAGCACCCATGTTTGAAAGTGATGTCTAATTGAGTGGTGGAGAAGTAGTGAATCAGAGAAAGATTTGAGAGAATAGGATCTATACAACTCTTAGGACAGTGGCCATGCCTGTAATCTTAGCATTTAGGAGGCTGAAGCAGAAGCCTTGTCATTAGCCTCAGGCCAACCTGGAGTATACAATGAGATCCTGTCCCAAAATAAATAAAGCAAACAAGAAAGAAAAAGAAAGTCAGTTAAAAATCTACATCACTCTCTGGCTTTCAAGACAGCCAATTATGTTCAAGTCCCCTCGCTCCTCTTAGGCACAACAGCATTTAGAGTTCAAGGTGCTTGGTGGCTTTGTGACTTGAATTATTTGGTGCATTCTGAGAGGAGCCTCAATTCTGCAGGTGAGCTGCTGCTTTTCTTTCTTTCTTTCTTTTTGATTTTTTTTTCAAGACAGGGTTTTTCTGTATAGCCTTGACTGTCCTGGACTTGCTTTTGTAGACCAGGCTGGCCTCGAACTCACAGTGATTCACTTGCCTCTGCCTCCCGAGTGCTGGGATTACAGGTGTGTGTCACTGTGCCTGGCTGGATATGCTGCTTTTTTTATTGTGGGGATCTGTGTTCTCTTATGGCATTCAATGACTTAAATGGAAACAGAACCTGTTCGCGGGCTGGCTTCAAGGAGTAAAAAGATATTATCTGATTCATATTTTCAAAAGCTGCTTCTGGCTGCTTCACGGAAAATGCGTTCTAGGGAGGAAGGAGTGAAAAGAGGGGCTAGCAAGCTAGGAGTTTGGTCATGACAGAGTGGCAGACCAGATGGTACAGAGGAGAAAGGAAGATTTGGACATGTTCTATTTTATTTACTGATACAGGATACCCAGGCTAGCCTTGAACTTGCTATGTGCTCAAGAGTGGTTTTGAATTTCTGAGGTTCCTGTGTCCATCTCTTGAGAGTTAGGATTACACATGTATATTACCTCTCCCCATTTATGAGGTAGTGGGGATCAAAGCACTGCTTTGTGCATGCTGGACAAACATTGCACCAACTGAGTTATAACTCTAGCTCTAAGACACATTTTTCAAAGCAATCAAAGTGTACTTAAGGAAGGACTGATGAAAGAAATGAGGGCCAGGGAAAAGTTAGTGACTCTTGGGAAAGTTATTGACTATTATCATTTATTGGTAGGAAAAAGGATCTGGAGAGAACGTGGAGTGTTCTAGGGTGGACGTGTGTGAGAGTTTTATCTGTCAACTTGACATAGCCCAGCATCACTACAATGAGAATCTCAGCGAGGAATTGTCTAGATTGTGTTCTGGTTAGAGCGTGTCAACAGGAGCACAAGTGAGAGTTATCTGGGAGGGGAACATCACTTGAGGAAATGCATCCGTTAGAGCACTTGTAGACAAGTCTATGGGGCCTTTTCTTGGTTACTCATTGGTGTGAGTGGCAGGACCACCCACAGGAAGAGATGGCTGAAAATCAAAACAACTTTGTATATCACCAGGATGGTAAAAGGGGATCATTGTAGGGTTGAGGGGGTGTAGCAATGGAAAGGGAAATAGCAGGGGACAAATAAGTGATCTTAACAGTGGGAAAAATTTAATTAGCAGGGAGAAGACAGGGTTCCCGAAAACTTCATAAGGAAATATTATTTTCTGTTTACCTAAAATCACCTATAATACACATAAGTCTATATGTATACATATATAGTTTAAATGAGATCTTCTCATCTGAACTGGTGATGTTCCCCACAAGAGCCACTTAACAAAACTATTGAACATGTCAAAAACAGACATGGAAATCTTGTTTGGAAGTTGTTGATCAGAGGAATCTAAGAGATTCCCCAAACACATAGGTCACTCCTGTTGCCCCCTGGTTACCTCCCAGAGGTGGAAGATTAAGCCCCTATCGATGAAGATGCCGTGTATTTCTGACCCAAGACCCAGAGAAGTCAACCTGGACCTGACCCGCAAGCCTCCTCCGTGAGGAACAGCTCTTGTGATACTAAAAGGTGCCATGTAAGCTTCTGAGGAAGGGAAGCCACCAATGGTCCTATCCAACCATGACACCTAGGAACTACACCAATGGCCAGCACAGCACAACATCCATCCCTAAGGGTGAAGCAATGCCATGCATACCTGGGCAGTAACAGCTCTCAAAGTGGACTCAAGGCCTGTTCAACAATTACTGGAAACCCAGCCAAGTCCTCAGGCATAATGAAGTCATGGACCTTGTATGAGAAACTACAGCCTCCACTTTACTTACTCAGCATAACCTCTAACTCCATCCCAAATACTTATCCTGATACCACAGATAAGTACAGTTGTCACTTGGCACCAAACAAACGTCTCTCTCCAATAGACGCAGACCACAGGAAACCACAGCCAATAAAAATGCAGAGAACAAGTGATTTTGTTCCTCTTCATTCCAATGCACACATCTGCAACACAACTCCTGCACCTAAGGCTTGGGGACCATCATGGAAAGGTGGGGTGGGGTGGGGTGGGGCAGAAAGATTGCAAGAGCCAGAGGAATGCCTGCCGCTGCAAGATTGTGTCTCCTAGAAATGTCAGGGAAGCCAAACCCATAATGTCTCAACCACATGGCTCCTTAAACAAGACCTTAACAAGGAAACTAATAGACCCGCTGAGGTGGAAGAAGAAAATCTTATGTGGTTCTGTGGTGACTTTAATGAGGATGATCCCCCATAAGCTCATATATTTACATGTTTGGTCTCCAGTTAATGAACTGTTTGTCAAGGATTAGGAGGTGTGGCCCTGCTGGAGGTGGTGTGTTACTGGGGGATGGGGGAGGGGGTAGACTTTGAAGTTTCAAATCCCACACCAGGCCCAGTCAGCTATTGCTCTCGTTTCATGCCTGCTTGCTTCCCAGAATGATGGTCATGGACTGACCCCCTTGAAACTGTAAGCCAGCCCTCACTTAAGTGTTTTACTCTATAAGAGTTGCCCTGGTCATGGTGTTTCTTCACAGTAATAGAAAAGTGACTAAAGCAGGTCCCAACTCTAGACAAAGAGCTAGAGGGAACCAAGAAATACTGAGGGCAGGAAAAATAGTGTTCTCCAGGAAGGGGACCCTAATTAGTTATCAATTAGTACTACAGTACCAAGTAGTCAGCCTTGAAATCTTAGACATTAACATGTATGTAATGTGTATTATATGTATGTATAATGCATATTATATGGACTGAGAAGGTTGTATTTATATGCTTAGGAATACACACGCACACACACACACACACACACACACACACACACATCAACAACTACAGAAAAAGAGGCCATGAATTTGAGAAAGAAGGGAGTAAATGGAAGGGTT
The DNA here is from genome assembly GCF_903995435.1 of Acomys russatus. Taxonomy (NCBI): domain Eukaryota; kingdom Metazoa; phylum Chordata; class Mammalia; order Rodentia; family Muridae; genus Acomys; species Acomys russatus. The sequence continues at coordinate 17,830,345 of NC_067138.1, forward strand.
TGAAGGGAAGAAAGAAAAGAAAGGGGAAGTGATGTAATTACTTTTTAATTTCAAAAAATTTGGCTAAGAGTAGAGGAAACAGGCTGAGCAAGCTAGTAAGTAGTGTTCTTCCGTAGTTTCTGCTTCACTTCCTGCCTTGAATTCCTGTGCTGACTTTCCTTTGTGGTGGACTGTAAGCTGAAAGGTGAAATGAATCCGTTCCCTCGGAGTTGCTTTTGGTTATATGGTGTTTAGCACAGCAGTAGAAAGCAAGCTAAGCTGTAGGGAATTGTGTCTTGAGTGCTTTAGGGGAAGGGGAAAGGCCACCTCCTTGGGGGGCACCATCCCCCCTGTTTTATCCCGGACTATACAGAGGGGAGTTGAGTGCAGGTGAGTATATGTGTGTTAATTTTCTTTTGCTACTGTCTGGGGATGGAATGAGATGAGATGCATCAAGTGTCTGTCTTAAATTTCCCCCACAGTGGCGAACTGCAAACTGTGAACTAAAACCATTTCTTAACTAAGCTGCTTTTTGTCAGAGTGTTTCATCACAGCATCAGAAGTGGAGCCAGTGCAAACCGCAAGACTCTAGAGCAAGTGTTGGTGTCGAGTCACTGGCAGACACTCAAGTCCAGGGCACAGGGGAATTCTGATTTGACAATTTACCTGTGAAAGTTTAATTTGATAGCCTTGGTATTGGATGGGATTACCAAGGGATGGGATGTAAACAGAGCACTGTCTGTGATTGCGCCTGAGGCCAGTTAACATTGAACATAAGACAGAGAAGGGACAAGGGAACAAAGGAGGCCAGGAAGAAAAAGAAAAGCTCCTTTACTGGTCCTTTGAAGAACGACATTAACCTAGATTTGATAGTATATTGGCTATCTGTTGTGTCGCTGTGATAGAATACTTGGGAAAAAAAAAAAAAGCAAAAACTAAAGGAGGGTTGATTTCAGCACAGTTCTGACTCGGCCCGCAGGGTCTTCAATGGGTACCTGTGGAGGGGGCAGACAAGTGGGGGAACAGAAGACACAAAGAAATGAGGGCAAGTCTGGATTCTGATCAAGCCCCATTTATTGACAATTTTAAAAGAGTTTTTATAGGCATGGGGGCATGGGTATTTGCATAAGCGAGGGTTGCTATGGATACCTAATTCTGGAATGCTCCAGCAGGTGTCTACCTTCACAGCTGCTATAATCACAGAAGAGGAAGAAATTCCAGAGAGAAAGGGAAGTTGTAAAAGTTCTGGTTAGTCAGGAAAAAGTTCCCGGAACTGCTGCTCACAGGCAGCTGGCCTTTAATCTGATTTTACCAGTAGTCCTTACGGAAAAGCTAGTTTTATAGCCAGAAAAGGAGTAGCACTTACTATAGCCTCGGGGGTCTTAGAATGACCGTCCCCCACAATAACCACATCAGTGTTCTAACTGCCAAACCACGACAGGGGCAGCTGGTTTCTGGTAAATGACAGACTGCTGGAGAAATAGGAACCTAGGTTCTGACAAGATGGAAGAACATTGGCCATATAGCCCGTCCCCAACACAGTTCCAATGGAGGAGTCTATCAGGCAGAGAAGGCGGGGCAGGAGGAACAGCACGCTTCCACTTCCAGTCACAGTGCAGCCACAGTCAAGCCTCAGCCTTGCCCCTGGTTGTGCTTGCCTTGCTTTCTCCTTAGTCAGTCCAGGAGCCCAGCCCATTGGATGGTACCATCCACAGTTAAGTGGGGTCTTACCACCTGAGTTACCCTAATCTCACCGGCATGCCTAGAAGTTTAGCTCTGAGGTCATTTGAGAGTCTGTAAAGTTGAAAGCATTAAGTATCATGGGTGACATTCGCTAAGTCACAAAACACCACTATTTCACCCAAAGTTCAATGTGAGATAATGCAACCTTGCTTACTCTTTGAGGATTAAGGGAGTAGAGTTTCTAGTTCCTTCTAGACTCTGATGCCCCAGTGCCTTCCCTGATGCCAAGTGGAAGGCCAGACAAGGACAAGGGCATCTCTTTTTCCTAAGCGTTAGATTTGGTGAAGGCAATTATGGTTTCTCTATCCCACGGGATAAGAGTGAGTGGCCCCCCCACCCCCACCCCCACCCCGAAGATGACATGGTGTCTTGTCCTGTTGTGTACAGGAACATGTCACTGAAACCTTAATAGGAGGAGAGAGAGAGAGAGAGAGAGAGAGAGAGAGAGAGAGAGAGAGAGAGAGAGAGAGAGAGAGAGAAAGAGAGAGAGAGAGAGAGAAGCGCCTGATGCTTCTCTTAAAATGCTTGTCACCTCCCCTCTGAGGCACATGTCCCTTGGTCTGATGGGTACCGGATGTCCTGCAAAGATTCCAGTTTTGGTCTTTGCATGTGTTATTGTGAAATCTGTGGATTATTTAGGAGATTCTCTTTGTTGAGTAAGAGAAATGCGGCTAAAAACAAAACAAAACAAAAAACAAAAAACAAAAACATGGTAACAAGGCTCATCAGATTCTTCTGTTGATAGTGACCTTTCTATTAAACCCTGGAATGCGTTGTTTTGGATTTTAAAAAAAATCACAAATCTCACATTTCTTTCATTTGGCCTTTGAATTATACATAGACTTACAGTCACTAAGAGAATTTAGAAGCTAAAAAAAATTTTTTTTGCCATGTCTGGACTTTTGAAAAAAATTCAGTGAATTAAGAATGCTGTTGTAAAGGGCTGGGCATGTGTTTCAGCTGGCCAGTGCTCACCTAGCATGTAGCCCTGGATTCTGTCCTCAACACCGCACACAGCTGTGTGTGGTGGTGCTCCCCTATAGTCTCATTCCTCAAGCAGTGGAGGGAGGATGATGAAGAAGTTCTGGACCATCCCGGCTACAGGAGATCCTGTTTCAAAACAAAGCTGAACAAAACGAAACAGTAGTGTATTTGAAAGGAAGGAAAGACAAGACCAGTTATATGTAGGCAGGGGTGAGGTGGTTTTTATTGTTTTTGTTTTTTTTAACCAAAGTAGCAAACACCATCAATCGTGCTAGTGTTTCTGAGCAACTGTATAAGGTCATGGGCTTCAACACAGCCTAACCCAGAACACTCTCATCCAAGTGTCTGTCGTGAAAATGAGAAATGACTTCCGCTGAAATACAGGCCACTGCTGAGTTCCCAACTAATTATTTTTCCCACTTCTAAGACAAAAACCTGAAATCCATCTTGATCTTTATCCTCTCCTTGGAACCAAGAACAGCATTAGGAAGATATATACAGCTCTTCTCGCGCGCGCGCCTCTCGCTCTCTACTATCTATCTATCTTTCTATCGATCTAGCGATATCTACGAGCTCTATAGCATCGAGCTATCTATCTATCTATCGAGCTATCTCTATCTAGATTCGATCTATCTATCTATCTATATTTCTATCTATCTATCTATATTTCTATCTATCTATCTATCTATCTATCATCTATCTATCTATATTTCTATCTATCTATCTATCTATCTATCTATCTATATTTCTATCTATCTATCTATCTATCTATCTATCTATCTATCTATCTATATTTTTTAAAGGTCAGGCACTTCTGTCTTCTTGTGCCATCTTAACATCTTGATTCTGTCAAACCTCAGACAAGGAGCTACGGTGACAGCACGATGGTGGTTGGTCCCACATCAGCTGCAACCATCACAATGATCCTCTTTGCTCTGTCTTGCCACTCCCACTCATCAGGGGAGCTACTGGCAGGAACTGAGCATCGGCGTGGAGCACGGGGACACAAACTGAGAAGTATTTTCCATTTTGCCTTTCTGTGGACTGGAACTGCGGCCGTTTGATGGTATGCACCTGTAGTCTCAGCACTGCAGGGGCCGGCATGGGAGGGCTGGGATTTCGAAGCCAGTGTGGGCTACATAGCAAGACCATGTCTCAAACACTAGACCAATAAAAGTATCCATGTCCTCCTCCTCACACATTGCCTCTCCGTAAGTTGTATTGGTTTGGTTCATTTGATGTTCTTGCTTCATATGAAAGAGTAGAAATAATTAAAATCAAGCTGGGATCACCAGCAAAGGTGTATTATGTGGTGTTATTTCAAAGTAGGTTGGCTCAAAACACCTCATAGAATGTAGCCTGTGAATTTATAAGAAAAAGAATGCTTTGGTTTTCAGAGACTTCATATGCCCAGGTTGGTGGCATCCCCATCTCTGAAGACCTCTTTGAATATGACATGAGTGTTGACAAGAACCACGCCTTGCCTCACAGCTGTGCAAATCCCCTGGACAGCCATGCAATGGCTTCTTTTTGCACGGCACCTAGTTCCACACTCTTCGTTGATGAATCCAGGCTGTGAATTGTCTTGCCGACACTTTTGTTAGTTTAGGTTTCTTTTTAAAAAAAAAAAAGATTTTATTTATTTATTATGTATACAATGCTGTGTCTGCATGTACACCTGCACACCAGAAGAGGGCACCAGTTCTTCTTATAGCTGGTTGTGAGACACCACGTGGTTTCTGGGAATTGAACTCAGGACCTCTGGAAGAGCTGGCAGTGCTCTTAACCTCTGAGCCATCTCTCTAGCCCATTGTTTTTGTTTGTTTGTTTTTCAATAGGGTCTTTCTCTTTGTAGTCTTGGCTGCCCCGGATCTTGCTATATAGACAAGCTTAGACTTATAGACATCCTCCTGTCTCTGCCTTTCAACTGCTGGGATTAAAGGTGTGCACCACCATGCCCATCCTGTCAGTTCTTAAGCCATCCCACACATGGAATTTAGCCCTGTTCTTTGGTTAAAATATTATTTTAAAATACATGTGTTTATACATACATACATGCATAATCACATGAGTTACGGACTGAGAAAGTAGAGAAGAAATGCCCATTAGACACTCTGTTCTATGGGTTAGGGCTCACAGAGGAGCAGAGTTAAGGGTGTGTTTGTGTCTTTACTAGCGCTCTCTCTCTCTCTCTCTCCCTCCCTCCCTCCCTCCCTCCTTTTTATCAAGGGTGGCCTTGAACTTCTGATCCTCCTGTTTCCACCTCCCAAGGGCTGGCTTTACAGGTGTGGGCCACCATGCTCAAGTTTGTTTGTCCGTATACCTAGTTAGAAGCAAGTGAGGGTCAGAGCAGGAGGCAGGAAAGGGAGAGACAGGAGAAGGGCTGGGAGACAGACTTTATTTTAAGAAACTGGATCACACGACTACGAAAGCTGGCAAGTGGAAAATCCCCATTTCAAATCGAGGTCTGGGGGTCTAGTGGAGCAGTGACGCTGTGCTTCATGTGTGCATTCCAACTGCTGAAAAGAGAAGTGTGTGTGCTGGGAGAGCAGTCTTTTACTTAGACCTTGGCCCAACTGAATGAAGGCCACCGGCATTATGGAGGATAACCTGAAGCGACTCTAACCAGCTTGCAAACCTGGTTCTGGCAGGCCTTGCCCTTCCCCTCAATTTCCTCTGCCTTGCTAAAAGCCATTCGATTACATTCCTAAAGGAGCCCCCAAAGCCTATTTATTCTCTTACTTGGCCACTTCCTCCTCCTCCTCCTCCTCCTCCTCCTCCTCTTCCTCCTCAGGCTGACTACCAAGGTCCAGCCATCAAAAACCCCTTTTACTTTTATGAAACACCATTTTCCTATGGCTCACTTCTGTCTCCTCTCTATCCAGAGGGAGTCCTTTGTCCCACTCCGGGGACAAATATCCCTGCCCCCACCTTGCCTCTTTTCTCCTCTCTCCCTTGTTCCTTTCTCCCCATCCTCTATCTCCTGCCTTTATCTCTTATTTCTCATCTCTGGGGGCAAATACATCTCCTTTGTGCCAAGAACTTGGTTGTGGGGTGTCTTGAGCTGACTTTTGAGGTTCCTTCCATAGGCCACAGATTAAAATGTTAATCATACAAACACCACAGCCATGCAACTGTGCACCATGCCCAGCCAACTGACACAAAATGGCCGACCCTTTGGTTAGAAGTCTTCTGCTCTGGTGATTGCTTCCCTCCAAGTCTACCCGCTCATCTCTCACCCCAAATGGTTGCTACTTCAAATACCCTTAGATATGGCTACTTCTTTGACTAGGTTGAATCTTGTTTTTGTGTCTTCCATGCCTACTGGCTTATTCAGGTTTTCCTAAACACTGATAGTCTCCCCAGGGGACCAAGACCAGCTGTTCTGATAAACACTTCTCCCACTATACTCAAGGTGACCGAAAAATCTCCCAGGGGCTCAGGAGGTGGCTCAGTGGCTACGAGATTGCTGTGTAAGTCTTCACACTTGTATGGGGCACTTGTCTGGAAAGCCAAAGGTCTGAGGCTTGATCTCCAACATTGCAAACAAGTTGCTTATTTCTGGAAATTTCTACTTAACCATTTTTAAAATACTTACTTTAATGAGTGAATGAATTAATGTGTGTGTGTGTGTGTGTGTGTGTACCCGCGTGTGTGCGCGCGCACATGCTCAAAAGCAAGCACTCATGCATGAGCACACATGTATACCTACAGAGGTCAGAAAAGAGAGTCAGATGTTCCAAAGCTGGAGTGTGAGATGGTTTTGAGCCATCTGCCATGCTATGATTGGTGCTATGAATGGAACCTGAGTCCTGTGCAAGAGAAGTGAGCACCCTTAACCACAGGGCCATCTTTCCAGCCCCCACTTAACTATTCTTAGTACTTCTGAGTAACTGAAATAACAGAGAACTAAAACTCAGATAGTGGACGAACTACTGTAATAAGCAATTATGAAAGTACATTTTATAGTAGCATTTCTGAACCCTGCTGGAGGGACGTATGGCTCAGCTACTTAAGGTCTGTCTCAGGAGTCTCAAGAACAAAGTTCTAACTAATTGCTCAGAGGGACAACTTGGGCAGGTAAGAGTATCCCATGATGAAAGTTTCCCAAGAACACTACCAGCTCTGATGTTTCAGAAGAGTTATCTGCCATGGTCTGTGTGACTTTCGGAAAAACCAACCCCCTGAGAGGTTATCCCAATCTTTAGAACTATCAAAGCCAAGGAGAAAAAAACACCATAAGACAGAAAACAAGGGCATCTGAATCAGGCATGTGACCCCCACATCTAGGCAGATGGACTTCTGCAAGATTCAGGCTAGTATCAGCTAAAAAGGGATTGAGTCTGGGATAGGAGGCCGAGGGATGGCTCCATGGTTACAAGTACAGTCTCCTCTTCCAGAGGGTCTGAGTGGCTTCTAGCACCATGCCAGGTGGCTCACAACATTCTATAACTCCGGTTCCAGGGGGATCTGAAGACTTGAGGGCACTTGCACACATGTAAACACACACACACACACACACACACACATACTCACACACTCACACATTCACACACACACACTCTCACACACACACACACACACACACACTCACACATTCACACACACTCTCACACACACACACACACACTCACACATTCACACACACTCTCACACACACACACACACACTCACACATTCACACACACACACTCTCACACACACACACACTCACACACTCTCACACACACCTAATTAAAACAAAATAAGGCTAGGTATGGTGGCACACATCTTTAATGCCAGCACTTGGGAGGCAAAGGCAGCCTGGTCTACAGTCCACAAAGAGAGTTTCAGGACAACCAGGGCTGCTACACAGAGAAACTGTCTTAAAAAAAAAAAAAAACAAAACCCAAAACAAAACAAAAACTAAACATTGCTGGGTGTGGTGGCACACACCTTTAATCCCAGCATTTGGGAGGCAGAAGCAGGCAGATTGAAATGAGTTTGAGGTCAGCCTGGTCTACAAAGTGAGTCCAGGAGAGCCAAGGCTACACTGAGAGAGAAACCCTGTCTCAAAAAACCAAACCAAACCAAACCAAACCAACCCAACCCAAACATAAGTGATGCAAACACATATGTAGAAAATATATAGAAAAAAAAGCACACTGAACAGGAAATCTCCATAATAACTACAGAGAGGAGGAAGTGAGAGTCATCGCTTGGTGTTGCTTGTGTTTACCACCCAGGCACACTGCCAGGAGGCTCAGAGTTACCTGCAGGGAACCCTGACAGCTTCTGGCCTCTTTGTTGGAGGATAGCCTGATGTATTTTGATGCTAGTTACTGTTTGCTGTCTTTTAATGTGCCTCAAGTATTACTCTGTAACCTTGCCTAAAAATCTATTCCTATTTGATTAATAAAAAGCCGACACACCTGGGCAGGCAAATGGGATAGGCACAGCTAAGGCTCCTGGGCCTTTGAGGACAGAGATGATCTTGGGAGAGAAGAGATTGGGACTGAGGAGGAAGAATTAGGAGAATAGCCCTGGGATAGGAAAAGAGCCACCGTGGGCCCAGAAGAAGAACTCTGAAGATCCCCATGCAAAGAGATTGCCAAAATGAACAACATTAACAAGTATTTTGAGATCACGAATGGGAGGGTAGCCTGGGCTGGGGCTGGGAGGTAAAGATAGTTTAGAAGGTTAATTTCTGCCATGTCCCAGGTAAAGGTTTATCCTAAAATATATAAGGTGTCTGTGTCTTTATTGATTAAAAGCAGGTTAGATAATACTGCCGACATAACTACAGCCTAATAATAAGTATTTCTTAGGCCATACTTTTAAATTAACCACAACACCTCTTTGAAGAGCAGATGTGGCATCTGCTAAGTGTGTTGCTCAGAAATCATGAGGGAACATCCGGTTTGAAAGGGAATGCCACTTGTGGGTTGAGCTCTGCCCTCTCTGTCCTGGTGATGGACACTGGCCTGCACAGGGCAGGGCCTCTGCCTACAGGGCTGTAAATGGCACTGGACAGCTGCATATAGTCACTTGGTGACAGTCTGTTACCCCAGACAGACAAACGCTGAAAGCAGCCTGTAGGCTACTTCTGCTTACTTTCCCCCTGGTGTCCCCAAATAAAAACCTCCATTCTGTGGCTTTTAGACACTTGCCATGAGGCAACAGAGAGTCCTATGGGAAAGTAACTCTGAGGGCCAGTGAAGAACAATCTGGTTGTCCTGGGAGCTAGGGAGATGGCTCAGCTGGTGCAGTGTGTGCATGTGAAAAGCCCAGCATGGCAGTGGGCCATGGCAGTGGGGCCTCTCTTACTCTAGGGTTGGGGAAGCGGGGGTGAGAGTGTCCTGAGGGCTGCTAACCAGTCAGTCTAGCCAAGTGGTAAGCTCCAGATTTGGTCAGGGACAGTGTCTCAGAAAAACAGGTGGAGAGCGTTGGAGGAACACACCCAATGTCCACCCCTGTGTGTGGGCACAAGCATGTGTACACACACACACACACACACACACACACACACACACACCACACAGGAAGTGGGGGTGGGGGAGGAGAAAGGGGGGAAAGGGCCTGGAGAAGAAGTGGAAGAGAAACCCAGATCCCCACAGAACAGAAAAAGAACACAGTGATGTAAGTGGTGGTCATGGGCCTAAAATTAAAATCCAAAATTATACTCGGTGTTGACCTGGAAACCAGAGGCCTCCACGAACGGCCTTGCTGCCCAGCAGCCTTTCCATCTGTCCTGATGGAGAGGTGAGTCCACCACATAGCAGAAGGGCGCAATTCCTGCTTCTTCCCAAGGACCAGGCCTCAAGCCCCACCATCCCACAAAAATGTCCATCCCACCCCTCCCTAGGAACCAGGTACCCCACTGTCTTGTGACTACAACACCCTCCTACCACAGGGACTGACAGATTGCCCTGTTCTCAAGGGTAGCCTTCCTCCTGGGCTGTGAAAACACATTATTAATAAAGTGCAGTTGATCTCATCTGGCCACTGTGGGGTGTTCGGCTCTAGGGTTCCCCAGAACCCTAGGGTAGGACTGCCTTCATCATAACCATGTGAAAAGGAGGCGACCAAAACAGGGTGAGGGGAGCAGCGCCAGCAGTTGGAGATGCCCCTCTGAGGAGTTGGCGATTCCTGGGCAAAGGGCTTGTCTTTGAGTGTGCCTTTCAAGCTGTCAAGCGGAAGCTGTTGGGGCCTTTGAGCCACTTCTGTTTGTCTTGATTTACTTACATGTCTGCTGTCCGGAAGAATTCTTGTCAACAACCTGGGTTTTGCCTCTCAGGGCCACCTCTGTCAGCGGTGAGGGAAGAACTGCCTACCGGGGCAGCTGTGGGCTTCTTGCTGGACAGTTAATGGCCGGGCCATCAGTGCCACTGTTTCCATGTGCTCCCTAGTGAGTTTTTTCCACATTAAATGGGGCTGGAGTGGGGGTGGGGAGGGGCGACTATAATCTTTGGCATATTGGAGTCACTGAGAACAGGCTGTGTGTATCCCGCTGGGAAACAGGACACTGAGATGATCTGCCTTCAAGAAATTTGGCGGTAAGTAAGTGCACTGGAGGTCGTGTCCTTGCCATGTGTGGGCTTCGTAATTCTTGTCTTTGCACAGACCTCCACATCCTTTTTCACGAGGGTGGGGCAGCGGTGTGCCATTTACAAAGGCGGGGATGGCTGTGCATGGTTTTCCAAGCGGAGATGCAGGTATATTGACCAGAGGGAATTAGGACACAGTTCCCTTTACCGCCTTGGTGGAAGGGACTCACCTGGGGCAGCTTGGAGAAGACATGGAGAAAATGCAGTGGGTTTTGGAATGGAAACTCCTTTTTCTTTGTCTGCGTTACAGTTTGAAAACGTTTTGGATGTATAGAAATGAGTATCTAAAAAAAAAAAAAAGGTCAACAAAGCCTGGTAGTGGTGGCAGGTGCCTTTAGTGCCAGCATTCAGGAGGCAGACATTGGCAGATTTCTGAGTTTACAGAGCAAGTCCCAGGACAGCCGTGGCTACAGAGAGGAACCCTGTCTTCAAAAACCAAACTGAACCAACCAAACAAAAGAAATGGGGCCAGTGAACACTTGTATACTGTTCAGCTAGATTTTTCTGTTCACGTGTGTGTGTGTGTGTGTGTGTGTGTGTGTGTGTGTGTGTGTGTGTGTGTGTTGTGTGTGGTTAGGACAGAGGTTGATGTCAGGTATCTTTCCTTCAGTCTTTTCTGCCTTATTCATTTAAAACTGTCTCTCACTGAACTTGGGCTCACCAACAGGCCTGGGCTGGCTGGCTAGAGAGCTCCAGGGTTCTGCCCATCTCTACATTCCCAAGGCTATACACACATGCTATCACGAGTGAATTTTTTGTGCATGTACAGTGGATTTAAACTCAGGTCCTCATATATGTGGGCAGCACTTTACCCATTGAGACACCCCCCCCATGTCTGTGACAACATTTTGAAACAAATCCTACCTGTTTCCCATGCGCTCCCATGCCTTTTTAGAAGTGTATTTATTCTTGTGCAATTTCATGTACGTATGTGTATATAATTTACACTGATCACCCCATCCTTTATCTACGCTGCCCCTCTGTATTTTCCCTGGGAAAAGAATCCCCTTTCTTCGCACACATTTTTGTTTGTTTGTCTGCAGCCTGCTACATTTAATTAGGCTTGCCTTCATGAGCTTGAATGGGGGTTATTTACTTGGGCAAGCACAATTTACCGGTGTTTGCATCTCTAAGGAATGACTCTTTCTCCATCAGCAACCATTACAGCTCGTTGGGGAGTGATGGGACTTTCCTGAGCCTCTCCCCCGTTTTTTGATGGACTGTCGGTGAGCTCCCATGCCATGTCCAGGATATAGCATTTCATGGAGCTGCCCCTTCTCCAGCTCTTATATTCTCTCTAGTCTGTCACTTGTGATGTTCCCAGCTTCTCTGGTTGTTCGCATTTTGTTGCTGTTTTGAAATAGGGACTCCTTATCTTCTCTGGCTGTCCTGGAACTCTCTATGTAGACCAAGCTGGCCTTGTAGTCACAGAGATGATCCATCTGTCTCTGCTGTCCAAATGCTAAGATTAGAGGCGGGAACTGCCACAACCAGCCTCCTTTTCTTTTTAAAGTGTTTTTGTGTATCTACTTGCTTGCTGGATCATAGGACAGGATTGTACAAATGCACTTCACTCACTGACAGTCCAGCACGAATCTTTTAAGAACAGAGTATTCACACAGCACATAAATGTGATACTCTAGGTTTGATTTCCATCACCAACTGTCTTAGCTGCTTTTTTTGATTGCTGTGACAAAACACTAAAGAAAGCATTTAGTTGGGTTTACAGTCCCAGAGGGTTAGAGTCCATGGTGGTACAGCAGAGGCACTGGGATAGGAAGATCTGAGAGCTCACACCCTGATCTTCAAGTAAGAGGTAGACGGAGGGACACTGGGAATGGTATGAGTCTTCTGAAACCGTCTCAAAGCCTGCCTCAAGTGACACACTTCTTCCAACAAGACCACACCTCCAAATACTTCATATACACTTCTAGTAACTGGGGACCAACCACTCAAAGATATGAACCTATTGGGACCTCTCATCCAAACCACCAATTGAGGGAGGGAGGGAGGGAGGGGGGCGGGGGGAGGGAGGGAACAGTTCCCGGGAGACATGAACAAATTCATCCTCATTCCAAACAGTGAACCAATGACTGAGCAAAGTACAAAAGTTGACATTGCTATGCTAACACTGTCCAATACTCTGCTCAAGTCCAAATTTCTATTTTATTTCTTTGTAAGAAAGGCTGTAAGAAATCCCAGAAGATGATACTGGGAAAAACCAGACTGAGTCTTTGAGTCTGAAAGTGATTCATAGGAACCACAAACAGATTGTTGCCATTTGATTTTTTTTCACCATGTATAAGTCGCTGAAAGAGTTTAAGTGACTAAAAATTGAAGCGATTACAAGGGATGGGATAACAATTGAGATGTAATATGAAAAAATTAAAATAAAAAATTGCAGTGATGAGACAGCCTTTTGTTATAATGTAATTGGTATAACTGCTTTTTTCTTTGTAGTACATGAAGTAACAGCACATCTTACATGTGACAACATATTTTAGAAAGCCACCATTCCAGAGCCAAGAAGAAAACATGCTGGTACATGAATTCAGTTGGGTGTTCTGAAGTGTGACTGTGTGCCTGGCTGGCTCCCTCCCACAGACTCATCACTCTGGAGACAGCCTGACCCTTATTGTTTTTCCTGTTCAAGATGCTAGGCCAGCTCTGAGGCTGCATATTGTAGAGAATGTGTCAGCCCTAAACAGATCACTTAAACATAGGAAAATGTTTGAGCTGAAAGCATGTAGAAGTGGGCACAAGAAAACCTCTTTGCTTTTCTGTGCTAGTTTGAATAAGAATGCGCCCCATGAGCTCTTATTGAATTCTTGGCCACCAGGGAGGGACACTAATTGGAAGGACTGGAAGAATCAAGAGGTGTGGCCTTGTTGGAGGAAATGTATTACTGGGGACTTTGAGGTTGCAAAAGCCTGTACCAGGCCTAGATGCTTTCTCTCTGCTTATGGATCAGGATGTGGAACTCTCAGCTCCTTCTCCAGGACCATGTCTGTCTGAGTGCTGCCGTAGTCGCTGCCGTGATGACAATGGATTATCCTCTGAAACTTTAAGCAAGCCCCATTTCAATACTTTTTTGGTAATGGTTGTCTTGGTCATGGTGTCTTCGCAGCAATGTCAGTGACTAAGACACCTTCCTTCTTTGCCACAAGGCAGACACACTTTTACTCTCTTTCTACCATGAAGAACATCTGCACCCTGAAGTTAATTTTAGACCCCTGTCAGCCTGGAAATGTACCACAGGCTTCTATGTGACAAAGCTCCGTTTGTTTGCCTTTGTGGACGTTTCCACCTCTATAGAATCAAAGTCCTTTCCTTTTTATCTTGTCTCTTCTCTAAAACAATACTGTTCTCATGAAAGAAGCTGTGTAAGCCTGAAGCACTAAGGCATTTCTTTAGAATTTCCTGGGATTGCTTATGTTTGTGTGAAAGATAAGGGCTGTAAGGCTTCCGTTTATTTTGAATGATTGCAGAAAATACACATAAGTATCTAATAATGTTTATTATTAAAAGTCTAGAATTATTACCGAGGTTTTATTTAACCCTCTATCAAGTAATAAAAGACACAGGCACCTGATAGATTTTAGCTAAGCCTTATTTTACCTGGGGCTGGGCAGATATAACCCCCCTGAGTCACCTTCTATCACCCAGCCCCACACCCCCATGCCAATGCTCTAATCATTCCTACCTGGCCGGCTTCCCGTCCCGTATCCCCATTAATACTTGCACATGCTTTCCATATGGGTGGCTTTTCTCCATGTTAATCCAGAGTAAATTCCTCCCAGTCACATGGGTCTATCCTCCCTCCTTCTTTTCCTCTTGTATCTCTCTCTGTCTCTCTGTATCTCTCTGTCTTTCTGTCTCTCTCTGTGTCTCTCTGTCTCTTTCTCTCTGTCTCCCTGTCTCTCTGTCTCTCTGTCTCTGTCTCTGTCTCTCTCTCTCTGTCTCTCTGTCTGTCTGTCTGTCTCTCTCTCTCTCTCTTGCCTCTGTTCCCCAAAACCTTATCTCAGACTGACTCTCACTTCTGTTCTGCCCAGGTGTGTAGGTTTTTTATTTAGCCAATTAGAGATAATTGGGGAACATTGTTTACATCGCATGGGTACAAGAGATGGTTCAACATTCATAACAATGCCCATGGCAAGGTGGTAACCAGGTCTCAGGGCTCTGAAATCCGCATCTGCGACCACAGTGCACAAGACCCTCTTCCAACAGCCTTTGTTAATCTGCCTTTCATTGTGATAATCTGACCCAGTTGAAAATTTAGGAGGCAGAAGGGGAAATTGCTTTTATTCCCCTATACTGTGTCACCTTCTTCCTTTGCATTGACTACTCAGAGTGAATGGCTTTGCTTAGATATTTCTCAGTTGCCTCTGAGTCCCTTGGGCCTTCTGTCAGCCTCTCCAGCTGTCTGACATGGGCTAGTTTTGAGTTTTTCCTTCTTCATGTGGCCCTCAGGACAGTCATCTTTCCGCTTTCAGGAACTGCTTTTACAATCAGAGTCTAGAACTGCCAATCTGCCCTGTCCTGGATGAGTGAGAGTTGAAGTTCACGGGTCCGTGCCCAGCTTGTCTCAACAGATAAAGCCCAGGGAGGTTCCTGCTTGGGCCTTTGCCTTTAACATCTGACCTACATGCAACTTGGAAACTGTCTTCCCTTTTCTGCCCTCATAATGCCGAACTTCCTTCCCCTGCCAAAAGTCTTCTGAACAATTGATCCATAAAAGGGGCATGGTGGTGGCTGGACTGAATGTGAAGAGAATGCCAGGAAGAATGTTTCTCTCTACTGGAGATCCTCAAAGACCATGGAAATCTGTGTCAGGGGATGGAAGCATCTTGTCTGATAAAGCTAAGGAGCCTTTAATTAGACCCCGGGATTGACTCTAGGAAAAAACAAAATAAAAACAAGCCTACCGTGTACGGTCTGGGAAGACTGCCCAGCGTGTAAGGTGCTTGCCATGTTCATGTCCTGAAACCCACAGAAAACATAGGCATGAAGATGTACATCTGTAATGGCATCGGCCAGCAAGCCTAGCCAAAGTGGTGGTCCCCAGGCTCAGTGTGAGAGAGAGAGAGACCCTGCCTCAAAAGCTATAGAGGAGACTGATCCAAGGAGGAACCTGACATCAGCTTCCCATACTTAAACGCTACCATTTGAATGCATTAAATCCTTGCTTTGATTAAGCAAAGTAACACTAAACAAAACAAACAAACAACCCCCCCCCAACCACTTATAAAAGGTCTCACAGCTGTTTGTTTGTCTTAGCATATTTTCTCTCGTCTTTCTATTTTGGGTAGCAGAATTCCAGACTTTGCCATAAAGGCCTGGGCACATGGCCAGAACAAGCCAATGGACGAATCCTGACCTAACATGTTACTATCTATACCCCACCCCACCCCCACCTGGCTTGCCCTCAGCCTTGCTTCCATGACAGTGGGGAAGAGAAGGTCTCTTAACGGGGGGGGGGGGGGGTTGCTTAATGTGGTCTATGTGTGCAGTCTAGGGACACCAAAACTCAGAGAAAGAGAGATGGGGGCTTGAGGGGGGGAGGGGATGCTACAGCTGCAGAATTAAGCCAGAAACAGAGAAGAGAGAGAGAGTCAAGTGGTGTGGGGAACTGGGGAGGTCTGGTGGCAGTAGGCTCTCTGATCCTGAAGTCTGATTTCCAGAGAGTTCCTCTTTCTCTGATGTTGGTCCTCTGGATGCTCCCTTACTCTCCTGTTTCAACCTAGTCTTGTTCTAGCTTCTGCCAATTACTGTCAAAGGCTTTGCAACATCCATCCTCCAAGTTATGAAATGCACCCGCCTCTCCCACCCCCAGCAAGATACTAAGGAAGCTTGGCTGCGGTTTTTGTTGTTGTTGTTTGTTTGCTTATGAACTGTGTTTTCTCTGCCTCCAAAGGCTTTTGCTCAGGAACTTCATTTGCTTCTGAACTACTGAGAAACAAAACAATATCCAAACCAAAAATAAAATAAAATAACATAAAGACAAACAAAAAACAATAAAGGTGGACTCAGCTTCTAACCAGAATTCTTGCCATTTTACCACAGTCATTGTTGGCTCTCTCATCAACATATACAACTTGACACACAGACTAACACCACCCAACCACCACCCCTGCTGCCCACATACCAAGTCTACTTCAAAGATTTCAGACTCAAGTAATTACAGAGAGAAGGCAGTAATGCCAGATGGGTGAGAGGTGCTGGTATTAGGGTAATCCGATACACTCTGCAAGGGCTGATGCAAGCTGAGGGGAGGCCTCTGCCAACAGGCAGCCTCGTTAACACACAATAGCTCTGAGGCTGTGTAGATCAAAGCTAACACACCCAGCAGCTACCCCGCCAGCCCCCCAGGCAGGCCAGTCAAGGGTGACAAGTTGCTAAGGACACAGTTGCCCTCAGGCTAGCCAAGGGAAAGCCCTTTGTCTGAGAGGCTGTGACTACGTAGTTTGCTTGAACATAGATCTACAGTATAAAGCAGGCACGGGAGAACTGGACAGGCAGCAGTGGGAGCATGGGACACCCTGTTTCTTGTGACAGGCTTGATGGTGAACTTCTGAGATGTGGGAGAGAGCTGACTGGTGGCTAGCCAGGAGGCCAGACATCCCTGACCTTGGTGGTGGGCGTGGATTGGAGGTAAGGTCGTGATCAAGGGCAGCTCGCTAAGTTTGGTTTTCCAGCAAAGACTACAGGCTACAGTATGACCACCGTGTGCGTAGCCAGTGCAGCTCCCAAAGTAACAGAGATTCAGAGGCTTTGCATAAGTTTGTGCATTCTCCGCCCCACTTTGATCTGATAAAAGATGGGAACGTTGGTTAGGGTTCGTGTGTATGTGAGTATATGTATCTGAAAGTGTGTACTTTGTCTGACTTCAACTCGGGCAGCTCTTACGTCATCTTTCATCCATTCATCTGCTTTGTGGTGGGCATTCCCCTCTCGTCATGGCTCCCTTCTCTTCAGGACCCTTCCACGTGGTGTTCATAGACCTGTCATCTGAGTATGAGGACCCGTAGCTCGTTTCTATGAGACGGGGTTTGGAAGCTGACTACGAGAGATCAAACATCCACAGGTGTGATTTGTGCTCACCCGCCTCAACTGTGGGCTGGCTTCCTGGGCACTGACTTGACTGAGTTACTCTTCCACTATGAGGATCAGAAGTGCTATGTCTTGATGTAGAAGCCCATAGCCTGCAGGCTACTCTTTGCTGTGTAGCAGTTCTAGTGCTTTTTATTAATATTCACCTTTCTTTCCCAGTATAGGACATGGCACCCTGCACACACCACATCTCACACACACACACACACACACTCCACACACACACACCATACACACACATACACCACACATATACACACACAGCACACCACACACATACACCACACAAACATACCACATACACACACCACACTACACTACCCACACCACACACACACCACACACACACACATACACACACACACCACACACACACACACACATTATAAATCCATGTTCTCTGCTTGATCGGGGTCCAAATCCTGTGGGCTCTTGAGTTATGGTCAGCTCCTATCCTTAAAGGCCTTTCTAGAACATCCCCTGCCTCTTTTTGATTCATTCCAAGCCAGCACTTGGGGTCAATGTCAGGGGCTTTGATGAAATTGTGCCCCAATTGCAAAGCTGACTTGGGAGCTTCTGCCATGTGCTCACAGGATAGGCACCCACTCACCGCTCTGTCCTCCAACAGCTGCACACGTACTTCTTGGGGCTATATTTTGTGCTCTGTGGCATAATCCTGCTTTTTGGAGCTAAAAAGTTTTTTGAATGAGTGAATGAGAATGTTTCTTCCCAAATAGGTTCCTGTTGCAGCACTACAGGCATGAACTGTGAATGCGAGCTTTAGTTTGTTTATTTTTAATTTTTTTTATTTTTTTGTAATTTATTCACATTACATCCGATAGTTACCCCCTTGCTTTTTTCTTCCCGTTCCCACTCTTCCTTCCTCTTCTGCCCTATTCCCCTCCCATAATTCTCTGATGGTGGGGGGGCCCTCCTCCCTCACCACCTGACCACAGCCTATCAGGTCTCATCTGGATAGCCTGAATCCCCTTTCTGTGTGTGCTTGCAAGGCCAGCCCACCAGGGGAAGTGATTAAATCCAGGGTACCAGAGTTCATATCAGAGGCAATCCCTGCATCTCTGCCCTGCCCACTTTACCCCGACCCTGTAGAGAATGAGCTGTCCATCGGCTACATCAGAACAGGGGGTGTAGGTTCTCTGCATGTATTGTCCTTGGTTGGTGTATCAGTTTATGCAGCCCTCCAATGCCCCCCTTCCAGATCCATTGGCCTTGATGGTCTTCTTGTGCTCCTCTTGACCCTTCTGGGTCCTTCTTTTTCCCTACTACCATAGGACTCCCAGCACTCCACCCAGAATCCAGTTGTGAGTCCTAGCATCTGTTCTGATCCCCCACTGTGTGGAGTCTCTCAGAGGACATCTATTTTTTTCTTCATCTATGTTGGACTAAAAGAACATCTTTGATAAATGGTGCTGGTCTAAATGTATGTCTATATGTAGAAAAATGCAAATAGATCCATATTTATCACCCTGCATAAAACTAAAGTCCAAGTGGGGGATACAAAACCAGATACACTAAATCTATTAGAAGAAAAAGTGGGGGAAAAACTTGAACTCATTCCTGAACAGAACCTTAATAGCTCAGGCTCTAAGACAAATAATTAATAAATGGAACCTCATGAAACTGAAAAGCTTCTGTAAGGCAAAGGATACCGTCAATAGAACAAAATGGCAGCCTACACACTGGGAGAAGATCTTCACCAACTCTACATCTGACAAATGGCCAATATCCAAAATATATAGAGAACTCAGGAAATTAAACACTACCAAACCAAATACTCCAATTAAAAAGTGAGGTACAGAGCTAAACAGATAATTCTCAGCAGAGGAATATTGAATGGCTGAAAAACACTTAAAGAAATGCACTATGTGTTTAGTCATCGAGGAAACGCAAATCAAAATGACTCTGATATTCCACTTTATACCCTTCAGAATGGCTAAGATCAAAAACTCAAGTAATAAAACATGCTGGTGAGGATGTGGAGAAAGGGGAACATTCCCCCATTGCTGGTGGGAGTTCAAACTTGTACAACCACTTTGGAAATCAATCTGGTGCTTTCTCAGACATTTGGGACTAGTGCTAACTCAAGACCTAGCTATTCCACTCCTGGGAATATACCCAAAAGATGCTCCACCATACAACAAGGACATTTCCTCAACTATGTTCATATCACCTTTATTCATAATAACCAGAATCTGGAAACAACCTAGATGTTCCTCAACTGAAGAATGGATATAGAACATTTACATAATTGATTGTAATACTACTCAGCTATCAAAATCAAGGACAGCATGAACTTTGAAGGCAAATGATTGGAGATAGAAAAGATCATCCTGAGTGAGGTATCCCAACCCCAGAAAGACATGCATGGTATATACTCACTTAGTTTGTTTATGTTTATTTTTACTTTTTTGACACAGGATCTCAGGTAGCCTAGTCTGGCCTCAAAAATACAAGCTGAGGATGAGCTAGTGCTGGGACTTCCAGCATGTGTCATGCACTCCGCTTGTGAAGTGCTAGTGATGGAGCCTGGGGTCTTGTGCATGCTGGGTGAGCATCTCCCAACTGAGCTACTTCCCAGTTGGGTCATGCAGTACCTGAGTGACTTTAACCTCCCTAGGCTCCTCACTGATTGTTAGGAGTGCTCTGGGGCATCCTGGTCTCTTGACTCCAAACTCCCAAGACACGTGTCCACAAAATGCCACTATTGGATGTTAACACCAAGACTCCCCATAGGACAGCTAGTCACCAACTAGAGGTGGCAAGATATTTTTCCCTCCTCAGGCAGGCCCATAAAGTTTGTCGGATTTTCATAAAATGACATTGGACAGTTCTGGCATCCTCCAGTCAGCCTTTGAAAATAGTGAGGATTGAATTTTGATCTTTGATTTGTGTGTTTTTGTTTTTTGAGACTGGCCTTCTTCTCTTGGGTAGCTTTGGCTGTCCTGGAACTTGCTTTATAGACCAGGCCTGAACTCAGAGAGATCCACGTGCCTTTGCCTTCTGAGTGCTGGCATTAAAGGTGTAAGCCACCACCACCTAGCTTAAAATTTGATCTTGGTAATAAGAGCTGGGCACTTGGAATGCAGAGGCAGGCAGATTTTGAGTTTGAGATCAGCTTGGTCTACAGAATAGGTCCAGGACAGCCATAGCTGCATAGAGAAATCCCATCTTGAAAAACCACCACCATCATCACTACCACCACCAACACTACCATCACCACTACCACCCCCACCAACAAAAACTCAAAAGACTAACAAGAATTTGTAAAAAGGCTGTTCCTATGTGTCTGGATACATTCTCACTTGGGACCACTTTCTTTTAAAGTTTTAAACTTTTGATCCTTCTCACTTGAATCTTCTCTTTGATTTGAAAGCTGATTTTCATAACGAATTAGGTGGCTGGAGACAAATAGAATTCCAGAGTTTTTTTTTTTTTTTTTTTTTTTTTTTTTTTACTCATTCTAACAGCAATCATATAAACGTTTAAGGATGGTGGGTCATCTTATGAACTCACCTTTGGGACAAGGTACAGCTCAACTTGCCCACCATCGTCCCATGAATTAAGATGTCAGTTGCCAGAATGTGTTGAACTGGGGCCCACACAAGTTATTTCAAATGTCAATTCCAAACCAGTGTCTTTCAAGTATAATCTTGGCCATTGTGGCTGGGAACTCTGAGTAGAAGGCGAAGTGTATTATGGTCTTCCAAACACAGCTAAAAGCAAAGCTGGTCTTTGGTTGGGTTTTTAATGTGGATCTCGTCTCTCTGTTATGGTCTTCAATCTCCCTCACCCCATGCTAGAGCTGGGTTATTGGCAGTGGGGTGATTATTTGCCTCCAGGGGATAAGCTTTTAATCTCCTAAAAGAGCTGTTGGCCTCCTCTAAAAACACTTCAATAAAGTAGAATAGGCCTTTGTCAGCCGCAGGCTTCTTTGCCAAGATGTATCAAAGCCAGAAATCAGGGTCAAAAAGTTACTGAGACCTGGCCTAACTTGGTAGCCAGCTACTATGGTGTACAGTTATTAAAACGTTGGTGAGTTTGCGCTGCTTTTCCCTCTTACTGGTTACGCTTATGTCTCTGTTTTCATTCCATTCCTCTCTGCCTGGCTTTGCCAGGCGGCTGTCATGAAGGATAGACAGGCTGAACTCTCCAGTAGAATCCTTGGCTCACAGTGGGGTGGGGTTCCTGTCTGGGATGATGAGTGTGGGCGGCACAAGTCAGGGAACCATGTTATGAGGTCACCAGGCTTGGAAGGAAACAAGGCTGTAGTCAGTGTCCACTAGATGTCGCAGTCACATAGGTACATGCCATGTGCCTCCTGGGCGTTCAGAGAAGTCTGTCATGACTTCTCTTTCCTGAACACACTTGAGCTGATGTGTGCTAGTGAAAGTGGACATAGGGATGGCAAAACCAGACATTTCTTAAATTTTCCTATATACTAGCATTTCTTATATGTTATGAGAATTGCATGAAGTTTGTAAAGGCGGAATAATAGGGAGTAGCCACAGAAATGCACAGGTACCCCTCTGTTAGGTGAAAAGGACACTACTTAAAGTGGCGTTCACATCTCTGGAATTCAGAAGATGTATCCTAGTATTTAGGCAGAACATACGCCATGCAGCATTTATGGTTTTCTGGGCGTGGTCTTCCTCAACATTCATTCATTTATTTAGCCTTGCCATGCTCTAGGCCTAGTGTGCACAGCTCCATCCCCACAGACACAGCGCTGGGGCAGTGTAGTCTTCTATCTGTCTGTGAACATCTTTCTTATGGGCTGGTGATGCAGCTCAGTTGGTAGAGCGCTTTTCTTGCATGCACAAAGCTCTTGGTTCAATCCCTAGTACTGGGCAAACCAGATGTGATGGGGCATCCCTCTAATCCCAGCACTTGGGCGGTGGAGGCAGAAGGACAACGTTATCCTCAGCTACACAATGAGTTTAAGGTTAACATTGGGGATATGAGACCTGTCTTAAACAAACGAAAACAACAAACAAAACTCCACTTTATTGATTAGGAAAATTACCATATTAAATTATTTAGCATCTTAAGGATGCATAAACTATGCCAAAGGAGCTTACATGGATATTTACCCTTCCAGCTTTCACTTACCCCATGATATATACAGGATGCATACATTATGCTTGGTGCCACGGATGAAGCCAGCTCTGGAAGGCTGATTCACAGCTTGTTGTGAGAGATAAACACAAATGGCACTGTGGCTCAGCTGGGCCTGCCATAGTAGCAAGGCATGATACTTCTTCCACTAACCTGAAGTGGCACAGAACAGACAGGAACTGGGTGGAGGCCTATTGTACCTCAAGGCTTACCCTTACCGTCCTACATCTGCTAGCAAGAGAGTCTCCACCTCTTAACATTCGAGGACCCACTGAGACAACCCCACCAGCTATTGGGGCACATTCAACTCGAACAGGGGAAGTTAGGAGACTGGGCACCAAGTTCAGCTGGAAGATTTGTGCCACAGTCACCCAACGGAGGACAATTAGGGTAGGGAACATCGAGTGGAGTGGAGGGAGTTTTAGGGGAATTTCAGGATATGAAAATTACATAGTCCAGCTTTATCCCACAAAATATTTAGGGTAGCAATGCTGGATTTAATAACTAGATAAATACAGAGGTGGAGGGAGAAGAGAGGACCCAGCCACACTTTTCTCTGGCTTGGACAACTAGTAAAGGAAATGACTCAGTGTTCAAAAGCACATCCACACTAGATTTCCAGCAATAAGTTTGACAGATTGTGGGCAACTGCATAGCTACAAGTGTCTGTACATTGTGGGAACAGCCAAGACTGGAATTGAAAACCATCAGAATATTGGTATTGGCTAACTATGGTGGAGGATGTCATTGAAGATTCTGGTTGGAAATATAAATCATGGTGAGGGAAGGGGCTCATGAGTGCCCACCCCTAACTGAGTTGTATCTAAATGTTTAGCTATTTAATATCTTAAAGAGTTGATGGCAGACTGCATGGTTTTCACATACCATAGAGATTCTGGCATCATCTAGACAGCCTCAGTGAGAAATGAACAAAGGACATAGTGTGGCCAAGTTTTGTGGGGTTGGGACAGGATTTCATTATGTAGCCCAGGCAGGCCTAGAGCTCCTCCACATCTTGCCTCAGGCATGCTCCACCATTCTCAGTTTCAGGATTTGTTTTGGTCAACTTTTTCTTTTTCCGTTTTTCTTTTCTTTTTTCTTTTATGGTTTTTGAGACAGGGTTTCTCTGTGTAGCCTTGGCTATCCTAGACTTGCTTTATAGACCAGGCTGGCCTCAAACTCACAGCGATCTGCCTGCCCCTGCCTCCTGAGTGCTGGGATTAAAGGCGTGCACCACCACACCTGGCTGACCAACTTTTTCTTAAGCCTAAAATCCCCTGTGTGTATTCGAGGGTTTATCCCAGGTTAATGGAAAACTGGCATGGACTAACTAAAACACCCTGAGATTTCAACAGATGACCAGCAGATTCTAACCAAACCTCATCCTTGAGCACCCTGTACTCAAGGATGAACCAGGTTCTTTTGGAAGAACCAGAGAGAACATGTTTCTCCGGGAGGTGGAGAGATGGAGCCAGCTCAGGCTTGTACTTATTTTTAAATGGCATAAATATTTAAAATATGGTGTGTAAACTTACTGTCTGTCCACTTTTCACTTCAAAGAGCCTGGCAGCTCCCTGTTAAGTTTGTCCTGGGGCAGTGGAAGCTCCCTGGGTGTTCTCTGGATGGAGTCGGCAAAGAAAGCTGTTCACAACGCTGGTAGCCATCTGCTGTCAACTTTGGCTATGAGAAGGAAGTGCTGGCAGTCAGGCCAGCACATACGGGTGATGTATAGGAGATTCTTTGCTCCCCTAACACCAGGGCTGTGGCAGCATGCAACCCCAGAACCCCACTGGCTTACAACCTATGCTATCATTTCTCCATCTTATACAGGAGAGCAACAGGTCGACCTTAGCTTCACGGGTCTGCTTCTCACGTAGTCTCAAACTTTCTAGGTCTGGAGCATCTGTGATGTAAAGCATCCAGTCGTGTGGCACAAGCAAGGTGAGGATGAGTCAAACCAGGCGGTGGCATTTCATTGGTTGCCCAGGATACAAATAGGCCTGGATAAGCCCAAAGTCTTTGGAGGGAAGGATATGTTATAACGAAGGAGAAAATAAATTGTTGTCAATCATTTATTGCTCACGTATTTGTCAACACTGTGACACATTGCTCCATATATTGATCTGTTTCCTTCCACCAGGGATCTCACAATCCAGGATGGGATATGCAAATGAGCAGAGCAGCAACTGTGAACTGAGCTGAGTTAGAACCACCATCTCAGATGCCTCACAACAGTCACAAGGCAGCAGAGCACAAAATAACAGCCACACACGCCAGCAATGTGTCAGTCCAGAATGGTATCACAGCAAAAGCCTGAGCAACACTGTTCCATGGATAGGGTGGCATGTGATGGGAGAATTCTGTTCCTGGAAATTCTATTCAGGTCCCTGGCCTTCCGACACCAGCTACTTCAGGCCATCTTCGCTGAGACAGAGTCAGGTCTTGCATGCTTATCTGACTTGAGATCCTTCCTTTTCTCCCCATCCTTTGTCTGAAAATCAAGCCCCACCTCCTCTGCAGACCTGTCAAGTCTTCAGTGGGTGAGGACTGAAATAGAACAGCTCTGCCTTCAGAAGCAGAGGAGCAAGTTATCCGTAGGTGTAGGTATTTGTCTCCATAACTGATTCTCCAATTTTGATAACCTGATTTCTGCTGTCTTCCCAGGCTTTCTCTCATCTGCCCTGCCTTAACGACTCCCCTTGTGTCTTCTGCATGCCCAGTTCTGGAGCTGATAAACTCCAGCAATCTTTGCTGCCTTCACAGAAGGGCACCTCTCCGAAGGACCTTCTCTCGGGTTCCACTTCCCTAGCTGTCAGGAATGATGCAGGACCGGGGGATGTCCTGCTTATTTCCTTGGCATGACACCTGTCTTCATTTAAACGTAGGAAATCCTGGTTTATACTTAGTTGGTTCCACTGATATTCAGGGAGTCCCCTGGAAGAAGGTGGCTGCCTTGCACTCCACATTCACTGCTGTTTGGAAACAACTATTGCAAAACTATTGAGGACACGGAACATGTTGATGATAGCCATGGAGGGAATAGCTGTCAACTATGGCAGACCAAGAGTTTCAGTCAATGGTTTGCTCATCATCATCATCATTACTATTATTTTACATGAATTCTTGAAGCCAAGAATAGTGGCCATGGACATAGGCATCCAGGGCCACAGGAAAATAAAAACGCACCCAGAAGTTCTAATGAATTTTACGCAGGGCTACCTAAGGCCACAAAGCCAGCGAGCCAAGTGAGGAAGCAGCTCAAGTGCCCTGTCTGCACAGCTTTACTAAGATTTACTTGGATGCGCCTTCCCAAGACACCGAACTCAGATTACAACGACTCTGAGATCCTTATAACAGTCCTCATTGAATTCCTTCTCTCCATAAGGAGATTAATTGGGTAAATTTCATTAGAGCAACACCAGTGTTCCTGGAAAGAAACTCTCCAGCTTGAGAATGACTTGGAGTTTATATCTGGAAACTAAGCAGTCTGAGTGTTTACAGGGAAGAATGTGAAACCTTAGGCTTTAACAGATGTTGATGTCATTCTTGGCATCCTGCAAATGATATAAACTCTTCTGGGAAGAGGTAACACATTGTTAAAGGTAACCAAAATGCAAAGAGAGAAGTGAAATGTACACACACACACACACACACACACACACATACACACACACACACACACACACACACATGCACGCGCTGCTGCCTCCCACTTCCCCAGTCTGCCCCAGTCTGCATTCACCTTGTGGGCTGAAACAGAAAACAGCAGTTGACAGGCACCATCTATCATCATTGTCTAGATAGAAATAGGGGAGTAAACCCCATATGACTTATTGGTTTGATGCCCCTGTCTTTTCAATGGGGCAAATGGCCAAGAAGAGAGGTCAGTTTTGGTACTGGTTCTGCTAGTTCTTGTTGAATCTTGGATCAGCCACTTTGGTCTGAGAAACCTAGAATAACTGGCTTCCAAAGGTGAGTATAAAAACCTCATCATTGGAGAGAATGCTTTGCACACAATCTTGATATATTTGGCAGCATGTAGCTACCTGACACTCATGAGGTTAAAGAGACAATCTGGAAATGTGGGCACTGACTGACTCCTTAAATGCAGCCAGGTGAGTTTTGGTTGTGAATTGTTCTCTAGTGTTGGTGACTAGAAATGAATCAGTTCGAGATTTCCTTAGAACTGTAAGATCTCACTCTTAGGACCCTTTCCCACATTCTGATATCCTTCTATACTTTTCAAAGAGTTCCTCCCTATGTTTTCTTATTTTCTTACTACTATGAGTAAGCCCTCAGGATTCCTAGAATTGCTTCGTAAAGCCCAAATGAGTTGTATACATGGAAAGTATAGGACACAGTGTAGACCTTGCTCCATAGCGGACTCTGGAGAGAAGGGCCTCTCTGCTGTTCCCTAAAGCCATGCCCCACAAGAACTGAATATGATTATTGGCTTGTTTCGCTTAGGGTTTGACAAACAGTGGCATGTAACTAATAGTTAGCTGGGTTCTTTCTAGGTGCTCTAGGATCTGGTCAAACTCTCAGTAGTCCTTCTAACTACTTACTGACTTTGACTTTCTGCCCAAGGAGCTATTGAGCGCATCTCTGAGGTCTCACCACCACCTTCGCATCAGCCACTCTTTTGTTGTTGGGACCGAACACCTGGCATGAAGCAACTCAGGAGAGGAATGGTTCACTCCGGATCATGGTTTGAAGAAACACAGTCGATCATGGCAGAAGGACATGCAAGCAGACAGCTCTGTGGTGGTAGCAATGCACAGTTGGGACCCTTCATCTCCTCACATTTTAGTGGGAGGGAGGTTAAAGAGAGAGCACAGGAAGTAAAGCTCAAATCCCAGTGGCCCACTTTCTCCAGTGAGCTTTTACCTCCTGTACATTCCACCACCTTTCGGAATAACACCATGAGCTGGGAACAAAGCAGTCAAACATATGAGTCTATGGGGGACATTTCACATTCAAGCACAGGCGGGAACCGTTACTCTAAAATGTTGTATATTAGATTTTAAGCACTGAAGACATTTGCTCTTGAGAGTCTAGAAGGCGCTGGAATGCTCTAAAAAGTTTGAACCTTCAAGAAAATGAGGCATCTTGTGTATATTCTACACACTGATTTTTTAAAAAGCCCTCAAAATAGTGTGCCCTGTCTTGGACTCAAGAACTTAAAAAAGTAATAGAAAAATCAGAGCTAAGAACCAGATAAGATTTGAAAAGAGTCACCAGATAAGTAAGTGTTGATTTTGCAGGAAGCTAGAAAAACTGGGGTAAGTTCACTTGGGGGTGAGAGAATGAGAGGGAGGATTTTGTGATACTCTTTTCAATATACAGAAATCATTTTTACAAAGATCGGAGTCTGTTTGTCTTCATGGCATGAAGTCAAGGACAGGAAATCTCATACTCAGGGATCCAAGGATTCAATTGCTAAGAGGAATGTTATACCTCTAGTCAGAGTTGGGGAGGCCCAGGGATGAGTCTAAGAAAGTCACACAGGGCCCTTCCTTCTCTGCTTGCCACTAAGCAAGGACCATGCCCTCCTTTGCTGTGAGTTGCTTGTGAGTTAAGTTCCCTGAAGCAGCAGAGGCACTAGATCCTGGAACCAGTGAAGATCTGTACATGTCTGAAACTGATTCAGCTATTTTCTCAATATTTTCAATCCTCTATTGGCTGGACTCATGGCCATATGACTAACAGAGATAAAAGGATGACTACTTACTCTCTTTTCCTCATTAGGGACTCTATGGTCACAAGTTCCTCTGAGAATTCTGATTCTAAGATGATGCCATCAGGGTAACAGCATCAGGCGGTGTGGTTAGGCATCTTAGCTTCACCCTCCTGAAGTTCCCTGTGCTTGGATAGTAACACTACTCTTTACATTAACTTGGCTCTTATTATATACACTTGTTTAAAAGGTAACTCTATATCTTGTGTACTTTTTATAAATAGAAAGTAAATGCAAAAGTGAATATAATGAAACTGTTATTAAGTTCTGGCTAGTGAGTGCTGCTTGCCAAAGACTCTGAGCCTGAGGCTTGCATTCTCTTTATTAAAAAGAGACATTAGCTGTGTTAGAAGAGTGTTAAATATATATTATTCCCAAATTGATGTTTTCTCTGGCATAATTATGAGAGTTGAAAGAAATTTGTAAGATTTTTTTCCTGACTTTCTCCTTTCCTTTCTTTCTTCTACTTTTTTTCACACTTTTTTCTTGTTTTGAAATTATTTCAAACTTA
Organism: Acomys russatus; assembly: GCF_903995435.1. Classification (NCBI taxonomy): domain Eukaryota; kingdom Metazoa; phylum Chordata; class Mammalia; order Rodentia; family Muridae; genus Acomys; species Acomys russatus. The sequence goes on from NC_067138.1 coordinate 17,859,131, forward strand.
TAGAAAAGTTGTAAATGTGTCATAAAAAGAACACTAGCAGATTAAAAAAAAAACCCTGGGTTTAATAGGCTTGGCTTTGTTTTATTTCCAAACATTAAGCCGGTCTGCTAGACTTTGAAGCAGCTGGGCTCAAATTCTGGAGAGAGATGGAAAGACAGGCCCATGGCTAATGCTGCTGACACAAGAAAAGGGCACGCATGTCCTGTGTTAGGCCACGAGGGTTCACCCACTGCCCCCATCCATCTCAACTAGTGTAAACCTTAAATGCAGCTTAATTTTATTTAGAATGCCTAGGCTTTCTTTCAGAATCCTTATCAAGAAAGATTGGGCTAGGTTTTATTTTATTGTGTAAAGCATTTAAAACATTTTGTTTTGAAACAGACTGAGAGACAAACAGAAACACACACACACACACACACACACACACACACACACACACACACACACACACTGTGGGTTGAGGAGATGTTCAGTTGATAAACTGCTTGATACCCAAGCGTGGGGACCCAAATGTGGTCCCTACAACCCACGGGAAAAGTTGCTGTAATGGTATAAACCTAGATTTTGCGAGGCAGAGACAGGCAGACTACAGGGCCTCACTGGCCAGCCAGTCTCATCTAATTGGTGGCCCAGGTCCCAGTGAGATACCCTGTCTCAATAAACAAGGCGACAATTCCTGAGGGACGACACTCAAAGCATGTATGTATGTACCCCCCACACACATATAAAGGATAAAATACGCCTACAATGTAGTAGTAGAAACTAGCTTGAATTAATCAGCATTCCTTCACCTTACATGATTACACTTTTGTTGTTGTTGATGAGAGTACTTAATATCTATGCTGCCAGCAATTTTTATAAATATAATAATTTTCATTGGTATAGTTATTATTATTATTATAATAATATAATAGATCTCTTGAATTTAATACTTCTATCTAATTAAAATGTCAAATCTGTTGGTCAACAACGTCCCCATCTCCCTTCCCCAGGCCCTGGTTAATCGCCATCTGTAGTTCTTTGAATTAAATATTTCCACATATGAGCAAGATCATGTAATTGTTTTTCTTCTTGTGCCTGGATTATTTCATTTAACATAATCTTCAGGTTCATCCATATTTTTTTCAGATGACAACCTTTCGTCCTTCCTTCCTTTCTTTCTTTTTCCTTTTTTGGGAGTATTGAAGACAGAACTCAAGGACTCGGACAAGACAGAGAAAAGTTCTAACCCTGAGCCTCATCCTCAGCTCCCCTCCTTCTGTTGAAGATTGTATAGTATTCCGTTGGGTATGTATCATGTTTCTGCATCCGTTCATCTGTTGATGGATACCTGGGAGGATTCCCTGCCTCGGGCTGTTGGGAAGTGAGTGCAGCAATGGATAATGCAGTCAGGTGCCGCTTTGTCGCACGGATTCCATTTCCCGTGGTCATTTAATCCAGCAGTGATGCTGCTGGGCCACACGGTGGTTCTATATTTAATTCTTTGAGGTGCTTCCGCACTGGTTCCCACAATGGCTGTGGGAATTTGTACTTCTACCAGCTGGGTATTTACTAGCTTTGCATATGGACTTCATTTGCGTTCTCATTATGCACATCCGGACAGGGTTTGGAAGCACTGGGGAAGTTGTGATACCATGCTGCTGTCGCCCCAGAACGAAGACAGCTGCTTTTAGGGTTGCAGTAGGACTGTAACACTGGGGAGGTTTAGAAGGATGTGATACCCCCTCCTGACTTCAGACTGTAGTTCAGTGGCTTCTTTCTTTTTTTAGGGGACCCAAGAATGTCATTTGTAGCATAGTTTCCGGGTACGGATGACTTCTGGTCATGGCTTGCATTTAATGATCTTGTATCCTCAATCTTTTAAAATAAGGATGAGCCTTCAGCTCTCTTCGTCTTCTACAGTGCCAACAGGTTTTGAAGAATGCAGGCTGGTTACTTTTCCAGGCAGAATTCCTGTGTGTCAGATACTTTATTCTGATTAAGACCAGGAAAGGAGGGCATGCTTATGATTCAGTGCCATTTAGTACCATCCCCAATGTCCCAGTGAAATCTTTTCTTTGAAAGCAGTGGGAGCCACCCACACTTGGCTGACACCGAGAGAAGGAATGCCCACAGTACCTGTTAGTACATGTTAGTTTATAGTTTCAAAGACAATCCAAACACCACTCCTAACCAAGCCACGTTACCTAAACTAAGTCACACGACCTACAATCTTTCATATTGTTTTTCGGTCCTGCCAGATAGTGTATGGACAGCTTTGCTTTGAAATGTGCTCTTTTTGGCATGCCTCTGTCTGGAAGAAGGATCGATGACAGCACAGTCAGTGAATGCAAAGAAAGGAGTCTGAGTTATACGCAGAGTGGGTGGTTACAGCAGGAATCCCCGTGCCTGGTACCCCTGAGATGAGCGCGAATGGAAAATAAATACCAGGAGAGGGATGGTCCCTGGTGAGAGGGCTGTTTCAGATCAGAAGTCTCCAAATGTAGTCATAGAAGCAGGCAGAGGTTCTGGAAGCCTTCTTCTATATGAAGTGTTTTTATAGTAAAGAAAAAAAAGTGTGTAGAGATGTAAAATCAATTTAAAGTAGCATAGGCAAAAAGAATTTATTGGGTCCTTTTAGGCTTCAGGAAGGGTTGGTCTACAGGCTGATACACAACACCACTAGGTGGTTTTCCCAGCTCTGCTGTCCATCTGTGCTGGCTTCTTACCTCTGTTTGGATAGGATGATACGTTCTGTAATGAAGAATGCTCACTATCTCAGAAGAAAAGATAGTTTAGACCTTCTTTCCCAGTTTAGTCCTGCAAATTGGACTCTGAATGGCTTTGTTAGAGGTGAAAGCGCACCACTAGATTATTACTGTGTTTGCAGGAAGGGCTATGCTGGCTTGCCTGGCCACACACTTAGGACTCACTGGGAAATCAGTGGCAACTGCCCAGTCAAAAACATGTTAATGGAAGATAAAAATGAATATTCAGATCTGGGTGTGGTGGCACATGCCTGTAATCCCAGCATTTGGGAAGGCAGAGGCAGGTGGATCTCTGTGAGTTCAAGGCCAACCTGGTCTACAAAGTGAGTCCAGCACAACTAAGGCTACACAGAGAAACCTTGTCTTGAAAAATGGGGGAAAAAAAAAAAAAGAAAGAATATTCAGTGCAGCTATGGTGCAGTGCCAACATCGGTTTAATGACATCTCTGTCGCTGAATGAAGAATTGGAGATTAAGTGCCTAAGATACCAGGCTTCAACTCTAACTTGCCCTGCTATTGGCTAGTTCTTTGTCACGGTTGTTTTCTTCCGGGTTGACTCTCTTTAGCTCTCAGAGGGAGAAAACAAATAATACTGCATCAGTGGGAGTTTTACTTGCAAACAAGAATTCACTTTATTTCAAACTATCTCAGAAAGGCCCGTTAGGGGACAGTAGATGGCTCGTAGGATGCCCAGAGGTCCTGAAAGACCGGACCCCAGGGTACATTTCTAGGAGTAATTTTTGAAGTTGAGGAGTTGCTGCTACTAAACCATTCTAGATGCAATGGTATGGACGCTGCTCAAGCACTTACCTGAGAAACCTATCGCTCTACTGTCAATCATCTAGGCAAAGAAGACACCCCCAGCACAGCTGTTTCCTGAGTCAAACTCTCGCATAGGTGTGCCCTAGTGATAGAACTGTGTTCACATGCCATGGTGGCTTCAGGACACACAACCTGTGGGCTCCTCTCCTCATGTCTTAATGCTGAGATGCTACTGCAATCTCAAAATCTTAAAAAAACAAAAACAAAAACAACCCAATAATTTTATTTTATATCTCTGTGCCTGAGTGTGTGTGACTGTGTGGCATGTGTGCACAGGAGCCCTCAGAGGTCAGAAGAGCCCTCAGATCATAGAGTTATAGATACTTGGGTCAGAACTAGAGTTACAGATGGTTGTGAGCCAACATACGGACACTGGGAACAGAACCTGGCTCCTCTCAATGAGTGGTAAGTATGCTTAACCACTAAGCCACCTCTCTAGGCCCCTCAAATCTTGAATCATACCTGCTTTGTCTTTGGACTTGTGTTTGTAAGTGAAGTCTGATGGGACAATGGGGCCATATATGTACAGGGATGACACGCTGAACTGTAGACACGAACATGTGGACTCAGGCTCCTAATCATGAGGGTGGCGAGTGCAGCTGTTACAAAAGGCTGGCTGGGGGCTCTCTAGCGTGGGTGGGCTAGGAGCATCTTTCTTGATGGCTCTGAGATCTAGAGGTTTACAGTCTGGGCTTCCAAAGCCAGAGGCTTATACTTGTAAGACTTGAGAGCTAGGGGCCTATGGCTCCAAGCTTTTGACAAAGGGGACTTATTGCTCAGGGCTCATTGTACTGGGGTTAGAGTGCCAACAGCCAATGGTGACAGTAACAGCTCTTTAGTGCTGACTCTTCAACCCTTGGAGGGTCTTGAACTCTTCTAGAAACTGGAACCTTGTGATTTACAGTTCCGCCTGAGGTTTTTGCTGCCTCAGGCCTCCACACCCTCAGTTTCCCCACCATGTCTCAATTTTCAGTATTTTCTTCATCCTTCTGTCAAGTGAAATTCTTAAGAAAAAGCCACGCCCAAATTAAACAGCCTACAAAAATGACTGGTTGATTGGAGTGTCAATGACTTGTAGAGAGTTTGGAATGCTGCAGGCCCAGAGTTGAATGTCACATGAGCTACATTAGCCCCACCCTCACGCAGTCATTTACTGCCTACCTCTGTGTGTTACCTAACATTTTTGTGACTATTAGGGAAATCTTTTTAGAATGAACCTTCCATTAACCTAAGGGCTAATTATGTCATCAGATAGCATCTGAGCCCCATAGTAGACACCTCCCTGCTTGGCTCTAACCTACCTATATTCCACCAATGGGTTTCAAAAGTGTTTTTGCTCTATGGTTTTCTTTGTTTGATGGTATTTGGAATAGCTTGACTCTGTGCTCTCAGGCTGTGGCCTCTAGTGTTTGGAGCAAGAATAAACTCTCTTTGAACACATTTACCCACTGAGCCATCTTGCTGGCCCCTCTATGGAACCCCACCTTCTGTTCTTACAGTTTGGAGCTCTGAGAATCTTCACTCAGCGGGGGATTGGGACAGATGTTGGGACTCCAGGTAAAACTGGTAGAAGAAAGAAGGAGAACAGGAAGATATAAGTGAGGGGATAACAATCAGGATGTAATGTACATAAATTATTTAAATAAAAAAGAGAAAAAAAGATTAAAAAAAAAAAAAAAGAAATGGAGGCTTCTTGGTCGCAGTGACTCCAGGAATTCTACAGCCACCTTCTTGCTGCCACTGCCAGGCTTGGAAGTCTGAAATTTTTAAAAAGTTTTTGGGTTTTTCTTTCTTTTTTTTTTCCAAAGCAAATATTAGCTATACGTAATAATGGGCTTGATTATGACCTTTTGTACATGTACATAATGTGTTGTGATCATTTTTGTTCACTCCCTGGTGTCCTTTCTTGTTCTCTCCTACTTCTGCTAGTCCCTTTCCTCTCAACTAGCCCCTCTTCTGTTTGGCTGTCTCTCCTCCCCACTCCTCATCCTGTGTGTGCGTGTGCATGCTTGTGTGTGTGCGTGAGTGTGTGTGTGCATGAGTGTGTGTGTGCATGTGTGTATATCTGTGATGTGTGCATGAGTGCATTTGTGTGTGTCTGTGTGTGCACGTGTGTGTATGTGTGTGTGTGTGTGTGTGTGTGTGTGTGTGTGTGTGATGCCTGTGCATATCTGTGTGTGTCTGTGTGACATTAGGGCTGCTTACAGGAGCATGAGTGACTGCAAGATTTTGGGAACCTTACTCGTGGCTACACCACTCAAGAAAATATCTCTCCCACCCCTATGAATCATAAACTGAATATAAATCCGCACGAGGTAGTAGGGCCCCATGAGCCCCTCCCTTTCTGTGACGGGATGTTGATGGGTCTAATTCTTGCATGTCTTGTGCAATGACCCCAACTGATGTGAGCTCAAGAGCGCAGGTTAGGCATGGTGGCATATACTTTTAATTTGAGCATACACGAGGCAGGCAGATCTCTGTGAGTTCAAAGCCAGCCTGGCTTACACAGTGACTTCTAGGCCAGCCGGAGCTACGTTGTGAGATGTCACTGTGAGGAGCCCTGCCCCCACCTTCTCTGCCTCTTCCATTCTTTCTGATCCTTCTTTGGCAAAGTTCTCTGAGCCCAGCAGAGTGGGTGGTACTGATATTCTGTTTATGGCTGAGCCTTCCACAGACGTTCTCAGTACTTTGACAAATAAGGAGTCGTTGATATCAATGACAGTTGCAGAAAAAGAACCTTCTCTGACTAAAACTGAGAGTAACACTAATCTAAGAGCACAGGCGTAGCTATTTAGGGGCAGTTTTATAGGCACACCCTGTCTGCTTAGCAAAATGGCTGTAGCTTTCCCAATTAGAATACATGACATATTTTAGGTTTATTTATTTTATTTTTTATGTACATGAATGTTTTTCCTACATGCATGTATGTATAACACATGTGTGCTTGGTGCCTTTAGAAGTCAGAAAAAAGGCATTGGATCCCTTCAAACTGGAGTTATAAATGGTTATGAGATACCTTGTAGGTGCTAGGAACCGAACCCAGGTCCTCTGCAAGAGCAACAAGTGCTTATAACCATTGAGCCATCTTTCCAGCCACAGCATTCCCAACCCATGGGATTTTAACTGGATTTACAGTGTCAGATGTGAATTCCCTCTTATGAAATAGGCATAAAAATCCAAGGAGAAAATGGTTGGTCACCCCTATAATAACTTTGCCACTATTGCACCAGTAAGCACATCTTGGTCCTTGGTGATGCTGCATGCAGGGTCCACAGCTGAGTAATGCTGTTGATGACAAATGTCATACGCCTGCATAGCACCTTCCAGCGTTGTGAGGACTAGATTCTAGCACAGTACCAGCACGACTCCTCCATGTTCTGCCACCAAGGTACATGCTGTCTTCAGCAGTAAGGTCTTACCATCGAATTCTGGGGGACAAGGACCAGCAGTGCAATTACTTGTATAGTTTTGGGATCTCAGAAACCTTCCAATAACTTATAGTTACACAGCCAACCTCTAGCACTGTGGAAGACTCAGGTTTTGTTTGCTGTTTGTACAAACCAGCTCTGCCTACTCTAACCATGATTGAGGAGACAAGTAAGCCATCACCCACTTGGGAGAAGCCTTCATTAATATTACATTATATTCATAAATGTTATATTAATGTCACAATATATGGAAGAGAATTCTCTCATAACTAACCTGAAAAATAAGGGAAAACAGTCTATTTGTATAGCTAGAAGAGGGATATGCCATGCTCAAGCATGCATTTTAATTTCACTAATCATAGCCTTGCATGTACATGGTATATATTTTGTCCATCATAAGCCTTACATATGAGCCAGTCATAGGTTTCACATGTGCGTCAATAACAGACCTCATATAGGTATGCCTCCTTTCTTCCATCACAAGCATCTTGCTAGGTCACTAGGGGACGTGCTCACCCTTCACCCTCAATGAGAAGAGCTTCAGGGTCATCTAGAGTTCACAAAGGCTTGTCTTGCCCAGATTCGAGTCTTCCAAAGCCAGTGCTAGTTGCCTGCAGCAGTCATGGCTGGAGCAATGTCTGAAGCTTAGCTTCAGGACCTGTGGCTTCAACAATGTCTGTGGCAGCACTCATCCTAACAAAAGAGAGCAGGCTCCCCAGTGTGGTTACTGAGAGGCCAACCCAGATGGACTTTCTGTGATAGCCTGGCCACTTGCCAAAGAAGTCATTCTCCACTCGAGGCAGCCAGGCATAGGGAAGAGGGTGAGTGATCTGTCAATCAGATAGCTGAGCAACTTGACCGTGACAGCTTATTCCAAAGGGAAAATCAGCAAATGCACCTGCAATAAAGGCTTATCTCAGAATCAGCATTGTTGTCAGTACTTAATAGTGCTTAACCCAGAGCTAAAGCCCCCGGGGGAGGACTCAGTTCCTGTGATGGGCTCACACTAAGCCCTTGGTTTGGATGACCAGTATTTAAGCCCTTACCTGGAAAAGTCCAGCGAGCCCAGGTAATTGCCTGACAGGGCTCTGGGACCACATTGTCATCAACAGCAGCAGCCAAAGAGGGAACAGGGGAAGGAGGAAGAAGAGGAGGAGATAAAGCAAGAGCAGTGGTGCTGAGGTAGTAAGAGTTGGCCCTGTGAGAGAAAAGGGGCTTCACGTGGGTTAAGACAGAAACAGGGTGTCCTTATAGCATCTGCTCCAGTATTAACTCTCTGGTCTGAGAGATGAGTAAACCATTACAAATAGAAACACAGACATTGGCATCGCAATAAAGCCCATCAGGGAATTGTTAGAACTTCTTGAATGGCTTAGGATTTGTGGTTTTGAAAATGGTATTTGTGCCAGGCAGTGGTGACACGTGCCTTTAATCCCAGCACTGGGGAAGCAGAGGCAGGCGGATCACTGTGAGTTCAAGGCCAGCCTGGTCTACAAAGCAAGTCCAGGATAGTCAAGGCTACACAGAGACACCCTGTCTCAAAAAAACCAAAAAACAAATAAATAAATAAAATAAATAAATAAATAAAAAAGAAAATGGCCATTGTAAATGAAATATCTACAAGGTTAAAAACAGAAGTTAAATTCAGATAGCCAAATCTGATTTACAAAATAAAAGTCTCCCACTTTCATATGAAGCATTGGATGAACCGCATGCCACAAGGATGATGACTTTTTGATGCTCAGAACGTGTCTTTAGGTGTTCTGGACTGCATGCAGGTGTGAAACCACTTTCACTTTCCTCTGCAATGGCAACCAGTTGCAGGGCACATCAGAGGAAACATTCAAATTATATTGTATACATTTTCTTTGAAAATTAAATTCAAACTTATACAAACCAATTTGTATGAAGAGTTAAACTGATTTGAAAAAAATTGATATTCAAGAATCATTACCTTGGAAATACTAAAATTTGTGTTTAAAAAAAAAAATCACAGGGCTGGAGAGATGGCTCAGTGGTTAAGAACACTGTCTGTTTTTCCAAAGGTCCTGAGTTCAATTCCCGCAACTACATGGTGGCTCATAACTACCTATTCCCTCTAATACTCTCTTCTGGTGTGCAGGTGTACATGCAGATAGAGCACTCGTCTACATAAAATAAATAAATAAAATCTTTAGAGCTGGGCCATGGTGGCACACTCCTTTAATCCCAGCTCTCAGAGAGGCAGATGCAGGCGGATCTCTGTGAGTTTGAAACTAGCCTGGTCTACAAAGAGAGTTTTCAGGGCTATTACACAGAGAAGCCTTGTCTTGAAAAAGAAAAAAAAAAAGAAAAAAAAGAAAGAAATTATAGACTAGAGATTTAGTTTAGTGGGAGAGTATGTACTTTAGCAGGTGCAGAGTTGTAAATTTGATCCCAGCATTTAGGCAGGGGTGGGTAGTAGTTAAAAAAAAAAAAAAGACAAACAAACCAAAAACCCCACAAACAGACAAAAAAGCAAAAACAACATAGTTTTTTTTTCAAAAAACACAAGAAAAAAACAAACAAAAAACAAACAAACAAACAAACAAAAAAAAAAATCAGAAATTTACCCTCACGTTTTCACACCAGGAAACATTCTTATGAAAAATGGGATTTGCAAAAAGTCCTTTTGAAAGTTCAAATTATAAGGCATTGTTTGGGTCATTGTTTTCAATGATACCAGCTGAAAGCGATGCCACTTGAGTGCAGTGGGGTCTCCTAGGCTATTGTCGTTGTTTTCAGGGATCCTCCCAGAACGTGATGGCAAGACCCTATTGCCTTAAGGTGGAACATGAAGGAATGAAGCTCATACTGACCTGTGAGCTCCGGCGCTGCTGTCTGACTTTCTTAGGGCCTGAATCTCCTGAGGGAGGAAAGCAATGTACAGTCTTACCCAGCCTGGGGGCTGCAAGCCCAATAGCGAGTGCACGCCAGTGGTTTCTATCCTTACACACACATTAACACTCCTCTGGAGACAGACACATCCTGACCTGCTGAGTGGTTGTCCAAGGATGAGACCATGGCCTCAAGCACTTGCTTCCTCTGTGTGATGTCACCACACCCATCCCTGCCGTGGATAGGCCAGCCTTACTTCCTCTTGGTTTTCTGAAGCTCCTCTTGCTGGTGCTGTGTTTATATCTCAGGTCTGTAGGCTCAGGTGCTACCACATCTTCAGTGCCAGCCGGGGTGTCTGAGGTCACCATTGCTGCCGCTGTCCCGCTGTTGGACATGGGGAGGGGGTGGGGAAATGTCTCCATGAACAGTGTGTGTTTCCATGAATACTCATGTGTGGGAGACATGCAAGATGTCTTTCCTTTCTGTGTCATCGGGGCATCCATAGAAGCTCCAAAGTCTTTGTCAGCTCATGGTCTCTTCCAAGGGCATCACAGCCACTTTTAGTTGGGCTAGCAACACAGCACCTGTCGTCAGCTAGGACTGATGGGCCCAAAGTCCGTTTTCATCCTTTCCTTTAATTTGCCAACCCAGGGGGAAAACTCACTTTCAAAGATGCATTGAGTTAGCTTATGTTTGACCTGAAATTATCTCTGTACCTTGAATCCCCTCTTAGTACACACACACACACACACACACACACACACACACACACACACACACACACACATATATATATATGACCTTTTGTTTTTAACAATGGCTGTATCGTAGCCAATCATAGCAGCCCGCTCATCAGACCATGTCCAAATAAGGCAAGTACTCTGTTGGTAACAAGTCAGGCTACTTGTGAATGTCACCTCCCTATTTAGTCTATATACACTGCCTAGGGAGCTCTCTGAGCTTGTAATGGTTCTCCTGTGTTTGTTTCTCAATTCATGACCCATTCATTCATCGCTCAACCGAGCTCTCAAGTGTTAATTGTCTAATGTTTTCTTTCAACACAGGAGTGTCTGTCTCGGTACAGTACATCTCCCTTGTGCAGATGTCGCTGCCATTTTCTCAGAGATGTACTAAGCATGCCCTTGGCGTGCTGTTTTCACAGTGTTACAGCGTGACAGAGTTGCCACTCAGGGCATTTTACTGTGCTAGCTCTCTGTGGCTCCTCCACACCCTGGTCACCACACTTTCTGCTTTACATTCTCCAGGCCTCCCTGATTCATGGAAGACTGGAGTTCTGGAAGGGCCACCACTTACCACTCAATTCAGCCCTTTGGTGCCAGCTGTAGGAGGCATTCCACAGCAGTCTCCCTGAGCAGGAGATACCCATCCACTAAGCCTTTGCTATTTCGTTGTTGTTGTTTGTTTTTCAAGACAGGGTTTCTCTGTGTAGCCCTGGCTGCCCTGGGTTCGCTTTGTAGACCAGGCTTGCCTCGAACCCACAGAGATCTGCCTGCCTCTACCTCCTGAGTGCTAGGATTAAAGGCCTGCACCCCTGCTATTTTTTAACCTGAGCAGCCATCCAGACCTGTTCATCTTCTTCCTGAGAAAGTATGCCCATTATGCTCCCCGGGAAAGCACAGTGGGGAGAATTGTCCATCTCACACTCAGGGAAAGAGGCCATTGGAACACACGTGTGCGTGTCATGGAGCCCAAGGCCCGCGGTTAAGAACTCTGTGCCCAGGAACCTCCCTTGTTGATTGGTGGCTGAGGTGGTGTTTCCTGGGTCCTGACTCAGGGTTTGTCTGCCTCCCTTCATGCTGTCCCACCACTGCTAGGACTAGAAGCAGGTGTCCCGGGGATGCCATTTAGTGAGGTCTCACTAAATGTGACAACATCTGAGGCTGAAGCTGTCACAGCAGGGACTAGTCAGAAAGATCAGGCCAATCTAGAGGTAAAACCGGGGAATAATTTGGCTGAGATGGAGAAGGGACAAAATTAAAATATTGCTTCAAATTAGGATCATGAAAGGAAAGCCTGTTTGGATGCTTTTTTTTTTTTTTTTTTTTTAAGCAAGAAGAAACAAGGCAACATACTTGGCGTTGGCACTCACATGCACACTTATGAGTGTAAATGTGTTTTCATGAGTATTGGTTGTAAGTTCTGGGCAACTCATGCCATGGCATCCATCTGGCCTCAGATTCCTCAGTTATAAAATAGGGATAATTTCTGTAGTCAGTTAATAGGGATACTGTGGGGATTAAATGGGATAATTTATACATAGGTCTTGGAGTAGCGCCTGTCACACATAAACACGAGCTCTTAGTGTCTCATCAGACAGTGCCAGTGATCGATGCTTTTCTGGCTGTTGAGTTTTCTGGGACTACTTGCTAACAGGCTCCTCATTGGCCGTCCAAGGCTAACACCTAACTGTCTAGATTGCGTTCCCACCCTCTGCTATTTAGAAAGGGACAAGCTCGTTTACCAGGCTCACTTTTGTAAGGATGCCTGCTTCTCTCACCTCCTGGCTTTTGACAGGATTTGCTCTGCTCAGGTATTTTCTGACCATAGCTTCTCTGCCTCCCACTAGATGATTCTTTCCTAAGGGAAGATCCCTAAGGTCACAGTCCTTGACAGAAAATGGTTTGACTTAGAGGTCTTTATGTTTGCAAGGGCGTGTCAATGCTTCCTATAAGGTCAACTTCAGCTTAGATGACTTAGCCTAACTTCAGGGCACGAGTGACACAGGCTAGCCCAAGCTGTGATGTGTACTAGGTTAGGGGTACATATCAAATGCACTTAGGACCTAAAGAGGTCTTCAACTGAGGACTCATTTAATCAGGATGCAGCTTCGTTGTGAGCCTAGGAGCATGCGCACACACACCCAACACTGCTACTGCTTCAGCTTTTCCGTCATCAGTCTGAGCAGCCATCCCCGCTCCTGAGGGAACTTTCTCCAGGCTCCCTGGGAAAGCATGGTTGGTAAAATAGGAAGGCTAATCTGTCTCACCCCCTACCCCCACCCAGAGCCTGTTAGCTCCACTTCTGTGGAGAACCCTGAGTAAGACAGGACTCTGGTATCTGTGGCTAGTGCTCTCTTGAAGACTTTTGGACTTTATTAAAGTTTAATTTTTACTTTATGGGACAGGTCTCATTATGCAGTCCAGGTTAGGCTGGCCTCAAACTTAAAATCCTACCTACTCAGTCTCCAAATTAAAGAGAGTGTAGACATGTACCACCATGTCTGGTTTATTAAACAAAATTTCTGTATAAAGCAGTTTTTTTAATGCCCAAGCTTTTTATCTTTTATTAGCATACGATAATTGCATAAATAATGGGTTTTGTTTTGACATTTTTACATATACATAAATTAAGCTATTTTGATTTCTTTTTCTGATTATAAAGTCATGTAAAATATAGAAAATATAAGCACACATTATAAAGATAGTCATTGTAGCCATCTTGCTTTCTGTAAACCCATAAATAGTAGACTCCCCAAAATCTGGATCATGAAGGATGCAGGATATCAGTGCCCAGTATGCAGAAAGGAATGAATCCTGTCAGGTTTGATCCAGCTTCAATATCCAGTTCTTTTGTTCTGAAAACATATAATTTCTCACAAGCATTCTACAGTCCTAAAATTATAAGCGTATGAGGTGTGCAGGGTGCACAGAACAATTAAGGCTGGTTCTCTGCTCTTTGTATGAGCAGAATAAAGACATCTGTAAGTCTTCATTCATGCCATACAAAGAATGGCATCTAATAATAAGTCACAGGGATTCTTTAGCCAACAAGAAGCATTGTCTATGCATGGACATTCATGTCTCAGCCAGTCTCAGAGCTATTCCCATATAGTGGGATTAGGAATATAAGTCACCTGCTTGTTCTGCAGTTTAAATTCTTTACATCCCAATTGTAGTCCCCTCCCTCATCATCTTCTGATCTCACGCTCTCTTCTTCCTCCCCTAGCCCTCAGAAAGGGGGGGGGGCTTCTCCCCTACTATCTGATCTCAGCTCATCAAGTCTCATCTGTTCTACCTGTATCCTCTTCCTCTGTGGTCTGGCCAGGCCACCCAGCCAGGAAGAAGTGATCCACATTGGGGGACCAGAGTTCACATCAGAAGTAGTCCCTATGGCCCATATTGTGGGATGCACAAGGAGACTGTGCTGCCTATGTACTGCAACTGAGCTGAGTGTCTAGGTCCTCACCATGCACGGTCCTTGGTTGGTGCATCAGCCTCTGTAGCAACCCCCTCCTCCACCCAGATATTTTAAATGTATATTTTATTTATTATAACTTATTCGTATTACTTTCCAATTGTTACCCCTCCTTCTTATCTTCCCATTGCCACCCTCCCTCCCTCTTCTGCTTATTCCCCTCCATTAGAGCTCTGGAAACAGCTTATCATCAGGGTAATCTGCATCCCTTCCACTGTGTGCCCACTAGGCCATCTTGCCAAGGGGCAGTGACCAAACAGTGGGCACTCGAGTGCATGTCAGAGATGAACTTTTACTTTGTCTTTTTCCTAATGATATGAGCTGTAAGCATTTTTAAAAACATCATATAAATATAGAGAAAGATACTGGGCCTGTCCACTAACCTGTTTTTGTTGGAAGTTAAGGTTGACTCCTGGTTTATCACAAATAGCTCTGCACTCAAAGTTTCTGCACATAAATCATCATTGGCCTTTGAGTATTTCCTTAGAGAAGATTCTTTGGAGGGGAATTACAGAGAGCTTTCACTTCACAAACGAAAATTATGAAGAATGAAAGGGGAAACACAATAAATTAAATAAGCTGGGTTCCTTGCCTCATTTTAACCATGCAAATAAGAAATGCCTGTTCTCCTCTGGGACAGTGTACCAGGGAGGCAGTTAGACAAGGCATCAAGAAGACCAAATCAGGAGTCTCATCTGTACATAAAATTATGGGCCTTTGGAACTCTACCTGCTCCTCCACTGCATCCTGTCTCCTCCTGGATTCTCAGCAGACGTGTAAGGAACGACTGGGTTACTCTATCAGAGCAGCCTTTATAAATGACATGACGCCGAGGTGCCCCACTTGACTTCAGTTATCCCAAGATCTTTAGTCATTTGCACATACATGAGACCGTGTGTTAGTCAGCTTTTGCTGCCTCTGACAAAAGGTCAGAGGAAATGACTTAGAAAGAGACAGGTTGTATTTTGGCTCACAGGTTTCAGTACATGGTCACCTGGCTCCATTGCTTTTAAGTTTGTGTCAAAGCAGGAACATCATGGTAGAAGGGCATGGCTAAGCTGCTCATCTCAGCAGTCAGGAAGAAAGCCAGAGGAAGGCACTGGGCCAGAGATGTGCTCAAGGGCACACTCCCAGTGACCTGCTGCTTTCAGCTCATCCCTAAGCCTAACAGTTCATCGCCTGTGAACTCATCATGGTCTGATCGCTCAGTACCACCATCAGTTGAGACCAAGCTTTCAACACTAGCTCACTGAGGGACACACTGGATTCAAACCATAATGTACATTATGCTTTTTTTCTGGGCCTTCTTATGAAGATTCAGATTTGCCTTTAAAACCCATAGGTCATAGATGGGTAATTTTTGAGCAAAATTAGTTTAATTGTGAATAGTGGAGGTTCTTCTATTATTACATCAAGTAAAGGTAAATAGTATAGCAGTGTAATTCTTTCACGCAAATCACATCTACAGCTAGCTGATGCAACATTTGTATGTTGGCTCCATCATCACTAAGGACGATGGCTTAGTCCTGTCTCCCTCTATTGTCTCTACTTACATAAATGCCTATAACATACACAGTTAGTTACAGCTGGCTCTAAGGGGAAGTAGGGATTGCCCTGCAGCTGAAAATCAGTGTGCCATCCACAAAAGAGGAGAGGTTGAATGTTCTGCAAACCAACAGTCTCTCTCTGTCCTAAACCTGACTGTGCCTGTTAATTATCTTCAATAGACTTTAGAAACCAAAGAAAGAGTGTATGTGAGTGAAAGATGCAAAAATGCCATCCATAGGAGAAAGCTGTCTTCTGAGATTTCACGTCCTGAATCAGACGTAGTTAGAGCCTGAAGCTGAGTGTGGTGGCACAAGCCTTTAATCTCAGTACTAGGGAGGCAGAGGCAGGGGATCACTCTGAGTTCTACAGAGTGAGTTCCAATACAGCCAGGGCTACAAAACAGAGAGAGCTTGTCTCAAACAAAACGAAAGTAGCCACAGCATGGCTGCATCTAGAGCTGTAGTTAAATAAATGTATTATACAGTATAAACTACATCTATCAATATAAATACACATTTATAAAATATTAAAAATATCTTGCATTTTAAATTGGGTAGTAACATTTAAATAGGGCATGATCAATTATTTATACTTACCATGCAATTTTATTTTCTGGTTCATTTTTTTTATAGCTTTTTAATTGTGCTCTCCCATATGCAAATGGGAAAATGCATAAAGCATAAGTGTAACTTACTTTTTTTGGAGGGAGAAGGTTGGTTTGACACAAGATCTTGCTATGTAGCCTAGCCCGGCCTTGAATTCACAATCCTCCTGCCTCTACAGTCTAGAGAGATGGCTTTACTGGCTAGCACCACCATATCTACATGTGACTTCCTTTTAGCTAGGGTTTTGGTTGTTCATTATTCAGTTTGGCCTTCTCAGCAGCTCAGTGAGGAGGGAAGAGAAAACACAGGTGTCATCACCCGAGAGTCCTGAGCAGAGAGCATGTGACTGTCCCAACGCTCCAAGCCAGCGTGGTGCCTAGCTTGACCTCTGCCTCCTGCACTCAGGGCCCTCGGTATTCACATCTGTTGCTTTCCTTGGAGATGAGGTGAATCCTGTGAGACATGGCAGAAAGGGGTGAGTAGAAGTGAAGATGGAGAGGAAAGGCCACTAGTCACTGGTGTGTTTAAGAAGATAGCCCAGAGCCATGCACTGGGGGCAGCATGAATGAATCACCACTTGAAATAAACAGTGTCTCCTGAGAAGACCGTGCAAAACTGCTCTGCGAGATTTAAGGTTTTGCTATAAATGAGATGTGTGTGTGTGTGTGTGTGTGTGTGTGTGTGTGTGTGTGTGTTGGGGGCATGCTTGGCAGCCCTTTCTCCTTGTCACTATTTTTGGTTCCCTGTCTGAAGAAAGTTTTAGAGATTTCCTTATAAGGAGAAAAGAAAAAAAAAAATCATGCGATGACCTCGTGACCTCAGCCGTAGAGACTCTGCAGGAACACCCCTCAGTTATTAGCAGTTGGAAAGAACTGGCAGCAGTCTGTAAAAGCTTCTCACCCACCTGCAAATGGCAGAATAGTTGAAATCAGCTCAACAGCTTTAGAAAGTGGTCTCTGAAAACTTGGTGCCAACATTTCAGATACGGAAGGCTCTGGGGACTGGAAAATAGCACACCCACTTTACTGGCCTAAGTCGGAGAACCTGGGGGATGGATGCAAATCTACATGTTGAGCCACTGTTCCTTGTTTTCCTGTACACACAAGTCCTGGATGGATGTCTGTTGGGAGAGAGAACGGTGTGAAAACACAGGGTGAAATAACCAATTTATTAGCTGGCATAGCATATATGATGCACTTTGCAGACAAATGGATTAAACTAGAAAAGATCATCCTGAGGGAGGTGATCCAGACCCAGAAAGACACATGTGGTATATACTCAGTGTTCGCTGTTCTGAGGAAAGGATTACAAGGAAGAAGTGAGGGAGGAGAGACCATTGTGTACTAGAAAGAAAGCTGGGCGTGGTGACACAGGCCTTTAATCCCAGCACTCAGGAGGCAGAGGCAGGTGGATCACTGTGAGTTCAAGGCCAGCCTGGTCTACAAAGTGAGTCCGGGACAGTCAAGGCTACACAGAGGAACCCTGTCTCAAAAAACCATTAAAAAAAAAAAAACCAGAAAGAGGATCCAGGGCTTCTTTCAAAAGATGCTTTCTTCAGTGTCATATCTTCATGAGGATTGTCACACCAGTGTGCCTTTAGGATAGATTATTTACTCATAAACTGACTCCAAATAATGCATATGTGATGGTTAATGTTTGTTCTAAAGTTTATTGAATTTGAAATCACCTAGGAGATGCCATCTCTGGGTATGCCTGTGAGAACTTCTTCAGAGAGGTCTAACTGAGGAGGGAAAACTCAGGCCCTGAGGTGGTGTCCCAGACTGACTAGAAGAGAGAAGAGAGCTGAGTACCAGCGTTCATGATGTTCCACTTCTCGACTGCAGGCATGATCTCACTTTCTTGGTGCCACAGCCAAATCCACTCTCACCGCCACACCTTCCCTGCCCCGACGGGGACGCGCCTCAAACTGCGATCCACCACAAACCTTTCTCCCTTAAGCTGCTTTTGTCACAGCTCCAAGAAGATAACTAACACATTATGACAGAGCACTTCATGAAAAGCTCGTTACATATGATCAAGGACTTTTAAAATAGCATGACCCATCCAACTTATCAGCTTTTGTTTATTACGTTTCCTTACACCATCTTTGCATTGACTGGGGTGTGGTGGTGGCAAAAAAATAAAAAGATGGGGGCAGCTAAAGTTCTCTTGTTCCTCAGAAGTCATTAGATTCGGCTACTAACCTTCCTCTGTTTGGCTGAGCATTCCTAATATTATGCCACTTCTCCAAGCGTGAAACACCCATCACTATAATAACACCCTCATAAAGAACCACTCTCTGAAAGGCGTTCTTCCAACGTCATAAGGTACCCTAATCCTCAAGGCTTCAAATGCTTTATTGGGTTGCAGATGTTCACACCTCTGGCTTATTATGGAAATAGAGGTGATACAGCCTGTGAGTACCCGCTCTGACCATTGACAGGAAGCCTCATTCCTTTAGGCTGCCTCCTATTAGCTGGGCTCACATAATCACAGACTAGCAACTCCCCCTCTTTGCAGTGTGTCTACTGGCTCTCTCTCTCTCTCCCTCTCTCTCTCTCTCTCTCTCTCTGCCTGCCTGTCTGTCTGTCTCTTTCTCTGTCTCTACCTGCCTGCCTCTCTCTTTCTCTCTCATCCTCCTAGAGTTTCAAGGGCGGGTATTAGGACTGTTCCGGATACGTGGGGGAAGACCATCTAGGCATGGGGCAGGAGTCATCATAGGTGTGTATTTTCTGTTCACCTGGATGCTCTACTGGCATCACAAACCCAATGTGTCCATCAATATGAGCCTTTTGGTCCTCTCTTCCTGGTCCCCTGACTCATCCCTGGAGCTACACTTGCTACTCCACCCGCTTCAGAAGACCCACAGTCACCAAGTCCCACGACTCTGCTTCCTGACTGCCACCACCATACCTTGCCTTCAGCTTGTCTTCTGTACTATGGTATGGATATTTTCTCCAGCACATACATGTTTAATTTCAGGGATTTATCTATGGAATGGGAAGCAACATGCTATAGTAACTGGCTTCTGGTTGTCTCTGTGTTAAAGTTGTATCTTCTCTGGTGCTTTTGGAAGGCAATAGAACTTTTTTCCCCCTCTCTTCACCTTTTGATTAATAAGTCAGAGATAACTGGGGAGCATTGGTTAGCTCAAAGTAGAGGTTTTTTTTTTAGGTTGATAAATACAGGTTATGATAGAAATTGATTTAAGTACAGAAGTCTGAACTCACTAAGGTAGGAGGTAGGAGCTAAGATGGCAGCTCAGAAGGAATAACGTGTATTTGACTTGCGTAGGGTTCAGTCCCCAGCACCACGAATATATACATCAAAGGGTCCGGCGGAAGTGGTTCGAACGTGAAATGCTCCCCCCAGAGGTCCACATCTTTGAACTTTTGTTGCCTGGGTTGGTCGTGCTGTTTGGAAAGTTGTAGCGTCTGTGTGAGGCAGAGATCTCCCGGGGGGGGGGGGGGCGAAATGGACCACTGTGAGAGGGCCCAGCCCCACTTCCTGTCCTGTCTTCACTCAACTTCCTTACTCTCCTGTTCCCATGCCCTCCCTGCCAATGAGCAAAGCACCGAGTTCCGTAGCCTTTAAGGTCACCGGGGGGCATGCTCTTGAAGGGACTTATGGGCCCCGGGACCTTTATTCTCTTCTGCTTCTGGGTCACAAAGTAAGCTCTTTTTCTGCCACACGATTCAGCCAGGATATGCTGCCACAGGCCCAAATCCACAGGACTGGACTGAGAAGCCCAAACGGTCCTCCACGTAATGCGACCCTCTCAGGTATTGATTGTAGTGGCAGAAGGTTTTAGCGTGGCAGGGTGCGTCTTAGTGGGCTGATTCTGCCCACCACCCTGAGACACCACGGCTTCTCCTACTTAAGCCTCCTCCTACTTTCTTGCACATGGTTCCAGCTAGTCACACTGACCACCTTCGATGGCAGATGCCTCTCCCACCAGGTTGTTCTTGGTGAGGGTCTCACTCAAATACGCACCTAAGAACATCTTGGCTCCCAGACTGCTGCAGTATTGTCCCCCAAACATAACCAACCTGAGCACCATGTCCTGTCTGTTCACTTGCCTTTGCCTCTCTCCCTTGGTCAGAAAGTATTAGATAGCTGTTTATCATTGTATTTCCCTTGGTTAGAACGTATTAAGTACCTGTTTATCTTTGTATTCCTCCTGTAGTTCCCTTTCTCCCAGGAGGTTCCACCTCTCCCAGGATCACAGGTCTTTTGGCTGAGAAAGGTGGAACACAAAACTGAGATCCAAGCCAAGGTCCATGCCGCGGAGGTGTAGGAGACAAGATTTCTTAGCAGTAAACTGTTACTGCTCTTTCAGCTAGGCTGCCAACACCAGGTCAGGTGGCAGCGGGGAGCTCAGGGCTCCAAAACCCAAGCCAGGTGACCAGGGCCTGGCCAGACTCAGGTGAGTCGGTGGCTGCTTTGGGAATAGCCAGTAATGGTGGCGTGGAACTCTGAAACCAAGAAGAGCTGGGAGCCTGGTTTGATTCAAGCGGACAGAAGCAGTCAACCCTGGGGCAGGGAGAGTCCAGTGCTGAATTCATGGGGATTAGGCGAGCCCTTCTTTCTCCAGAATAAATGGCAAGTCTCAGACGATCTTTGATGAAACAGATGATGCTGGCCTGTTAATTTCATGGCAAACAGGAACATATAAACCTTGAGCAGTGGGAGGGGTTTTGAGAATGAATATGTGTCATTGGCTGGGACTAGGAAGCTGGCAATGCTGTATTTGCATGGGGGAAAGATAACAGAGACAAGCTCACATGACTGGCCACCTGTAGCCTTGAGTGACCACCTGTAGCCACCTCAGGGTTGCGTCTTATGCTCCTGTGGCAGGCACGGAAAGAAAGGAGAGAGCTGTGTTTCACATCTTCCATTCTCGGGATGAGATTTAAATCTCAAGTGTGAGATTTCAGAGGTTGGAACACGCTTGAATCTTGCTAGCCCCGTGCCAATTCCCCTGGAGGCATGGCCCATAAGCCCCACATTCGCGTCCCTACAGTAAAGTCTAAAATAAAAGACATTTATTTTTTTCATTTGGAAGTTATATTTTTAATAAAACCCCTAAGATTTTAAGGGAAACTTCTTTCTTTATGTAGACCACAGGGGCTCATTCTCAGCAGCGTTACAGGGGCTTTACCCTTATCTGATCTTTAGGGACTCGTCCTCAGCTGCACTTCTTAGAAACCTGTTGATATGGTTGTAAAAATATTTTTTTTTCTTTTTTCTTTTGAGACAGGGTTTCTCTGTGTAGCCTTGGCCATCCTGGACTCACTTTGTAGACTAGGCTGGCCTCAAACTCACAGCAATCTACCTGCCTCTGCCTCCTGAGTGCTGGGATTAAAGGCATGTGCCACCACACCTGGCTGTAAAAAGATTTTTTTTCAGAGCACTGAGGCTTTTCACCATGCTTGGGTTTGAGTCAGCTACAGGATCTTATTTTGATTAGAGAAAAACTAGAGCCAGGAGCTTGAATAATTTTCTCTAATGAATAATACCTCCCCACAATTTATAGAATGATGGGTCAGACTAGCAGCTAATTTATAATTACAGTGAGCAAATTCCAGTGCCTCAGACAAATTGTAGCCCATAGATTAGATAAGCATTCACTGTGCCCCATGCTGTTAGAGGAACGTTCCATTCCAGAGAGGGGTCATTTGTCTTTCAGGACCATCCTACAGGAACATGCAGCTGTCTTCTGTCCCCAGAGAAAGCACAGCCAGGGGCATGTCCCAGAGGCTCCAAACATTCACAGGACACTTCCCTCTCTGGAGTAGTCTGTGTTCTTTGTGATGAAGTGACTACTGCAATTAAAAGCCCTCTCCCTGAGTTCGAGCCAGTCTGCTCTACAGAACGAGTTTTAGGCAGCCAGGGAGGGCTACACCGAGAAACTCTGTCTTGGGGAAAACAAGACCAACAAAACCCTCTTTTCCTGTCCATCTCTCTATGTATGATTAGTACCTGCTGTAAGATTTTCTCCCAAGACAGCAAATCAAAGTTGGGCGATGGTGACTCATGCCTTTAATCCTTGCACTGGGAGGCAGAAGCAGGCAAATTTCTGAGTTCAAGGTCAGCCTGCTCGGCAGAGCTAGTTCCACAAAAACCAGAGCTACACAGAAACCCTGTCCTGGAAAAAAGAAAAGATTGCAAATCAATTCTGACCTATAATGTCATTCTAGCTTAACTCAAACAAAGTGCTTATGTTTTCTTCACATTTCATTTAGTCAGACTACTGCATTCGAAAAATTTTTTTGAGATAGAGTTTCTCTGTGTAGCCTTGGCAATCCTGGACTCTCTTTGTAGACCAGGCTGGCCTTGAACTCACAAAGATCCGCCTACCTCTGCCTCCTGAGTGCTGGAATTATATGCATGCACCACCACACCTGGCTGCATTTGAAAATTATATATATATAATTTTTTTTACTACAAATTATTCTTCCTTTCTTTCTCTTTTTCATTCATTCCTTCTCCTTTCCCTCCCTTCTTCTTATTTTCCTTTAACACAGAACATTACTTGTGCACCTATTTTATCATATAATTGAGTTGACGAAACAGGTTAAACGATAATGCAGACTTAATCCTACAGATGAAGACTGGCAAGATAGACTGGGCAAGGCCAGTAGACAGCCAGACAATTCTAACAGCGAAAGTGCAGAGATTGTGAATCCCAGTGCGAATGTGGATGACGGGGACTGGAACTCAAGGGCGTTCCTCTGTAGAAGTGAAGCTTTTCCTTGAGTGGGTGAATGTGGGTGTGGGCAAGGGGATGATGGGTAGCCAACGGTCTCTGGGTGGGCATCGGAGTCTGGAAGAGCAAAGCAAGGTCAGGGAGAGAAAGCAGAACAAGGCCGTAGGAGGGGAAAGAGTGACACGGCGGAGGGCAAGTGACCATGGGAGGGATGTATCAGGTGCAAAATTCAGAGTCACATTAGGGAACTTAGAGTCCAGCCAGTAAGAAAGAGTAAACGCATGGGGTCCAAGAGTCAATGCAAGAAAATAAGTAAGAGACACCACAGGGGGTCATAGCGGTCCAGGAAGAGCAAGGGAAAATAAGGGCACAGCCCGGTGTGGCACGGAGGGACTACAGGGCAGAAACAGTTAGAAGGTGAACTCAGCAAGCACAAGCGAGTGCTCGGACAAGGTCGGCAAAGAAGGCAGGGAAGCACCTCGGAGCTGCCAGGTTCCTATTGGTGTAGCTGAAGAAAAGGAGTACTGCCAACTCAAAGATTAAGAAGTAGAGCAGTGAACTGTTTTAGAACGCTTCAAGTTGCCGAGCTGCGTTTTGAACCCAGAGATGTTGAAATGCAAGTGAAGTGTGGGCAAGAGCTGTTTGGAGGCAGCAGGGTGCACACAGCTGAAGCTCAGGGAGAAAGGTCTATAGGCGACCATTAGAGGGCACGCTGGTCGAGATTACAATCATGAGGATGGAATTAAGTACCGGCTACGACTGCTCTGGGAAAGTGTGCTGTGTTAACAGTGAGGCGAGGACCTTAAAGAGGACAACATTTAGATTATAGTCAGCATGAAAGGAGGCTAGAGAGAAAGACAGGCACACAATGGTCCAAGGGTTAAGAGAAAACACATGGAGAAAAGCACTGTTGTGGCTACCTTTCCACTTACTGGGAAGAAATACTGGGCAAAAATGACTCAAGGAAAAAAAAGTTTTCTTGGGCCCATGGTTCTAGAGGGGACAGTCCATCCTGGTGGGAAGGCATGATGACAAGAGTGTGAGGAAGCTGGCTGCTTCGTAGCCAACATTAGAAGGCTGAGAGAGATGAATTCTGATGTTGCCTAGCCCAAGGGCTGGTGTCTTCCACATTCAGGATGGGGTTTTCCTCCTAAGTTAAACTGGAAATGCCCCCTTTCCTCCCACACACTCCGAAGTGAGTACCAAGGTATTTCTCGAGCCAGTCACGTTGACAATGAAGATTAGCACTGTCATTTTAGCATCACAGGTGCTAATGGAGTTAGATGTCTCAAAGGCCATGAGAACGATGGCATCCAAATGGGTGCCTGGACAACGGGGTCACCAGCTATAACAATCAGAACTTTATAGAAAAGAGTGTAGTAGTGTGAAAGAGCATAGTTCTGTGAAGTCACACCGTGGGGGCTTGACAGTGCTGACCCACAACAGCAAAAGAGCGTAGGGCTATCTAGTCAGGGACTTGTATGCATAACAGACAGAAAGTGTCCTAGGTTTGAAAAAAGTCAATATAAAACAAGTGTGTAAGTGGCCTCCCAAGGCTTCAAGGATGACAATTACTTGTGCACATGTCTTTCTAGACTCTAGTCTGAGAATGTATTTAAACTTGCTGGAGTGAGAGAATTAATGTTAGTCTCACTGTTGTGGAACACTGTCCTTTAAGCATGAGAGCCTTAGGGATCTTAATCACAGCAGCCGTGATTAGCCACAGGAGAGCCTCAACAAGATCAGGCCTGTTGACTTTGCTCATAAAAGGACCTTCACTGGGGCTGGAGAGGAGATTTAGCACTTCAGAGTGCTCGCTTCTCTAGCAGAGGACCTGGGTTCTGTTTCAGGTACTCATATGGTAGCTTACAACTGTCTAATTACAGTTTGGTGTGTGTGTGTGTGTGTGTGTGTGTGTGTGTGTGTGTGTGTGTGTGTGTGTAGTGCCTGATGCCCTCTTATGGCCTCTGCTGGCACCAGGCATATATACATATACATATGTATCTATACACACATACATACTATATATATAGCTGTGGAGAAGCCGTCGTCTATGACAGGGTGAGACGCTCTGTGATCCAGTTGTTTGGGATCACCTGCACTACTTTAAGTGACATCATGTCCCTTTAGGTAGTCTCAAACTCTTTGGTTTACCAGCTAGACTAGAGTGGAACTGCGTGGTTAGACACTGATCCTTTCTGAGTACTTTGTTCACATGTTCCCAGGAGAAGTCACCACAGAAGTCATTTTATAGATATGCACATTTAAAGACAGAATAATCGAGCAAATGGCTTAAAGGTACATCAGCCAGAATTTGAACTCAGGGTGGCTCGTCCCAAGACCCTGCGACTGTACCTACTGTGTTATTTGCAATGGGAGGGTGTGGTTCTTCTCCTACAGTAATCAGATGCACCCTCTCTTTTCACTGTCAGTGTTGCTTCCTTGGTTTGGACTCCAATCCCCTCTCAATGGGATCTCACACAGGTCTCTACACATTTTTGTCAAACAACAGTCACAGCATACAGGTGCACCATGATATCTGTGAGGAGCCTAAGCCACTGAGAAGAAAAAAATGTGAACCTAAATCAGAAAAAAGAACATGGGTTTTTTTATTCCAGCTTGTAGTACCAAATATAAGTCCATCTGTCCACCTGCTAATAAATTAACCTCCTTAAATATGGAAACTCACCGTCTGCACTAAGTTCTAGAGTCTATTACAGGATCTTAGAGACTAAAGATTCTCTGCAAGCATTTGTTCAGTCAGAAAAATAAGAACATGAAGTATTAACCTTTGTACCCCAAATGAAGTTTTATTTATGCATTGCATAATTTAATTGTCAAATGTCTAGTACCAAATGGGTTAAGCTCTCAAAATGAAAAAGAATGAAGACTTAACTGGGCAGTAGTGGTGCATTTCTTTAATTCCAAGACTCAGGAGGCAGAGGCAGGTGGATCTCTGAGTTCTAGGCCAGCCTGGATTACAGAGTGAGTTCTAGGTCAGCCAGGGCTATACAGAGAGACCTTGTCTCCAACACACACACCACACACACACACACACACACACACACACACACACACAGACTCATAGACACACACACACAGACACACACACACACATAGACACATAGACACACACACACAGACACACAGACACACAGACACATAGACACACACAGACACATAGACACACACACACAGACACACACACACACACACACAGACACATAGACACACACACAGACACACACACACACATACACACACACACACACACACACACACGGATGGCCTGGGGACATAGATGGATCAAGTCAGCAAAGTGTTGCAGCACAGATATGAGAGTCTGAGTTTGGAAACCCAGCAACCATGTTAAAAAAAAAATACAAGCCGGCTGTGGTATCCTGAGCCTATAATAGCAGCCCTTGGAAAGATGGTGGATCTGTGCAACTCACGAGCAAAGACTAGCTGAATCAGTGACCTCCAGGTTTGGTGAGCAACTCTGTCTCAAAAACTGAAGAGGAAAGTGACTAAAGAACAGCCAGTACTGACCTCTGGTTTCTGTAAGTGTGTACACATGCATGTATCCACCCAGGAGCACATACATGTCACCAGAGCCCACACACTTTTAATAACTTCTTTCTGTTTGGTATATGCTCTTTGCTCTGGAATACAATGATGATGGTTTAGACAGAATATGATGGGATTGTATAACTTTACATCATCTCTCACCTCGATTTCTCCACACTTGGACCAAATGGTAATATTAATACCCTCCCTATAATCAGTCCATAGTTTACACAGCACATTCACTCCCATTTGTCACCTGCACGTCTACTGCACAGCTGTGGTTGCTCAGTCCACCCTTCATCACCATCCAGCACGGACATATGAAAGAAGCCAATCTATACCAGCTGCAGATTAAAAATTGAAAACTGTCCTAATGCTTACATTCTTTTTACCTTTGCTTTGTGAGATAGGAGTTTGCCGTGTAGCCTAGGCCAGCCTTAAATGTATCATCTCCCTGATGCTGGGACTATAGGCTCAAGGCACCTTGGAGCACATTCTTATATTGGGGAAGACATGGGGGGGGGGGGGGGGGTGGGGTTGGAGGGGAGGTAAGTGGGGAACTGAGCAGAAGGTAAAGATAGAGGCCGTAAAGACAATGAGAGGATGAGGTAATGGAAAGGGACTCCTGTTGGGGCAAGAGATGACACCATCAGGTACAGAACAGAGGCCGTCATGGGTTCTGAGGAACAGTGTGCAGGCAGGAAAGCAGCAAATTCCAGCAAGTTCTCTGAAGTGAAAAGAGGCTGATGCTCAGGGATGCAAAAAGCCCAGTGCACAGAGGATGGATGAATGGAAAGGAATGAACAGAGAATGGAAAGGTAGATGGGTCAAGGCCAGACCCTTAGGACCTCTAGAGTGGAGGCTTGTTTGTCCTTCTAAACGCAGAGGCTGGTGGGAACATTTCTTCATGGAGTCCTCACGCTCCTCCATTACTCAAATCCTCTAAGCGAATACATTCAGAGCCAGTGTGTATATAAGGGGACAGCATGGAATAATACAGCGTAGTAAGGTTTCTCTCTCTAGAACCATTCAGGGCAACACAGATAAAAAACCTCTGTCCCTCCCAGAGATTTATTCAAATTCCAAGAAGCCGGTAGTGCCAGCTGCTCTGGGGGATGAAGCAGGGAGACCCATGAGTTCAAGTTCTTCCTGGACTGCAGAGTGAGCTCAAGTCTGAACCTGAGTAACCTAGTGAGACCTTGTCTCCAAATAAAAAGGAAAAACAAGGAGATAGGGCAAGGCTGAAATTCAGGGGCAGAGTACTTGCTGTCATCGAAGGGTTTGTTCTCTACACGAACACACGCATGGGCACACACATGCATGCATGCACACATGCACGCGCGCGCACACACACACACACGCACTCACGCACGCATGCATGTGCACATCAAGAACCAGCCCAGTAGGAAGAAACAAAGAACGCAATGAGGTTAAACTATATATCTTGCTGCCAATGAATACACAGACCGTTCCGGGACTCCCTGAAAAAGAACTGCAGTTCCCATTTACATTGAATTTGTTGGTAAAGGATTTTTTTTTTTAAAGAAGCCTTCACATTTCCTGAGAGCAGCAGTGACCTAGCACACAATGCAGTGCCCTGAGCCCCACCCTTCCCCCCACTTTCGGAAATGTCAGGAGTCCAGTAGCCTGGAATGCTTCCACCCACACACTGTAGAAGCATCTGGAGCTGGGTCCTCTGGCAGGCACGGCCCTCCTTTGGTGTGGGTAGCTGCCTGCATTTGTTTCACATCACCTGGAGAGAGCAGCCGCCAAAGGAGGACTCAGGAGGCCTTTTGTTGGTCCAGTTGCTGTGTACACGGGATTCAAGCAGATGACACTCTTGGTTGAATGCCCTGCACCCAGTTCCCTCTGAACATCTGCTTCCCAGTAAAGAATGCAGTTTTGATTCAAAGTCAAAAGAAAAATCCACATTCTTTTCTTTGGCCAAGTCTTCCCCCACCTTACTGACCTCGAGAGTCTATTGTAAAATTAGGTCCTGCCATAAGTATTTCTGTGTTGGATTCACATTTTTGAAGGAAATTATCACTTTGAAATTTGCTATGTATTAAATGTCTCCTTACTGCATTATTGTGTCCTATTTTAGATTCGGGGAAATCCCTAAATCTTCTGTATCAGCTGCAGTATCCTCTGGGTGGGCATCAGGGCAGTGGCTTATAACCTTTTGTACTGAACGACTCACAATTGCTTGTGGAAAAGCTTTGCTCCTCTCGTTATAGAAGCAACAATACCACGTTCTCCAAAGGGGTGCTCACTTCCTGGTCCACGTGCTTGCTGGCCCTGCCTCAGACTGTTTGAAAACATGTTTCCCACCCACACTACTGTGTAAGACTGGTTTATAACCTTGGAGTTAATTGCAAACTCAGAGTAAATTACACCTTAGGTAAAAATGTTTGAGGACTATTCCTTTAGGCAAGTGATACCTAGACCTCAAATTTTGTGAACCTATTAATCTTGTTTACTTTCCCAGAAAGCATCTTTCAGAGGCATGAGAGTAGCACATTTTATAATACTGACAAGTGTGTGGTCCTAGTTTCAAGATCTTACTTTATGTCATGCCACTAAATGGTAATGGTATATGCTTGCCTTTTTCATACTTAAGTGGAACACAGTCCAACATAATCCTTGATTATGGCATTTCCTTTCTGTGTTCATGGTGACGCACCTTTTAGGTACCTGGATTTCATCAGGTAGGTTTTTCTAAGGCAGAGATCTTAAAAAATCATGTTACTGTGTGGTTTACTTATTTTAAAAGTTTTTTAAATTGATCTACAGGTAATAGTAGTACTTTTTTGTTTGTTTGTTTGTTTGTTTTTAGAGACAGGGTTACTCTGTGTAACATCCCTGACTGCCCTAGACTCACTTTGTAGACCAGGCTGGCCTTGAACTCACAGAGAGATTCACCTGCCTCTGCCTCCTGAGTGCTGGCATTAAAGGTGTGCACCACCATGCCCAGCTAACAATAGTACTACACACACACACACACACACACACACACACACACACACACGTCTCTATGTAGAAATTAAGAATGTAGCTCATCTAGAGGATAGGAAAAGGTGCTATGAAATGGTGCCCTCTGTACATGACACGGCTGTTGCACACAAGAACTCACAGTTGCTGAGGTTACCTGCACAAGATCAAGCCAGGTAAAAATTCCAGGATGGATGGAGGAGGAGCTCCTGAGGACCCAACCCATAGCTGAGGAACCAGTGGCAGTTGATGGCTGTGGGGAACAGAAAGTCACTTTCCTTTGGTGGGCACTGTAGGCTACCCAGGCATCAAGGGTGTCCCTATATCTTTGCGAATATGGACAGCACTATTTGGACTTGGTATGTTACACACACAAAGGTCACAAAGTTGGGAGGAAGATCTGGTGATGGAAGGGCCTGGGGAGGGAAGGGGTAGAGGGAGAATAGGAGGTGGACATGATCAAGATATGAACATTTCAGGGTAATAAGCAACAACAATAACACTGTGGCTCATAAACCTGATTCTACCATGTCAACAGAAGCAAAAACAGATATGGGATAAGCTGTGAAGAGTCCTTGACAGATCCGCTTATCTGGTGGAGAGAGTCATGACTTCCAAGGGAGAGAGATGGGATTCTAGAAGATAAAATATCAGCAGAGGCATTTCCAGCCCATACTGCAAAGCACAGAGTGATCACAAAGTGAAAGATCCCTTCAAACTCCAGCAAGCAGGCTGATAAGCACGCTCAGTTTCCTTTTATGAAAAGAGAAAGATGATCCAGAAATCAGAGTGGGGAGCCACAGGGGCTAACTCCCAGGACTTGAGCTGAAATGGAACTTGCTCCGCTAGATTTGAGCACTGATTGCTGATCACTCTTTCCCTTTCTAAGTTCTGCTGGTTTTATGAGTGAGGATGGCCTATGCACGTGTGCACATGTAGACACCAAAGGTTGATGTCAAGTGTCTCCCTCTACTATTGTCTACCTTGTTTTTTGAGAGAGACAGTCTCTCACTGAATTTGAGACTCATGGTTTCAATTAGAGGCCAATCAGAGAGTCCTTGGGATCCACCTGAATTTGTCCTGAGAGACTAGGAGTTAGACAGACAGATAGGGAGGTGGGGCCATGGCTAGGTAATAAAGTGTTGAATGTCTAAAATGGCTGGCTTCTTCCTCACTTCCTGGTATTAGACAAAAGTCAGGCGGCTGAAAACACTGGCTTCAGGCATCTTGTATTATGATATGGCTATAAGCCTCTGGGGTCCAGGGAGTGGAAAGTGGTGATTTGAATAAGAATGGTTCCCATGGGCTTGTATTGTTTGAATGTTTAGTCATCAATAAGTGGCACTACTTGAGAAGGATTAGAAAGATTAGGACCAGAAGAGAAAATGAACCTGAGCAAGCCCCCCTAGACAGCATCAGTCCCCTCCCCTGGCCCAGCGTTGGGATTATGGATGCATCCTATGGTGTCCTGATCTCATGTGGACGCTGGGGAGTCTCAGCTCAGTTCTCCATGCTGTCACAGCAAAACAGCTTACCTACTGCGTCATCTCCCCAGACTTCATTTTCTCTTGTCTTTAGTGGAAATGCTTAAAACTCATATCTGCTGATTGCCTTGTCATTGATGTTAAGGGCTGTCACCTCTGATAACTGTTGCTTCTTCAGTGTACAAGTTCATAGGTGGAGAGAAATTGTGCCCCAGGTTGAATTCTACATGGAAGGATGGTCTTCTCTTATTTAGACACGTTAGATGGTGACACTGGAGACTTTTGAGTTGATGAGATTTGGGACATTGAGCTGATGTTGTAATGAGTTGAGACTTTGGGGGACCTGAGGTAGGGTTAACTATTATGCCTACGGGGCAGACATGAACATTTAAGGACCATAATATGAACTGTAGTAAGTGAATAGTACGTAGCCATTATATGCCAACGCCGGTACTCAGGACCTTTGAATAAGCTATGTGGCTTAATGAGATGAGCAAAGGCTGCAAATGCCTTCTAGATTGCCGACTAGCTGACTTTGAGATGGGAGATTAGTCTAGCTTATCTCAGTGGGGTCCAGTCTAATAATGTGAGTCTTTAGAAGAGGGAGACGAAGCATCAGAGTGGGGTGGACTGCTGGACCATAGTTATGTCATCTCATGAAAGTATCCCTTACGTGATCTTGGGTAAAAAGTGGTGTCTGGTCACTTAGACCTGCCATAAATTTCTAAGGTAAATTGGGTTCTGGATCAGCCATAAATGCCTATACAATGTGTCCCTGACCTAAAGGTTAACTGCCTGACCATTTAACTGCTATCTCTCTACTTCTATAAGCAACACTCACTGGCTGCAGATGTCCATGGCTGCATTTCTGTACCCACGCCACAATTGTGGATTTTTTCGCCTTTAAAAACCCAGACAAACTGGCGGCCGGGCTGCTCCCACCACTCTGCTCAGGACAGCTCTGCTGGCAGTGAAAAAAGACTGCATGGGACTTATCCAGATCTCTCAGGGGCTTTTCTCTTCAGGCACCCCACAACAAGAGAATCAGAGCTGGCTTCTTGGAAACAGGACCCACTTTTGGGGGTTTGGTGATGGAGAAAAGCAGCTCAGAGCAGTGAGGGGAGGCACCCAGAGGAGCTGGGAGAGCCAGGAAAGAAGATTCTCCTAGATCTTCCAGACAGGAATGCAGCATGGGCAACATCTGGCCTTTAGATCTCTAAGACACTTAGATCATCACTGATCTACAGAGCCGCAAGCTGACTCATAATGTTGTGCTAAGTCTATACAGGTACGGCGGTTTTTTACAGTGGCGATAAAAGACAAATGCACTTAATGTATCAGAAATGCCTGGAAGGTACGTTAAACCACAGACTGCCGTGCTGGCAAGTTTTATGTCACCTTGAACACGAGCTAAAGTCATCTGAGAGGAGGGAAACACAATTGAGAAAAAGCCTCCATAAGATGGGGATTGGGGCGGGGAGAGGGCCCAGTCCATTGTGGGTGGGGTCACCCCTGGGCTGGTGGTCCTGGGCTCTATAACTAATCAGGACAAGCAAGCCAGGGAGAGTAATCCAGTAAGCAGCATTCCTCAATGGCCTCTGCATTAACTCCTTCCTTGAGGTTCTTGGCCTGTTTGAGTTATTGTCCTGACTTCCTTTGATGAAAAAGCATGTTATGGAGGTGTTAGCCAAAAAAAAACCTCTTTTCCTCCCCAAGTTGCTTTGGTCATGGGGTTTCATCACAGAAACAGTAACTGTAACTAGGACAGAAATTGATATCAGGATAGTGGGGTATTGCTATGTTGTTTCTGAGAGGATTGTGAGAGGACTTTGGAACTTTGAGAGAGAAAAGACATTGAGTGCTCAAAGCTTGTTGAGCTGCTCTTTGGGAGTTTGGGAGATTAAAAAAAAATGTTGAGATCAATGCTGATGAGAGAGGCCTGGGTTGTGAAGTTTCAGAGAGAAATTTTAGAGTCCCTGAACTATCCCCCCCCACACACACGCACGTGCGCGTGCGTGTGTGTGGTGTGAAAATAGGACCGTTTGCTATTTTGAGTTAAGAATGTATAGTTCTGGTTAGATTCATTTGAAAGTGTGATTAGCAAGATCCCAGAACTACTGAAATAAAATCTTTGTTCCTGGGATACTGGGTGCTGGTCCACTGGAGCTGAGAAATTAGCTTATAAGGAG
Source organism: Acomys russatus (assembly GCF_903995435.1). Taxonomy (NCBI): domain Eukaryota; kingdom Metazoa; phylum Chordata; class Mammalia; order Rodentia; family Muridae; genus Acomys; species Acomys russatus. The sequence continues at coordinate 17,892,292 of NC_067138.1, forward strand.
ACTAGCATCACTGAGGTGAAATCTTTTGGGAAGTGTTCCCTCAGAGTCAGCACGTGCAAGCTATGTTCAGAGGTGGCCAAAGTTGTACTGTGTGCTGGCTGCCAAACTTGGGCACGTGTGAGAGTCTCCCAGGTGGTGCTGGTTTTGAAGACCCAGACTGAAGGGGTCATGTAGAGGAGTTAAGCATTATGAAGAGAGCCCAGGAGAGGCTATTGGTGAAAACGCAGCCCAGTTGCAGCAGGAGACCCCAGCATTTTGAAGACTACCAAGGACAGCAGCAGCTGTGGAGTGGAGCTGCCCTCAGACTATAAGGCACTCTGTGTGTGCTGCAGAGTCAGAGTCATAGAGGTGACCCAGGCCCTCCGGAGGAGCCCAGAAGATTGTGAATGATTCCTTGATAGTGGACATTGAGTGATTCACACTCCTGAACTGTAATTTTGCTGTGATCTGATTGCAACAGTGCCCCAGCTCTTCCCTCATGAAAAAAGAAAGTATTAACTTATTTTTTTATTCTATAGAGCCCTATAGTTGAGAGACTTTTGATTTTAAAAGACACTGACATTTAAAGTGTTTGAATTTTGCAAGACTGTGGGATTTCTTAAGTTTGTAAAAATGTTTTCTATTGTGATGTTTATATTAGTGTGTGACCCTCAGAATGAACAAGAAAGATAAAGGTGTGGCTTTACAGGCATGTGTTTGTATGTAAAACTGACAAGGAGTCAACTGTGCTGTCTAGCTTTATGTCAACTTGATACAAGCTAAAGTCATCCAAGAGGAAGGAACCACAATTGAGAAAATGCCTCCATAAGATGGGGCTGTAGGCAAGCCTGTGGGTAATTTTTCTTAATTGGTGACTGATTGGGGAGGGCCCAGTCCACTGTGGATGGGGCTACATCAGGGCTGGTAGTTCTAGGTTCTACAGCAAGGCAAGAAGAGCAAGCCAGTAAGCAGCACTCCTCCATGGCCTCTGTATCAGCTCCTGCCTTGAGATTCCTGCCCTGTATGAGTTACTGTCTTCACTTCCTTCAGTGATGAACAGTGTTATGGAAATGTAAGCCAAATAAATTGTTTCCTCTACAATTTGATTTGTTTCATCACACTAATTCTAAGTAGGGCAATTGGAAAAAATTAAGAATATAAAATGCCTGATGCGGCAGAGTGCCTACCTAATGTGTATGAAGAAGGGCTTGGTTTGATCGCTACATGCCCACCCCCACGCCCCACCCCCACCACCCTCCCCTTCCCCCACCCCAAAAGGAAAATTCAAATAGATTTTTGTCCACCCTCTACCTCTTCCCCTCCACTCATACTCCAAAGAACTTGGCTCAGTGGATCTTGGGAAGGTTCTGAAACTTCCATTTTTAACAAGATATCAGCAGATGCTGACGCTGGCATAAGCATATTGTGACGCTGCTTTACTTAAGCCCTCGGTTGTCACTGCTGCTAACATGTCCTGTTTTCTTTCTTTCACTCCTCATTGTATGCTTTGTCCTGAAACATCCAAAAAGGAAAAGAGGGCTTCTAAGCATGGGGGCTTTGAAGCAATGAGCCGGCAGCTCGCAAATGTCCCCCCTTTTCCCCTGCAGCTTGTTTCCTGGGGATGGGCCCTTATCCGAGACATCAGCTCTGGCCCATTCAGGAATGTGGTTGGAGATAAGAATGTCTACCTGTGGTTCTGTTTCCATGGCTTCAGGCTGGACCCAGTGGCACATGTCACTCAACATGGCAGTGATCTTTGGCATGGAGCTAAACGCAACAATGGCCTGGGAATGACAACGTTGATCTTGATTTTTAACTGAGCTCAGGGATCTCTGTGTTCTTAGGTTTCATGGCATGCCTGGTATCATACACATTCCTCAGGAGTTCTTGCTATAAATGGGCCTTTTTAAGCTTTAAAAAAAAAAAAAAAAAGGTCTTCAGGCCCAGAGGACCCTATGCCAGGCACAGCAAGCAGGCAGACTGCTGATTTCTCTCTGCTGTCAGGCACCCTCAACTGTCCTGTGCGAGAAAGAGCTTAGGAAGAACAGACAATTGTACTCTGTTTCACTTTTCAAAGCACATTCATGTCTTTCATCTCAGGCTGCTTGCCACAGATGTTAATGACAGAGCCAGGAAGAGAGTCCAGCTTTTCTTAGCCTTGGTCCCAGGTTCTGCTGGCCCCAAGCTTCTGCTTTGATCTCACCTCTAGAGCAATATCTAGAATGTTCCTTCATCTGGTGGTGGTGGTGAGGGGGTGGCAGTGGACAGTGCTGGAGGATCACTAAGCCAGATGATAGACTGAAGCAGGGTGAACAGAAGAAATGGGGTGAGAAAAGGCAACCAAAGGCAAGGAAAAGATAAGGAAAAAAGAAAAAAAAAAGAGAGAGAGAGAGAGAAAGAGAAAAAAGAAAAAAAGGATGGATATGAAGCCTCTAAAGAGAAATTTGGAGCTAGTTGGAATATAACCTTCCATTGCGTGTGGGAACAATCTGGTTTCTCAAAGATAAAGGAACCATCTCAACCAGAGAGAAGCCAGGTGCCGGGTGTGGCTGCACAGAGCCACTGTCCCTTCACTTCCCCAGGGATCGTGCTCTTTTATGAGTGTCTTTCCTTGACTCTGCTTTTTCTACTCCTTTTTTATTTTTTTCACCCTTCATTGAAAAGTCTGTGAGAGTGGAGAGGAGTGGTTAGAGGGGCTCCCTGTCTGAAGGCCAGCTTGACCTGTCTTTGTGTGGCCTAAGAAATGGCAGGACCCAAAACTCACACCTTGGTTCTCAGGAGTGCCACACCATGGCTCTGCAGAGGGCCCAGAGTTCCAGGTGACAGCAGTCAATAAAGGAGCTAGGGAGGAAGCCTTGCTGTCCCAGGTGCTGTGCTGAAGATGGCCAGGTTTAGAGCAGCAAAGGTTTTGACTAGAACGTGGGCCATTGTGTTCAGCTCAAAATGAACCATGGCTAAGACTATATAATGAAAGTGCAGTCCTTCATGGAGGTTGGTAAACAGCTGTCCGATAGCATGGCAGGTTAGGGGACGCCGGGACCCCACACAGAAAATGCTATCACATGTCTGGGCTCTCTGCCTCTAGAACCACGTCACTTTGTTTTCTCTCTTTCCTATTCCTCAGGGTATTGGAGCCCTGGCCACACAGTGAAGAGCAGGGCGTGATGCAGATAGAGGGGTTTACCCCGCAGTGGGGCTCAGGCAGAGGTCACCGTGAACCCTCATTCAGGAGAGGAGGAGACAGGACTAAGATGTGGTTGGATTCACTGGCTTTGCGATTCCTCAAAACCCAATTCTGACTTCAGAAATACCCATGCTTGTGTCTGAAGGGATGTCCATCAGAGATGTATAGGGCTGTCAGAGGCTTATAGACCATGTGAGGCTTGCCTTTATCACACATTCCAGAGTTTTGAATTTTCATCAACTTACATTCTATTTCCATACAAAACAGGAAACCAAGATTCTAGGGACTCTTGCTATTGAAACATTATTTTTATGAACTTAAAGGCATAAGTTCTCAGAATTCCTAAGGAAAGCTAACTGAGTCTGGGACAGCAAAGGCTACTAAAGCATCTGTGGCTTTTGCACAATTCAAGAAGTAAAAAGAAAAAAAAGTTGAGTTTTAAAAACATCTTTGCATGGTAATTTCCATCATTCTCAAAGCTCTGTGAGTTGCTGATAAGACTTTCAAATGGTTTCCTGTGGCGAGAATGTTTGGTTGAGAACAAATGGGGGAAAGTTGTATGGTTCTGCAGGTGAGGAAAAGAGAAACAGAAACACACACACACACACACACACACACACACACACACACACACACACACACGCACCTATAACAGAAAACAAGAGCTTGAACATTTCTTGATTTCTAGGTGCTTCATCATTTTATGGAAAGAAGAGAAAAACATTAAACTCTGATGTCAGCAACTCATACAAGCGCCATCAGGTTTTATGTTCCTGAGAGAGAACCAGGGTCCTGCTATGACAATGTCCTAGCACATCACAGACATTTTACCACACCGAAGCTAAACTCATGTACGGTTGTCTGGAGGTGTCTGTGTGGATGGCAGGTGCTGCAGCCTTGGGGCTGGAGGACGGAAGCTCATCAGAGACATTCTTAAGGGAAGGAACGGTGTGTGTGTGTGTGTGTGAGAAGTTGCACACACTGCAGGGGGACCTTTGTTGATCTTCGGCAGTAGCACTTTGCAGTGTCTCACGGGTGAACTGCTGATGTAAATGGAGAAGTGTTTCTTTACCAGGGGAGAAAAATCTGTCATCTCCTTGAACTCTTTGTCGGATTTTTTTTTTTTTGTCTCATTGTCACTGGGAAGCTAAGACTTTACACCTCCAGTATCACGCATTATGAACACATTGCATCTTATCAGGAATTCTTATTAGTTTGAGGCCAGTCTGGTCTACAAAGTAAGTCTAGGTTAGCCAAGGCTACACAGAGAAACCCTGTCTCAAGAAACAAACCAAAAACCAGTGCTCGCTTCGGCAGCAATATACTAAAATTGAAACGATACAGAGAAGATTAGCATGGCCCCTACACAGGATGACACGCAAATTCGTGAAGCGTTCCATATTAAAAAACAAAAACCAAACAAACAACAAAAGAATTCTTATTAAAAGATTTAAGCTCAAATGTAATGAGGCCTTTACAGATAAATTCCAGTTTATGGTAAACGAAGTAGTGAAAACATGTAGTCAAACAACTCGGGAAAGCCTTAGGAAAAATCTAAAATATGAAGCTCCATCAACAACACACCTGGCCAAGTCGATGGTCAAGGGAAAATGGCATGTGTGTTGATATGGGAAAAGCCATGGAAGGCTGTGAATCTGAGAATACCGAGCAAGCACATATCATGTATGGATATAGCTAGGATCTAATGATGAAGAACTGTAAACAAACATTGGGCAAATAATTTGGAAATTAGGTTAGTAAATCATCCGTAGAATTATTGTGTTGTGTTAGATGTGATGTTGGTAATAGTGGCCGTCGGAAGCTGCCCTTGATCTTAGAACAGTGAGCCAAACTAAGGATAAAATAGCCTTCAAGGTATTTAAACACACGGGCTGGTCTGACTGGGAATGGTCCCTATAGATTCATGGGTTTGAATGCTTGGCCATAGAAAGTGGCACTATTCGCAGTTATGGCCTTGTTGGAATAGGTGTGGCTTTGTTGGAATAAATGTGTCACTGTGGAGTGGGCTTTGTGGTCATATATGCTCTAGTTAGGCCCAGTGTGCCACACAGCCTCCTTCTGCTGCCTTTGGATTAAGATGAAGACCTCTCAGCTCCTGCTGCAGCACTGTGTCTGCCTGCACGCTGCTACCCTTTCGAGTGTGATGGTAACGGACTAAACCTCTGAGACCGTAAGCCAGCCCTGATGAAATATTTTCCTTGATCAGAGTTGCCATGGTAATAAATAAATAAATAATAAATAAAGCCCAAACTAGGGCAACACATTTTTTCATGTTTTCATTTGGCTTTTTCGGGGGGGAGGGGAGGGGTTGATAGTGCCTACTTGGTAAATGGAGAAAACTTGAATTCAAGACATGAAGGGGAGACTTTCTAGAGATGTTCTTGGGTCGGCAGCAGGAGTCGCGATGTGACGTGGGACTACCCACAGATCCATGACGGCCTATAAAGTGTTGGCTGCTGGTCTGTTATAAGGGAAGGACAGAAGCTAAGAGTTCTCTCTGAGAAACTTCTATAGCATTTGACAGGGTTATTATGTTTACTGAACACTTTAAAAATTGAAAAAAATATGCTTTTCACCAGATAGAGTGACACAGGTTTAGCCTTTCAGCAGTTGGGAGGTTAGCCAGGAGAGCCAGGAAACTGAGGCCAGCCTGGGCTAAATAGTGAAAGCTTTTTCCTAGTAAAAAAGAACTCCCTCTCTCTCTCTCTCTCTCTCTCTCTCTCTCTCTCTCTCTCTCTCTCTCTCTCTCTCTCTCTCTGTGTGTGTGTGTGTGTGTGTGTGTGTGTGTGTGTGTGTGTGTAAAGTTCTGAGGATCCAAGCCAAGGCTTCGTACATAAAAGGGAAGCATTCTGCTGAAAAGCCACACCCCCAAATCCTTTCTAGGGTTTCGTTTTTTTTTTTTTTTTTTTTATGTGCATTTGCATTTGTTTATTTAGTGGGTTTGAGAATTGACTTTTCCCAGCAGGGTCTTGTGTAGCTCAGGTTTGCTTCTCACTTGCTATGTAGCCTAAGCTGGTCTTAAACTCCTGGTCTCGCTGCCTTTCCCCCTGATGCTGGGACTATAAGCTTGTGCCACCACATGTCTAACAAGTGGCCTTGCAGACAAACACAAGCAAACATGTCTGCAGCCCTACACTCAGGTTTTAGTAGTTTTTGTCAGATTATTGCAGAAAGTCGATAATCCAACTCCCCCTGCCCCCCGCCCCGCCAAGAGTCCTGTTTCCAGCACTGCTGTACAGCAGCCTCGCCACCTTGCTTAGGAACACCTCCACAGACCCTTCTTTACCCCAGATTTTAACTTCTCACTTGTCAATCTTGACTCTCTGCACAGCTGCAAGCTCCCTTTAGTCATGAAAGCCCACACGCTTGGCTAGCTCCTCACCTCCCTCTGCCAACAGGGAACTTTTCTACTTCAGTGTTGACACTGCTGTGATTTCTCGTCCACCACGCCATCCAAGCTCCTTCACTCAAAATGGATGAGGTGTAGGGTTGTGATAGCTTCCTAAAGCCTCGGGCCTCAAAGCTCAGCAAGTGCCCATCTCTTCCACCCGATTGGCAGGCTCCTTTTGAACAATTCCTTTGGCTTAGCAACCCACCACATGATTAACTGTTTAAACAAATTCCAGAAAGCACATCAATTATTACTAATGAATTCCAAATCAAATCGTCCAGAACTACAAAGAGCCGCCAGATGTTTTAGGCAAAGAGAAGAGAGTGGGTGGGAGGCATGGGGAGAGGAGAGATTCCTTCCCACCGCTCTATTAACTGGGATTTGAAAGCTACAATCTATCAGGCACTCAATACAAGAAGGCATCAGACACATTTAAAATACGACTCAGAGACCGTCCTACCATCAAGTGTATTGTAGAATATTAGTTTACGTTGGTGTCAAATATAATGATAACTCTGCAGGCTTCTTACATATTGCCAGAAGAAAAAGAAAATTCCAATGAATGTAAAGGTCTCAATCCCCTTTCATTTGTGACCCAGAACTGTGACAACACCTTACCCTAAAGGCTAGATCGAGTGTTGCCACGAGCTCAGCAGAGGTTGCCTTTACAAACAGAAAAGGCCAAGGAGGGTAGAAACAGAGGTGGGAAAGCATGCGACCTGCTCTTTGGGTTGTGGGTGCTTGTAATTCCAGAACTGGGAATGTGGAGACAAGCCGAGCCCTGGCGATGCTCTGCTCAGCCATGCTAGTCTATACTGTGAGTTCCAGGCCAAGGAAAGACCCTGTGTCAAAAACACTGATAAACTCAGATGCTGAGAACACCTGACGAACACTGTAGGTTCACTCTGGCTTTCATATGCATGAATGACCTACACACATACATACGGTATATATCCTACACACCTGAAAACACTTGAGTAGACGTATATATACTCATGCAAATTTACTAACACACACACACACACACACACACACACACACACACTCACTTTTCTCCTCCTCCTCTTCCTCCCTCCTTTTGAAACAGGGTTTCTCTGTGTGGCCTTGGCTGTTGTGGACTTGCTTTGTAGACCAGGCTGGCCTCGAACTCATAGAGCTCTGCCTGCGCTCCGAGTGCTGTGAATATAGATGTGCGCCGCCATGCCCAGCAACACACACACACTCTTATATACATGCATGCATGTAACCTGAGCCAATAATTTTCCTGTGATTAAGGAACAGATATTTCTGGTTTTTGTAACAACTGTTTTGCTTTGTTTTTGTTTTTGTTTTACTTTTTCAGGTGCATAAATGAAAGCACAGGGCAACAGAAATGTGTGCGTGTGCACACGTTAAGTCATAGGGATATTTTTAGAAACCAGTTGTTTTAAAATTCTCTTTGGTCACTGACATTTTCAAACACCCTGTGAGCACCAAACGTTTCCAAAGTCTAGAGTTCCAAGGATGCAGATGAAAGATACGATGTGCTTTAAGGGATGTGCATTTGAGATGTAACAGGTACACGTATGTGCAGTGGTAAACTGATGGGGTAAAGTGAGAATGTGGGACTAGCTACAAGCACTCGATTACCCCTCAGAGGCTGGGGGATAAGGAGCGCAGGGTACCACCAGGGAAGGTTCTCCTACCCTTGGTCTGGTAGCAACTCACCAGTAGTCATTTTGAGGAACTCCAGGAAGCTTCCTCCATTATCAGTCAGAAGTAAAACAAAACAAAGCCCAACAAAACAACTCTGAGGCACTCATCTCTATAGAGACCCTATCAGATGGCTGGGGAGTCAGCATTACTGACTCCCCATATGTGGGTCACATATGAAGTTATTAGTAGGGGTGTGTGTGTGTGTGTGTGTGTGTGTGAGAGAGAGAGAGAGAGAGAGAGAGAGACAGACAGACAGACAGACAGACAGACAGACAGACAGAGACAGAGACAGAGACAGAGAGACAGAGAAAGAGAGAGACAAGGTGGTCCTGATGATAGTCAGATGACTGGACACATGTGGCCCCACCTGCTCATCTTCGGTAAGCGTCCTGTGCTCAGAGAAGGATCCCCTCATCAAGGATATGCCCTTGTCTCTCAGACATGGAGGTACTCTTTGGCTAATGGCTTGGCTTTTTCAACTGATCTTCATCTTTACAAAAAGTTAAAGTAAGTGTGTGTGTGTGACATGCCTAAGGAAGACAGAAGAAGACGGAAGACATTATATCCCCTGGAGCTGTAGTTACAGGTCATTGTAAGCCAACTGATGTGGGGCCTGGGAACCAAACTCAGATCCTCTTCAAGAGCAGCAAGTGCTGTGAGCTGCTGAGCCCTTTCTCCAGGCCCCTTCTCACCGTGTGCTCATGTTCAATGCCCATACAGCTCCACTGGATATTAACACTAAAACTTGTGCTCTTAGGTGTCGGAATGAATAAGAGTTAAATGATTTAAATCAAATATTACTTGTTCAAATGGCCAAACTGTCTTTAAACATAGACTTGCAACTTTTAAATGTTTAAAAAACTTTGATGAGAGGCCTGCCTAGAGGGAGAATCTCAGCAGCCACACTCTTCCTTGTGCTGGGGAAGGGCAGTGAAACACAGATGCATATATTCTGGTATCTATGTCTTGGGCTGCATGCTATCTTTACAATAGGTTTGATTTATAAACCCTAAAAATATGACATATTTTAGAGAAAGCTGTGGGCTTGGTCAGAGTGAAAATAATGGAATAAACACTGCCTCACAGTCATGAGCATTCCATGGTGATTTTAAGCCAGGAACTACAAAACAAATGCTCTTTAATTTGTATCATGCAAATCAACACAAATAGGAAAGCTCTACTCTCTAACACAAGAGTATATTATGTGTTCTGGGTTTGTTGTTGCTGTTATTTTCAGCTATAAGATCAACTCTCCAGCCACATATACGTTTTGGAAATGGCAATAAAACATTCAGGCATATTCCTCCTCCCAACTCTTTTCTTTCTCTTCCCCTCTCTGTTATTGCATTTAAATTAATCTTACTGAAAAACTGTTGCTATAAACACACATAATACTGTTCAGATGTTTTTTATTTATTACATTTTGATTTTTAAAGATAAGAAAATTGGGATTTTGTGTACCTCAGTAGAAAACATTGTGGCTTTGGTAGATGGGCCCCATGTCACCGAGGAACTGAGCGGAGGCACCAGCCAGAATTTTCAATCTACTAGAAACATGCAAGTTTATGAGAAACCAAAAACTTTCTCATAAAGTAGTCAATCAACAAACCTTACTGAGTGCCAGGCATGTAGCCCAGGGAGCTGGACTTCAAGAATGAGGCCATCTCTGCCTTGGAAGACATCCCAGTTCTAGAGAGGAGATGGATGAACGTACACACGGTGGCCCCGTATAAAATGGACAGAATGAAGAGACCATAGTCACACCAGCCCACATGTATACATGGCTGCAGAGGGCATGCTGCAGAAGTGATATTGTGTTGAGCTGTGAGGAAAACAGAGCATCTTATTATGTATGATAACCAAGTACCTCCCCCGTAGTGACTGACACATCATGGAAGAAATGTGGTGTGGCAGGAGAAAGAGCCAGAGTCAGGCTGGCTGAATGTTGCTTTGTTTTATCGCCTCATAAACCCCGAAATGACAGAGATTTCTGTGCCTCTCTTCCTCAGCTCACCCCAGCACCACCTCCCTCTTTTTACCCTCACTTAGGCAGAGATATGCGGTTGAAAACAGGCTGGAAAGTTATCAGTTTTAAACAATCCCAGCATTCAATGCCCTGCTGTCCCCAACAGCAAAATGCTTCTGTACCTAACTTCACAGCATCATGCATTCATGTCCGCTGAGCTGGGCTCTGAATTCTGGTTCATCCCTCTGAAGGGCTGGGGATACAGTGGGCTGTGTGTGTGTTGGGGGAGGTCAGAGTCATGGAGCTGAATTTGATTTTTCCTTTCAGAACACAGATTGGGAATGCCTGGCCTTGCAGGTCTGACTTAGGAGTAAAATAAGAAATTGATGGAGTACATCCCCTAACATGTGATGGCACAAAAAGATAGCTATTGTCATTATTCAGTCACCCTCACTTACAGTGGCAGCTCAACACACAGGCACTCAAGACTTAAAAAAGCAAAATAATAAATTCAATGTGTGTGTGTGTGTGTGTGTGTGTGTGTGGAGAGAGAGAGAGAGAGAGAGAGAGAGAGAGAGAGAGAGAGAGAGAGAGAGAGAGAGAGAGAGCAGGGGTGGGGAGGGCAAGAGAGAAGGAGGGAGGGATGGAGGGAGGGAGGGAGAGACAGAGACACACAGAGAGAAGGGTGCGCTTTACTCCTTTGTTGCCAATCATATGGTGGAGATGAGTGTGATCATCTACTGGACTTGTGTAAAAAGCCTATGGAAGGTTTCCAGCACTCCGTGGAGATGGCACACCTATCTCTCTCCTCACCCCCAGAAACAAACACCAAAGCAAAAGCAATGCTTCTGAGGACACGCTTGCTATGATGCCTGTGGGTTTCCATCCAGGCTGGTACCAGCACATCCTTCAGGTTTTGTCCGTTGGCTTGTTGTGAGTAGAAATACTTATTGTTTGTGTCTTAGTACATGGTTTGCGTTGAAGCTTGCATGTCCAGGTGCGTGCGTGGAGGTCGATAGACAACTTGGATGGTCAATTCTCTCCTTCTAACTTGTGAGCTCTGGAGAGTGAACGCAGGTCATCAGGCTTGGCAGTGAGCTGGTCTAATGCCTGAACCATCTTGGCCATCTTGAGTCTTTTGAGGTCTAAATGTGCTTCTAGAAGATTCCCCCCTCCAGACTTTCTGACCCGCAAGTTCTTTTCTTTCTCGCAAGACAGTGTCTGTACTTTGGACACTATGGCATTATTGCCTGCTCACCTGGGGAGCCCCTTCTTTTAATCTTGCCCAGGAAGACAGAATCTTGACTGCTGTCTTGTTTCTGAGTGCATTTGCTTCCTGTGGCCATGCTACTGAAAGCCGCGAATTCTTTCTGCCCATCAACTGCTATCTATGACCCTATCTCTTTATCACAGAATCAGTTTCCAACTCCTCTCCTTGAACACCTCTCTCCTAACTGCCTCACAATCTCTCTTCCCTTTTGCACCTTTCCCACCATCACTTTGATTCACCCTAAGAGGATCATTGTTCAGTAGCTTTCTTAGTGAAATAACGAGTGATTTTTGGTTAAGCTCAAGAAAAAACCTTGCTGATTTCTGCTGACATTTTTTTCTTTCCTTTTTGTCAATAGACTTGGTTCTTTATTTCAGGAATAAAATAAAACATTATTAGCCAGGTGTGGTGGTACATGCCTTTAATCCCAGCACTCGGGAGGTAGAGACTGGTAGATCTCTGTGAGTTTGAGGCCAGCCTGGTCTACAAAGTGAGTCCAGGACAGCCAAGGCTACACAGAGAAACCCTGTCTCAAGCAAGCAAGCAAGCAAGCAAGCAAGCAAGCAAGCAAACAAACAAAAATGTCATCTAGAAACAAGCCAAAATATAAAAGACTCATTCATAAGGGAGGAAATAACATTTAAAAAAATCTTGTTGCTCAGTCAGCAAAGTGGTTGAACTGCTTGTATGAAGTCCTGGTTGATCCATGTGTAGCACCACTTGAAGACGAAGGCAGAAGTTCAAGGTCATCCTCAATATACGACTAAGTTTTTTTTATTTGTTTTTTGTGTCTGAGCAAGTATGTGTGGGAGTGGGGATGGTGTGTGTTGGTGTGTGTTCCAGTGTATGCACCATGGAGGACAGAAGAGAACACTGGGTGTTCTGCTCCACTAGTCTCCACCTTATGCCCTTGAAGCAGGAGCTGGTTTGACACCCAGCAAGCCTCACTCATCCTCCTCACAGGGCCAGAACTACCAGGGCACAGAGCTGAGCCTAGCTGTTTGCATGAATATTGAGAATTTGAGGTGAGGTCCTCTTGCATGCACCTTTCTCCTTCGAGGCAAAAACCAATCTCACATGGTGAGTTTGAGATAGGACCCTGTGTCAACCAAGCCAAACCAAACACGTCTTTCAGATCTCTCTCAAGGAAGGCTGGGCCAATGAAGAGATGTTTGGGTTCAATAAAGTCACACATGCTAGTTTCATTTGCAGCATAATCTTGTGGTTTTTCTGGAAAAGTAGGTAAAGCAGAAATAGTCATCTATGATTTGATTGTGACTTCTGCCTCACAGGGGTGAATTTCAAAGCTGCTTCTCATATTTATGTTGGCTACACACTGTGTCCTCTATGTCCACTAAACTTGAAAAAAGAAGTCTATCCATACGTGGTTGTTTACAGGGACTGTTGCGTCTCAGACACGGACCACAGAACCAAACTTGTATCTGTGGCAGTTTGGGTCTTCTTACTTGTTGCTTGTTTTGCTCTCTGCTCCTAGATTTCTCCCCACCGTTTGTTTTTGTTCTGTCATTTAACTGCCAAGCTCCTGTACTAAATTCTGTCCACACAGTTACAAAGAACTTAGGAAGGGGAGGGGCTAAATGAAAGCATTAAACAAAAGAGTAGGAAGTGGAAAGAGAGAGCGAGGGCTTTGGGGAATGGGGTATATCTGATGACCAAGGCCCAGCTACATTCAAGCACGTCATGGTTTTGATTTATTGTTACATTTACGCTTGAGGCAATGCACTATCAAAGGCTTCTTTGTGTGTTTTAGGGAGCAGTTGGGACACACACTGCATTTAATAAGTCCATTAAAAAAATAAAAACAAAACAAAACAAAACAAAAAACCCCCAAAACGACCTTACTCAGTGCATTTGGAATGGCTTTTTCTTTTGTGTTAAAACATAGACTAGGCCACTGAGCTTTTATTTGTTAGAATTTTTTTCCCAGTGAGCCTTTTGGTGGCCTGGTTTTCATTAAGTTTGTGTCTGGTGGTGTGTGTATGAGGCATCAGCAGGAGGAGGAGATGGAGAGACCCCGGAACTGCCTTATAGAGATCTTGGTCTCAGCACTCTGAGCGCTGCCTGCTCCTTTTCCGTCGTCAGCCCCATTCATTAGTGGAAACTCAGACAGCATTTTGCCGAAACTTGTCCATTTCACCCTGAGGGGGTCACGTTGTTGTCAGTTCCTCTTCTGTGCTCATGGGTAATCTTTTAACACTCTCTGTTGACTGGCTGTCTGGAACACATTTCAGTTCTGTATAAAACAGCTCATTTTCCTGTCCTGGCAGCTTTGCAGAGCCCTCACAAACAACGACCTGAAAACTACCTGTTAGAGCTTATTACCTGAGCCCAAACCAAACCAAACCAAAACAAAAAACCCAGAATTTAGGACTACTTCAAGCCAATTCTGTTTTACATTTCCCAGTGTCTGTCCAAGTTGGGTTATGGGAAATGCCAGCTCACCCATTTTCTAGCTGTGTGATTTGGAAATTCTATATAAAATAAATTTCATTGCATTGTCACCAGGATTCGATAAGTTAATAAATATAAAATACTTAAAGCTGTAAGGGTATAAATAAACATATAGTGAAGACTCGAAAACACTTCTATTATTATCAGAGTCGTGTTAGAAAACAGACACAAAAGGAAGAGCTTAACAATCCTCTAGTAAGAATGAGTCATGACACTGATCTTTTCATCACCAAAGTGAGAAAATACCACCAACAGGCCTCAGAAGATGCTCCAGCTGATTAAGAACTTCCTGTGAGCATGAGGACCTAGGTTCTAGCCCAGCCTCGACACAAAAGGAAGCTGGTATGGTATGTTTGGCCGTAATCCCAGTGATGGGAAAGCAGGGCTCAGAAGATCTCTGTATCTTCTGAGTGCCAAAAGTGCCAAAAGTGAGGTGTATGTTAGAATTCTGGTGGGAGGGATACAAAAATGGGGAGGTGGAAGTTGGGGCTGCAGCTCAGTTGTTGAGCACTGCCTGGCACGCATGGGTTAAAACCCAGAACTTCCCAAACGAATAAACAAATAAGGTGGGGAAGTATTTGAAAAGACACCTTTGGTCACAGCACACAGACACTTCCCTCTCTACGAACATGCGCGCGCGCACACACACACACACACTTTTTGAGACAGAGTCTTTCTGTGTAGCCTTGGCTCTCCTGGAACTTGCTCTTGGCCTCAAACTCACAAAGATCTGCCTGCCTCTGCTTCCCAAGTGCTGAGATTAGATCACCATATATATATATATATATTGAACAAATGTCACCTTTTAGGCTGACTTACAAGCAGCTCAGTTAAAACGTGAGCAAAGCACTTGAATAGATATTCTTTTAAAAAGGTAGACAAATGGCCAACATATACACCACAGGGCACACAGCACGATTACTCTGTAGGGAAAAGCAAATCAGAACCCCAGCAAGATGTTTGGCCACTCGCCAGAATAGCCATAATAATTCAATAATGGTACATTGCTACCAAGAACAGAAGGCGGCGCTGCTAATGTGGAAAAGAACCTGACAACTCCTTGAAAATTAAAAATGTGATCTATCTATGCAATGGGACAATATCATGCAGGAAAGAAAAAGAAAGAATGAATCACTGATACATTGTGACAATGTGGATAAATGCTAAAAAAAAAAAAAAGAAAGAAAAAAGAAAAAAGTGAAGGAAGGTACCAAGTGAGCATTGTCGGTCATGTGATTCTCTTTCTATGAAATAGCCGGAAGTAGCAAATCCTTACAGAAAGAGGCTAAAGTCATGGCTTAAAAGCTACGGGTTTCTTTCTAGGGGAGGGGGTGTGAAAATGCTTCAGAATAAGATGAGAGTGGTGGTTGCACAATATTATGAATGCACCAAGCGCCATCACTGTCCAGCATTTATTATCCCACTGTCGCCTCAAGTATTCTGGCAGCGATTCTGTGCTCTTCATTATCCGCCCAGCTCCGTGAGGCCAGGCTGCACTGAGTCTGTCTTTGATGTCAACTAGCTGAATCATTCATATTAAAATGGAAAATTTTTTTGTTACATCAATTCCACCTCAATTAAAGAAATAAATAAGCGCTGAGTCACACATACTTGCCAATGATGAGGGTGATTTTTTTTTACTTCAGTAAAGTAGAAGGCATATTGTGGGTATTTTTCTAGGCATAGCCGTGGGCTGCCTAACAATAGGCACACAGTCTAGAAACTCTAATTAAGAGATTTCACTGCATGGGCACTGTAAAGTGTGCTGGCACACACTAAGATGGCCAGGACATTCTATGGGATGTGATCTCATAATGTAGCTGTCCTATATGTGGGCCATCAGAGATGAAAACATGATAATTTTAAAAATTAAATTATTTATTCACTTTACACCCAGAATGCAGCTCCCTCTTTCCTCTTTTCCTGGTCCCCTTCTTCCTCCTTTATCCTTTCCCCTACCAACTGACCCTGGCACATCCAGTCACATCAGGACTAAGCGCATCCTCTTCCACTGAGGCCAGACAAGGCAGCCCAGCTAGGGGCAGGTGATCTAAAAGCAAGCAACAGCATCCTAATTTGGCACATGGATTACTTCAACAGCTTTAAGAAAACTCAAGGGGATGGTTTATTTGGAGATCGAATGTCCCAAATGAAACTGGTGTCAAAGTCTGTGTAGAACTGCAGAACGGCACAGTGAGGGCCCTTCTGTGGTGGGAGCCATCCTAGCTGTAACGGTTGGTCAGGTAGGGAGGCAGACATGCCCAGAAGCTCAGCTAACAGAGGAGAGACCCTTACCAAACCGGGGAGGAGGGGGAAAGGAAGGCAGACACTATTACTAGAGTCTTCCAGCATCTTCGGAGAATACATTGCAATGGACACATCACTTTAATTTGCAAATATAATCAGTGTGGAGAGAGGAACACCATACTGGGCTGGAAGGGAAAGAGCCTTTGGGAGGGTAAGTCTTTCTGTTCATTTTATAAGAAATACACTGTACTTACCATGTCCCAGTGCACAGACTGTCCGATGAAATAGAACGGAGTTCAGAGCACTTGTGTAGCGATTCTAAATGTCCCTTTAAACTGCCAGCATAGAACTTAGGAGAAGCCCATGAGGCCTTGTGGCCTCAAGCATACTGTCCCTTGTCATATTTCCCATGGTGTCCCATCTCCACCCACGTGTTTCTGCTTAGCTGCCCGTGACCACATCACTCTCAGTCTCCTATCTTTGTTCGCTTATTGTCCTGCTTTTTATCACACTATACAATCCAAATATTACAGTGGTGACTAACTGTTCTTTTTTCTCCATTATCTGTCCAGCTAATGAAACCCCGTTGTACTGGGTCTGGCTTTGATGCTGGCTGGCTGGCTTCTTTCCAGGTTAATTATTGAAGAACTTGTCTTATTATTCAATATTAATTACTCTGTGTGGGCTTCAGTGGAAAAAAAATGGTCCCAGAATGGAATGTGACATAAAGCCAGGTCCAAATTCTGAGCGCCCTTCCTGAGAGGCCAAGTTCACAGAGGTTTTTGGTGCTGCAGCATTTGTGGGTGTCTTTAGAAGCTTGGAGTCATTGATACGCCCAGAGAACACCATGAAGGCCCAAACAGAAGATGGAGACTTCAAGAGACAGGGAGGCAAGGGTTAGGTCATACCCCTAACCATTTGTAGCATTAATATGGGCCATATGCAGTCACCACTCATTTGTTTGCTTCCAGGAGGCACCATAGTTAAGGCCATGGACATAGGAACCAAGCTCTACCATTACACTGATCATCTTTAGGCAGGCTGCATAGTCGCTACATACTTAGTTTCTCCTTGAGGAGAAAACTAACTGCAAATCACATTTGCTATCATGATTCACCCATTTCCCACCTTCCCTTTCTAAATGGTCCCTAGTCCACCTTACAGAATTCGGGCTGAGCTCTGAGATGCATGGCTGGAAAGGATGATGGGATGAGGTTAACTAACCCTCAAAATGTGGCTGGGCAGCCAACCAAGCACACAGAGAGCTAGGCAGAAGGCAGATACCGAAGAAGATCTTACAAGGGCAAAAACCAGTGACAAGGAAGTGGACAGATGCCTGAGGAAGCTGAACTATGACCTGGGCAGGGTCTTCAGGCACCACATTGTAGTACACACTTTGATACCAGCACTGGGGAAGCAGAAGCAAAGGGATTGAGAGTGGGAGGGCAGCCCAGGCTACAAAGCAAGAACCCATCTTTAATGACTATGAAAACAAATGTTCTCAGTGGTTATAAAAAACAAAACAAAACAAAAGGAATAAACTCAAAACAACCCTATCTCATTATAACAATACATTTATGTCTCTATGAGTATAGGAATTGTTTTTTAAGGTTTCATCTATATCATGAGAGCTATTTTGGGGACACCTCTCTCCTGCACCCAGATCACTCTAGAGCAGAGATCCTCAACTTTTCTAATCCTGTGACCTATTAATATACGTGATGACTCCCAACCATAAACTTACTTTCGATGCTAATTCATAACTGTTATTTTGATACTGTCAAGAATTGTAATGTGAATCTCTCTGTTTTCCTGATGATCTTAGGTGACCTCTGTGCAAGAATCATTCAATCCCCAGAGGGGTTGCAACCCACAGGTTGAGAAGCTGCTCTAGAACCTCTCACTTCCGGAATCCCTTAAGAAGCACTTCCCCTTGTTCCACTCACACTGTTACACTGAGCTAAGTAGAGGGGAAGGACCATGGTTTTCGTGGGAAAACACATAAACCCGTTCACTGAAGTCAGAACTTGATTAATCACAGATAAAGCAGTTCAGTTTTCCAATCTGTTACTGTCTTTACAAGTGCACAGTCAAATTGCTTATCCCAAGGGTTTTAGGTTACTCAAGACTTTTCAAATGTCAAGTAGTCTATCTAAAACGAGGTCATTGGGCCTATGATATTCTACTAGAAGCCTCTCTCTCTCTCTCTCTCTCTCTCTCTCCTCTCCTCCCTCCCCTCTCTCTCTCTCTCCAGTCTCCTCTCACCCCTCTCCTCTCATCTCTCTCCTCTCCTCTCCCTCTCTCTCTCTCTCTCCTCTCCCTCTCCGTCTCTCCTCCTCTCCTCTCCTCTCTCTCTCTCTCTCTCTCTCTCTCTCTCTCTCTCTCTCTCTCTCTCTCGTAGCAGAGTATATTCATTTAGGAAAGTACCTTTGTCAATTGTTTCCACCCTCAGATAGGCCAATGGGCTGTCTAATTCAAGGGCCATCAAAATACTTGTTTCAAAACATTTTGAAAAAGTTTGTGCCCCTCACACATTTCTCTTTGTATCATTGGTGTAACGTGATGCACTTTCTACTGTATTATAAACACCAGCACTTGACACCATGACATTGCTCTTAAATCTATTTATGTAACTACAGATAGCATGGTTATTTGATACCCACTATCATCAACAAGTTGGTTGCCAAACTGCCAACTACCCAACTAGGAATCAGTCTGTAGCTCTTTCCTAATGGTGGGAAAGTCTGCACCCTACCTTTTATCTCCTTGGTGGGAAAGTCTGCAGGCTTTTCTTCCCCCCTTTTTTATTATTAATTTATTCAAATTACATCTCAGTTGTTAGCCCATCCCTTGTATCCTCCCATTCCTCCCTCCTCCCTCCCGCTTCCCCGCCCCCCATTCCCCTCTCCTATGTCTGTGACTGAGGGGGACCTCCTCCCCCTTTATATGCTCATGGGGTATCAAGTCTCTTCTTGATGACCTATTATCCTTCCTCTGAGTGCCACCAGGTGTCCCCATCCAAGGGACATGGTCAAATATGGGGCACCAGAGTTTGTGTGAAAGTCAGATCTCCTTCTCCACTTAATGGTGGAGAATGTCCTGTCCATCGGCTAGTCTGGGTAGGGTTCGAAGTTTACTGCCTATATTTTCCTTGGCTGGTGCCATAGTTTGAGGAGGACCCCAGGGCCCAGACCTGCCTGTAGTTTTCCAGGACCCTCTGGATCCTTCTATTTCCTCATTCTCCCAGGCTTCTCACACTTAAAGTCTCAATAGGATGTCCTCCCCTCTGACCCACTTTCCTGGTAGGTAAAGTTTTTCATGGGGACGTACCCCATGGACTAGTGTCTCAATATAAGTGAGTATATACCATTTAACTCTTTTTGCTTCTGGGTGAACTCACTCATTATGATAATTTCTAGTTCAATCCATTTGTCCACAAATTTCAGAAATTCCTTGTTTTTAATAGATGAGTAGTATTCCATAGTGTAAATGTACCACAGTTTCTTTATCCATTCTTCTACTGAGGGACACATCGGCTGTTTTTATGTTCTGGTTCTTTTGTCTCCTTGGACCTGCATTTTCACTTCACTTCTCCCATAGAATTTTATCCCATTATCTTATTATTCTTGCTACTTTTTACCAACCACTAAAACATATACTTTTCTATAATAAAAATACCTATATAAAAGTAAGTTTTAACTTCTTAATTTTCTGAGACTGCTAAGTTATTCGAAGTCACTTGATCAAAGAGATGCACATAGTTTAAACTTGACAACTAGTTGTCAGGGATGAAATATGAAAGTTTGGGGAATTCTGTTTTGGGAGCACAGCCTCTCCGTAGAACCAACCTCAGTGCAGTTGGGCTAACATCAAGAAGACAGAGCCCAGGAGAGGAGTCTAGCCGGAAAGGGTCTCAGCCACCAGGCCAACAGCTGCACTTCAATTGTGTCCCAGTTGGCTACCTTCTTCTAAAGGTCAAGGGTCCTTAGCTTCTTTTATCTCTGTTTCCTGTCTTGTAAACTGGAGTTGATGTAACTTGTGTCCTGTTTCCTTCTCAGCATTGCACAGTTTCACCCACAATAATGTGAAGTGAAGGATATGAGGTCAGCTGAGTGGCAAAAAGATTTTAGACATGTACACGACCCTGGGTTCAATACAGCAGTGTAATAGTGATCTGTGCGCCTTGAAAAGAAAACACAATTGATAATTATTGTCCCAATAGGAGAAGACACCCTTTTTCAAATGTGTCTTAATAGTATCATCTTTACACTTAGTATGTACCTCAAGTATTAAAGTAAAAGTAAAACAAATTCATTTTTAAAAATTCATTTAAATACATCAAGGTCTTTATGGATCTTTGAAGTAATCTTTAAGATGAAATTAAAAGATTCTTAGTAAGCCTAAAAGACCTACTCATGACTTTAGTGGGAAGGCGGGCTCCCAGCTTTGGACCACAACCCAGGGAAAACTACCCACCAAGTAGTCACCTCAGAATAAGTCTGTGAATCACAGAATCACACCCTATGTATATACACACCGGGCAGCTCCTGGTCTTAGGAGCCTTTCATTCTGGGCCTTTGAGTGCTTTGCACTGATTTGTGTGTGTGTGTGTGTGTGTGTGTGTGTGTGTGTGTGTGTGTGTGTGTATCTCTAGAGTGTGAACAGACACAAGGAAGGAGCAAGGGTGGGAGGAAGGAAACAGGACACAGGGTGATGAGGCATATTTGAAGTCTCCCCATCTTGACTCCATTACTCCAATGCCCTGGAGAACCAACAAAGTGAGGAGACTTGTTTGCAAGGAGGTTGGATGGGTTTGTGCCAAAAGTGGAGGTGTGGCAGCTCTCCCCCACAGCCGCACCTCAGCCCTGCTTTGAAGTTGACCTGAACAATCGTCTCATTGAGTCTTCAATATTGCTGTGGCTATAATTTAAACTTGAATCAGGAACAAAGTGCTTTACTATTGAGTAAATCCTCTGTGAGAGGAGGCTGTCTGTATACTGATGGCTTCCCTTTGTCTTGTCCTTCTTGGTGGAACAGATACACACACACGCACGCACGCACGCACGCATGCACACACACATGTACACATACATGAGCACGCACATGCACATTAACTCTGAAACCATCTTTCTGCACAACAGGTCAGCAAAACATCTGCAATACTGGGGCTCACTGCAGGGGCCAGACAGGGCAATTTAAAAAATAATAATTCTGCCTCCTCCCCTCCTTCCTTTTTTTCCTTGTTTCTTTTTCCTTCTTTCTCATAAAAAAATGATTATTTCCTCCTCTTCCTCCTCTTTCTCTCTCTCTCTCTCTTTTTTTCCTTACTATCTAGCTAAGTGTGACTTGTTACTCTTGTTTCTGCATCTGAGGTGCTGGAATTACAGGCATGCTTGTGACACCAGGTCCAGTATATGAAGTGCTGGAGATGGGACACAGGGTTTCATGTACACTCTGTGAGCATCCTACCAACTTCTTAAAATACCAGTGCTTATAAATGTAATGTTCATTATAAAATTTTTTTAAAACAGACAAGCAAAACTCAGCACATCACAAGAAAATATACAAGTCAAGTCATTTCATTCAAATTAGCTTTACTTAACATCCTGGTGATTCAGAATTCCCATGTATCTGTCTGTCTCTGTCCCCTCAATTCGTGTGTGTGTGTGTGTGTGTGTGTGTGTGTGTGTGCGCGCGCGTGCTTGTGCACACATGATGACTCTCCGTTCCCTCAACTTGATTCACTTCTAAATTCTAAATAAAATCTTTCTCCTGTGTCCTCCACTGCCCACGCTTTGATTTTTACAAGCAGCTAATTTAGGCTATGGAATACACTGTAGTTTTCAGGTCAGCTTTACCTCAGATCAATCCCAAAGCTTGTGTCTGAGAGGATGGTGTGGGGTTAAAATTTCTGAGTCCTCAGTACACGCTGCCATGGTCTGTTGTCTGAACAGGCTTATGTTCTCTGTACTGACAAAATGTGACTGAGAAATGGAGGTAAGCATCTTTGTAGGGCCACGGAGGCTTCCCTCTTGAGATTATTCTGCTTTCACATTTCCAACAATTAGCCTTAGGTCATTCTGGGGGAGAGAGAGAGGAAACAGTTGATAAAGGGATGGGATGGGGTGGGAGGGGATGAAAAAGAAAGAGAGTTAAGGAAGTGGAAGATAAGGAAAGATATTTTTCAGCTGTGCACTCAATCTAACTTTATGGGTCCTGGTAGCAAGGCCTATGGACCAACTCAAGTGCATGTAAGTATGCCCACACTGAGGGAGGGAGAAGAAAAGACCACCATAAAGATAGAATGTTCTTCGAAGTAATGGGGCCTGACATAAGGAAGGGTAGTTTGGGGCAGTTGGGAATGTGGGACCCCCCCCCCCCCCGATCTGCTTCTCTGTCTCTTCAGTTTCTCTATCTCCCAGGCCGCATAGCCAAAGCTCTTTCTAGGCAATTGTTCCTAGAAGCTCTCATGTCACAACAGCCCTATTCTGGTCCCCACCACATCTGTGAATCGTTTCTAGCTTATCTCATTCCACAGTGGCTCCCAATTAGCCAGTTTGGGTATGAAAAAAAATTGAAGACTGCATTAAAAAGGAGTCTTGTTCTTGATAATTGAGTCATAATATATGCAAGGACAGATGGAAGAAGAGAAGGAAGAGAGAGGGGGGGCATAGAGGCATGCCCAGTGTATCTCATACCTCTGTCTGTGCAGACTGTCTTTGTTGCCCTTGGGTCTAGAGTCTATTCTAGAACACCGAATATTGGTCACATGGGGTCACTTTAGGGCTGTGATCAGGGCAAACCCTGAAGACATATTTGTTACAGTGTTCCTTCAATCCTTTTTTTTTTTTTTTTTTAATATGGAGTTTTAAAAAGCATGTATTAAATGGGTTGCTCAACCCACCCTAAATGCCTTCAGCTTGTTCCTTAAGATTAAGTCCTTCCCCTTGGTCATGTGGGAACACTGGGAAGGGTGTGAACAGAGGGAAATAGAACAGGAAACACCAAAAGCAAAGCTGGATACTGAGGGCCCTGGATTCTGCTGTGTCGGCCATGTCTTGTCTGTGGCCTCAGCTTCCGGACTCGAACAGTGTTTGGTAGGGATAAGCTCTGTTTTATTCTGCTTTAACACGCTCAGATTTCTTGGTTCTTCATCGTGATACTGGGGACAAAAATCCATTCCAAGTGAGGGAGTCAGTTGGGGCAACATGGGTCGTAAATTCTGTGCTATCCAGCTTTCTGTAACAAACCGGGGGAGGTAATTAAGTTACGAACGAAAAGGTCTCTTTTGCCTCTTGATTTTAGTGGTTCCAGTCTGAGATCAGGAGGATTGTGGCCAGCGATGCTAGGTGGCATTGGCGATGAGCATGTGATGGAGAAAAGTGCTCTTCTCGTGGGTAGGAAACAGAGGAAGAAGAGGTCAGGGTCCCCCCATCTCCTTCAAGTGCATGCCTTCAATGACCTAGGAACTGCACATAAGGGCACGCATCACCCCTCTATAGCATCACCTTGGCACATGTATCTTCACCAGAACTACAATAAATAGGGACTGGAGAGATGGCTCAGCCACCAAGAGCACTTATTACTCTTGCAAGGAACCCAGGTTTCTGTCCTAGTATCCACACAGTGGCTCCCAATTATTTGTAACTACAGTTCCAGGGTTTGACACTTTTTTTTTAGCATACAAAGACTCTTGTTCATATATGGTCATATACACACAGACTTATCCCCAGAGTTATAGTAAATGAACTTACCTGTTATTGTTAAGAAATAAAATTGAGAAACCAGCATCTGTAGGGCTCTGTATATATAAAGTCCTGACCAAATCATGACATTATAAACAAACACAAAACACCACACTGATATGCCTTTCTGGCTTTTGATAATAACCAAATGGTTTAAGTAATAATTGGGACTCTGAGACTCTGAGGTTTTTTGTTTTTTTTTTAAAAGAATAATTCCAAAGCCTACTTTTGAGTCTGTTCCATGTTCAGCTTTGTGCATGAATGGAAAATGCCAAAATAATTCAGCCCCAAACAGTGCAGGAACTGGCGAAAGCAGAAATGACGTGAGACTAACCCCCCAAGAAGGAAGTCAACATTCCCATGGCTGGCTGGCCACCCTACAGCTCACAGCAGCCATGGGAGGGTAAGATGAAATAGTGTGTCAACAATTCACTCACTGTCTTGATGATTATACAGGAACATGCACATTGATGAGCAGGCTCACGTTGTAGATTTAGAAGCACTTCATTCATTTGTACAGAACAGTATGTGCATGCCTGAGGCCAAAGATGGCATCTATCACTTTACCAAACCAGGGCCTTTAACAAATTCAGACTCATCACAGACATAGACTACAGCTTGTGGCTGTGGCGCCCGCACCACCGCGGTACTGAGTTGAGGGTGAGGGACTGTGGATTTAACTCATGCACAAACACACACACACACACCCACGCACGCACGCACGCACGCACACGCACATACACACAATAACACAGCAGGTCCTTCATGCTAAGAGAGCAGCAGCCGCAGCAGCAGCCGCGGCAGTGGTTTATTATTCTTGTCTTCAGAGTCCAAAGAGCCTTCTTATAGGCAGCAAAACAGGAATCCCCCTCCCAGGTGAAATCCCTCAAGAGGTGATTGCACACAGGAGGAAATGTCTCGAGGATGAGAGGGGTGTGTTCTCAGAGCAGTAAACATGACTAGCTAACCAAGATAAACACAGACATGGAAGCTGCTAGAAACAGGACATGAAACAGCAAGACAGGCAGGCAGCCCAGTCGGGCCTGGTTCCTACATGTGGCTACATGGAAGACTGCTTGTGCTAGCTGGTTTTTCTTTGAGCTTGACATAAGCAAGAGTCTTCTGAGAGGGGAACCTCAACTAAGAAAATGCTCCCATAAGATCCAGCTGTGGGAGAACCCGTAAGGCATTTTCTTACTTGGTGACTGATGTGGGAGGGCCCAGCCCATTGTGTGTGGTGCTGTCCCTGGGCTCTCTGCCTTGGGTGCTGTGAGAAAGCAGGGTGAGCAAGCCGGTAAGCAGCCCTCTTCCATGGTCTCTGTATCAGCTCCTGCTTCTAGGTTCCTGCCCTGTTTGAGTTCCTGCCTTGACTCCCCTGGCGACTGGGACCTGAGAGTTGTAAGCTGAAGGAAACCATTTTCTCTCCAACGTGGATTTTGTTATCGAGTTTCATCACAGCAATGGATACCCCATCTAAGACGCTTGTCAGATGCCACACTCACTTGCCCCGTCCATCTTCTAGCTCACGTCAAGCTTTCTAGGAAGCCCTTCTTGTCTTTTTCTTTCCTCTCATTCCAACACGCAAGGAAGCCATACCTCCCAAACATAGGCTGTTCTTTCGTAGCGGGACAGCTGACTCCTGACTGATGTGTAATCACTCTATCCCGTTTCCGGATCATATTAGTTCTGTCTAGCTATACCACCAGATTATATGTGTTGTTTATGTCTGACTGCACCTCCAGATTCTGTCCCCATTGCAGATGCCATGGCTTTCTTATGCCTTCATCTCCAACGTCAACCACAATAGTGACCACATTAATGACTTCGAGAAACACTTGCATTGATGGTTGTGGAAGAGAGGTGGTATGCAGGGGGCCGAACTGCTAGTGACCATCTCATCAGGACTTTCATTTGTGTGTATTTTATAACAGTAAAAATGCTATATGTCAGAACCCAACACTATTTGAATGCTGGTGACCGGAATGGGGAAATGCTGTGCAGGAAATATTTATCTCATTGTTGCTTGAGGAAAAGAGAACAAACGTGGACTAAATAGGAGCGAATGAGAGAGCTGTGGATAGAGAATCTCACCCTAAGCCAGTGAGGTGGCTCAGTGGCTAAACAGACTTGCCCGCACTCCTGGTATCCTGAGTTTGACCCATAAGACTTCCATGTGGGAAGAGAGAATTGACTCCCACAAGTCCTCTGACCTCTGTCCTTACACACACACACACACACACACACACAAATAAGTCAATAAAATAAATGGAAGAAAGAATTTTAAAATAGAATCCTGTCTTGTAAGTGACTTGAGGGCTTTCTCACACCTCTGCTCAGGTGTGATCGAACGTCAAAACACGTGGGCTCCTTGCCTCTTCTCATCCGTCTCTACCACAAATGAGGCCTCGGAACAGGTGAACAGCGAAGCAGCAGAGGCATGGTGAAAAGGAAAGGTATCTTAGCATGTGTGCAGTTTTGAAGAATATGAAATGACGTTGCTATGGGTTGAAATTGTGCTTTCCCCAAATTCACATGTTGAGGTCTGACCCTCACGTCTTATCATGCGGCCTTACTTGGAAAAATGAGATCATTTGGGAGGACCATAATCCAAGAGGGCGTTCACCCTAATAAAAAGGGAAAATTTGGGCATAGTTGTAAATATAGAAAGAAATCCACTTGAGTACTATAGGGGTCATCTATAACCCAGGAGAAAAGCAAAGAACGGATCCTTCCCTCGGAGCGGTGGGAAAGAGCCAACCCACCACTCTCTTGCTCTCAGATTCGCAGCCTGCAGACGGAAGACAACACCATCCTGTCTGTGGCGCTTTGTCACGGAGGCCCTAGTAAACGAAAAGAGGAAGAAAGAGATCTGTGTACACGGGAAATAACGATTTGCTGCGAAGTCTGCACATTGCGTTGATGAACCTGGCAAAGGTTTAAGGAAGGCACTGATTTAGTTCCTGGCACCGGCCAGCAGGTGGGGCTGTTGGTTGGAACAGCTTTCTGTGGAAGAAGGGCAAAAAGTTTAAGTCTGGATGGATCTTCCCAACTTCTTCTCAGGTGAGAGACCCAAGTCGCCAGGATGTAATAAGCGCGAAGCATGCAGACGGACGCTAAGCTGTGGTTTAGCACACTTCTGTGACGCTCTGAAGGCTGGGAAAGCACGGAACACTGCTGCTATGATTCTAAGCCATGCAGGCGCTAGGGGTTGAACGAGATATGCCAACACAGAATTGAAATCTTTGCCGTCTCCAGCTAAAATGTAAACCACTAAAGGGCTTGTGGCCAGATGTGCTCATCATAGAGTCTTAGATAACGTTGGAAAATGGTCTTTCTGGCTTGGCACAGTGGCACATGCTAGTGATGAAGCCAGCTTTGGTTACATAGCAAATCTTTGCATTTCCCGCTCCCCTCCCCCTTACCCCCCCCCCCCCCCCCCCCCCCGCCGCCCTTCCTCTCTCCTCTCCCTCTCTCATTTCCTTTTAAGCCTACTAAAAGGAGATGTACTACATTTTCTAAGCCCAAGTATGTAAAACATTTTTATTTAAATCTTTGGGAGCTGGAGAAATGACTTTGTGGCTAAAGAATTTGCAGCGTACGAGTGACAAACTGAGTTTAAATCCTCAGAACCCACACAACGCTGGGTGCTGTTCCTACAGCAGGAAGGGAGATGGAACCAGAAGAACCCCAAGCCTGCCATACTCAGGTCAGAACAACAGAAGCCCGTCTCAAACAGTAGAGATGGCCAGAACTGGCATCAAGGGCTGCCCTCCGCCCTCCACAGCACACCATAGCATTTGTGCATTTGTGACCTACACACACACATACACACACACACACACACACACACACACACACACACACAATTTTTAAGACGTTTTTTGAAGTTATTTAACTAAGGCAACACACACCTGTGAATCCAGCACCTAAGAAGCTGAAACAGGAAGATTTGCAAGATACTGCCTCTCTCTGAACTACCTAGCAAGATACTGCCTCAACCATTCAGTAGTTAGTCCACTTCTGAAGCATGTACCTATTTGTCATGGGTCAGAAACATCCAAATATGGACAGATTCCAATATAAAGACACTCTAACAGAGAGTGGCAAGGCACAATAATGTTTTTAAGGCAGTGTCACAGATATGATTTTCTTGATCCCCACAGACCTATTTTTGTTGTTGTTGTTGTTTTGAGATAGATTTCTTGTCCCCACTTTACAGTGCAGAAATCGGAGACTTGCCAAGTTTGTTAAATGCCCAACTTACTCTCAGAGGGAACAACAAAATCAACTTTAGAGCCCACTTCTCCCCCCCCACCCCCCCCCACACTGACTCAATCTTTACCATTAAGTATTTGAGAACTTAAACAGTCAGTGGAGCTGAAGGTTTCCCATCCTTGGCTTTCAGGAGTTTCTACCCCACTCATCATTAATCATACGATGCCTATGGGATTGCATTTTTTACTTTTTAAATATCTTAGATGTATTTATTGTATTTATGTGTATGTTTTATCTCTGTGTGTGCACTATGTGCATGCCTGGTGCCTGTGCGAGTCAGAAGAGGGAGTTAGATCACCAGCAACTGGACCTACACATGGTGTGAACCACAGCATAGGTGATGGGAATTGAACCTGGGTCCTAAGGAAGAGTAACAAATGCTCTTAATCTCTGAGCCATCCCTCTAGCCCCTGGTTTTTTCCTCCCTTTGGAGACAGCGTTTCCCTATGCAGCTCCAGCTAGCTAAGACTTACTATGTAGACCGGGCTATGCGTCTGCCTTGCCTCACCAGTGCTGGGAAGAAAGGTGTGAGCCACCTTGCCCTACTGGTCTGTGAACTTTAATGCATAACATGTCATTAATCATACAATTACTTTTGTGAACACAAAAGCTCTTATGATGACCCAGAACTGATTTGAGTGTCTCTAATCTGGACACACTTCTTTTCATCAAATTAAAAGCACTTCAGCTATGAAGAAAAAAATTTAACACTACCCAACAGCTGTGTATGTGATACATTAAGAGTTCATGCAGATCCCCAGGGCCAAATAGACCTTAGCACATAAGTAGATTCGTTATTCCCAGTACATGAGAATATTGGAAGGTTTAGCGTGCAAAGAACACATTTTCACTCAAGCAAATGTCTAAGTTCAAGGTTCCAGCTACGGACTGCCTCCACACCCACACAGGGCTGCCTGCCTGGTCAGGGAGTGCCCGCTTGCTTCCCACTTGCCTGTTTGAAATAAATGGAGTTGGAACATTCCTCTCCCCGAAGGGGCACATTTCGCTCTGGCTACTGCGGCCCCCTCCCAGGGCTTTGTGCCCTTTGCCGACACAGGGTTTGCATGTAGGAAGGAAGAACAATTTGCTATAAAGATTCCTAGTGTGGATCAGAGGCTATTTTACCATAAAAGGAACGAAATTACGCATCTTCTTTAATGTCAACCAGATGATTTTTCTCCTTTGCATTTTTTCAGCTTTTGCTTATAACTCCAAAGAATTTCCAAGCATCTCGGGAAATGTTGGCACGGTCTGCAGCTTTGCCATCATGTACAATGTTGGCTGGCATGAGTATTCCGCCTGCACCTTCTTACATTTTAGAATTCCTTTTTATATAAAACCCTTACATGTGAATGAAGGCACCGCCGTGTACAAACTGGAGTATGTATATTTGTCGACAGAGTTTTAAAACTGGACGCATTGACTGCAACCAACAGACTTTTTCTGTAAAGGACAAGGTGATGTGTTAGCTTTGTGGGTCTCACTGCTTTCATTTGCTACAGTGACCTGGATCTGCCCTGGTAGCTTGAGAAGACGGTAGAGGATTGCAGCACGTGATGCGGTTTGTATGTCTTCCCCAACCGTTCCAATGCAGCATGTTAACACGCTTGACCTTCGGAGGACTCAGATCTTGAAGACTCTTCATAGATTAATGAATCAATTCGCAGCAGGGCGGGGGAGGGCACAGAGTGACTTTGATATGAGCTATCTCGCTTGCTCTCCTCCCGTTATGATACAGCTGAGCAGAAGAAGGTGCCATGCCCTTGGACTTCTCAGGCCTGTGAGCAGAGGAAACGTCTACTTAGTATAGACCACCCACAGCTAGTAACAGAAGGCAGGCCAAGATGGCACAGTGCGTTTCAATAAAGCATCATGGTCTCTGGGCTGTGGTGCCTGTAGCTGCTAGAAGCATGTCATAGCAGAGGTCCTTCTGAACAGAGATGTGCAGCCTCGGCCAGCTTTAGCCCCACCCAAGTCTGCTCAGCCTATAACAGCGAAAGCCCCAAATGGCCGTAACTACAGAGCATCTAGTGGGTGGAGAAGCCCATTGGACCCTGGCCTGCTGTGTTTGCTGTGCATGCAGAGTGTTGGGTTGGAGTTGAACCTGCTCATTTTCCACACGCTATTGCTCTTTGGCACTGGAGCTGTTTGGGTGCGTGGATCAGGATGAACTATTAATGGCATGCGGGGTAGTGTGATACAAAGGCTACAAAACCAATAAATTACCCAGGTGCAACTGGGAGCATTCCTATGTTCTTGTTCTTCATGTCTTTCAGGAGACACGGCACTGCCCTTGGCACTGTGTGAGCCTCAGTATGACCAATCCTTACTTCTTGTCACCACAACCTCACTGAGAAAAATTCTCCATGCATCTCAGTTAGATCGGGACTGATTTGGGTGGGGAGGTGGGGAGGTGGTGTGTGTGTGTGTGTGTGTGTGTGTGTGTGTGAACATGGATGTGGAGGCTGGGGCTGGCATCAGGTATCTTCCTCTACCTATCTCCACCTTATGTTTTAGATGGGGTGTGGGGGTGTCTCTTACTGAATCTGGGGCTATACTGACCAGCCAGCAAGCTCAGCTGATGTGCCCCCCTCTCCACCAATCCCTAGGGCTGGGATCGTCCAAGCATACCACTATGCTGGCCTTTTTGTGGGTGTTTGGGAACCGAGTTCAAGTCCCTAAGTCTGCAGAGCAAGCGCTTATGACTTGCTCTGTGTGGGCCAGCTCGTCCAGTCCTTGGGGTTGACACCGTCCGTGGACCATCTGCTGTTAAGGGTGTTATGTGCTTTTCTCTTTGTTTTTCTGGACTTGCACGGACACTGGTATATGAATCTGTGTATGGTCATTAGGATAACACCTAGGAATGGTCTAAATGTCTTGCTCCTGCTATTCTGAGAAAACACCAAGCAAGGGCTCTGTGCCTTCAGTGCTGCCATTCTGGACCACAGAATCTGTAGGAGTCAACAGTGACCAGACTCCCCTCCTACAGCTACCACAGGAGTCCCTGTAGGTGCCCACAGGCCTCAGAAACTTACATCCAACTGATTCATGGGAATAATCAGGGACAGATGGAACAAATAACCGAGACTTTGAAAGAATAATAGAAAAGGAGAAACAAATTGGATATGGTAGCACACGCCTATAATTCTTGTACTCAGGAAACAGAGGCAGGGAGATGTCAAGGCCCAGGCCTACCTAAGCGCCACAGTGATATTCTGTATCAATCAAAAACAAATTGAAGCAAACAAACATGCCCCTCCCCTCAAGCCTTCAAAGGCTAGGAGCCAGCTAGATGGCTCACTGGGTAAGGATACTTGCCGTTAAACCTGGCAATTTGAATTCAGTCCTCTGAATCTTCACGGTGGAGATAGAAGCTCCCCATGAGGCTTGTCTTACTGCCTTGAAGCATGTGCCGTGACACTCACATCCCCCATGGGACACAAACATACATAAAATATATGCATAACATAAGAAAAGCAAGGGCCAGGGATGTATCTCAGTGATAGAGAGCAAGGCCCTGGGTTTGAGCCCCAGTGCTCCAAAACTATTAGCCAACTGAACTTTTCTTAGGATGCTTGCTTCAGCAGCATATGTATGCAGATCAAAATGAAGTGGATTGACTTGGCTCTGTGCAAGGGTGACATGCAAATCCATGAGGCATTCTGTTCTTTCAGGGCAATGAAGAAGTTAGGTACCCATGGGCAGAAGCCTGGAAACAGATCTCCATGCATCTCTGATCTCTGAACCTGAACAAAAGTTAATTCAATTCAAAATGGACCAATAACCTTTCTGTGAGGTTTGCATCCTCTGAACTGCTGGAGGGAGATGGAGAGCACGTTTGGATGTAGATGCAGCAAAGGGCTCTTGAAAGGACTCCAATAGCTCAGGAAATAATAGCAAGAATTACATCTGGCATGGTGGTCCTGCCTGTAGTGCCAGCATTAGGTAGGCAAAGGTATGTGTGTGTGTGTGTGTGTGTGTGTGTGTGTGTGTGTGTGTGTGTGTGTGTAGACTCCATGAAATTAGATAGCTTCCAAACCAGATGTAATGACTCCTGTTTCTTGTCTCTGCAGTTGGGAGGCTTAGGCAGGAGGGCTGGCAGGAGGGTAAGCCCAGCCTGGGCTACCTAGCAAGTCACATACTTGCCTAGGCTTCAGTGAAGCCCTCTCTTTAAACACAAAGCAAAAAATCAAAACAAACAAACAAGCAAGCAAAAGGAAAAACAACAACGATAACAACAAAAATCCTCTTCACAGTAAAGGAAACAACCCAGGAAGTGGCTGCCTCCAGAATGAAAGAAAATCTGACATCAATACCTAGAATATACGAAGCATATTTATCTCTGAAACTAAAATCCCTCCTATAATTGGTAGTTGATAGTGAGTTGAGTGTGATGGTTTTTTGCTTGTTTGTTTTGTCCTAAGTTAGATTATACAGTCAAAGATATCTGGTATTCAATAAAATATGTGACAGAAATCCATGAGGTGTTGTGCCCCTGACAAATGGCCCAAGCTGTATCAACTCTTCTGTTTGTCACCCAATCTCGAGAGAGATTTTCTTACACCTTTCGTAGCACCCTAGCTGGTTTTAATAAAACTTTTATTCACTTTTTGTGAGTAAAAATGCAAAACTTTTGTTTGTATTTTTGCCTGTGGGTGTGTTCATGTGCGTGTGCGTGCACGCACATGCACATCTGTGCATGGGTGCACATGTATATGGGTGCACACGTGCACGTTTGTAGCAAGTCTGAAGTTGACAGTGTGTTCCTTATCTACTGAGCCATCTCCTCAGGCCCAGAGTTTACATATTACATGCATTCCAGCCTCTTGGGAAACTATTGGTATTTTGATTTCCAAATACCCAATTATAGTATTGAGCCCAGCACTTGCTAAAGCTACCCAGCTTTATTTTCCACTACCATTGTTTTTCACTGCCCCGTCCTCATCTGTAAGCTATGGAAGGGGTTTGGAAAAGGGAGCTCTGTTTCTAGGTCTGTTTAGTCGCTAATTAGCTACGTACTTAATGTGTCTCTCAGCTGGAAGGTGGGGGAGATATCTGTCTCACAGGTACACAGGATCAAGAGAGACCATACAGGTGGGAGGTCCCTAACAATTACTGTGTTCTGCAATCTGATGGAACAGGTAGTCCTCCGTTTCTCTTCGCAATTATCCCAATCTTGGAAGTCTTTAAAGGTTTGCTTGATTACTTCCTATGTTTACCAAGGGGATTTCTGTCCTTTAAATATCCACACAGCATGGGGGAGGGGAGGTGGGGGGGGCAGGAAACAAGTCATTGTTGTATCTGACAGCATTCAGTTTCTAATGAGGACGTGAGAGCATCATGGCTTTATGCTGCGGTCCCCACACTTTGCCCTGCAGAGTTTGCTGGGGGAGGTGTTTCTCTTGATGCTTTCTAAGCAGCATTAGCTTGAACTTGATACTATGAGCTTCCTTCAATATTACCAGACACACACTGCCTTTGTTTGCTTTACGTTATGGTCATTTCTTTGTGGTTTTCTTCCGTTTTTAAAATAATACCTGGCGGTTTCCTGGGTGCTGCACATCTACCCTGTACTTGCCTTTAGCCTAGAAGTATGGCAGGGGGTGGACATTAGGTCACCTATAGGTAGTAAACAGGCACTTTGGGCCCAGTTTACACCTGTCACTGGGTTGCCTTTAGGCTTCTCATGGAGATCAGATTAGCACTATGTGTGGGATGAAGATGCTGGGGTGATTGTCAAAGATGGCAGAACATAAACTGGCTCCAAGTCCTTTTTAAATGCAAAGCCCAACCCCCAGAGTGTGAACTTGTGGGGTTGGAGCAGCTTGAGGGTAGAACCCGAGGTGTCCTGCCTCACAAGCAAGTGCTCCCGGCCTGCATCTCCCATGCCCATCTAACCGGCTTCCTTTCAACTTCTGCTTTTGTTGGCGCATAAAGAAAAAGGGGAGTGAAGGTGTGCTAATTTGAACAAACATTTCACATTATGCTTTTTGCTTCTCTATTTTATTTTTACATGTGCACACACCTGTGTGTGTGTGTGTGTGTGTGTGTTCTGTGGCCATAACAGGATGTCTGATCCTCTCTAGCACTGGAGCTTCAAGCAGTTAATCACCCTAAGTGAATGCTGAGAGCCAAACTCGGGTCCTCCGGAAAAACAGCAAGGCCCACTTTTCTTTTTGCTTCTGTGAGGGCAGAGCTCACCTCCTCTTTTCTGTTACCATGGCATTTTGTGTTTTGGTCTGGGCAATGCACTAGGCAGTGAATTGTTTGCTTCTTACACCTTTCTGGTATTGTTCCAGATTCTTATGGTGTTGCCGAAGTATCTGCCCAGAGGCATCCCATGGAGAAGGCAGTAGAGAAGGCTGGAAGATAAATTGCATGAATGTGTTGCTACAAAACTGCTAATAAAACTTCTAACAGGAGGAAAGTAGAGGGCTTGTGCAATTTGTTGGCAAGACTATTTAGTCCCAACTATCAAGAACTAAAAATACAAAGACGTACATATTATGTCTTTAAACTGCAAACGGAAGAGATACATGCCAGAAAGGAAAACAAACAAGTTTTCCAATGCTGAGAACTTATTTGTATAAACTCACAAAGAAAATTTTTCTTTAGAGTATATTTTCTTTGGACAATCAAATAAGATTGCATTCAACATTGCTCAAAGCAATCTGAGACTGAGCCTTATCAGTGGGAATGCTTAAATGTAGTTGGTTTTGTTTTCCCACTTCACAGCATGCTTAATTTTTATATCTGGTTGCTAAATTGCATTTCTGGTAAAATTTAACTTTCATAACTTTTTGCTCCAAAGAGAAGAATTCCACTTTGAAAAGACTTTGTATGAGGAAGGAACAAACTAGACTCCGAATTTAATTTGATTTCTTAAATTTTCAGATATAGAAAATGTTTCCTTCAAAAAACTATGCTAACTAAATGATTTAAGATCACAAAGGAAACGTGAAGATTCCAGAATAAATTTCTGTGAATAAAGAATAAAGTGTAGAAAACTTAATATCGAGAAGAGAAAGAAACACACACAAAAAAGTTGGACGTGAGGTTGGGCGTGAAGTCGGGCGTAGTGGTGTAAGCCTTTAACTCCAGAATTTGGGAGGCAGATGCAAGCGGATCTCTGTGAGTTCAAGGCCAGCCTGGTCTACATAGTAAGTTCCAGAACAGCCAGGGCTACATAGTAATTCCCTGTCTCAACAAACAAACAAACAAACAAACAAACAAACAAACGAAACATGTGGGCAGCGGGAGGGCCTTGTTTGGACAGGGTTTG
Source organism: Acomys russatus (assembly GCF_903995435.1). NCBI lineage: Eukaryota > Metazoa > Chordata > Mammalia > Rodentia > Muridae > Acomys > Acomys russatus. The sequence continues at coordinate 17,927,819 of NC_067138.1, forward strand.
GGCTCCAGCTCAACAGGAACAATGGACAAGCAAACAGAAGATGTGCAAGCAAAAACCTTCAAAGTTAGGCAAATACCTTAGAGTGGAAGTTATTTTTAAAAACATTATTGGTGGGGGTTCCCTTTGGGAAATTGTCTTTAACGGAAAACACGGCACAGTTTCTACTTTATCATTTCCTTCATATTCATTACTTTGTCCCTTAAAAGTGAAGCAAAGTAGCATATTCCTGGGCGAGAAAAAGCCACTATAAAATGCTCCAGAAAGAATATTTCTGACTCCAAGTTGGTGAAGCAAGCAGTGGTTTGGGAAAAGCCTCTTGAGGATTTTTCTAGAGTGAGAGAGAGCTGGGGCACCTGGAAGTTGCCCTGGTGTACCCGGAGCTCCGCTTTTTCTGACGGCTTTCAGGTGCAAACAGGCACGGGCTAAGGCGTCCCCAGACATAAGGAGGCACAGTTTGCAGCCAAGAGAAGTGGCCGCCGGGTCCGGCTGCGAGAGCACCTGCTTTGCTGCGTCCCGGCGAGCTAGGCGCGGCTGGCTGGCTGCGGGGAGGAAAGGCGGGTCCCACCTGGACCCGAGCGCCACCCGCCCAGAGCCACCCGCCCAGAGCCCGCTGGGCGCGCTGCCAGGGCTGCCGAGGGGCGGCGCGGAAGGGCGGAGGGCTGAGGGCGGGGGCTGCTGCTGTCGGTGGAGCGGGGCGCCCGCCCGAGGCTCAGGCTGGGTCCGCTGGCTCGCAGGTGTCGCCTCAGCTCTAGCCATGAGGACCCTGTGGATGGTGCTGTGCGCGCTGGCGCGGCTGTGGCCCGGGGCCCTGGCTGGCTGCGCAGAGGCCGGGCGCTGCTGCCCTGGCCGGGACCCAGCCTGCTTCGCCCGCGGCTGGAGGCTGGACAGGGTCTACGGAACGTGCTTCTGCGACCAAGCCTGCCGTCTCACCGGAGACTGCTGCTTTGACTACGCCAGGGCATGCCCAGGTCGGTGACTGGGCCCGGGGAGGGACCACTAGGAGCCAGGAGTCTTCTGGTCGCTTCTAGGCCAGTCCATTATCAACCTCCCCAATCCCAGTACCCTCTGCTGGATCCCTAGGTTTCCCAGGCCTCTTCATATAACTCCCCCAAACAAGCACTCCTCATCCCTAGGGCGTTTGTTGGGCCAGCTTTGGGGATAAAATTTGTGACTCAAGAACTCCAGCTGCATGGAGTCACCTGAGAGTCCTCGAAGGATGGCGCTAACAGTTTCCAGGGGTGTGTCCCTGGGCCAGCCTTCACCACATTCGTTCTGTCAACCTCGAAGACTAAAGTCTGGGCATGGAGAAGGGTGATGATGCAGGAAGGCGAGACTTATCCCACTTTGTGCCAAGCTCGCCCTGGGAGGGGCCTTCTCACTCTCCGCCGCCTGAGGTGTGTTTTGCGGTGGGCTCCAACATGGACCACAGCTGCTTCCTCTGAGGAGGTTTTCTGTGCTCTCTGGAGCTTTAGTATCCCTCCTGCCCCCCTAACCGCCCCCCCCGAAATCCTACCTAGTGTTTTAATCCCGCCAGCTATCCTTTAGATTGAGGCCTTTCCCTTTCCCGTAGTGTCTCGCAGTTCCATATCCTATTTGTAGGGTTCAGTCTGCGCCGGTTTAATTGAATTGAAAGGTAAAGGAAGAAACGGGAAACACAGTCCTGAAAAACAATCTGTGCCCAAGAAGTCAGCTCTGGAAACAAAACCAGCTCCGCGTGGCTTCCTAATGAGACGAGTCCCAAAGCCACACATATGATAGGGCTGGAACTGGTCGGTCCCCACTCAAGTCCTCGGCATCTTCTCGGGGAGAGGACGTAAGGGCTGCGCCACACCCCAGGAACCAAAGGCCCAGTGAGGCCTCTCTTGCCTTTTGCTAAGAGCCTGTCATCCAGGCCTGATACTCGAAGGGCACAGCCAAAAAGCTCGAAGGTTTACTGGCTGACTGAGAACTGATTATTTACTTGTGATAGGATGCCCTTTTTAATAAGGTTTTTCTCTTTGTTTCTTTTTTTCTTTGTTTCTTTCTTTCTACTGTGCCAGGACATCTTGCCTTAGACTAAAGGAAGCTGGAAAAGTCAATTACTCAAAAAAAAACCAAAACAAAACAAAACAAAACAAAAACAAAAACAAAACCGTAGTGAGTCTGAGCCATGTGTCCGCACAGCACTCTTAACTGTGATTCTCAGCGACACTCTCCCGGCTCTTGCCTATATATTAACTAAAGTCCTGCAGCCCAAGTTTGCACTAAGCGCAAGGATGTACCACCAATGAAGATGCAGTCTCCACTCCTTAGGAAGTCACTGTGTACAAGAACACACACACACACACACACACACACACACACACACACACACACACACACAGTACAGACACACACAGTACAGACAGTGCCCTCTTCCTGCAGGGACACTTCCCGCAATAACCAGGGGTGTCAAACACCACGAGTTGTTTTTGTCGTTTTCTGGTGTGTCTTTTCATATAGTACCCGGTTCATCTGTCCTTTCCTGTTTGATGCTCTGGTACGTCCTTTGTACTTTTACTTTTGTACTTCGTGGATCTATTTAAGTGAAGTAAAGCCCCATTGATATCACCACAGCTGATCTGACAACTGAGACGGCTACTACACGGCTGATAGGCAGCACCATCGTGGAGGACAGAGGGATTAGTGTGTTCTGAAAGGCATGGTAGCAGAATTTCCCATTTAATATTTTCTTTTTCTTTTTCTTTTTTGAGACAGGGTTTTCTCTGTGTAGCCTAGCCTTGGCTGTCCTGGACTCCCTTTGTAGACCAAGGTGGCCTCGAATTCACAGTGACCCTCCTGCCTCTGCCTCCCAAGTGCTGGGATTAACAGCGTGCGCCACCACCGCCCAGCCTCCCATTTAATATTTTCATGCAATCATTGGCTGTGACTAACTGAGATCATGGACAGTAAAACTTGGGGTAGGTGGGGAGACTATTACCCAAACAGGTAATCAGGGAGACACATTGGAAGGAAACACTTGGAGACCTATGGAAACTCTCCTAACGTCTCCGTCCAGCTGTCCATGAGGGTCAGGGTGCTTCTGGCAGGCCCTGAAGCGAACAGAGTGGACAAGGTCAGATAAAGACAGCCTCAGCATCTCCAAGGAATGACATAAGGCCTGAGGAGAGTACAGTGGGAGGAGGTTGTTTCTCTTGGGTTTTGAGACAGGGTCTCTATGCAGCTCTGAATGTCCTGGAACTTTTTATGTAGACCAGGCTGGCTTCCAACTCATGGAGGTCGGCCTGCCTCTGCCTTCAGAGTGCTGGGACTAAAGGTGTGTGTTACCATGCCAGGCTGTAATTGGTTTCTAAGAGACTTGACAGTTCTAGGCTGAATAACAACTCCCCCAACCACCACCCTCTCTTTATCTGGCCACGCAAGAAAAAAAAAAAAAAAGAAAGAAATGAAATACCCTCTTTTTAGCCTGGGATGTAGAAATAATAAAAATCAATTATTTTGGACTGGGGATATATTGGATGGACTCAGGAGATTCGGGAAGCTTGCCAATTGTAGAACTCGCATGCCTTGGAGAAGAGCTACGGGTGGTAGATGGAGAAACCAAAGCCAGAAGAAGGAATGGTGTGTATTGGAGTTTAAAAGCACAACCAAGAGTCGGAAGAGTTTGGAATGTGCTTCCTGAGGGAGTCAACAGAGGACTTTGTAGGCTAAAGAAGCGCAAACTGGGAACCAATAAGGCCCCTTGCTGGGACACTCTTTGGTCTGAAGTTTCTTGTGAGGAGAAGAGGAAAGTAGAGGCTGCTGGAAGCTGGGCATTTGGTGAGACTGAGCCTGTTTATGCATAGCTAAGGATAAAAGCTGAGGGCAGGGCGGAGCTGAAAGGCCCAGCCTCCTGAGCCCTGCACCAGCTGACTTACTGTGGGTCAGGATTGCTCTGGGCCTGCCTCCACTGGCCAGAGCTAAAACGTGCAGCTAGAAATTGCCTGGGAGAACAAGACTTTGGCAGAATGCCGCTATTCTCACTCAGTTTTCCCTCCAAGTATTTGTTGTTGGTGACCCTGCCCCCCGCGAAATGTCATGATGCCATAGTTTTGTGCCAGATTTCCAAGAATCCTCTGCCATCTACTGGCCTTATAACTTTGGAGGCTGTAGGCCAGACTCTTGGGGGCTTAAAGTATTTCATTGTGTAGAAGAAAAATGACAAGCTTGCCACAGGGGACTGCCAAGTGGCTCCTGAAAGGTAAGACCAAAGAAGCCATGAAGTCTATATGTGGCAGGCACAGGCAGCACACATATGCCGTTAGCTCCTGGTCACAGTGGGTCACACACTTCAAATAACAGTACCACAGTCATTTCAAGAGAGCACAGCATAATTACTTCTATTTATTAATATTATATCACCAGTGTCTACGCAGGCATGGTGGCAAACACTTAAATCCCAGCACTCAGGAGGTTGAGGCAGGAGGATCAGAAGTCTCAGGCCTACCTGGCCTGTGGAATATTTGAGATCTCTGTGAGTAAATTACAAAAAAAAAAAAAAAAAAAAAAAAAAAAATCTTCGGGGTTTAATTTAATGGTAGCATGCTTGCCTAGTATGGTCAGGTCTTGAGTTTGGCTAGCGGCACCACAATTTATTTATTTATTGTTTTAGAAAAATCTACTTCAGACTCTGGGGAGAAAAGACACCCAAATAAATCTACTTCAGACTCTGGGGAGAAAAGACACCCAAATAAATCTACATGTATACTGATGTTTATCTACGTACATGTGCCTCAAGTCAGGGAAGGCCTGAAGTCAGAAGCACGTCTGACTCAAGAATATTGGGAAAAAGTTCTGTTGCCCCATGCTACTGTTTTTCAAATGCCACAGTTGAGATGTGCAAGGCCTCTGTCACCCAAGTTCACAGGAATGAGGAGAGAGCTAAGGCCAGAGGCCCAGGGCTGTCTGACCTCAGATGCTACTAGCCACCTCTTTACTGGAGTTAGTGGTGACTGCATGCGTACACATTCCTAGACACTCAGAGCTCAAAGCTCAGAAGTCTAAAGTTGCTCAGTGCTCAGAACCATTTCATCGTTAGAGAGTCTTCGTGCCCAAGGTCAGGCCTCGCATCCTTGCTGTCTGAAGCCCTTTGGCCTGACTGTATGTCCAATCAGTTGAAAAGTGTGATGTGTAATCATGACTAAGCATGCTTGCTCTTCCATCCTCATAACACATTTGGGCAGATGTCTCAGAGAGATGGCATTTATTTATCTATGTTGAAAGGTTTTATTTTTTAAAGTTGAAAAGTTTCTTTTTCCTTTTATGTAAAAATAAAAAAAATATTTTAACCCTGGACACCTTTATATGAAAGAAATATATTGACTGGGAAAATAAAATGGAAATGTCATTGGACCTATAGAATAACCGAGCTGCCAAAGAAATACATTCTGAAATGAATTATTTCAAAAGATAGTATGTTGGTGATGGCATAAGTTTAATACCCACAGTGTGCCATGAGTCTCTTTCCTTCCTACAAAGAAAAAAAATAACTAAAAAAGGTAACATTCCCTGGGCAGTGGTGGTGCACACCTTTAATCCCACCACTCAGGAGGCAGAGGCAGGAAGATATCTGTGAGTTCGAGGCCAGCCTGGTCTACAGAGTGAATCCAAGATAGCCAGTGCTAAACAGAAAAAGTCTGTCTTGAAAAACCAAAATCCAATCAACAACCAACCAAACAAAACAGAAAACCCTCCACTGGCAATATCTAAGATGGCAGGAGAGGAGACAGACCCAGATCCAAGTCACCTTGCCCTGGAAGAACTTAGTGGAAGTCTTGCTTGCCCAGTGCCTCTCCCAAGTTCCTAACTCATGCCTGGGTTCCTATGAAGTTAACGCTAAGATCACAGAAACAGTGGGCTGTGTTGGACCCTTCACAGCAACCTAGAGGAAGGTAGAAATGTGCATAGCAATTATCGATCGGTCACATAGAACAGGGCAAAAACTGAATAACCCCACGTCTTCTCCAGAAATCCAATGGGAAAAGGGACATTGTGCTTATGAACATGGGCTCCCAACCAACCAAAAGGAAAGATGGCTCAGATGATGAGGACTGAGGAAGCTGAGGCGCTTATTGACTCTGCCTTGGCCTCTTCAGGGCCTGTAACCCTTCATCAAAACAACCGGACTTAGCCTTGGCAGCCTGCAGTCAAGAAGGAAGCCATTAAGACTCAGGTGGCATTTACTCAGGGCCCCACACCCACACATTCCTAGCCCCAACACAACCACTTTAAAGCTATTGACTCACTGTGGTATCATGACCTGGTGAAGTTACACTTCATTTTGCTTTCATTTTATGAACAAGATAACGTAGAAAGATTAGGCAAGTGGCAGGATTTGAACTCACGAAGTCTGGATCCAGAGCCCACAACTTTTAAACACTCTATTGTGCTGCCTCTAAAAAAAAAAAAAAAAAAAAAAACACCAAGTGTTTATGGGAAGTTGTGTACTTAGAAGGGTAAGGCCCAAACAGATTCCGAGAGAGTGAGTGAGTGTTCTGGCAGCTGACTGTGTGCTGGGGTAGGGGTTCTGTGTCCTGATTTTTCTACACTCTCACCAGCAATTATGGTGCTGTGGCTGAGCCCCACGCCCACACATGCTAAGAACAGGCTCTACAACTGAGCCACACAGAGCCCAAAGATCCATCTTAATGCATCAAGAGAATGTGTGTGGTCACCGCATCTGGGTGCTATCCGTGGCTGTTGGGGCGTGCACGTATTTTCTTTAAAAATGGTTTCTGACAGGCACGGTGGTGCAAATCTTTACTGGGTGCACTGGGAGGCAGAGGCAGGCAGATCTCTGCCTGCCCTACATAGCAAGCTGTAGACCAGCCAGGGATATATCGAGACCTCCTGTCAGTCTCTGCTTCTCTCTCTGTCTCTGTCCCTGTCTGTCTGTCCGTCTGTCTCTCTTTGTGTGTGTGTGTGTGTGTGGGAGATGTGGCGGGGGGAGAAGAGAATAAAAACAAAAAACAAAGAATGTCTTTCTTCCTGGTCTGTAGAATATATATCTGTTGAGTGTAGTTTGGAAAGTATAGAAATAGAAACGTATAAAGGCGACTGTAGATGTAGCTTGGTGGCAGAGCCCTTGCCCTGCGTGTATGAGGCTCTGGTTTATTCCCCAGTGTTGCCAAAAGAGCTCAGGGCCCCAAAGTGCATAGAAGAACGCAGTTCTCCCAGAAACACTATGCAAAAGAAGACACCATCACCTTTTCTATTTGTATTTTCCCCACCCATGCATTTTCATCATGTCTAAAATCCTGCTTGTCTATCAAAGTATCTTATTTCATTGTTTTGCTACAATTTTACAAACTTGTCCACCAGATGTCTTAAAAGATTTTGTAAAAAACCCATTGAGGACCAGACGACACAGTGTTACAACAATAGAAAATAAAATGGCTATGACAAAATACTATTTTTTTTTTTTTTGAGGTACAAAGAGTCCCTTGAGGAACGTGGTTTTATCTGAGTCTCAGAAAGGCTTTAAAATGGTTGTGCAGAAAAGGATGCACATGCCTAGAAAGGAAAGGGAAGATGACAGACACGTAAAAGAATGTCACCATGAGATGTGCCTGCCTTTGCTGTGCTTGCTAACGAGCCATTTTGTACTTCTATAGACTGTCAAGAAGCAATATTTGTGACCAGATGGCACTGCTGTAACGTGTACAAAGTATACCCATAGAGATATTAGGCTATCTGAATGTGATGTGAGGGAGAAAGCACTTAGTATTTGACTTTTAGGTGGAGCATGCAGACAGGGCTGGGTGACAAAGAAGGCTGCTTGTGTCCATGTGACGACCCCAGAAGAGACTGCTGCCTGAGCACAAGGTCAAGATGCTACACCAGATAAGAGAGAACTCAATGCTACTAATAAAATAAGGAACGCTTTTCTTGCTAGAAGTTTAGTTTGTGATGTGGTGGTGTGTGATCACCTCAGAGAAATTTCATCAAGAAAATTAGAATTTTTTCTTCTCTGAGATAAGATGTCAGATAGCCCATGATGGCTTTGGATTTACTGGGTAGCTGAGGATGCCCGTGACCTTCTGGCCTTCTTCCCTTCAACTCCCAGGTGCTGGAATGTCAGACATGTACCGCAATACCTGCCTGGAAAAAAATTAAATTGTCTTTTAACATCATCGAGGTTCATACCTGTAATCCTAGCACCCAGACGGCTCAGAGAGGAGGGCTGCCGTTTTAGCCCAGTTTGGGCTAGATCATGAATTTGAGGCCATCCTGGCTGTACGTTGAGGCCTTGTCTCAAAACGTAACCAATCAAACAATAAATTTTAAAACAACAACAAACACCTGCCCTTGGGAACCCGAGACCAAGAGTAATCATTTGGCACAACTCAGCTGTGATTGACTCAGAGAAAGACCATGCTAACCCAAGATGGCAGGTGTCTCCTCCACAGGAAGACAGGCCCAGAACTGCAGTACTCCATGGGAAAAGGCCACACAAAGCACCCGGGAGACAGACATACAGAAACAGAAAGACCATGAGGGGCACACAGAAAGAACATTTTTTCTACTATATGCTGAAATCTTTGAGTGAGGGAAAACGGTATCAAATAAAAGGGAATACAGTTTCAAACCACAGATGATAAAATTACTTTCAAGATGAGGTACTGGCAAGAGATGTAAATGGGCTAACAAGAATTAAGAATCCTGGCTACCAGCAGAGGCCAGATCTCCCCGACCTTAAGGCACAGACAAAACAGGACTCTGCAGAGAAGGCAGTTTGTCTCAGATGTGAGGGGGAGCAGTTTTCAGTCATACTTAGTACAGGAAGAAATTTGAAGCAACATGAAAATGTGGGTCAAGGTCCCAGAGTACACACTGAGTTCTTGGAGTACAGAGGCAGTGCAGTTGGAGCTGGGTGGCAAGGTGGTATGTGCGTATGTGTGTGCACTCACACTCATGTATGTGTATGTGGGTGCTTATGTGTGTGTGTGCACACGTGTGCCTCTGTGTGTGTGTGTGCGTGTGTCTGTGTGTGTGTGGTGAAGAATTTGGACTTCATCCCATGTGAAATGAAGGTGGTTTGAATAGAAGTGTTCTTTATAGGCATGTGCATTTGTACACTTGCTCCTAGCTGGTCACGTGTTTGGAAGAGGTTATAGAAACTTTAGCTTGTGGAGCTTTGCTGGAAAAAAGGTACTGAGGGGTTATAGCCCCACCTGACCTCCTGCTCCAGTGTGCAGTAGAGATGTGATCTTTCAGTTTTTTCAGCTTCCTGCAAATAAAAACAAAAACAAGAGAGAAGCCAGGTGTGATAACCCACATCTTTTAATCTCAGCCCTTGGACAAATCTCTGAGAGTTCAAGAACAGCCCGGTCTACATAACACATTCTAGGCCACCTGGGCCTACCTGGTGAGACTCGGTCTCAAAATAGTAACAATAACAAACAGTGGTATAATTTTTAAGATTATTGAACTGGGATATGACTGGCCTTCCCTGTAAGAATACCTGATTATTGTGTATAGAACAACTAATTTTATGTTGTTGGCCGTTCTCCTGTGCCTGGAGGTGGGGATATCTGAGGCCAGTTGATCAGTAAGAAGAACTCCATCATTCTATCACCCTTGCTTTCCTGTGAGTTAGAGTCAGAGGTGTACTAGGCCAATGGCAGGAACACATCTATGTATTCTGTATTTATTCTTTGCTCCTTTATGGTGTTTGGTATCAGTTTCCAAATCAAGGTCTTGCATTCAAGTCCACATCCATTGAATACTTAGTTGAGGTTAAACAAAGAAGAGAAAGACGTCACTGGATTTCCTGTACCCATTAAATCTAGGCTTCCTTCCCTGAAAGGGGGTGGAGTGACATCATCAACTTCTAACCTTGGAGTCCAGGGCCATCATGCACCTGCTGATTAGGTGACACAGGGACAGACCCCATTAGCAGCTGGTAAAAGCAGGCGTGAGGAATGAGAAGATTGGGTTTGAAGAAAGAATATTCTAGCATGTCTTCTATAAAGACAAGCTTTAGTGGGAAAGGGGCAGGGCAGCTAATAGTTCAAAAGGAAACGTATGTCAAGGAGCTGTAATAGATGGCTTGTAATAAATCTGTCAGAAGTTCCTGTACTTCTAACCTCTGGGACCAAAGATCTTTTGTGGTCTACAATGAATTCCAACTGAAATAACCGAAAGTTCACAAGAGAATCAAGAATAGAACCTGTCAGTGTAAGACAAATAAATATTTCAGGCTAATCTTCTAGCAAAAAAAAAAATCTTATAGAACATGTTTTTAATTCATATAATCATATTTCAACTCCTTTTCCATTTTGCCTTATAATGAAGCCATGGAGACATTGTCTTGGAACCTAGAACTTCTGTTTGTCTTTATGAGACTTTTACTTTATTTATCTTTTTTTTTTTTTTTTTTTTTTTTTTTTTTTTTTTTTTTTGAGATGGGCTGTGGTAAACTTTGCCCAGACTGTTGATGAACTCCTGGGCTCAAGTGGTCCTTGTATGTCAGCCCTCAAGTATCTAGGATGACAGGAATACCCTGGTACTCAGGTTTTTATGGGGTTTGAAAGTTGGATTGGAAAAAGAGAAAACATCCCCCCCCCTTTTTTTTTTGGTCAGGACAAATGTTAGACAATAAGAATAACAATTGATGGAGTGATTTGTGATCCTTGAAGACTTCACAAATGGTACAAAACTAAATAAACAAGTGCTGGGGCTGAGACACAGATTTAAAGAGTTCCTGAGAGTCTAAATTCTGTCAGAAAGCACTCCCCAGTGTCATCTCTTAATATATGGATAATGTCAAACTCAATGCTACATTGCAGCTGTGCTGAGATGCTAGGTGTGTTCTGCCACACCTGGCTACTGGTCATTTAAGGTCTGGCCAGGCTGTTAAGGCCATCAGAAGGAGAAAGGGATAGTCTCTTCAAGTGGTGCTGGCAAAATTGGATACCCAAATGCAAATGAGTGGGGATGGATTCTAATTTCCACAGACAAATATTAAAGCAAATAAAAGATCTAGCAAACTATAAACTTATAGGAGAAATCATTGGGAAAATTCTTCGTAATGTTGGAGTTGTGAGTCCATACACAGCCTAACACTGAGCCCAAAGTACAGACAACACCAGCAACAGAAATAAGTGAGTTAATATTCATTGGATTAAGATTTTTTTTGTATGAAAAGACACCATCAAGAAAGAAAAAACATAGACCACAGGGATAGAGGAAAATATGTGAAAATTATCAGTTTGACCAGGTGTTACTATTCACCCTACAATTCCATGACAACAGAGAGATAAAACCCAATTTAAAAATGGACAAAGGACTTGAACAGACAGTTCACCATGATGAAGCCATCAATATGCGATCTTTCCTCCTTTAAATACATTATTCGAGCACAAAGGGCTCATCAGGAGATAAGCAGAGAAAGACGTGATGTGCTACTGATTTCCCAAAGGCTGTGTCCATGGTGGATATGGGGATGAAGACCAACACGGCTAGTCTTGTGCCTGAAAGTGGTTGACAATGTGATACCAATGGGTTTTTAGGTAGTAAATGGAACAAGCTTTAAAACCCTTTTTTAAAAAAATTAAGCCCTGTGTGTGTATGTATACTTTTCATCCCAGGGATAAGATGTATGTTACCAAATATGTTCTCCCCAAATCATGACCTCTCAAGAAGATGCAAGGAATCAAAGAAGTTTTCATGTGTGAGCTATCAGAGAGATCGTATGTGAGAAGCAGTATGGACTGTCTATGAAAGCAACAGGGAAAGGGGTCTTTGTAGCAAAGAACGTTTTGGCCTCTAGCTCAAGGACATATCTACAGGTATGGCTGCCCACAGGTTTAATGAGTCTCAGCACTCAGGTGGCAGAGGCAAGCTGACTTCTATGAGTTTGAGGCTTGGTCTGCAAAGTAAGTACCAGGACTGCCAGAGTTGTGTGGAGAGACTCTGTCTCACAGAACAGAACAGAACAGAACAGAACAGAACAGAACAGAACAAAGAGGCCCGGTGGACGTGGTGCTCTAGCTTAGGAAATGGAGATGAGCCCACAAGGAGCTGAATAACTGGGCAGTTTTATTTTTAGACTTTTGAGGAACCTCCACACTGATTTCCATAGTGGCTGCACCAGTTTCCACTCTAGTTCCAACAGCGAATAAGGGTGGCCCTTCTCCTAGCCATTCTCTCTGGAGTATGATGAAATCTCAAGGTAGTTTTATTTTGTATTTCTCTAATGGCTAAGGGTGTTGAACACTTTTAAAAGCATTTAGAAGCCATTTGTACTTCTTTTGAGAATTTGTCCATTTCATAAGCAACCTTACTTGTTTGTTTGTTTGTTTTGTCCCAAATCCAGCCATAGCATTTATTTAATGGGGCAGGGGAGACACAAAGGTAAACAAAATGGGGCAAAGGATATAGAAAAAACAGAGGAAAACTGGTTAATAAATAAAAACAAGTTTATCTTTCATCCCTTCTGGCCACTGCTGATGGCGGACAGTGCGTAGGCCATTTCTAATACAGTTGTGTGTTATCTTGACGTTTGATTCCTAGGCTCTCTGTATGTTCTCGGCACTCATAGATATATGGCTGGCCAAGTCTGTCTCCTATTTTGTAGGCTACCTCTTCACTCCACTAACAGTTTCCTTTGCAGTACAGAAGCTTTTACATTTCCTGGGATCTCACTTTGTTGATTTTTGGCACTTGGAATTGATTTTTATGCAGGGTAAGAGATAAGCCTTCAGTTTCATTCTTCTATGTGTAGATATCCAAACTTCCCAGACTCATTTGAAGAGCAAAATGGTGAGAAAGCAGGCAGATTTTATATGACGGTCAGCAGGGTGGGGCTGGCCTGATGCAGGCTATCTGGATTGATCCAGCACTAGGCGCCCTTGCCAGAAGTTGTTGACTTTCAGGGGAAAGTTATGACTGGTTCCTGCTGAACAGAAGCATTTAAGTTTGTTTACCCAGAGTCCTTCTGTTTAGGACAATGTCACCTGCACTGCCATTTTAGGGGAAGGGGGCTTTTGGATCTTGACAGGTATCTTCTTCCCCAGTGTGTACTTCTCCTTTCTTCGTCACAAATCAGGTGGTTGTAATTACATGGACTTATATAAGGGTCCTTTTTTCTAGTCCACGGATCTATGAGTCTATTTCTGTTTTTATTACTACTGAGTAACATGTCTTAACATTATATTTTCTATAAGGATTGATCAGTAAATATTGGGATTATTGGTGGGTGAGGTACCTTTTTGTTTCTCTAATTATTTTCCCTGTTTTCTACAGTGAATGTATGCTACTGTTAATAATGTTCTGGGAAGGGAGGAAGAGTGGGTGGAGAAAGGATGGCTGCCGGATTCAGTGATGCAGTTAGGAGAACTAACTCCCAGCATCCCTAGCACAGTTGGATGCCTGTGGCTGTCAACATTCTTATATTCCAAAATGGCTGTCAGTTCGACACACAGAAAGTGCTCAGTGTTTAAGAAAATTGATTCACCAGTGATTCATTTGATCATTACACATTGTACCCGTGTATTGAAGTAGCACAGCAGCTTCCATAAATTTGTACAAGTGAAAATATAGTCTGGAAAGAAAATCATGTTAGGATCAGGGAATGGGATAAAAATTACTATTTTTCCTTTTTTTTAAATTGTTTTTATTAATTAAACATTTTTAATTTTTACATATACATTTATATCATTACACATTATTACACTACCTATAGCAAGAAGAACCATGACACAATCAGGAATTATATAAATGTTACGGTCTTAGTGTTTTGGCTATTTGTATTTGACAGCCTTGAAGAAAACATCTTTCCTATCTTGGTGCATCTAAAATTCTGGATGTAAATCAATCTCCATCACATCTTGTCATTATCAACTTAAAACATCTATCTAGATCTAAAAACATCTTAACCCCTAAATAACCAAGCTTCATTGTAAAACTAAGCTACCTGGTCTTCAACTTCTTCAGAGACTTGAGAAGGAATAAAATTAATTACCTGAGTATGCCAGGAGTGCAGGATAGTAGGTTTCCAAATGAGAAGATGGCAGAGACAGTTTGCTACCTGAGTAGTCACTCAAAACTCTCTATACCTTTGGAGCATCTTCTTTAGCCTTCTGACAGACACATTTGTGAGGCGTGAACTATTGAGGACTTGCATACACTGTCTTGGCAGAATTTGGCCATTGACTCTGCCTTCATCCAAGCTTGCCCCCTTTTAAACAGAATTCTGTTTATGGTAGAAATGAGGACATTTTACCCAGTGGCTTGTTTGCCACATTTGAAGCCATCTCTATAAGGAGGTTCTTTAATGATCATCATCCTCTTTGAGGTAGGCTGGGTGTTGCCAGGAGCTAAGCTGTCTCAGTGGATCTTTAAAATAATAAAAACATTTTTAAATGCCATATTCTGCATGTCTCTGAGGTTTTTGAAGACCTTATCTAACTATCCTATCTTATCTTTCCATAGAATCATATCTATCTGCTGCACCTAAGATGTATATTCTTGTGATAAAAGTAAACTAGTAATTGGCGTGACCATGATTTGATCAACTAACAATTAACTTATATGACTTATTTATCCTAAACAGCCTGCAATAGCACTTTCAAAGTATTGGAAGTAAACCTGTATTATAATTGAGTTATATGGATACCATACCTCATATTAGACTATATTTAATGTGTGTGAAGAATAATCTTACATTTGAATTCTATACCACTGTATCTAGAATTAAGGTTATTTTACATCTATATACATAATTCTATACCAGTGAATTAAAAATAACTTTTTTTGAGTGACAATTGAGGCATTAAGTTGAGGAGTAGACTCACTAATCTACTTTTTGTTCTATCTTCCCTATATATTTCTATATTCCTCCTTCTTTCTTTTCAACCCCTATCTCCAAACCTAAGAATGGGAGATAAAGGAAAAGAGAGACATTCCTGAATCCAACCTTGTTTTCTCTCTAAATAAGACAAATAATAACTTGTAACCAACTCCCATTAATAATAACCCTCTGCAGGCCAAGAAAGAAACCAAAAACCTACCGAACCTCTCTTAAAGAAAATGGGGCGTCATTCTCTTAAGCTTTCTTCTGGCTGATTGGGGACAAATAATACCTTTGTTGGGGCCCAAATAAAATTGGGGAAATGGTTAAACAACCTAGGAATAGCATTTGTGGTCCAGTTTCTAAATGTTGAGAAATTCCAGGCTTAATTAGAGTCCTGTGTGGGACAGTCTGAAATGCTGGACCAATTGGGATTGGAAGCTTTCTTTGAAAGTGTCCTGAGGGCTGTCTTGTTCTGATGAGGAACAGCAACTGAAGCACTTGGTGCTGGAACATGAAGGATACAGGATGTCAGTGTCCAGCATGCTGAGAGGAATACATCCTGTCAGGTCTGAAAAAGTTACTATTAAGGACAAAAAAACAAAAATAAGTTAAAAATCTTTAAGCCCAAGAGTATGAGGAAGTATTCTGTAGAAATTTACCTGGAATGTGTGTCCCTGGCCAAACCTCAAGATCCTGGAAGCACCTGCTTATCAATTAACCATCATGGTGGGTGGAGTTCATGTCTCTGAGACCTGCTATGTTCCCAAAGACAGGTCATGGCTAAGTACGTGTGGGCAGGAACAACCTGGCAGGTTGTCTGGGTTTACTCAGGTGAGTGTGTTGTTGTTCTGTTTTCCAGCTCGCCCTTGCTTTGTGGGAGAATGGAGTCCCTGGAGTGGCTGTGCAGGTCAGTGCCAGCCCACCACGCGTGTGCGCAGGCGTTCAGTGCAGCAGGAGCCAATGAATGGAGGGGCACCCTGCCCGCCCCTGGAAGAGAGAGCTGGCTGCCTGGAGTACTCCTCTTCGCAGGGCCAGGATTGCGGGCACTCCTTTGGTATCGATGTTTTCACGGTTGCTGCCTTTGTTGCTTTTGATGACTTTTGGCCACTTCCTGAAAGGTCATGTGCTGGGCAGGGAAAGTTCCACAAAATGCAGGGAGTGGGATGGACCAGTCTGCCCAGAGTAGATAGGAAATTCAGGAAATGGTTTTTCAAGGGATGACCAGCCAGCTGCACAAATGCCTCTCTTTGCCTTGTTTCCCTCCATGTCTTCTTGTTTTTTTGTTTTTGGTGTGTGTGTGTGTGTGTGTGTGTGTGTGTGTGTGTGTGTGTGTGTGTGTTTAAGAGAATGGTCCTTTCAATTTTGCATGGACTCAATAATAAACCACATGAGTATGCCACCAATTGACTGACCCTTGCCCGTCTTACTGGGCACTGAACTCATACACTAAATAAGTATTCTACCATTGAACAACAAACACCCCACCACTCACATGCATGCATATGGCTTTCTCTCCACCACTCACATGCATGCCTATGGCTTTCTCTCCAGCACTCACATGATGCATGAATGTGGTTTTTCACTCCAGCATTCTCATGTATGCATTTGGTTTTTGGTAAGTCACTCAAGCTGGTGACAGAGGGTGTTAGACAGGGTGATGATGTTTCATGAAGGAGAGCAGTCATCTCTCAGGACAGCCATCTCACTTCCATCGTGATTTTGTTAATCCCACTGGGTGAGAACAAAGCCACTATCATGATTTTTGAGGCAAATGTGAAGCAAGTTTACTAAATACTGGCCACGAAGATGGGCACTAGATAGGTCCATAGCCAGGATTCCCAGAGAATGGTCCCGAATTATAGTAGCCAGGTACTTATAAAGCATAGCACACAGGTTGCATACTTCCTGCCTACATACCTGACACATGTAATCAAGTACATCCTGTGCAGTTGGTGCAACCAACCTTGTTTACTGGAGAGAAAACATGTGGCTTGTTACCTTACATGAACAGCCCCCAGCATTCCAGGAAGTTATTTGTCCTTGGGCAAGTGGGGCTCTCAGGTTGGAGGTGTTTTTGTTTTATAGCTGTCTTAAGCACAGTTATTAAAACTTAAATCATAACTTTAGCCTCACAATTCCTGTTTAAGAGGGACTTTTAATGTATACACTGCAAATGTGAGAAATGGAAGGAAAGTGATACATTTCTTTTTTATTTATTTATTTATTTATTTATTATTATTATTTTTTTTTTTTAAGTGATACATTTCTAAACAATGATAAAATGATCCTTTGAAGCACCCGTCTCTCCTTTCAGGTCTGCCTATGCTGTGGATGAAAGTGGATCCCTGATTTTGGGGGGCAGAAAGCACAGCAGGTGTGCCCCTAGTTAGGTGGGACGTGCGAGCTGTAAGTGATGAATGGGGTTTGCATATTTAGGCAAGGAGAATGCTGAACACAGTGGTTATATGTACAGCTCGGATTCGTCCAGCTGCTCATAGTAAAACAGGAGTAAAAAGAGATGCAGAAGGAGAAGAGAAACATTTCATCTTAATGCAGTCAGGATTATGAGCTGGGCGAGTCTCAATTTATCAAAGAGGGGGAATGAATGGTGGTGAAATGAAGAGATTCGCTCTTAGGAAAGCAGGTTCTAGAAAAAAGCACTAACGGTGTGGCTGCACGTTCACTTAATATTTCAGAAAGTTAAGTTGCCACCAACTCAGTGACCCAAACAATATATATTTATTATCTTACAGTCCTGTAGGTCAGGAATCCGACACAGGGTTCACTAGGTGTCAGCGGGGTTGCACTCCTTCCTGGGAATTGAGGAACCAGTCTGTTTTGACTTTTTTTTTTTTTTTTTTTTTCATCTTTTAGTTTGTGGGCCTATCCTTTAACGATGGAACCATCGCTCCAGCTCACTTTTTCATCTTCTGGAGACTATGTTCCACATCTCATGGGCCTGTCCACCATCACAGCTAACACCATTGCATCCACCTATGCCTTTCTCCCTGAAGTCACACCCCCTCTCACCAGCTTTGTTTAAAAAGCCCCTAGTGGTTACCTGGGACCCATCTAGAAGATGGCAAACTTCCAACTTCAAATCCAACTGAGTAGCACCATAAATGCCACCTGTATATTTAATCCCTCTTTGCCACGTAACATTACATGGTCACATATTCACACGTTCTGAAGAGTAGGATTTAGACATCTCGAGGGTGTGGGCGTGCTGTATTCTGTTCTCCACAGGGAATGAGACAAGGTCGTTATCCATGGTTTACCCACGAGCTTCTAGGAGGCAACCGACTGAGCAGGGGTACCAGGACCAAACCTGAGAGGCCATGCCTACAAATCATGTGCTACTCTCGCCTCCATATTGTCATCATTAAAAATAAGATGACAGCATGGGGACTAAGTCAAAATACAAAAGCCCCGTGGAGCCAGTGAACAAGATTGCTCTCTTCTTCATTATAATTTATCCTAAAAACAAATAAAAACCATAACTATGGCACATTACTGTGGTTTATGTGCATCGTCGTCCCCCTCACAAAAGACCGGCGTGCATTAATATAAACGATGTTTCCAGGTAGGGACTATTTGCCAGGTTTCCCTTTTATTTTCCTCTGTATTGCATGCCCAGAGCAGAGGGTCTAAGCCTGCTTTTGTGGCATGCCCTGTGCCAGAGGGCTTATGAAATTCTCAAAGCCAACTTCATTTACTTTCATGTTCAAAGAAATATGTGCAATGCTGAGGTTTTTTTTTTTTTTTTAAGTGAAATTTGTTGTAAAAGTGAACAATGGTAGGTTCATAGGTTGCCAAAAAGTTGGCAAATGGCCTTAGAACAAAGACTATATTTCATTTGAATATTGCTGCTAGCAAGGGAAGGGGAACCATTATTTATGGAGGGACTGTGTCCTCAGGCACTAGCTATGCGCTTCCACACAGAAGCAGAGGTGAGACTGAAGGCAAAAAATAACTTTTAAATTGTTTACAACCCTTGAGATATGAAAATTAAACTTGTGGGTTATTATTAAAGAGTGGCTTAGGTTCAAAGCGCTGCAGGCCATCTGGCTCCTGGCCTGTGTGCTGAAGACTCACGCGTGGGGGAGGGATAAACCTGGATCAAATCCCAACAGCCACAGGGTGGGCAGGAGGGATCTTGAGTCCTATAAGCCATTGCGGTGTTAAGGGTCAGGTAAGAAGACTGGGAGTTCAATACCAGCCTGGGCTACATAGCAAGACTCTGTCCCCAAACAAGCAAACAAACAAACAAGCAATAACGCATCAAAACAGACTACCAACACAGACACTAAAAGTGAATACGGGGTCTCCTGCAATTCAGGCTGGTTTTGAACCTCAGATCCCCGTGCATCTGTCTCCTGAGTGATAGGATTATATATAATGTGCCACCATGCATGTTCCCCCACCCCACACCCCGGTGCTAGGATAGAACTCGGGGTCTCCTGTTAAAGAGAATGCTCTACTAACCGAGCTACATTCCCAGCCCCTGGTCAGTATGTTCTAATGAGCAGAGAGGTGAATGCAGGCATGGCGCATGTGCTCACAATGTGGGCGCTGAGAAGATCAGGGGCCACAGTGACCAGCCAGCCTCACCGGGGGTGGGGGGTGGGTGGGGGGGGAACCTGTCTCAGCTAGACAGCTGCTGAGGACTGACACCTGAAGCTGTCCCTGACCTCGTGCATGAGCACACATGTACACGCTGGCCCTGGCTTTGTCTGTGAAAACTGAGTATACCTTCGCATTTGGAAGGTCAAGGCCTTCTGGGTGGATACATCTGCGTGTGCAGCCACTGCCCCGATGGCTGCTGCCGCCACACCTGCCAGACCTGATGCCAAGAAAGAGTCTGAGGAGTCAGATAAAGAAAGATATGGGATTCAGTGCCTCCTTCATTCTTCCGAAACACCCAATTCTGCTGGTTATGTCTGAGAAACATGTAAATAAAGGGTTACTTCTATTAAAACTACAAAAGAAAGGAAGGAAGGAAGGAAGGAAGAAAGAGAAAAGGAAAGAGAAGAAGAGAGAAATCAAGAAAAATGAAAAGAAAGAAAGTCCGAAAGAGAATTAAGGCCTGCCATCTTGTGGCAGTCAAGTGCCAGGGAAAATTAACATGTAGTATAAAGGCTTTTATTTTTATTTTTATAAAACTAGTGCCCTCAGACCAGCTTGCTCATGTTAGTGACTTTAGCATTTCAAAACCTTGCCTCAGCCTTTATCTGCCCTTATCTAAATTGTCCAATTTCTGAAACAAAAGGCAGGGGGCGCTGAGAGGCTCTGTCCACACAATCTGTAGATTTACCCAAGTAGAATTGGAAATATTTGGTCGAAAATTGTTGGTAATGAATATATACAGCCGTGTGTGTGTGTGTGTGTGTGTGTGTGTGTGTGTGTGTGTGTGTGTGTGTGCTGGCACACATGCATATATGCATAAATATAGAGGTCAGAAGTTGGTGTTGGGTATCTTCCTCAGTCTCTGTCCTCCTTAACTTTTGAGACAGTGTCTCAGTGAGCCCAGGGATACTCTTGTGTTTTTCTCCCCAGTGCTAGGATTGTATAGGAACTACTGTCGTGGCTGGGTTTTCTTTTGTAGCGTGGGTTCTAGGCACAGAACCAGGCCCTCATGACATTCAGTGGCAAGCACATTACCGTCGGAGCCATGTTGCCCTCCCAGACTTGGGTATCATTCTTTAAACTAGGACTTCTTAACTTTTTCTGCTTGTGACTCCCTTTCACCCTCCAAAGCTTTACTTCCTCCCATCCCAACTGTATAAGTATGTAAGGTAGGAAAATAAATAAAACATTTACTGCCAGGTATGGTGGCGTACACCTTTAGTACCAGCACTTGGGAGGCAGAGGAAGGTGGATCTCTGAGTTGGAGACCAGCCTGGTCTACAGAGTGCGTCTAGGACAGCCAAGGCTACACCGAGAAACCCTGTCTCAAAATTGCTCCCCCAAATAAATAAATAAATAAATAAAATGTTTACTGATAATAAACCATAATAAAATTTATGTTAAAACAATTGTTTTTTTAACATATAATTTACCACCTTTTAAAGACAGAAGCAAATATACACAGCAGTGCAGTAGGCATAGAAAGTGTGCTTATCTATTTTGACATAAAAATTAAGTCCTGGTTGAACACTTGATAGACAGGATACAAAACATCTTTGATATTTTTCAGAGCTGATTGATATTTTGATTTTGTAATCATTAATGTTAAGGACACTGTTTCACATAAAGATACAGTACAAAACAGGATGTTTAAGGCCATTTCAGAAATTACTGGAAATTTTGTCCAAATCTCAAGTCAAAAATCACTAAAGGGCTTTTTTTTTTTTTTTTAAGCACCTCAAGTCAGTAACTCAAACAGCAATTTTTAAATTCAAACACTCTAACACAACACTATTCGAAGATATACTAAGGTAATACTTCTATGAAAGCATCAAATCTGTTTGATCCCCTATATTTCAATAAAGGCAGAAGGCTTTGCCCCCACATTAAAACCACTGGAAACCTAATATTTAATAGCCT
The DNA here is from genome assembly GCF_903995435.1 of Acomys russatus. Lineage (NCBI taxonomy): Eukaryota > Metazoa > Chordata > Mammalia > Rodentia > Muridae > Acomys > Acomys russatus. Next base: position 17,949,180 of record NC_067138.1, read on the forward strand.
CAAACACTGGCCGGGTCGGTGCTTCAGCAGCGTCTCCTGTTATGATGGCGCTCGGTGCAGAGGGCGCATCTTCAGAATCCACGCTGTGGTGAAGCCATGCGACGCAGCGTGGGCGGGCACGCAACGCCACCGGCTCACATCCACTGTGGGGCTGACTCTGAGGTGGTGTTTTGGTTTTGTTTTGTTTTGGTTTGGTTTTGGTTTTGGTTATTGCCGTCTGGAAGCATTTTACTCTTGCCAGACTTTCACGACCTCCACATTCAGTTACAGGGATTCCATTTGGGAATCTCAACCCACAGTTTAGGAAGCTGAACAGTAAGAACGGTTTGTTGTTGCGCTGGGTAGTGTAAGTATTCTAGACTTGAGTTAAAGTATATGGGCGGAGCTGAGTGTGGAACCCAGTCGCAAGTGTGTGCTTGGCGTGTGTGGTGTCCCAAGCTTGATCCCCAGTACTTAAAAAGGGCGACAGAGGGGGCCCTTAAGTGAAATGCATTTTATTTAAGGACTTACAACGCCTAAGAATGCTGATATGTTTTAGAGGTCCTAAAACAAGCCTAGAGACATGGTCCCTGCAGAGGACCAGAGGAAGTAGGGCCTGTGCGTCTTGGTGGCAATCCCATGTCTTCATTCTTTTTCTCGCTGGCCCATCCATTCATCGTACAAGCGCTTATTACGTGTATAGGTGTTCCAGGAGTACAGTGATGAGCAAGGCTTGTGTTGGCAGCAGGATGGAGCCAAGAGCCTTGTACATAGATGCTTCACCCGACTTAGGGATTGAACAGAGATAAGACACAAAGAACAGACAAAGGAAGAGATGGGGGTGGGGTGCGGGTAGTAGTCCTGGCTCCTTTCTTCTGTAAAGGACAGGGAAAGGGGCCACAGCACTGTTTCTTTCCCCCAGGGTTATTGGGGCTGGCAGTGGTAGCTGGACAGCCATACTAGGGCACTGTGCCACTTGTGCTGGGGGGGAAAGCTACCAGACTATGGCTCCCAAGAAGCTTGGGAGTCCTCATATTCCCCCCCCCCTTTGCTTCTTTAAATCTTTCTCACGTCCTCTGCTTGTTTTCTTTCCTTCTTTCCCTTTTTTTTCCTTTGGTCTTTCTCTTTTGTCTGTTCTTGAGCTTCATTTTTCACTGCCTTTTCCTCTCTTTTCTATTTCTTTCTCTTTCTCATACTGTAATTTCCATTGCCGATATTTTTTCTTTCCCATCCCTCTACTTTTTTTTTTCACTCTCCTTTCCTTTACACTTTCATGCCTGGAGGCAAATGTGCTCACCAGAAGTCTGTGGCTCCTTCTATAGTTATCTATAAATTCATATACTGATTGAGTTTGCTTCAGAAGATGCTTGCAGGAGTCTTATTTGATGCTGTGCCATTAAGATCTTTGGGTTTGGAAACAGACCTCAGACAGCTCTCTGTGGTCTCTGGGAAACCGGTTTGGGAAATCTTATTGAGTACTTTGGCTGCACGAACACAATGTAATTTTCCCTTTTCTAGTTCCTGCCTTTATAACTAGCTCTGCATTCAACAAGAAGAGAACAATACAAGCTGTATCTCCACAGTGGTCCACTCACACCGAGGACGCTGGGTAATTTGTGCTTTAAAATTACTGTTATGTTCTCTCTCTCTCTCTCTCTCTCTCTCTCTCTCTCTCTCTCTCTCTCTCTCTCTCTCTGACTCTTTTGCGACAGGATCTCACCAAGTATCCCCAGCTTCTGGAATACAACAGGTAGACCAGGCTGGCCTTGAACTCACATAGATTTGCCTGACTCTAGTTCCCAAGTGCTGGGATTACAGGAGTGCACCAGCATGCCCAGCAGTTTCTGAGAGTCTTCATGAACTGTTTTGTGAATTTGAACATCCCACACGCTTTTATTCAGAGGGCTTCTCATCGACACTTCATGCACAGGCTGGTAGACATCGCCATGCTCGCCTGAGTTCACTCTTCTCCCATCAGACAAGGGAGACCTAGCAACCACAAGTTCAGAGTCCCAGGCTGCTTATTGATGAGGAGTTATTTGTATTCTCAGAAAGTTATAATATTTTGTTGAGCAAGGCGGTGTGTACCTATGATTCTTGCATTTGGGGTGGGGTGGAGTTAAGAGGATCTGGAGGAGTTCAAGACCAGCTTCAGCTACACTGTTGAGTTTGAGGCTAATCTTAAGTATTTGAGCCCCTGCTTCAATCTTTATGTATGTATGTATGTATGTATGAATGTATGTATGTATGTATCTGTGCATGTATACATGTAGATATCCTGGGCACTGTGGCACATATATAGTGCTAGTACTTAGAAGACCGAGGCAAGAGGATTGCTACAAGGTCAACTTAGGCTACACAGTGAAGCCTTGCCTCAGCAAGTAAAGAATAAATAACATTTACCATGTGGGGTGGACATGACTCCTTAGGACTTCCTACAGTATTGGCCACTTCCTAGTGACCCCTTGACTTCTTTGCTCCAGATACTGTATGGAGTTCAAGACAGAGTCCCTGACTCCTCACTGTGCTCTGGACAACCGTCCTCTGACTCGATGGATGCACTATCTCCGAGAGGGATACACAGTGTGTGTGGACTGCCAGCCTCCAGCTATGAACTCCGTGAGCCTGCGTTGTTCTGGAGATGGTCTGGACTCCGATGGGTAAGGAAGGACGATGGACCTAATTTTCTGCTTAACCTGAGGATCTGTCTTTTCTTTCCTAAAGACCTGAGCAGATCAATGTGAACAGCAAGCAGCGCCTGTCCAGGGACCAAATCCAGGGCTTTGGTCCCTACACTGGGACTCAGAGGCTCTCTGGACCAGAAATATACAGGCCAGTTTGGTTTCTGCTGCTCATTTCACATGTAGCTCCCCAAAGAATACCAAACCCCTGATTGCTCCCAGTGCACTACAGACCACTTGAGTGTGCGTCGTGTGGTTGTGTGGTTGGAGACTTAGCAATGCACAATCCTTTGCCCACTTCTTAGGACCAAGAGTTTTAGTAATCTCATAGGTTAGGACTTAAAGGCTCTTCCTACAAAATATCAGAACACAGTTACTTCTGGCTTTTCATCCAATATGTCCTTTGTTATAACGACTAAGCCTGACACTGGCCATGAACACAGCTATTGCCACTATTTAAACCTTGGCTTTGTTCTAACGAAACTTTGTTCGTGAACACCAAAGTGTAAGTTTTGCATGCAATAGTATTCTTTTGTTTCTCCTTGAACTCTTCGTTGCTGTTTGAGACACAGTCCCACTCTAGCTAAGGACAGCCTGGAACTTACTGTGGAGGTCAGGGTAGCCTGGAACTCAGGACAATCCTCCGGAGCCAGCCTTACAAATGTTGGGATTACATCATAGGCTGCCACACCTGGCTTCTTTTCACTCGTAGAACATAGAGGTTGGGGCCAGAGAGCTGGCTCAGTGCTTGAGAGTGTGTTCTGCTTTTGCGGAGGACCTAGACCCAGTTCTCAGCATCTAGGCCGGGTGGCTCACAGCTGTGCTAACTCCAGCTCTGTCTGTTTGGGTTCCTGAACACACAGACCCACACACACACATGCACATAATTAAATAAAAAAAGCAACAACAACAACAACAACAACAACCCTATACCATTCATTCTTAACTCACAAGTCCATTCAAAAAGAGGGACTGGGCCACTAGGCAGCTGCCACACTGTGCTGGCCTTGGCCCGGTGACTCAAACCCAAGGATTGCGTCAGATCTACTGTGTGTGGTGGGTTTTCTGGGAGCAGCGATGCAGACATTGTGACTTCCTGCAAGCCTCGCCCAGCCCTGCCCTCCCTTTCAGTTAGGCGTACTGACGCCATTTACACCAAGAGAAGGAAACCCTGCAGCAGTACGGACAAAGAGCAATTTAGTCACACACACACATAATGGTTTTCATCATGTCAGGTGTAACTGGTAAAAACAGATTAAAAGTAAAATACTGACCTTTTCAGTTAATCATTCTTCCTATCGTGTTTTAATATTTAATAATTTGGTTCATGTTTATTAGTCACTTGTGCCTAGCGGTCTCTACTGAATTCACCATATGAGCAATAAAGTGGGTAAGGAATTCATATCAAATGAAACCTAATATTTGGATTTAATGCTTTTCTGAATACCTCATCTCTATTTTAACTTTAAATGAATTTATAATTCAATTTGTACCCAATAAAGAAAGCACTTAAACTCTGCTTACTATACGAGTGACTTAATGAATAATATTTTTAATTCTCTGGCTTTGCTCTTTTTGTACTTCTTCCATTTTTCATTTAAAATCAAAGAGTTGGAATTAAATGAAAGTGGTCTTTTGGTTAGCCCCTCCTGACTTAAACAGACACAAAACACCGTTGCCCTGTACCTACATCCACCGGAGAGAAATGGGCACGAGAGGCTACAAAGAACTCTCTTAACATGAGTGTCCTTGCACAAGGATTAGTTGGTATCTTACATTGACAGAACCCAAGAAAAACAAATCTTCTTTGTGACCGTAAAAAAAGGGGGGGGGGGGGCGGAGCTGGAGATGGCTCTGTGGCTGAGAGCTCTGGCTGCTCTTCCGGAGAATCCGAGTTTGATTAGCAGCGCCCATGTGGCAGCTCACATTCATCTGTAACTCGAGTTCCAGAGGGATCCAATGCCCTCTTCTGGCCCTCACAGTCATACATCTGTGCAAAACATACATACATATAAAATTAAAAATGCATAAATAACTAAAAAAAAAGCTGATCTGTAATATATTTTGACACGGTGTCATCACTGTCTGTATTAGTGGTGGTTCTACTTCTGTGATTAAAAAAACAAAACAAAACACCATTTTCCAAAGCGATCTGGGAAGTAAGGGGTTAATTTAACCTTGTAAGTCTGTGACTGAGGGAAGACAGGACAGGAACCTGGAAGCAGGAACTGGAGCAAAGGCCATGGAAGAATGCTGCTTCCTTGTTTGCTCTTCACAGCTTACTTAGCCTTTCTTATATCACCCAGCACCACCAACCTAGGCATGACACACAACAAGCATCAATTAAAAATATGTACCACAAGCTTGCTCACTGGCCAACCTGGTGGCAGCATTATCTCAACTGAGGTTCCCCTCTTGCTGAATGGCTCTATGTTGCATCAAGTTGACCTAACACTCGCCAGCACATTAGTGTTGTTAAAAACAGCAACAAACAATGACACGTTATGACTAGAGGGATGGCTAAGCAGTTAAGGGCACTTGCTGCTCTCACAGAGGACGTGGATTCAGTTCCTGGCACCCACACAGGGGCTAGTCATCCAGCTCCAGGGGACCAAGCACCCTTTTCCGGCCCCTGTGGTCACCTGGCATGCGTGCAGTATACTTACATATGTGTGGCCAAAATAATAACATACACATTAAAAATACCTTTCTCAGGGAGTAGGGGGCTGGGCTCAGAGGTTAAGAACATTGTCTGTTCTTCCTAAGGTCCTGAGTTCAATTCCCGGCAACCACATGGTGGCTCACAACCATCTATAGTGCAATCCGGTGCCCTCTTCTGTCCTGCAGGCATACAAACAGGCAGAACACTGTATAAATAACAAATAAATCCTTTTTAAAAAATACCTTTCTCTTTTTTTTAAAAGTTATAATAGTTAGATTAGAATTTCCCTGGGTTTGCTTTTAGTATAACCTACATTTCTACAATATTGTTTCAGAAATCAGACTCTTCGCTGGCAAGCCATTGGCAATCCTCGGTGTCAAGGAACCTGGAAAAAAGTGCGACGAGTAGAGCAGTGTTCTTGTCCCGATGTGCACCGCTTTATTTTTATATAGTGTACTGTGGAGCTACTTCACGGCACGATTGCGGGCCAGCTGAATATTATAGCCAAGCTTCATCTAATGCTTCGGAAGCCTCCAAAAACGGTGCCAAGTTCCTGGGCCCTTGCCACTGCCACGCTTTGCCATTGAGAAAGAACACTTTGGGCTGATTCTCAAGGATCACAGTCTCTTTGTTTTTATTTTTGCTGGGTTGGGATCTCCCACACGAAAAGCTCCTATGGCCTATGGACCTAGATCTTTTGGCCACAGCACACATGTCTATTTGTATCAGAGTCACTACCATGGGCTCCAGTTTGGGATAAATTGTTGTTTAACACACACACGCACGCACACACACACACACACACACACACACACACACACACACCCTCTCCCTCACCCTTCCCTTCTCCCTCAGGACACCCCCCCCCAAACCAGGTAGCCTGGAACTCACTATGTAGATCAGGCTGGCCTTATAATTCATAAATCTGCCTGCCTCTGCCTCCTGAGTGCTGGGACTAAAGGTGTGTGCCATCACGCACTGCTACTCTTTGTCTTTATTCTTTGGGGAGGGGAATTGTGACAGGGCTTCTCTGTGTAGCCTTTGCTGTCCTGTAACTTGTTCTGTAGATCAGGCTGGCCTTGAACTTAGAGAGCTCTTTGAGTGCTAGGATTCATGGCATATGCTATCTATTCTTAAAAACTTCTATTTTTTTTTTTTTCAGTAGGTATTTTTGTAATGAAAAACCAACACCCATGCTAAAAGCATTTTGAAAGAAGAAATTTTCTCTGGTTAGCTGAAAAGATAAAAACATCCACCCTAGATCAATAAGAATTCCTTGAAGTGTTACACTTTTCATGAAATTTTGGCACAAATGAATGAGGCAGAGACTTTAATTACGAGCATTCTGTCATCACTCACATCTAGGAGCTTGTCCAAAGTTTGGAGCCTGCAGCAGAATAGGACAGGTTTTTCATGTGTGCCCTCATGCCTGGCTGGAGCGCACTTCCACAGCACATGCTGGGACTGAGACAAGAGGTACGGATGGAGGAGGAGGCGGCACAAATTTCCCTGCAGATGCTATGATCTCACACACAGCCAATGCCATATTAGCTTGGGCGATGGGTGCGCTTGTAGCCAAGTAGCATGCTGTGCTCACAGGCTGAGGATGGCTAGCTGCTCCGCAGTTGACATCTTCGGAGCCTGGTCCTGCTTCCTCATCCGGGACTCTACTTCAGTGAAGACGATCATGGGCATGCCCAGGACTCCACTGTAGGAACTCAGCCCAGTTTTGTTTTGAACCAGGTTTTATACTGAGGATGTTTTCTTTGAAGAGTTTATTCAATACTTAGATGGTATAGTTCCTTAATTGGTCTTAATTGAATTATATAATTATTCACTAATACAGTTAACTAAGATACTTTTTTTTTTTTTGGTGCTGATCATGTAACAACAGAGGGCCAACAGCCTCTGATAGAATTTCTGATTATATTTTCATTTAAATGTCAGAGGTGTTTCCACGGAAAATTAATTTTTAAAAAACCTTGAATTTGGGGGCTGGAGAGATGGCTCAGCACTCACTGCTCTTGCAGAGGATTGGAGTTTGGTTCTCAGCACTCATGGAGGATGGCTCACAACCACTTGGAGCTCCAGGATGTTTGGATAGGCACTCTGAGGCATGCAACCTTTATGTCTAGGTGAGAGGTACAAGCTTAGCTCTCCCTTCCCAAGTAAATTATGTGAATAACATGAGTAAGGAAGAGAGAGCATCCTCAACTCAAGGTGTCATGCAACTCAAACTGGTCTCAAACCCACTGGTTAGCTGAGGATAGCTTTGAACCTCTGATTCTTCTGCCTCTGTCTCTCGGGTGCTAGGATGACAGGTGTGCACCATCACTCTTGTTTTCGGTACTGAAGAGTGAGACTAGGGCATTATGCATGCTAAGAAAGCACTCTAGCAATTTGGACTCCTCTTCTGAAGATTGAAACAAAATGTCATTTTACTGATTAATAAACAGGAGCTGACTGAGGTAGAAGGAACTTATTTTATATCATTGAGAGTACAGGAAATAAGCAGTGAGACCTTTCTTCTGAATGGCAGAAGGTCTCTCTCAGTGCTGAGTAACTTTTTGAAGATCCCCTGCTTACTGAGAGAAAACTAGGTCACCGAGAGAGGGGCAAAGGTCCTCAAGGAAGCAGACTCTCCTCAGCATCAGCAGGTATTTAAAACAATGGAACAAAACCTCTACACTCTGAGAGAAAATACATTTGAACACGGCTTTCTGGTCCAGCTGTCGCTGGTTAAGCATGAAGGCCGGCTCAGCCTTTCCCACAGGCAGGTTTGAGAAGTTCTTTGTTAAAAGGACCCTCTTCTTCACAGAGCGAGTTTTTAAAGAGACAGAAACCAGAAGACACAAACATAAGGAAGTCAGAGGTTCAGAGACCCATCATCGGAGTATGAGCATTCTTTGAGGCCTACTGGCGGCTTGGCTCATTAGCTTTCTTCAAGGAAATCATTACACCAGACAGAACGCAAGTCCAGAATATCAAAACACAGAGGAATCCAAAATATTCTCGACAGAAAAATCTGGTTGATATGTGTAGGGCCAGTAATTAGAACAGTGTGTGGCAATTTATAATGCAACATTTGCAGCTGAAGGACAACAGCTGATGCCATTGGAATTCAAAAAGGAAATGGGTTTTCAAACTAAAATTCTATATCCAATAAATTATTCACCACACACGAGGGTAAAACAAAGGTCTGTTTTAGACAGGGAAAGCCTGGGAATCTCCTCTCTGCCCCCTTTCTTGGAGGGCAGCGGCGGGGCCAAGTGTGTGTGTGTGTGTGTGTGTGTGTGCTCCACCTAGACAGGAAAGGACTGCCAGACTGCCCCGAGAACAGGGAGCATGCCCAAGAAAGACAAATGGGATTCCCAGGCTAGAGAGAGAGGTCAGACCAAGCTAGGCACAGGGGAAGAGCCCAACGACCCAGAGGCAGGAGACAGGGCAACAAGGTAATGCATGACAGAACACCCATTACACGCCAACACATTTGGAGAGTTTCAATCTGAGTAGAGGAGCTGGAGACGTGGAAATTACAGATACATGCAAACTATAAAGCTCAGGTGTAAACAACAGCCACAGAACCACAATGATATAAACATTGCTTTCTATCATTATACAAATTCATGAAAAACCATGACCATTCTTTTAGCATAAGCATGGCAGACTTGAAACAGTGGAGACACACAGGTATGGTGCGGAGTGCCGGGGTGGGGGGTGGGGGATGTGGGGCATGTTTGAGGATGGAGGTAGGGGCTGGAGTAAAGGCCGGTGTGGCATGCAGGAGACCTATCACTCGTTCCTATAGTGAGAGGCCAGTGAAAAATAACAGAGAAGCACAAGCATATTTTTAAAAATAAATATGAAAGTACCTGAGGAAAAAGTGAAAAGCATGAAGAAGAGCCACCAACAGGGAACACTGAAAGTTGGTGGAAGGGATTTTTCTTGTAAGGCACTGCGAGCCGTTCTAATTTTAGAGTTATGAAGATGTATTACTAAGCTTCAGAAAGGAACTGCAAATAAAAGTATCAAAATATGACGTAAACTCAAGAGGTGATGACAGGAAGAGAATGCACAATTTACCTTGCCAGTTGTATTAGTCACATTTTTTTTTCTGTTCCCATCAGAAACACTTAAGACAAGTAACAGAGAAGAATTGTTTTGACTCAGGATTTTTGAGATCTCAAGCCCTTGAGTCTGTTGATCCTGGACCCATTGGGGAGGCAGAGCATCCTGCCAATGACAGCAATGTGTCAGTGGCTGCTCAGGGAAATATGGGGGCAGGGAGGGACCAGGAAGCAGTTCCAGGAGCCTGCTCAGGGCAGTTAAGCCTCACTTCCTAACAGCTCCATCTCCACCACCAATAGCACTGCTTGCTGGAAAACTAAGTATTGAAAATAAGAACCCATGGGGACAAATTCAGCCCAAATTTATCACTCTTCCCTTTGCTGTAACCAAACACATGCCTGGAAGTAATTTAAGTGGGGAAAGGGTTATTCTGGCATATAGAATAAAAAGGGAACCAGGTGTGGTGGCGCACACCTTTAATCCAGCACTCTGGAAGGAGAGGCAGGCAGCTCTCTATGAGTTCGAGGCCAGCCTGGTGAGTCCAGGATAGCCTGGGCTACGGAGAAACCCTGTATTGACAAAAGAAAAATAAAAGTGATGCCATCCATGATGGTGGGGGAGGGCTAAGCCAGGCTGTAAAATCTAAAATCCTGCTTTTAGTGACTCACTTCATCTGGAGAGACTCCACCTCCTAACAGTTTTATAACCTCCCAAACCATTGCCGCCAGCTGGAGACCAGGAGATCAAACACACGAGCCTCCTGGGGACATTTCACACTGAAGCCATAGCAATATCAGAATACTTTTCCTGAATTTTATCAGTTTTTTTTTTTTTTTTTTTTTAACATGGGCTGGGCATGGTGGCAGAGACTTGTAATTTCGGCTACTGCACCTACATAGAATCTTGTAACACAGAATTACATTTGTGTGATTTAACCGTAACTCTAGGACATACTGTAAGGAGTACATGATCACAGCAGGTTTGTTTTAGTTTTTATTCTTATTTCAATTATGTATGTGAGTGTTTGGCGGTATGTGCAAGTGAGTGCAGGTGACAGCAGAAGCCAGAGGCAAGAGCCCCTTTACAGCTGGAGTCACAGAAGGTTGTAAACCACTGGATGTGAGGGCTTGGATTTGAACTCTGGTCTTCTGCAAGAACAGTATGCTCTTAACCACTGAGCTGTCTCTCCAGCCCCAGTTTTCTTTTTTATTAAAAAAGATTTATTTTATTCTATACGTATAGTTGTTTTGCCTTTGTGTTTGTCTTTCCTAAGTATGTACAGTGGCCATAAACATCAGAAGATGGCCAGATCTCCTGGAACTGGAGTTACACATACTAACTCCACCATGTAGATCCTGGAAATGGAACCTGGGTCCTCTAGAGAAAAAACTAGTGCATTTAACTGGATCTATCTCTCTAACCTTCGTTTGTTTTTTGAGGCCTTACATTGTAGTGCAAGCTGGCATCCTTGCTCCAGCCTCCTAAGCAATCAGGTTATAAGGAGAGCCACCGTTTTGGCTTCTGGGTAGTTCTGTTTTGTTTTAGAATCAACCTGTATGTAAAACACCAAATACTCAATTAAGTTTGGGTTTGGTGTGGTGCTATGTATTCTAATGCTGATTACTGGCCCCCAAGATCTGCTTGCAGTTGAGGTAAGCACATCCTCACATACACCAGTCTTTGTTGTGTAAACTCTGTTCTACCTAATTCAAATTGGTTAATAAAGTTGCTGAAGCCTGTGACTGGGCAGAAAAGAAGTAGGTGGAGCTTTGGTCCCAGAGATTGGGGTGAGATGAAGAGAGAGGTGGTGGGGAGCAGAAGTGGGGGAGGGATACAGAGAAGGAGAGAGAGGAGGAGCTTGACACTGGACTGGATGGACTGGGAGCACACGGCCAAGTGAATTGTTCCTTGAGGACAGACTAATGGTGCAGAAGCTGCCAGGGAGTCATCAGATTGGCAATTGACAAGCATCTGTGTGAGTTTTAAGGGTAGTAAGATTAGAATAGCTCAGAACCTGCCCAGCATAGTGCCTATGGCTTAATAATAAATCATAGTCTCCTTGTGTCAACTATTGGGTAACTAGCTGGTTAAAGAAAACTGCCACCATATTAATTTTCTGCATACATAATTATTAATAATCATTTTGCACATTTATAATAGATTGTCCAACTGAATGGCAAACTAAAACCAAATAAATCAACCAACAAACTCCCTGATAATATTAAAAAAAACTGATTAGAGGAATGGGATTACCACCTGGAATGCATCTCACATCTCTAACACTGGTACAATTGGAGGACTAGGGATGCTGTGAATTTGAGGTTAACCTGGCCTACAGAACAAACAAATAAAGGAAGAATTAAATAAAATAGGGCCAAGGAGTAGAGGGGGCTTAGGAGTCTTGTAGGAAGTGGATGCATCATCATTTGAGGGAGTTGTGATAAGAACGATTGGTAGACACAGAGGAGCCTCTCACTAAATGCCATTCAAGAGTCTTAAAAATAATAAACAAATAAATAAGTTCATGTGAAGAATGATCTGGGAAGACAGAAAGGGACCAGTTCTTGCTACTTAGCCAGGCTGACCATGGATTCATGGTGATCCTCCTACTTCAACTTCCCAAGAGCTGGGATGACAGGCATGAACCAATGGTAGCTTTAAGAGGCTTGGGGAAGGCAACCTATGATCTTACTTTTGTGTTCCTGCTGTGCTTTGCACATGTATAACATGTGATCTATCACAATTTTACAGTTCTGTTCCCTGGGATTAAAAGTGTTAAACACACATTTAACCTACTTCCTACTCAAAATTCCAAGTTTATAATAGATAATTTTTTTTTTCAAAATCACTCACCATAGGATTGCTATTCCTTATCAGCTTTCAGCATGCCAGACTTCTCACCACTTGGTAGCAGGAGAAAGGCTCCAAGCTTGGTGTTACTCTTGGTGTCACTGCTAACTGGGATCTGAGAGGGAAAGAGATACTCCACATCGGTGAGATGGACATTTGCAAAGAACACACTCTCCCACAGATGCATCCTGAACAATTCCGGTGCCTCCCTGCCCTGCCCCAGGTTAACTAAGGCTATTTTAAAATATAACAAGTGTCTTGTGTCTTATTTGATTGCTAGCCGGGCCTACTGGTAATACTAATAATACAGATAAATTAAAAACAATAGCACAACCTACCCAAATTTATGGGACACAATGAGAGAAGTGCTAAGAGGAAAGTTCATGGCACTAAATGACTTCATAAAGAAATTGGAGAGATCCCACACTAGTAACTTAACAGCACACCTGCAAGGCCTAGAAGAAAAAGAAACAAAGTCACCAAAGAGAAGTAGACAGCTGGAAATCAAAATCAGGGCTTAAATCAATAAATTAGAAACAAAGAGAACAATTCAAAGAATCAAGGAAAACAAGAGCTGGTTCTTTGAGAAAATTAACAAGATAGACAAACCCTTAGCCAAACTAACTAAAAGGCAGAGAGACACTGTCCAAATCAACAAAGTCAGAAATGAAAAGAAGGACATAACAACAGACATTGAAGAAATCCAGAAAAATCATTAGGTCTTACTTCAAAAGCCCATATTCTACAAAATTGGAAATCTAAAGGAAATGGATAATTTTCTTGATAGGTTTCACTTACCAACGTTAAACCAAAGTCATAAACGGTTTAAACAGTCCTATAATCCCTAAAGAAATAGTAACAGTCATCAAAAGCTTCCCAACTAAAAGAAGTCCAGGGTCAGATGGTTTTAGCTAGAACACAAAACTTGTCTAACTATCTGCTCCAAACAGCCAGGATCTGCTAACTAACATCCCAATGCCTTGCTCCTACTTCCTACTTGTGTCTGAACAAAAAAACAATTAAACCCAAATGCTGCTAGTTACCTTCCAGTTCTTTATTCAAGTTTTTGTCTTTCTTCCTTCTTTCTCTTCTAATTGAAAGCTGACCCACTATATAAGCCCATTCCTGCCAAACAGTGATTACACCTGACTGCCTTGCAGCAAGCTCCAAATATTCTATTTGTTCTCAATTTTGGATGGTTTTATTTTCACAGCTCAAAGGCTCATTAAGAACATAATAAATGTGAGAAGCATATACTGGATTATCATGTAAAAAGCAAAGTAGCTATAGATACAATTTGGATCCTACAGATATCCTAAGTGACAGAGATACAAGCTAAACATACCTGGAGTAGTTCATTTCACCTTGTTAGTCATCACAGGTCCAGGGGGACAAAACTGAACACCCTCGTAGGCTTGCAGGCTGTATCGGGGATGGGGCTTATTCAGCACTTGTCTAAGCTACTGATGTCTAAGCCTTTAGTTCTTGCTTCCACAGAACCTGAAGACCAGTCAGGGGTGCAGGCTGAACCATATCGAGTTTTCAGAAACATGTCTGGTACTTGGCATGACCTAAAGCGAGCCCTAACTCCCGTTCCTTCCCAGGCATCCTGCTGTTGCTGCTTGAGCAAGTGCTTTTTAAAAACTTTGAATTTCCATATTATAAAAGTAGTGAATTCCACATGGCATTTCAATACATGTCGTTATAATTTTGTTCCAATCACATTCCTCTTCCAAGCCTTGCCATGTTTCCCATCCTCTAATTCACACCCACCTTTACTTTCATGTAAAGTCCCATTAACCCCTTCCTCCCCCTCCCACTGTATTCTTTTCTGGCCTATGCTTTGTGTCCATACACATATAGGTATATGCAAACTTTAATTTACACTCTGCCTGTGCAGTGATAACTTGTCTGAGTCTTGCGTCTTTTGCTTCACCTGATCTCTACCTCTATCCCCTTGGACAAACCTGAAACTGACCGTTCAAGTTGTTCCAGCCTAGAAACAAGGACATATCTGAGTTGAAACTCAGAGGACAAACAAGTCAAAACACACAGCCACAGCTTTGTAAAGACCTGCATTGTATTGCATGATTTGGCACCAAGCTGCCCCCAAAGTACAAGCTGTTACTACAGCAATTTCCAAGATGGGCAGTTGGGGTTCAAAAGGTAAGCAAATCACTAGCATTTTATCAAGCTACTGTATCAGAAATGTGGGTACAGGCGAAGCAGGGGGCATCTCTGTGAGTTAGAGTCTAGTCTAACCTACACACTGAGAAGAGACTAGGTCAAAAACAAAATGAAATGTCCCTGAACTTTCTTCTTTTGGCACTTCTCTATTTCTTCTAAATTATTATTAGACATGAGCACCAAGGGGCTGACTCAACAGTCTGAAGGCCTATTGGTTGTTACAGTAGCAGACTGGACCTTTGATGGCACTGCTTTTGTGGTTCCGCCTTCCAACCCGTCCCACGGGGTGTCCAGATGCCGTTGTAGGACAGGGTCGGTAGGAGGAAGCAAAATCCGAGTGGGTGGACACTGCAGGATTCCAGTCCAGCTGGGTGTGCTGGGGTTGGGGTGGTGGTGATGGAGATCTTCCCTGAGGATTGTTATGAAATAGTAGCTCCTAGATGATATTTAATGAAACAGTGTATGCGTGCCTGTATTCCAGGGCAAACAACTGCTATATGAACCTTGGGAAGTGGGGAGGGAATTTCAGGGGGACTATTGGTGGGGGACCAAGATGTTGGTGACGCTCTATTTACATGGGGATGACTTTCAGGTAACAAGCTAAGTGACCGTTCCATGCCAGTTTCCCTGGTGGCACAGTCCATGTGACCCACACACTCTATCACTTTATTGTCCTGCGCTGGGGAGAGAACTCAGGGTGCTGCACATGCCTGGCAGGTGCTTTACCTGAACTACAGGCCTATATGACATCCTTAGATGATTCCATTTTGGGAAAGGGCCCGTGGTTGCCAGGTATTGGCTAAGTGCAGTTTGCAAGAATTCAATGAATTGTCCTGTTATTAGAACTATTCTGTGACTGAGGGGGACCTCCTCCCCCTGTGTATGCTCATAGGGTATCAAGTCTCTTCTTGGTAGCCTGCTATCCTTCCTCTGAGTGCCACCAGGTCACAGTCATAGGGGAGGGGAGTAAGAGGAAAATGGGAGGGAGGGAGGAATGGGAGGATACAAGGGAGGGGATCACCATTGAGATGTAATATGAATAAATTAATAAAATTAAATTAAAAAAAGAACTGTTCTGGACCTTGCCACTGGAGAGGGTAGATTAACATGAGTAAACTTGCTCAGAACTCAATATGAAGACAACCGGGGAATCTTGACAAAATGGATTACGACTATTAATTTCTTGATAGTGACACACTATAGTTATGTCAGTTATTCCAGGGGAGACTGGGCAAGCGACTCCTATTCTTACAACTCCATGTGTACCTATAATTACCACAATAACAAAAAGTTTTTTCTTTTTTTAAGTAACTCAAAGAACTAAGACTAGGAGGAAATGTTTTAGGAATGTACCAATCAATTTATTTTCTCTGTAAGTCTTAAAAAATAAAAACAGATTTTATGTATATGGATGTTTTGCCCCACATGCAGGCAGCACCCATGGAGGCCAGAAGTGGTTATTGTAGTCTCTGGAACTGGACTACAGAGTTGTGAGCTGCCATGTTGGTGCTGGAAATCCTTTCTTCTGGATGGGCAGCCAGTGTCAACCATGGAGCCTTCTCTCAGCCTATTTATAATTCCTTTCACACATCTAGAAGTATAGAAAATAAAAGCTGCTTAGACAAATTTAAAATAGCTTTTGGGGCTGATAAGATGGCTCAGCAGGTGAAGGAACTTGCCATCAAGCTCTGACCTCACAGGGGAGGAAAGAACTGCCTCCCTGGCTTATTTAGGTTTCGATTGCTGTGATAAAACACCATGATCAAAGGAAACTGAGAGCAAAGGGTTTATTTCACCTTCCACTTCCAGATAACAGTATACCACAGAAGGAGATCAGGGCAGGAACTCAAGGCAGGAATATGGATGAAGCCATGAGGGAGTGCTGCTTGATGGCTTGCTTGCCATGGTTTGCTCAGTCTGCTTTCTTACACAACCCAGGAACACCTGCCCAGAAGGGACACTGCCACCTGGGCTGGTGCGCGCGCACGCACACACACACACACACACACACACACACACACGGTTTTACAAGATTCCGAGACCAATCATTACGAAGAAAATGCCTTAGTGACTTGCCTACAGGCACTCTGATGAAGGTATTTTCTCAGCTGAGGTTCCTCTTCTGAAGAAACGTCAGCTGGTGTCAAGTTGACAAGACACTAGGTAGCACTCCCCTAAGTTACTCTCTGACTTCCCATACATGCCATGCAGATATATGCACCCAATAAACATTACAGACTTAAAAAATGGTAAATTCTAATAATGTACCATCCTATATTTGTGATTTTTAAAAAAGCAATAGGTAAAATAGGTATTTTTATAATAGCAATTTAGACTTATAAGCTATGTTTAGCATGAGGTTAACTTTTTTGTCTTTTTTTTTACTCAAGATGCTGATCATCAGCAAAGTGGGTAACTATGGTGAGCGCAGCATGTGCGGTAGCAAACTGGGTTAGGAAGCATACAGCAATCACTAATATTTCGGTTTATTGTATATATAGAAATACTTAAATTCAAGAATAAAGACACTGTGTGACACTTTGATGGAAAATTAGAGACATTACACAATACCGTGTTTCTAATAGGCTGAGATTTTTATTCACTTGCTAAATACAGCACATAAAAGTCAAAATGCTACTTATTAGTCTTTGACTAAATATTGTATGAATAAATTGTTGGTGAAAATGCAACTTCCTTTAAATGAAACTTCTTTAAATGAAAGAAGTCAAGCTTTTTACAATTCATGTGTAATCTTGAACATTTCTCTATAGTACATAAATCTTCAGTAAGTAGTACATCAGCCATAAATCAAGCAACAAAGTGACATCAAAAGACTATTCCAATTCAATTCTTTAGAAAATCCATCTCAAAAAAAGAAAAGAAAATCCATCTCTATGTGGCATTTTGTAAAGCTAGCTTACAGGCACGGAATAGAGCAAACAATGTAGTCATAAGTACTTTTTCTCTTATCAGGCTCTTACTTTTGTATTAAAACAGGACTTGGGGAAGGGTAATGAATTCAACAGGGCTCAACATATCTGTATTTTACAAAAATAAAAGATTCTTGAAGAAAATAATGATGACATATAATTTTACTTTTACAGCACCAAACTACAACAGTTACAGAAACAAATTACAGTAACAAAACTATCACACACACACACACACACACACACACACACACAAAAAAAAAAAAAAAAAAAAAAGAAAAAAAAGCTTTAAACAAAAATTTAAAGATCCTTTACTGACCAGAAAGTTTTAAACAAAATGTTGTGATTCAAGTAGTGAGCTGTCCTTGTATTCAGCTGAAGCAGCCATTCAACCTTTTAGTGTCTCAGCTAATCAGCTTTAGTTTCTTCATGGTTCTCCATCTGTCTTTTAACATGACACTTGTTCGATTGTTAAATTTATAGTGCGATAGTATTTTAGACCAATTTCCCTCCCCATATTTTTTTACACCACACTTCAAAACTCTGTCCTCTTCCCAAAGCCAGGCCTGTTGAAAAAACAAAGAGTTACTCATAGACTCATTCTTTAAAGAGAATACATCTTTTACAAATCAAAGCAATGGTTAGTTTCATAAAAATGAAAATTTTTAATATTCTTTTGTAGATATGCACACACACACACACGGTTTTACAAGACCTTACTATTACTGTACTATTACTGTAACATTTTAGAGTAGTTTTTACAGAAGCTAAGCCACCTATGACGGGACAGCTACATAGTGACAGTCTGTTTGACTTTGGGCTCATTATAGTATCTCAAGAAGCTTTTATTTAACTCTTAATAGATCACTCCACATTTCTAAATAGAACTCATAACTGTTTATTTAGTACTTCACTAATGAAGTCAGTGAAAATTCTGCTCTACCTGTGTTGGGGAAGTACACACATGCACAGAAAATGCAAGTCTCTAAGACAGATTTTCAAGCACATACAATTAAGTTGAGAGAAAATGCTGAAAAAACTTAAATGAAATCTAGTAGTTTGCATAGAGAAAGTACAACATTTAATATTTGGTATAGGTGACCAACTAATTATTCCTTCTTTTGAAATGGTAGAAGAGGGTTTGAGTGTCAAACACACTATTTGTACACTAATGATCGCGGCTATATTATGCACAACACTTAAATGAGGAAGGAAGTCAAGTATCCATCAATGAATGAATGAATTTGTAGCATATAATATATGGAGACTATTTATCCTTAAAAGGGAAATTCTGACAGCATACTTAAGCCTTAAGATTATTATACTAAGTGAAATAACAAAGATATGAAAGACAAGTACAGGGGCTAGAGAGATGGCCCAACGGTTCAAAGCACTTGTGGCTCTTCCAGGAGGCCTGGAATCAGTTCTCAGCAACCACATGGTAGTTTACAACTGTCTGTAACTCATGTTGTAGGGTTCAATGGCTTCTTGTGACCTCTTTGGCACCAGGTACACTTGAAGTACACACAGACACACACACACACACACGTACTTTATATATATGGAATAAATCTTAAATAAAAATAACACAAGTACTGTAAGATTTGACTGATGTGAGCTACCTAGAATGGTCAAACTCAAGACACAGGCAACAGGCAATAAAAGCAGCAGTTACCAAGCATGGAAGAGTTTGTTTGAAAAGACTTGGGCTGTAGTGATGACCTGAAAACATGAGCATGGTTAGTGCTACTACATTGTACACTTAAAAATGATCGCGACATGGCGGAGACAGCAGAACAACAAAACAAACACCTAACTAAAGAAACAAAACAATAAAAGGGAATAGGGGCTGACAGGAGTAGTGATTTGGCACGGCAGCCTTGCTTAGTATGTACAGGTCCTGCCCCCACCACTGTGATGTGCAGGGGGTAAATCAAAGTAGCTGCTGATTATTTTGACTATTATGCTACTATAGATATCTATGCAAAGTTAACTTTGAGCCACACAGGATGATCCTAGTGGCCTAATTCTCAAAGCTCTTACACTTGAAATGACTCAAGTGCAAGTAGGTAGGAAAAAACAAAAGACAAACAAACAAACAAAAACTCAACCCAATACATTTTAAATTGAGTAAGACAAATGTTCCAGACACAGTAAAATAACAAGGACTAGATTTATTGATCTGTTGTCAAGAGTTAGAAAATCAGATAAACTACACCAACACTTTCAGATATTGGGGGGGGAAAAAGGAATTCTGAATACACTAAGTGGGAGAACTGATCTAAACCTGAAGCTGATCAGACTTAATACAATCTAATCCCTTTAATCCCAGCACTTGGGAGGCAGAGCCAGGCAGATCTCTGAATTCAAGGTCAGCCTGGTCTAATAGAGTGAATTCCAGGACCGCCAAGGCTACAGAGACTTTGTTTCAAAACAAAACAAACACAAAACCACAAGAAATTGATTAAATGGTATTATTTCTAATTTATGAGTGGTTTTCAGGTGCTTAAGAATCTTATTTAAGTTTACTAGGAAAACTTGAAGCAATTTAATGTTCATAAATGTTATTAGAATATAGTGAAAAATACCTGTTTTTTCTTACGCTTGTGTTTTTCGTTAGTGTCTGGCTGATTGTTTGAAGTATATGACATATTGCTTATAGTGGCTCTTCTGTTTCTTTCTGTCATTATTGCACCTACAAATAAAAACACTACCATTAAATACTGTTCACAGTAGAAGGGTGGACTTTGTGTGTATATACACACATATACATACACACACTATATAGTGTAAATTAAAACTTTTGTATTTATAAGCAAATGTTATATGCTAAAGAAATAACTTTTTTATTCATAGGAAGACATAATTGCCCCTACTCTTCCCCATGATCTGTAGTTGTAACAATTTCAAGTAAAATTTTCATCAGGTTCTTTGTGTAACTTGACAAGATTCAAGATTCTACCAGACTACCGTGGTTTCTGTAGTTCTTTTTTTTTTTTTTTAATTAATTCATTCTTGTTACATCTCAATGGTTATCCCATCCCTTGTATCCTCCCAATCTTCCCTCCCTCCCATTTTCCCCTTACTCCCCTCCCCTATGACTGTGCCCGAGGGGGACTTCCTCCCCCTTTATATGCTCATAGGGTATCAAGTCTCCTCTTGGTATGTGATTTTCTTTTTTTCTTTCTTTTTTTTAATTTATTTTTATTTTTTTATTTTATGTGGCTTTTATTGGCTCAGGCTGGGTGTTGGTGACAGAGCCAGATGTGAGGTCATTGGACCACTTGAAAGGCTAGCTAATTGGCTGCATCTGCCCTTGCCTTCTTCTTTTTTTTTCCATTTTATTGTTTTATTCATATTACTTTCTTAATGAATATACAAAGCTCAACTCATCCTGTAGTTTGCAAAGCTACTCAGATAGGCAATTCAACAGAGAAGGACGTGATAGCAGGGCCTCCACAGACCTGCTGTGCAGTGTACTTGCTTATTTGCTAACACAATATTCCATGGCTTCTTCAGAAAGTGTTATACACTAGGCTGAGAGCTGAAATAAATCTTGCTGTCTTGAAAGCATTCACTGTTCATGGGACTTGAAATCAATGCAGCTGCCCTTAGATCATGCAGTTACAAAGAAGCAGTAACTGAGATGTAACAGCATTGCTGCAGGAATTCACTGAGACCCTAAAATTTGAAACCTCATACTTTTACTGGTTGGATTCCAGTCAGGAAAATGGAAACCCCACAAGCTACAAACAAAAATCTTAGTACTAGAAAGAGTTTCTAAACGGGTAGAATTGGGGAGGGGAGTTAACACAAATAGACAAGCTCTTAATTACAGCTAGATATTTCTAGTTTTCTCTTAGTAACTTTTAGTACATACAGGTAGGAAATAAGAAGAAACTAGAACTTCAGGACGGCACTATTACCAACTTGACCTGCAACAACTTTAAAACACCCCCATTTAATAAAAGAATACATATTCTTCTCTGGTAGGCATCAACAGCAATCACCATGACAGACCAGCAGTACGATGGACCATTAAAATTTTTTCTTTAAGGGGCTGTTAAGATTGTTCATCAAGTAAAAGTTCTTAGTGTGCAAACCAGCTAGCCCAGATCAATTCTTGGTGGAAGAAGAGAACAGAACTGGCACTTGGGAGGCTACGGCAGGAGGATTGATTGCCACAAGTTCATGGCCAGCTTAGGATTTAAGTGTCTTTTTGTCTACAATCTATTCTCAGATCATAACAGAATTAAGTTAGAAAGCAGGAATAGAAGGACATTTGAAAATTATTCAGGTTTTTTTGGTAATTAAATATGCAAGGTCAAATATTCCATAAATCCAGGAAAGTCTGAAAAAAGTGGAAAAAAATCACTTTAAATAAATGGAAATCCAAAACCAAAGCAGTAATTAAGGAGGGATTTCTAGCATTAAGTGCATGTCCTCGGACAACCTGGTCATATAAGAGAGAAAAATAACTCACACACAAAGGTGGGAAAAGTCATGTTAGCGTCAGACCTCTCTACTACAGCAACTCGACATCAACTTGTTTGTGACGCTGTGACCAAAAAGTATTTCTAAAGAGTATTAAGCCTTATGAATAAATTAATAAAATATATTTTTTAAAAAGAGTATTAAACTTAGACAAGGTTTTTGTTTTTGGAGACGGAGTTTCTCTGTGTAATAGCCCTGGCTATCTTGGGACCCTCTTCGTAGACCAGGCTGGCCTCGAAATCCGCCTGCCTCTGCCTCCCAAGTGCTGAGACTAAAGGCATGCACCACCACACCTGGCTTAGACAAGAAGTGTTAAAAAAAAAAAAAAAAGTAGATAGTCTTTAGTGTGTACTTTAGGAGTTATAGACTTTTTTTAAAATCCAAAGAAAATAGGAAATAAGATGAAGATACAAGGAAAAGGGAATAATGACTGAAGAATTCATGGCAAATTAATTTAAATCACTAAGGTAGAATTTCATGGGTACTGTATTAAGAAAACAAGGCTACAACCCTCATTACACAAAATTGAAAACTAGAACTCAAGAGGCCAAATATAAGAAGAGTGTGAGATAGAATTAGACTATACTGTCAGACTCTGAACTGAACAAAATTATTCTAATTTAGGTTGGTAAACCAACCAAAAACAAGTAACTAAAGAAAACAAAAGATTGGCTTTGGGGCATAGATTTTTGCTTAAATCATTCAACTTTAAAGCTTAATTTATACTCAAGACACAAGTACAGCCAATTTTCAAACCACTTCATATTCTTTACTCAAACTTTACCAATTACATTTATTTACTTATGTGTGGGAATAGGCATGCGTACCTGTGGAGTCAGAGAGCAACATAGAAGAGCTGCACACATTTTATTTGGGCACGCACTACATATAGTGCTGCCGGCAATGATTCAACATTAATGAGTCAACAGCTCAGTGTCTTTAGCTAGGAACATAAAACAAGACCGTGCATTGGTTGATATTATATGAACCCTGAGCTTTGACTGAATGTATCACTCAAAAGTCTGAAGTTGCTGAGTACTGCTAAGCAGAAAAACAGCGCTACTATCACAGCCAAACAATCAGACTAAATCACCAAACTCAGCTTTCTAAAGCTGGCTTCTGGTCTTCTGAGGTGCTGTGCTGCAGTGGTGAGGTGGACAGCTAGAGCGCTCAGTCCTCTCTACTTCTAAAACTACAGTAACAGTACTCACTTTGAGCAGTTCCCATTGTTGCTTCTTCCTTATTGGAATCTCGGCTGCTTCCATGT
Source organism: Acomys russatus (assembly GCF_903995435.1). Lineage (NCBI taxonomy): Eukaryota > Metazoa > Chordata > Mammalia > Rodentia > Muridae > Acomys > Acomys russatus. The sequence continues at coordinate 17,972,298 of NC_067138.1, forward strand.
TTCAATTTAGATACGACATTCTTGTGAGACCTAAATAAAACACAAGAGCTTGTGACTGAGACCTTTGCCAGTGCATCTTCTACACTGGCCTGTTTCTCTTGTTGCTCTCCTTAGTGACCCACGTTAATTTTTAATAGTTTCTATTGTCAAACTTCCCTTCGTCTCGTCTATCTACAGCTCATCTACTCAGAAATGAAGATTCTTATCAGTTTTCCAAATGGATTGAGGGAGAAAAGCAAAGCAAACAGAACTGAGCCGAACGGTACTGAACCAAATGAACTCCCAAACACCCCTCAAAGTACAAAGCATTTATTTTCCTTTCCTTTTCTCTTGTGGCTTCTAAGTCTTTCTGCAGGAGAATTTTCATTCATTCTTTCTTTTCTTTCCTTTTCTTTTTTCTTTCTTTCAATTTAATGGTAGATCACTTACTTTATAGCTTCTAAGACTTTTATTTTTTTAAGTATGGTTATACTAGAAGTAATGGATATGGCACATACTTGTTCAACCCTGCAAAGTTAGCATTATTCTAATTTTATATAGAAACAAATTAGAACCTAAAAATCAGTGTGTCTGATCTTGTAGGTATGTTACCCCCATCTAATATGTAGACATTTTAGCTATACTTTTATCCATGAAAACTGTTCTTTTTAATTATTAATAGGGCCTAATAATGCTTATTATCAATATGCCTGGCCAGCAATCAATCAAGACACAGACATTTGTTATATTTTAAAATAGCCTTAGTTAACCTGGGGCAGGGCAGGCATTAATCCTCTAAACTACTTCCCATAATGGGGCAGGTTTAGGATATACCTGCCATCTGTTTCTAATAATGTCTATCAATTTACCTCCCATCCATAATCCCATATACTTGCTAATGTTCTTCATCTGGGCGAAATCTTCCATCCATGTCAGCCATGTGCTTTTCTTTTATCTAAACCATGGCGGCCTCCTCCTCTCTTCTCGGGACCCTCTCCTTCTTCTTCTTCCCAGGATCCTCTCTGTCTCTCTAAGCCCAGGAACCTTAGCCATACCTCTATCTCATTTGCCCTGCCCAGGTGAATGGCTTTTATTAATCAAAAGGTGGGTACAGAGACAGCAAGCAGTAATCAGTATCAAAATACATCAGACCACCCCTCAACTCTACAACTACAATCCTTTCTCACTTTTCCTCTCTCCTGAAATGTTCTATTGTCGTCTCTAGAATGCTATTTTCAAATTCTTTACCTCTAAGTCTGGCCTCCAATCCTATTCCCACTCCACCTTCTAACCTTTTCAAGAAGAAATCTTAATCTTCAACTCTCATAAGTTGTAGTGTTCCAATGACGGGTCTTCATATGGTTTGGTTTTACAATGCTGGGGACTGAACCCAGGTCCTCCTTACACATGCTAAGCAAGGACACTATCATTGAGGGCTATCACCAACTCCAGTGGTTTTTATTTCTTAACAAATAGAACTCCGGCTTCCACAGAAATCTCAGCCACTTAGAAATGCTACTCATATCACCTTCTCTCAGCCTTAGTTGACAATCATCCTTCCAGGAACTTCCCATCATTCATGTATCTTTCTTGTATCTGAGAGGCAGGTGCATAGCTGCAATCTTAGCAGTGGGGTAGGCTGAGGCAGGATGGCCAATGCAATGGGTGAAGACAGCATGAACTACAAGTAATAGTCCAGATAGCCAGGGCAACATATTGAAAACCTGTCCCCCTCCTTTCCAGGGATATATATTCTAAATCAGTGATTTTATGGACAATTCATATAAACATCTGGATTCTCAAGTCCTAATCACCAATATTTCCAGACAAATTAGCCAGTCCCTCCCACATACCCACTCAGCCACCCAACTGATCTATTTCTGTAATCATTTATGCAGAGTTTCTGCTTTTGGACATGTTAGATGGTCTCTCACATGTTTTCAAATAATTGGAATATGGGACACTCACCAGAAATTATAGCTTCTAGTCCTTTCCTTAGCAGTGAGTCTTTGTTTTTGACAGAATACCAGAATAAACTCATGTGCTCCTTATTTGTTAGTCTATTAGACAGAATGTAAAACAATCCTAGATCCCATATCAAAGTCTTTATAGCTAGAAATTTCCAAACTTTTGAGGGTCTTGAATATCTGTTGAGCTAAACAGGACTCTGAGCTATACCTAATCATCATATTTACATGCCAATTATAACATGAGTTGCCTTCATCAATGATTTTAGGAACATAGAAAAACATCAATTTACTTTACCTTATTAAGGATACTGTATCCAGCAAGGATTCGGTTTCTGTAGACTGTTGGCCATTAACACTTTAAAAGAAAAAGAAATTCTAAATGATCTTTGTATAAGGGAAGTAGTTGGCATAGTCACGACATCTTTCAATTCACAAGAAAGCTTCTTTTTGCTGAGATGTGCTTATGAGGCACAAATCAAACCTCTCCCAAATACAAGTTAGGGCATAGTTAATGCTGCAATCAAGCACTTATCATGTTTTTCTTTAGAAAACTCCTACTCCATGAAATTTCTTTTAACAGCTCTACTGGAGTACAGCTGATACATGAAAAACACATGCATTTAATGTGTATAATGTAATGGGTTAAATTATATATTCTTGTCTTTCTAACCAGTGTAAACTTGAACTTTAGGGGAACTGTGTTGGTGAGTGGGAAGTGAGATGAGGTGCTGTAGGATATTTGATCCCATTGTGAACCCCAAGATTGCGAACTGTAAAAACATGTTTCTTGATTGGTGTGGCTCAGCCCTAGCACAAACCTTTAATCCAAGAACTTCCTGACCCTAGGTCAAGAGACAGAGCAAGAAACCAGCTGACAGGGATTAAACAGAAAAAAGGGACTTTGAGTTGAAGGGTATTAAAGACAGCATGTATAAGCAGAAGGAGATTTTGGCTTTTTCCTCCTGATCTGTAGAGTGAGCTGAGCTAGCAAGCTTTTGGCCTGGGGATTTTGGCTTTTTGGCTTTTTTCCATCTGGAACTTGAGCTAAGTAAGAAAGGCTTTTTCCTGTGGGATATCAGCTGGGAGCTTTCTCTGTCTCTCTGAACTAGCAGGTTTTCACTCCAGCATCTGGCTCCTGAGTCTTCATTGGTAAAATCAAATGATTTGAGGTTTTTGTTTTTTATAACAGTAATGCCATATGAAATCCTGGCAGGAATCAAACTGATGCTCCTCCTGCTTTAGTCTCCCAAATGCTAGCATAAAAGTTATGAGCCACCACATCCAACTGAACTTTTTTTTCCCCTTTTGCTGGCAATAAAATAGCATCCATAAACACAGCATGACCATTTTTAATTCTGTTGTGGTTAATTTAAAAAAGTATGGCTTAATAAATATTTATTATTCTGGCAGTATTTTCTAACCCACTAACGATCAATAAAAACACAGACACCCGATGTATTTTAGAATAAGCCTTTACCCAGGGCAAGGCAGGTATTACCTCCTAAGCTATCCTCCATTATCTCCCAGTCTCCATCCCATTCCATCTGCTTCTAATCATTTCTATTTGGGCTACCTCCCATCCATAATCCCAGAGTACCCAATCAATACCTGATTTGAGATAAGACCCACCCATGAGATGGAACCCATACCCAGTATTGCTTGGGTGACAAAGTCCAGGGACTTAGGGGGAAACCAAATACTACTGTTCTGCTAAAGGAATATATCAACAAAATGACTCCTAATGACATTCTGCTAAACTCACAGATCTGTGCTGCACTCAGCCATCAGATGTTTCCTCCTGCCGCAGATAAATACAGAGACCCACAGCCAGACAGAATACATAGACTTACAACATTCATCCTCAAAAGGGATGTCTCCATCAAATCCCTCTCGGGGCTCAGAGAACTATGTGGAAAGAGTTTAAGAGCCAGCAGGGTGGAAGACACCAAGGAATAGAGATCTTCTAGATAAAAGAGGGCTGGTGCACATATGAACTCACGGGTTTGTGTGGGTCTGCACCCATTCTTGGTGCTAGAAAGGAGGTGTACATATGCTCCCACCACTAATCAAAAATAATCTATAGCAGACATTTACAAATGAAAAATTAGTTTTCTTCAAGGGGGTCTCATTAGGGAAAGCAGCTACCCTGAAGAGTAGGCCCCATGTCCAGCAGTAGATGGCCAGCACACCGTGAATTCACTAGCACCTTTGGAAGTTCTTTATCTCATAATGTTAAGTCAGAGTGTTTTCTCCAGGCCCTTTGCATATATGTCATGGCTCCCCCTACCCCCCCATATAGGGTTTCTCTTGTACTCCTGGCAATCCTGGACTTACTTTGTAGACCAGGCTAGCCTCAAATTCAGAGATCTGCCTGCCTCGGCCTCCCAAGTGCTGGGATTAAAGGTGTGTGCCACCACATCCGGCTCCTGATTTGGGGTTTTTATGGGAATCTTGAGTGTGGGAACATATGTCTCCGCACCTATATATGTTTCTTGTACTTTTTCTTTGACTATTCTCTTATCTGGTTGTTTTGTTATGCTTATTTGTTTTTGATTCATCTCATTTTATTATTATTCCGTAGATGCCTGTTTGTTTTCTAATGAGAGATGGAAGGATGTAGATCTGGGTGGTAGGGGATGTGCGGAAGAACTGGGAGGAGCTGGAGAGAGGGAAAACCAGAATATATTGTATTAAAAAATAATTTTCAATAAAAGAAAAAATATGTATGATTCGTGTCTTGTCCTGGGTTCAATCTCTACTACTGTGAGTTAAAAATTTCAAGTTGGGAAGAAATCTAAACAGTTACCTTTGCAAAAGCCAATCTTAGGACTTACTTTAAGCATGTTGTGTGGTACAAAGCCATATTATAGCTTTGGATACAAGTCATCTGAGAAGCATTTCTGAGATGAGATTCCTAATTTTTGGAAGGACAGTTGGATGTATGAAGTCATGGAGAGTATGGAGAAGTATACTTTACATACTCTGCACTGCGTCTGTGTCTAAGAGAGCCTCTGAGATAAGTGGATGGTGCTATACAGGGAGAGAACACGGGAAATGTGCTTATTATCTCCAAGAACCACCGTTTAGGTTTTAACTCTACTGTACAGCACTATTACAATGGGCAAGAAGGCTTAAGTTACCTGAATGTACTGGTCTTAGGATCATTTATTTTCCAAACAAAATAAAATAATGGAACCAAAATGAGATATTTAATTCTCAAAATAGATTGTCAATGACAAACAGTATTTCAATGCACCCTTTGAGATAAACGAACAGCAAGCCATGCTCTGACACACAGGAACAAAAGGAGGAAAGATGCTAGGATGACTGAGCCTTAGTCCTAAGGAGTTACAATGAAGTGCTTACCTAACTTGGGCCCCAAGTCCCACCTTTAAATAAGTAGTTATGATAGCATTCTTGGAAGCATTATGTGGCCCAACAAATCCATCCCTCTAGAGATTACAAGATTCTAACCACTCAGCCTCGGATTAAGTATATAATAACAGAAAAATATACCATGGGTTAAACAGAAGAAATCTTGGTTGGCAAGATGGCTCAGTGGACAAAAGCACTTACTCTGTACATCTGATGATTTCATTTCAGTTCCCAGAACCCATTCTGGAAAGAAGGAACCAGCTACTGAGCATCCTCTAATCTTTATACATGTATGGTGGTACACATATGCATGCACACACATACACAACAATAAAAATAAATAAAAATTTAAAAGTAAAGAATCTTTATGGTCAAATTTTATCTTCTTCAATAGGGTTAACTTATAAAACAGAAGTTAAAAATTCACGCTTGGTGTCTTGAGAGATGGCTCAGTGAGTAGGTAAAGGTTATTGTTCCTTTGTAGCCAAGCTTGACTACATAAATCTCCATCTTTGATAGAAGAGAGAGCCAACTCCCACAGGTTGTTCTCTCACACCCCCCACCCAAACCAAATGTTAACCTTCCTCCCACTCCCCAGCTGGGAGTGGTGGCATATGCCTATGAATGTAGCATTTGGGTGGTGGAGGCAGGAGGTTCAAGATCTGTTCAAAGTCAGCCTAAGTGACAGTGACAGTGACTGATTAAAGCCAGCCAGAGTTATATAAAAAGCTGTTCAAAAGATTAAAGCAAAACAAACAAACAAACAAATCACCACTCCCTGGTTGAGGATGTAGCTCAAATCAACAAAGCCCCGAACAAGCCAACGTTGGTACCCTGTGAAAACAGCCTGAGACTGAACCATTGCCTTACACAGCCAGGACGAACTAGTGTACTTCCTCTAGCATTGCAGCCAATTGCTGTTTTTTGTTTTTTAGAGTAGAACACCATATCCATGAAAAATATACAGAACAGTATCTTAAAATACCAAAATAACTTAGTACATACCAAAGGCTGATAAGATCTGAGTTCAAATAAGAGGGAAAAATGAACCAGGTTTCTAGTTTCCACCTCATTTCTTAGGCACATCTTTACTAAAATTAGTTAATAAATTTGTACATATTAAATTGATATTTTCTCACACCCTCCTTTGCTCAACATATAATTTGTATACGTCATGAAATAACTCTACAGTATTCCACACTTGATCTTAGCCAAAAGGCCAAGAAGCAATTGCTCTACAGTACTCCAAATATTCAAACAATCAACTAGAGAACACACTAATTATTCAATTGTTACTTTTAATAATGGCTCACTAGCATTACTTATGTTAAAGACAAAATATTCCTAAAACTACCAAGCCCAAAAGAAACCCAACCAAACAAACCTTTTTCCTTCATTCAAATTAACTTCAGTTTCTGTTTCAGTATTAGTAGCATTTGGCTTATCCTCAGAAGGTAGTGTCCGTGCTTTTTCATTTTCTACTACTTTTGTTGCTGCCTTTAAAAAAGGTTGATAATGAGGGGGAAGGAGAAAAAAGAATGCATTAGGCATGTTTAAAAAGTAGCACACAGTCTTCTTTGCTAGCTGCAGCAGAAGTGTCTGTTCTCGGGCTAATAGAAGGTACCAAATTATTTTCATGAATCTGATGATGCCAGCAACTCCATTAGCTTTTGTTGGTTTACAGGCATTATGGAAGGGTGTGTCTGTTGTAAGTATATTTGATGGACACACTGTTCTCTAGGCAATTTTAAATAAAATTTTAGTGGCTAGAGACATTGTTCAGTGGTTAAGAACTTCTCTTGCTGAGGACAGGAGTTCAGTTCCCAGTCGCTGTATCAGATGGCTCACAACTGCTGGGAGTGTGACGCCCTCTGCTGGAACACACCCACAAGTGTACTCATTCATGTATACACCCAGATATTTTGAAATAAAATCACCCCAAAGTAACGAAGATATCCATTTTAATAACTCATAACTTAAAATGTGGGTCAGATTTTAAGACTTTCAAGTAGGTCCTTCATTACAACAATTTCTCTCTGGGAGATAACGTGTACCTTCATTAGAAAAGTTGACGATTTTTCATGTAACACATAATCCACATAACTCTTAACTTTCTCCATCATGTGGTTATAGCTGAAGTGTTGAAAAAAGGAGTGGAATGTAGCTTTTTGAGAGATTATCCTAAGTAATTTCCTTTCTAAAGACTAAAAAAAAAGAAATGTATTAATATAAAACATTAATTTCATATAAATATACATTTGTTTAAAAACATCTTTTTGTAAAAACGAACTCAAAGAGGTACAATTAAGTGTTGTAATTCTGCTTTAAAAGACCCATGTATTGTCTATTGTCTTTCTTTTTAATGCCCCTACATTTCTAAATGTTTTGTTTCAGACACACAGAGAAAACAGAGATTATATATTTAATTTTCCACTACCCAGCTTAAAAACAAAACATTATCAATACGGCCAAAGCCTGCTTACTTCCTTAATCTGGCCTCACTCTGTCCTTACCTATAACTACTACCCAAAATTCAGAATTTACTATCTTTATAAGTTCCTTAGAGCTGAGGGAATGTACATAGTCTGTCAGAAACAGTGCTTGGCTAGTCTAAGCAATACCTGTGCACCATTCCCACTACTGCCACCTCCCTCAGAGTAAAGTTCCTTACGCTGGTACAACATGTTTACATGTCTGTGAACAGCAGATGGTGCTGCTCACCAGGTTTAACTGTGTTTATGTGTGCTGGTGTGTCCATGTGATCCATGTACATACGTGCTCATCTGTGCATGCATCAATGCTCTCACCTTATATGCTTAGACAGGTTATCTAGGGAGCCTCAGTCTCTGCCTCCCCACCACTGGGATTACAGGTTTCTGCCACCATGTCTGGATTTTTACGTGGGTATCGAGAAACCGAGCTCACGTCCTCACACTTTTGCACAGCAAGTAGCTTCCTTAATTGTACCATCCTTGAAGCCCAGTGGCTTTAATTTTGTCCAAATTGAATCATTTGTATGATTTTGTTTACCTGATGGTACTTGCTATATTTTTCTTAATTCTATGTTTCTGGCAATTCCTTATGGAACTATGTAGAAAAAGTTATTTGTACCACTGTAGAGTATACTGATCAACCATCATTTGTTCATTTAGCTGCTTGAAGAAGTTAGGTTATTACTATTACTGTACGCTCAAACATTTTCTCTTACTTTTTCTTTGTGTTCAATACATGCTCAATTGTCTCAATGCTGGACAAGCAATAAATATAGAACTTGAAAAAAAGAAAATGAAACTGTAGGCTTGATCCTAGACTAATTGGTTCAGTAAGATTTGGGTTTCCCCTGTTTGTCTTTAAAGCTTCATGGCTTTTAGAATGAAGAGCAAATATAAGATATTTACCTAGGAATGAAACTCACTGAAATGTGTGCTTGCATAATTTGCTAAGACTCTCTAGCGCACCAACTTATTCTCCAGAGAGGAATGCAGACGGCTCAGCACCCTGCCATCTTCTGAGCCAATTGCTGGTGCTCTAATCAAGGAACAGACTAAGAGTATCGGCCGGAAACAGTTCCGTGAATTCATTGGGAATGCCCCACTGGTCACGCCAATCCTCAGAATTGGAACCTTTCTCCTAAGTACTTAACGTTTATTGGCTGTAAGTTTTCCTCTTATGATACAGAAGCAGAGTAGAGTTCTCATTATCTAGTAATACACACACACACACACACACACACACACACACACACACACACACACACACGGGCAGGAAATCCAACAAAAGCATCAGGCTCTCAGCTGAAATATCTGGGGCATTATACCCTTGGAGAAGGGTCAGATTAGATAATGCCTTCCTTACCTAAACCATAAACTACTCAATTAGGACAAGTCAGTTATTAACCAAGCCAACTACCCTCTATCTACTAGCACATCAAATAGCATTCTACCTTCAGGAGCTCTCAGGCAAATTAAAGCCAGTGTGACAGAACTTTATATTTGTCAGGAAAACTGAAATGAAAACCACAGATAAGGTCTACAGAGCAACTGGTGTTAACTACTTTGGAAAACTATTGGCATTAGCTACTAAAACTGAATGAATGTTACTTGAAAAGTGAACAGCAAATTAGAAAAACACATAAGTATGTCTAACAAACCACTCAAATTCTATTCCCAAGTATACACTGAAGCCTGGTTGATCTTTCTCTTTGATGATGCCAAGGACCAAATATATGGGAAATGCTATAGTGCTGCCATGGAGCTACATTCTGAGCTAGGTTGTTTCTGGATGTAGGTGCTCCTCATACAACTGTGTTCTTTGGTGCATTATTTCCTTCCATACTTAGGACACATTATTTCCTTCTAGAGGTATAGATACTCAACAAAAATTTTAAAAATATAAGATCATTTTCTCTTACTTTAAAGATGTTTAATTTATCCCAATAACTTTGCTTTAAATATTTTAACAAACTGAGACCTATTAACTACATCAGTATATACATAGGCACAAATGGCATTATGATGATATAATAAACTCCAGCTGGGTGTGATGCACACTCTTGAGATCCCATTTGAATGAAAGCTAGATAGATAGATAGACAGACAGATAGATGAAAAAAGAAAGAAAAGGAAAAGAAATAAAACAGTTCGGTATTGGAGATTGGTCTGATGTATTTTGATGCTAATTGCTGGCTTGCAAAATCTTGTTACTGCCCTGAATCTTGCCTCCCTGATTGGCTGAATAAATATACCTTGGCAAGGCAGAAGGAAGGGGAGGGGGTGTGTCAAGGTTCCATGGGCTTTGGAAGAGAGAATCTTGGGAGAAAGGAGAGGCAGGACAGAGGAGGAAGGAGGAGAATCTCCACGGGATAGGAAAGGAGCCACGTGGCCCCAGAGAAGGAACTCTCAAGTTCCTCATGGAAAGAAATGTAGAACGTTATCAAGTACTCTGGGATTATGGATGTGAGGTAGCCCAAATAGAAATGATTAGAAGCAGATGGAATGGGATGGAGACTGGGAGATAATAGAGGATAGCTTAGGAGGTAATATCTGCCTTGTCCTGGGTAAAGGCTTATTCTAAAAAAATTAGGTGTCTGTGTTTTCATTGATTGCTAGCGGGTTAGAAAATACCCTTATAATAATAATTAGCCTAATAATAAACATTTATTAGGCCATACTTCTAAATTAACCACAACAGTTTAATAATATAAACGGTTGAATAATTAGTTCTATGACTTTAATATAAATAATTACCGAATGAGATTCTGGATCACCAAATATTCTTTCAAACACTTCTTCTGCTTCCTTAAAACTGCCACTTTCCATACAAACAGCTACAGCCTTTAAGATAACATATACAAACTTTAGGTTGCCTTTTAAAATATCCAACCATTATTTGACTAAGTGCATAAAGTTCATTTTATTTGGTAAAGATATAAAGTCATGTTTCAAATGGGAAATAATTATGTCTTAAAACGATAGCAGAATTTCTCAGTAGTTCTTTGCACATTTACAATATGCTCAGCATCCCTAAGCAGGAATTAATAAATAAGTTAGAAGTGAATTTATTATCTGGAAAGACTACTGATCCTGCTGCTCATTTTCATAAGCTCTAGATGGCGAAGACAATATACCACACTCCACAGAACTGTTATGTACATGTGGACAGCACTGCGGAAAAGCAAGATACACTAAATATTACCATCACCACCTCAATTGTCTGGAAGAGCATTAAACAAAGTCAGCTTTCTTTAGAGACCCAAAGACTATGAAAACTCTGTTCTAAGTTGAATTCTTAGAAGAAGCAGTCATTTTCCCACCAGGTCCTAACTTCATTTGACAATCACCATATTAGGGAAAGTAGAAAACCACCTTGGGTTTTTCTCTCTCTTGTGCAACTTCAAAGAGCATTGACTGTACTTAGCTTTTTGATTTTTCTGGTCTCTTATTCTTAAGCAGTCTACTAAAATTCAAGTCTTAGCATGATTAAAATTCTACATATTTTTGTTCAGAAAAAGTCCATTCAAAGCATGTGTGAGGTCCTGGGTTCAAGGTCCAGAACCAAAACCACAACCCTACAATAAACATGCACCCCCAAACTGAAGCACTTATTACCTCCTGCCCCCATAGCTGTATGTTTTGGTAAGTAAGAGGAGAGCATGAATCCTCAGTTTTGAAGCTTGCTTGGTAATCTTTAAGTAGCTACAGTGTTTTCTGCATCAAGGAGGCAACATACACCTAAATATGAAACAGTAAGTTCTGGGCCTAGTGCTCATGTGAAGACTATAAATCAAAGGTCAATGAATGTACTAAATGAAAAGAATTATTAAAATTTCCAGTAGGTGTGTAACACAACTCGGACAGGTTATTTTTACTTTGGATGTTAGATGTTTTCATATTCACAACAGTTAATATTCATTCTCAAGTTTACTGAACTTAGAAGCGTATTTCCAGGAGGGTTTAGCTGAGAAGACCCACCCTGAACATTAGCAGCACCATTCATGGGCTGAAGAAAAGATCGACATAAACACTAACATTCTTCTCTCTCTGCTTGACTTTTTTCATTTTTTTCCTCAGAAGACTTATTTTTCTTTATGTGTATAAGGATCTGTGTGTGCACACCTGTGTGCAGGAGCCTGCAGAGCCAGAATAGGGATCTGTAGTGACAGGTCATTGTGAACTCCTAATATGTGTGCCTGGGATGTCACCTCAGGTCTTCTGAAAGAGCAGAAACACTCTTAAGCACCAAGCCATCCTACAGGCTCTCCTTAAGTTGCTTTCTGTTAGCATTTTTCTGTTCATCAATGAGAAAGGTAACTAATACAATATTCTAGCAAAACAATAAGCACAAAACAATATTCATACCTGAATTTTAACTAAGTTTTGTATTTCCTCATGAAGTTTGTCATGCTCTTTTTCAATGGAATTCCAAATCATCAGGGCTGATTCCAAGGGTGTAATACGTTCATCACTTTCAAACTGTGCATCTTTTAAAACAGAAAAGCAATTAACTGAAAGTATAATCTTAAATACTTCGTTCTCTTTCAAAATTACCAAGTATATACTACATGCCAAGCAGTTTTCATTCAGAACAGTTTAGGGAAATAATTTTTCTAAATTAATTTGTTCCCTAAAATCCATTTAAAAATAGAAAAATAAAATCATTGAAATTTTAAGAATCAGAAACTTCTTTTTTTTGAGACAGGGTTTCTCTTTATAGTCCTGATTATTGTCCTGGACATTGCTCTGTAGTGCAGGCTAGACTTGAACTCAAGAGATTGGCCTGCCTCTGCCTCCCGAGTGCTAGGATTAAAAGCATGTGCCACCATGCCTGGCTTACAAAAGATATTCTTTGCTTTTTTTTTAATGTTTTTTTGAGACAGGATTTCTCTGTGTAGCCTTGACTGTCCCGGACTCACTTTGTAGACCAGGCTGGCCTCAAACTCACAGCGATTCGCCTCCCTCTGCCTCCTGAGTGCTGGGATTAAAGGTGTGCACCACCACGCCCGGCTTACAAAAGATATTCTTACTAACAGAAATCTAACAGAGGTCACAGCTAGAAATGGGAAAGGCAGAGATACCAGAACCCTTAAAAAACACTGTGTGTCTCAATGTCTCAACAAAAAGTTCATCTCAGCAGATGGCATAATCCAGGACCCAAAAGTCCCTAATGACTCCACCACAAAACACTTAGATTTCATAAGCACTGTTAGTGAATAAAGTAGCAGAATATAAAACAAATTGTAAAATTTAGTAGCTTTCCCTTATATTAATAAATTGTTTGAGAAAGACACCAGGGGGGAAAATATTGTTCATGATAAAATAAAGTTCCTAGGAATAGACCTAACTCAGGAGGTATACAATCTATACAATGAAAAATTTAAGATACTGTGGTAAGGATTGTAAGCTTTGTCCCAGGTGAAAGCAGTCTTGGAGGGCTTTGTCCTTTGGAAACACCATGGATTAGACTGAATGGAGCCAGCCTGGGTCTGAAATTAAGGAAGTAAGGGGGGGGGGGACCGGACAGGGGGAACTCCAGCCAGGCTGTTGTGTTTCCAATGGGACATTGATGGGGGGAGGGATCCTGACCCAGACCTAGGCCATTGTGAGCCCTAGTGAGAGGCAGGCGAAGGAGAGAGAAGGCTGCATCTTTTCGAGCACGTGGATTTGGGGGAGAGACCAGCTTATAGGCCAGACCAGCATACAGGCCAGATACACCTGGGGATCTGTCCTGTCCCGTGGAACAGATACTGGAGGGTTTACTCTTGTTTCCCTTTAACCCTTTTTCCTTCTTATATAGGATTGCTGAATTATATAATAAAGTCTAATTGTTAAAAAACAGAGCCAACAAGATACTGAAGAAGTGAAAGACACTAGAACATGCAAAGACCTCCTGTTGGGAATAGATTGGTACAATGAGTTTTTAGATGCTGATTTGTGTGCTCAGGGATCTGGTTGCAGTTGGTCTTGGGCACTATCATTTCTATGAAGAATCTCCTGTCTCAGTGTTGTGTAAAAATTGTTCTCCATCATCTCTGATTGGTTAATATAGAGTTGAACAGCCAATAGCTGGGCAGGAGAAGAGTTGAGGGAGGACTTCTTCTTTTTTTTTTTTTTTTTGGTTTTTCGAGACAGGGTTTCTCTGTGTAGCCTTGGCTGTCCTGGACTCACTTTGTAGACCAGACTGGCCTCGAACTCACAGCGATTCGCCTGCCTCTGCCTCCCGAGTGCTGGGATTAAAGGCGTGCACCACCACGCCCGGCTGAGGGAGGACTTCTGATCCTAGGTAGGGAGAGAATAAAATTGAGGAGGTTGCAATGAGGAAGTGGCCATGAGGAAGGTTGCCAGAAGCCATGAAGAGGTTGCCATGAGGAAAAGAAGATGGAGCAGGAGCAGCCAGGGTGAGACTAGATGGCAGGTAACAGGGAACATGGCTGGGAACAGTCCAGACCAGCATAGATGGGCGAGAATAGATGCATATCTACCCAGTTACAGTGCTTTGAACCTCATTAATAATGGTAATAGGATTTTGTGTCATTATTTGGGAGCTAGAGTGGACATAGAGAAAACCCTACATTATTTTTACAACCTCCCAAACTCATGGATTGACAGAATATTGTAAAAATTGCTATTCTTATGTAAGTGATCAAAATCCTACTTACATTTTTCATAGAGCTGGAGGAAAAACACTAAAATTTATGTGAAAAAACCAAAAATCTCCAAATAACAAAAGCAATACTAAACAGAACAAGCATTGTGATAGAGGTCGCATAAACACCTTTCCTCTAACTAGGAAGACAGGTGGAAAAATGTAAAATAATGTTGCAAAGACAAGGAGTAGGCATGGAAGCAATGAGGCAAAACAAAATTTTGAAGAGAGCCTCCTTGGAGGTGAGCCACAAATTTATACCTGTTTTCTTTCCTGGGCTTATTCTATATGGAGTTCAAACATCTGGTAGAACAGGCATTATTTTACAGGGGAAAAGAGAAATAAGAAAAGCTTCTGATGGTTTCGTTAATATTGGGTTGGTGGACTGGAAACTAAAGAAACTGAAGACACATGACTTGCTTTTCCCCACAGGGCATAAGCTAAATTCTGTAGGAGGCCTGGAAATTCCTAACCTTGGATCTTATGAAGTAAAGAGTCAGGCATGGTGACACACAGCTGTCTGTCAGGAGCTGTTGCAGGAGGATTGAGGCTCTGGGCAGCCTGGGGTATATAAAAGTATGTTTGCTTGAGATGAGAAAACCTGCTATAAGAATTTTCTCCTTGAGCTAACTGTTGCATTTTACACCCACTAGGTACTTATAAGCACTTAGTAGTTAAAATGCTACTAGTCTAAACAGATATGCTTTAAGCATTAAATACTATGTCATAAACTTGATACAAAAATACGATATCGCAAATTTTAAAAATATTGGATTACTGGGTTAAACAAGATATTCACTGAAATTAATTCTATTTCCTTTTAGTGACGTAATTTAAATTTCAAACATAGACCACATTTCTATTAGGAAGCACTACTATAGAACAATCACTGAAAGATATAGAAGAGTTGTATATACTGAAAATCCAATACATAAATTAAAATGAAATAGTATGAGGCTATAGCTTGATGACAGCATGTTCACCTGGCAAGCTAAGTCTCAGGGTACATGGCACTGTCAAAAAAAACAAAAACTCTAAACTTTAACTAACAACTATCTCTTTTAGAGTCAATTATGATAAAATGAATTCTTGCTAGCCGATCCTGGTGAACAGAACTCTGGTACACTTAAAGACTGAGCCATGAGAGCAGGATGGCTGTGTGCTCAGTGGTACAGGGTTTGTCTAATACATACAAGGCCTGGGTTCAATCCTTATATCTGTAAAAATGAACAAACGAAACAAACCAACCATAGAGTTACTCACAAAATCTGTTTTTTGCCCTTGTTTTGAAGGGAAGATTCTCTGGAAAGAAACTAAGATGTAGAGTTGCTATTATATTTAAAGCACTGTTAGACAGCTTAGAACATTCTGTCACAGCTGATTTACACAGCCATCCAGTGAACAACAATATTCAAAGTTATGATCTGCAATTTTCAAATCATGTACAACATCAACCTGTTATCTTTTTCAGTCACAGGCCCTAACCTACACATGGCCCTCGACTCTGCATCTGCTGTAGTCCTGCCACGCAGTACTTTCCTTTAGTTCAAACATTCCATCCTACAGGGAAGTGTAAAAAGACTCAGGAAATAAAGAACCTAGAAGACTCAAGAACCTAGAGAGCTCCAGGGCCCCAGCGCTCCTCAGTTGCCACTCATGCTGTGGTGAGCTTTTGGTTTGAGCCTTTGAGTTGTCCATAATCCTGTAAGGAACTATAACAATGCAACTGGCTCACCAAGTTAGAGTTTGCTGTCAGTGTTACTTTGGCTTGTTATAGGTTCCATATTTGGGGTAGAGTGTTAACCTCTCCAGGAATAATGTCAGGCAAAAAGCCCCTCATTTCATTCTCCAAATAAAGCAGGCTATGTGGCCCAGGTATGGTTTAGTATAGTACTAATATTTTGAGTTTAAATAAAAATAAAATTTTTTATAAGTAAGGAATTTCATGTAGGTGCTGCTTACCACTCAGTAGTGTTGAAGAAAGCATTTTGTAAATTATAAAAACCAGCATAAAGTAATTATTTTTACCAAATAGCCCCTTGAATGACTATGCTGTAAATATGAGCCAGGAGTGATAAAATGAACTCATTACAATCTAAAATGAACAATGGAGATAAGACAGATTATAGCTACAAACCATGTTTTCTTGTATACAGACAGGCATCAATTTAAACAGCTGCCAATGAGCAGTGTATGTATGAGAGCTGTCATCACTACGTTCATTATATAAGAAAGCTTCGGCTGAAACCTCCAGGAGTCTATGAAACGCAGTCCTCCCACTACTGCATCAGAATCATCTGGGAGCCAAACTCACGGTGAGGCCGAATGGCTCTACTGTTTTAAGAAGCCCTTTAAATAATCTGAAGTAGGATAAAGTTTGAGAGTTACTGCTCTAGAAAGCTAAAACGATAGCTTTTATTTGCTTTACATAGGCAAACTTTCTCTCACCTCTTCCTCCCCATGGAAAATAAAATGCTCATCAATTTCTCATGTTTTATATTTAGATATATTTAAAAGATATTTCTAATATAAAATAAAAATCAGTATTTACCAAGGGATTTCCCTGCTGCAATTCTTGTCAAAAACTGACATATGTATATAGTTCTCAACTGGTAAGCTGTAAGACTGGGTAGTCCATGAATAATAGCTAAAAGAGAAAAGAAAGACTTTATTAAAAGATTATCACAACCTAGTAGGCCCACTGCATAGACACAATACAGGGTCAAGTATCAGATCATAAACACTTGGTGATAGCTATGCTTGGATCTCAACTTGACTACATCTGCAAGTAACTAAAACCAAAAACCAACCAAACAAACCAACATGGCTGGGCACATCTCCAAGGATTATTTTTTGTTACATGAATCCTCAGAGGAGGGAAGACCCAACTCTAATCTGGGCTACACCTTCTGCCGGAAGCCCATAGAAAGGACATGGAAGAGGGATGTTCTCTCCCACCCTACATATATATGTATGTATGTATATACGTCAAGGTTTCCATTGAGCTTGTTCAAATCATTAAGATATACTTTAAAACACTTATTTCTCAAATATTTGAATGCACACAAAGCTGTGCTTGGCAGTGAACATGTACACTGGTGAACCAGCCATATCCTTGGCTAGAGATAGTTGGGTCTCATTCGACAGGCACTGTCAATTATTTTAAACATTTAAACAAAAGATTGATTTATTTTTATTTTATGTGCTTGGGTATTTTGCCTGCAAGTGTGTCTGTTAACATGTGTATGCAGTGTCTGCTGAGGCCAAAAGAGGGCATTAGACGCCTGGAACTGGAGTTTACAACCCTGCCATGGGACTGCTGAGCTATCTCTCCTGTGTCCCTCATTTCCCACACGCCCTTTTTAAGACAAGGCCTTCCACTGGCCTGAAGCTCACCAAATAATGCTAGGTGGACCAGCCACTGAACCCCAAGGATCCAGCTGTGTGTTCCCAGTGCTGTGGATATAAGTGCGTCAAGCTTTTTTGTTTGAGTTCTAGGGATCAAACTCAGGTTCCCTGGCTTGCAGGAGAATCATTTCACAAGCTGTGCTATCTCCCTAGCCACCACCCCCACAACATGTACAACACTTGTTACGTTTGTTTACATCATCTGCTATAGTCTGGATCTAGGATGCTTCTCTTAAGGCTTGGTTGGGACTTTGGCACTTGCTGAGAGAGACATTAGAACCTGAAGACATGGAACCTCATACAGATTTGAGGTCATTGAGGGTGTCTTTTTCTTGTTTTTGTTTTTCAAGGCAGGGTTTCCTTGGCTGTCCTGGACTCTCTTTGTAGACCAGGCTGTCCTTGAACTAACAGAGGTCCACCTGCCTCTGCTGGGATTAAAGGCATGCACCACCGAGCTCGGCTCTGAGGGTGTCTTTTAAAGGGACCATATGGGACCCTTTCTCTTCTCTCTCTTACATCCTGGCGTCATGCAGTTTTGCTCCTTCTTCGCTGCCACCTGGATGCTCTCTGCCACCTTTGTGATCAGTCTGCTCTCTCTGGTGTGCACTGCTATAAACTTAAAATAATGGGTAACTGTGATTATGCCTAATGTTTGCCAGCTTTGCTCTTGTGCTCCACTAGGACAGCACAGCTTGATGACTCTTCACAGTTCCAGGGACAGAAACACCAGTCTCTGGGCTGATTACCTCAGATACACATTACAGTGACACAAAAATAACAGACTGCCTATGTTGTAACGGTGTTTCCAGCTCTAACCTACTACCATATAGAAACCACACAGCCTATCCGTTCTCAATAGAAGTTTTTTAATATTCCCACGTAAAGTGAAGTGACGTCAGGATTTAATTCTCCACTTACCGTTAGGTGCCCATGTCATGGCTCCAGCTTTATCTGGGAAGAGAAGTTCCTTAAACTCTTAAATGACACACGGACCTGGAGCACACCTCCTAACCTACCAACACCTCAGAAGAAGTCACTCACTTCTTTATAAATAAGATGGCCTAACTTGAGTAGTATTACTATAGCTGAGATGCAGTCTGTCTATATGGCTTGATGACAATTCCGGGTTAAATATTACATTTATACTATAAACACACACGGTCACAGTAACATGAACGGCAACTTCCACAGCAGCTGCTGTAATGTATCTGGCAGGGGTCCGGCTTCACCATCCCGCCCACGATGTTCAGGGGGCTTGCAAGTTAACATAATGCCACCTGACGACTGAGTTGCGGGCGGGCAAAGGAAGACTGCTGAACGTCGCTAAAGGAACACCTAGGCGGTGGGTAGGTGGCCGAAGGAGGCAGAAGCAACTGGGCTGGCCGCCATTTACTCCGTTTTAACCCATCTAGTCCTTCTATCAAGGTCGACAGGTCTCATTTTCGTTGTCCTGACCAGGACCACAGAATGGGGGAGAGCGCGTTGGGGGGTGGGGGGGGGTGGGGGTGGGGACTCCCGGCGGCGGGTTTCGCGCGGCCTGGGTGAAGCCGCGGCCTCTCTCCGGTCATCCCGCCCGAGTGTGTGAAAGGAAAGCGGGGCTCGGCTCGCACTCACCCTCGGCGCTGTCACGAGTCCGGCGGAAGTCCTCGGAGCGGCCGTCCCGGAAGGCTCGGCACAGAGACAGGCAGAGGAAGTCGAGCATCCAGCCGGCAACCACGGCCTCGGCCTCGGCCACCAGGTCCGCTTTCTCCTCCTCCGGGCCCCCCAGCTCCACACGGTGCTGGAACAGCTCCTCGTCGTCTTCCGCCAGCTCCATCATCTTCTCTGGTGAGTCCGCGTCTCTCCAGCCAGCACAGCCCTGCCGGCCCGGGGCAGCTGAGGCGACCACTTCCGCCATGTTAAACCGAAGGCGCGCGGCGTTCCTCAGCTGGCGCCCGCGCTCCGATTGGCTCGCGGTGGGCGCGAAAGTCAGCCAATCGCACCGCTAGGACGGGCTAGTGGCTCGAACTTAGCTTCTGATTGGCTGGGATCTGTCAGTCGGAGGCAGGCCTTTCCGGGTAGAGCAGCTGCTGGCGATTAAGTGAGGACTATTTATGTTTTTAAGAAGTGCAATCTGCTCTTAAAGCCACAAGGTTACTTAGGACGGAGCGGTTTTTGCCTGCGGATTTTGACTGCGTGGTGCAGCGTGTCTGTGGAGGGCGGGGGGTCGAAGACAGGAAAATTAGAAATTCGGGGCCAACCTCAGGTACAGAGTCCAAGTCAGCCTGTGGTACCTCAAAAACAAAAACAAACGAAACAAATCAAAGTTGTCGCCATTTTCCAAACGCAAACACGAGTATTTATTAGCCTAGTTACGGCATGATCACACTGAGTGTTCTTTCCTCCCTGAATCTTAACTGAAACCTGGGGTTCATTAAAACGGAAGTTGCTGGGCTCTTCTGCTTTCGAGGTGTCTCTAGAGTTTTGGCTGCCAGTTGGCGGGGCCTTGGAATTTGCAAGTCTAGCCAGTTCCCCACTGAGGCTGAGGCTGGTAGTCCGAAGACCACGTTTTGAGGACTACTGCTATACAGTGTATGTATTGACTATGGTAGTGTATTTCTACCAGGCTCTAGAAATAAAATGCATCTATGTGACCTAGGAGAGGTCATGTCCTTCTTTTTTATTCATGTACTTTACACTATATATCATAATTGAATAAAAAAATACTATTAAAATCCTATTGGTCCGGAGGGGTAGTACATACATGTAATTCCAGTCCTGGGGAGGCAAAAAGCACGAAGACTTAGACATCTTCCAGACTAGCTTGGGTCATTCTACTTAGCAAGTTCCAGGCCTGTCTTCACATTTCTTTCTCTCCTTGAATTTGGGATTCTCGGTGTGGTTGTTTAAGGCACCTTGTTGATGATGTGCTGTAATATTTAACCTAAGGCACCTACCAAATCCTAGGTTTCCACACTGAAACTTTTGTCATTGCAGATTTGCCAAGTTCCTTACCAGTACTTTCTTCCCAGCAGGCCTTCATGGGTTAGTATTAAGTATATCAACCAATTCAAAACTATAAACTAAGCATGACTCAATTTCCTGTGGTAGACATTTACTGGAGGATTTGAGGGTGTGAAATTGTATATTCTTAAAGGGTGTATCTGAAAACATATTTTAGATGAGGATTAAGTAATAATCTTTAATAAAATTTCCGTTGAAGAACTGCTTCTAGCTATATATTAACTCCACGTTTCCTTCTGTCAGGGAAGAGCAAATGAGCCACAGCTAATACGCACTGGCTCAAAGGGTGGGTCGGATGGGAGAAAAAGTGAATTCAAGAGTCTTTCTTACTGTGGTACATTTACACTATGGAATACTACTCAGCTATTAAAAACAAGGAATTTCCGAAATTTGTGGACAAATGGATTGAACTAGAAATTATCATAATGAGTGAGTTCACCCAGAAGCAAAAAGAGTTAAATGGTATATACTCACTTATATCGAGACACTAGTCCAAGGGGTACGTCCCCATGAAAAACTTTACCTACCAAGAAAGTGGATCAGAGGGGAGGACATCCTATTGAGACTTTAGGTGTGAGAAGCCTGGGAGAATGAGGAAATAGAAGGATCCAGAGGGTCCTGGAAAACTACAGGCGGGTCTGGGCCCTGGGGTCCTCCTCAAACTATGGCACCAGCCAAGGAAAATATAGGCAGTAAACTTCAAACCCCTACCCAGACTAGCCGATGGACAGGACATTCTCCACCGTTAAGTAAGTGGCGAAGGAGATCTGACTTTCACACAAACCCTGGTGCCCCATATATGACCATGTCCCTTGGATGAAGACGCCTGGTAGCACTCAGAGGAAGGATAATAGGTCACCAAGAAGAGACTCGATACCCTATGAGCATATACAGGGGGAGGAGGTCCCCCTCAGTCACAGTCATAGGGGAGGGGAATAGGGGGGAAAGTGGGAGGGAGGGAGGAATGGGAGGATACAAGGGATGGGCTAACAACTGAGATGTAATATGAATAAATTAATAATAAAAAAAGGAAAAAAGAGTCTTTCTTCACAGAGAATTATTCATGGGTGTCTAACCCCAGGTTGTAGATGAGAAGGCAGAGGAAAGCTTTGGTAATGAAGAACACAGATTTCTGCTTCCCGGGGAATAAGGGATGGTTTATTCTCAGCCAAATAGGAGTGACAATGGTCTGACCACAGAGTCGGGTTGCCCCTAATGTCATGTTCTATGGTGGAAGTGGTTATATGAGCTTTTAAGGTCACAGAACAAAGGACAGCCATGAATCAACTCATTTATCACTTGTTGGAGAAGACAGCAGGTGTCAGCACACAGCTCAGCATTCAAGTCCTGTGAGGAGAATTCTGAGAGCCTTTGAGAACACTCCAAGAAAAATCATGTGACCTCAGTGTCTTCAAAATACAGAATTGTTCTTGGAATCTGTTTCTGTACTCCTCCTGTGTGTAGTGAATCGGTGTCAATTTACTTAATATTACTAATTATTGTTTGGGGTAAGCATTCAATTAATTGTTTAAACTATGCTTCATACACCTCTCTTTAAAAACATGGGTTTTTAACCACATGTGGCTTGCTTTTGTGAGTGTGTACAGCTTGAACTCAGAGAATTTACTCATGTGACCTCTCTTAACTCTCAGGATACAAATTGTTCGAGTCTCTGAGTAAAGTTGGCTATTGCATGAGTCTTTAGTCTGTCTCGCTTATTGGCTCCATTCTCCCAGGTCTCACTGCTTCTAGCATGGTGACACGTGGGATACAGCAAAGAGGAATAACTCAGTGTGTTTAGTTGCTCTGTGAATGATGCTCTTAGTTTTGGCGTTAGTGGAAACTAGTGGCCTGCCAAGAATACACTTCAACGGTTGCAGTTAATAGTCAAAAGAATATTAAGTCAGATAAGGAGATTGCCCCGGCCCGCCGGGGTTCGACTAATGCTCGGGAGGAGAATTTTCCTGTATAGGGACAGAATACAAGACACGAAGAAGGAGGCAAGTCTGCATTTTGATCAAACCCCGTTTATTGAAACTTTCACAGGGTTTTTTTTTTTCTTTTTTAAGATTTATTTATTTATTTATTATATACACAGTGTTTTTGTCTACATGTATGTCTGTGCGCCAGAAGAGGGCACCAGATCCCATTATAGATGGTTGTGAGCCACCATGTGGTTGCTGGGAATTGAACTCAGGACCTCTGGAAGAGCAGACAGTGCTCTTAACCTCTGAGCCATCTCTTCAGCCCTCACAGGGTTTTTATAGGCACGGAGGCATGGCTTTTTGTGTAAGCAAGGGTTGCTATGGATACCTAACTCTGGAATGCTCCAGCAGGTGTCTACCTTTACAGCTGCTATTATTGCAGAAGAGAGAAATTCCAGGAAAGTTGTGAAGGATCTGGTTAGTCAGGAAAAAGTTTCCGGAACTGCTACTCGAAGGCAGCTGTCCTTTAATCTGATCTTATCAGTAGCCTTACCGGAAAAGGAGTAGCTAGGGGGTCTAGAATGACCAGGCCCCACAATAAACCACAACAGGTGTCTAACTGCCGACCTACGACAAGGTCAGCTAGTTTCTGGTGAATGGCAGACTTCTGGAGAAAGAACAGCCTAGGTTCTGACAAGATGGCTGAACATTGGCCATGTAGCTTGTCCCCTACAGGAGATGGGTGATAAGTGAGTGGTTTTAAGGGGATTACCATTAGTTCAGAATGTTTGCTTCTGATCTATAGACATCCTAATTCTCCACAAGTAGGAAATTCCAGTCGGTTAATCCACCAGAAGCATCTTCAGCATAGGTATGGCTATTTGGGGATGATGTCAGTTCATACTTCTCAAAAGACAAAAACAAATTACTAAAAAAACATATTCTAGAAGCATCAGTAGTAGTTTTTTTTTTTTTTTTTTTTTTTTCTTCAGGATAATTTCAGAAAACACAGCTATAGTGACTGTAAAACAGCTAAGTAAAGCCTTTTGGGGATGGATGGGAGGAAGGTGCTGGGGACTGAACCAGGGGACTAGTGCATTCCAGGCTTACCATAGAACATATTAGGGCCTCAGTGGTTGGGAGCTCTTGCTGCTTTCCCAGAGGACAGGAAGCTCACAACTACTTGTTACTCCAGCTTCGGAGGATCTGAAGCCCTCACCTGGCCTTCACACTTGCACATGCATGCTTGCACACAAACACACACACACACACACACACACACACACACACACACACGGCCTTCATAGACAGGCACACACACACACAGGGCCTTCACAGGCAGGCATAGACACACACATATACACACACACAGGGCCTTCACAGGCAGACACACACACACATACACGCATACACACACACATGGCCTTCATAGGCAGGCACACACACACACACACACACACACACACACAGGGTCTTCACAGGCAGGCATAGACACACACATACACACACACAGGACCTTCACAGGCAGACACACACACACACACACATGGCCTTCATAGGCAGACACACACACACAGGGCCTTCACAGGCAGGCACAGACACACATACATACACAAACACACACATACACAGGGCCTTCACAGACACACACACACACACACACACACACACACACACACACACTCACTTACTCACTCACTCACTCTTTAAAAGGCTTTACTAGAAAAGCAGCATTCACCCATGACTACCTGAAAGATGGCAAAGCTAGCTGTTAGGAATGGAGAGTGGGTTTGATGAGGAGAGAAAATCTCTGGTTTATGATTTTAAAAGTCACTCCAGCAAGGCTTGGTGTTATATCTTATCATCCCAACATATAGGAAACAGGCAGACAGAACAGAGTTCCACGCCATAAAGAGGCATACAAGTTTGAGACCAGTCTGAACTAAGTGAGGCTATAAATAAATAAATAAATATTAATAAGAAAATAGGTTAGGCCGGGCGTGGTGGTGCACGCCTTTAATCCCAGCACTCGGGAGGCAGAGGCAGGCGGATCACTGTGAGTTCAAGGCCAGCCTGGTCTACAAAGTGAGTCCAGGACAGCCAAGGCTACACAGAGAGACCGTGTCTCGAAAAACCAAAAAAAAAAAAAAAAAAAAAAAGAAAGAAAATTGGTTAAAGGCCACCTGTTAGCTGAATGTGATGATATACCTCTGTAAACACCACTAATTGGAAGACTCGGGCAAGAGATTTGTAAATTTCAGGCCAGCCTCGGGCCTGGAAAATGCATGTCAGTGATCAAATGCTTGCTTAGTGTACCCAAGACCTTGGCTTCAAGTCCCAGCACCACCATGCATGCATACGTATAGCCATCTCTTTGGGTGACATTAGAAAATCTTATTCTCTGGCCAAGCTCAGTTTATACAGTAATGCCCACAATTTCTACAGTTGGCTTTCTCCAAGTTACCTGATAGGCTGTTACAAAGGAGAGGTTCCATCTGTTCTATGAGGCTCCTAAGAGCACAGCTGGAAACCTAAAACTAACAGTGCTGGAGGGCAGGGGGCAGATTTGACTTCATAGTCTGTGGGCTTTCTGACTGTTTGGGCTTTTCTCACTGCTGGGCTCTGGCTTCTCACTACGGAAGAGCAAACTGTGCATGCCACCACAGCTACTGTGTAAAAGACTGCCACACAAACTAGATAGCAAGATCCGTACTGCCAAATTTCCCCTTGTGTGTGTGTGTTTTTTTTTTTTTTTAATTAAGCCTTGAATTGTTTTCTGAGAAATGCTTTGAAATCCAGCTCTTAAATTCTTCTATCTACCATATTGAATAGCTGTGCATTTACTGTAAGCTGAAGTTCTGTGAAGAAGCTACAGCTATGTCTTGTTTACTGGTTTGGCAGACACGGTCCTTCTGGACCTAGATTTGTCTGAGCTCTGCTGCTCAGAGTCTATTCCGGGAAGTTCATTGAGAGTTAGAGTCCAGAGTCGATGCAAAAGCAAAGGAATTTTTATTAAACTGACATGTGTGGGAAGGAGTGTACGCTTTCTCACAGGTGAAAGCAATCTTGGCAGGTTTTGCCCATGGACACACCACAGATACTCCCTGAGATTAACCTTGAGATAGACTGGGTGGAGCCATCCTGGGCCTGGAATTCAGGAAGGGGACCTGGGGACTCCACCTGGACTATTGTGTTTCTAATCGACCGTCAATGGGAGAGGGAGACCTCCCCTTGCACGTGAGAGACTGGCAGGTGGAGAGGACAGAGAGGAGCAGCAGTTTCAGACCAGGCTTGAGCACATGTGGATCGGGAAGAGGATCAGCGAACAGGCTGGACCAGCATGCACACCAGAGACACCTAGGGACCTGTCCTGTGGACCGAATACTGGAAAGTTCACTCTTGTTTCCCTTTAACCTTTTTCCCCTTTTGTGTAAGCTAGTTGAGTTGTATAATAAAGTTTAATTGTTAAGAAACAGAGCAAACAGACATGCTGGGATCTACCAAGCTCTGAGGAGATGGAAGACCTCGCTCTGTAAAAGCAGAGGGTTTAAATACCCTTTACAGAAGAACTCAGTAATGTGGTTAGTTATCAAGTGTTAGGCTAACAATAGGTGACCTTTTAGGTAGTAAATTTCAAGTAAGGTGGGATGGGGCAGTAAATTCTGAGGGCAGGGTAGAGATGGAGACTAGGGGAAATTTTTTTAACTTAGGCCTGTAATTCTTTTTTTTTTTTTTTTTTTTTGGTTTTTCGAGACAGAGTTTCTCTGCATAGCCTTGGCTGTCCTGGACTCACTTTGTAGACCAGGCTGGCCTCGAACTCACAGCAATCCACCTGCCTCTGCCTCCTCAGTGCTGGGATTAAAGGCCTGCGCCACCAGGCCTATAATTCTTAACTTGCTATTGTTATGATGTTTAGGCCAAGCCACCTGAAATCTCCCATTGCTTAGCTAACAATGTTACTCTTACCATGGCTGAGTTCAGGCCACCAGGAATCTTACATTACCAGCCAGGATCCCGGATTCAGCAGGATTCCTCTGACTACTTAGTCTCCTCAGAGGAATCAGAAGCAGAGTAGAACAGTGGCTTGTAGGCTAGAAGTTGTTGTATTGGAGTCCCTAACCCGTTGTGTTAGATACTTTCATGAGAATATTAAAAATGTATTGGATAAAGGTAAAACAATTCTAAAACAAACAAACAAACAAACAAAAAAAAACCTAAAAAACTAACTGTCCTTTGAGCCAGGCTGCTAGCTAAACTAGCTAAACAAGCCCAGGGCTAGAATTCCCTTGGGCCAGATAATTTTACAGACACTGCTCCTAGTTATCTGTGGGCTTGACCCTTGGAGAGGATGTGGCACAGTTAGACCGAGGAGCCTGCTGCAGCAACTGTCCTTCTGTGTTTGCCCTGGCTCCCATCGAGGCAGGAACAGAGGTGTTGGCTGCGGCAGTGCCTCTGACTATTACTGCAAGGCTTGGGGATGTGAGACCACTGGGAAAACCTAGGGTGATCAAAACTGATAATGGTCCTGGCTACAGACACGTGGCTAGTTGGAGAGATAGAACTAGGAGGCTGATAGATTTCTAAACTAGGCTAGGGAATGTAGTTAACTACCTAGATCTTAGAATTTTCTTGTTTCTCTGATTAATTTTTGTTTGAGATGTTTAAAAAAATTTTTTTACTAGAATTAGAATGAAACAATTAAACAAGTCACGGTGGCACATGCCATTAGTCCCAGCACTTGGGAGGCAGAGACAGGCGGATCTCCGTGACAGGGTGTGGTTGTGCACACCTTTAATCCCAGCACTTGGGGATTAACGCAGGTGGAGCTCTTGAGTTACAACCTGATCTCCACAGGGCGTAATCTATTTATAAGCTAAGTTACTTAGAGAGATGTAAGTTTTTTAACTTACTTGAGACTTGCAACTTATGGGAACATTGCAGCCAGGACTGCCCTCTCCTGTGGCTGTTCCCAAAAATACTTTAAAATTTGTCATAGACCTTAAGGATTGTTTTTTCACTGTTCCCTTGCATCCAAAAGATTACCATAGCTTTGCTTTCAGTAGGCATTCTGTGAATTCCAAAGATCCAATGAAAAGATATCATTGGCAGGTTTTGCCTCAGGGAATGGCTAACAGTCCCACCCTATGTTAGAAATTTGTAGCTACAGCTTTACAAAAGGTTAGAAAAAAATATACTAATTTATATATCATTCATTACATGGATGATATACTTATTGCTGAAAAGAATTGACAACAAGTGATTTTGTGTATGCTTTTATGGAAACCCAATTATCTCAGTCTGGTCTACAAATAGCTCCTAAAAAAGTCCAAAAGGTTGATCCATATTCCTATTTGGGATTCCAGCTTTTTCCTTCTCAGGTAAAACACCAAAAAGTATCACATTGAGAATAGATCACTTAAAGACTTTAAATGATTTTTAAAAGTTGCTTGGTGATAGAAATTGGCTTAGACCTTATAAATTAACTGGAGATTTGCGGCACTTATTCAAAATCTTACAAGGAGATTTGGAGAGGTCCAAATTCACCCTGTGAGCTTACAGCTGAAGCTAGGAAAGCCTTGGCGTTAGTGGAAGAGGCTATCTCCCATCAATGTATAATGTACATAGATTATGACAAGCCTCTAGGGTATATTATCTCGGCCACTCATGCTACGCCTACTGCGGTGTTCTGGCAAGGTGCTCCTGTTATGTGGGAACATTTGCCATCTTCTCCCAGTAAGGTAATAGTGCCATATTATTTGGCTGTTGCAAAGTTGATTCATATAGGTCGAATGCAAGGAAGAAAGTATTTTGGTAAAGAATCTGATTTTATTATTCAGCCATATTCTAAGAAACAACAAAATTGGCTATCTGCTAACACTGACGATTGGCCGTTGGCTTATGAACAAAATAATGGAGATATAGATAACCATTTTTTCCTCTAATAGGCTTCTCCACTTTTTAAATAAACATCCAGTTATTTTTCCTAAGTTAACTCAATTTCAGCCTGTGATAGATGGTTGGCTGATTTTTACTGATGGGTCTTCTAATGGAAAAGCTAGTTACATAGTAGAAGGACAGACATATGTTATTCCTACTGCTGCTAAGTTTGCTCAAATTGCTGAGCTACAAGCGGTAGCTACTGTTTTCCAACATTATGCCTTTTGTTCATTAAATTTATATTCAGATAGTGGCTATATAAGCAGAGACAGTTCCTTGCCTAGAAACTACAGGACAAATCCAACCCCAATCACCGGCTAGTGGATTATTTTCTCAAATCCAGACAGTTATTCAAAAGAGAAAACATCCTTTTTTATAGGACATTTAAGAGCTCACATTGATTTACCTGGACCTTTGGCTACAGGTAATGCATTAGCAGATACAGCTACCAAAAATTTGGTATGCCTTACAAATGTAGGAAAGGCTCAGAAAGCTCATAATTTACATCATATTAATAGCCGAAGTCTAAGACTTCAATACAGGATTACTAAAGAGCAAGCTCGAGCCATTGTGAAGACATGCTCCACATGCCCTCAGTTTCTTTCTGTACCACATCAGGGAGTAAATCCCAGAGGACTGGTCCCTAACCAACTTTAACAAATGGATATTACTCATATACCTGAATTTGGAAAGTTAAAATACTTTTTCATAAAACATGTTACAGGTATTCCTTATAATCCTCAAGGACAAGGTATGGTGGAATGAGCTCATTCTATCATAAAAACCTATTTACAAAAAGTAAAGAAGGGGGAACTTTACCCCCAATCACCTAAAATGCTTTGAGTCATATTTTCTTTATTTTAAATTTTTTACTGCTTGAAGCCAAAGGAAATTCCGCAGCCGATTGATTCTGGCACACTAATAGTCATCCTTTGCTAGAGTGAAATGGAAAGATCCTTTAACTGGACAGTGGAATGGACCCCACCCTGTATTAATATGGAGTGGAGGCTCTGTTTGTGTTTTCTCACAGGAACATGATGCTGCACGCTGGCTGCCTGAGAGGCTAGTGTGTCAAGTGGATGCTGGTACGGATGAGGTTGCCGGTGATCTCGAGGTCAGAGGAGAAGTGCTATTTCTATGCTAACAAGTCTGGGATCATTTGAGATAAGATTTAAAAACTACATAATCCCCTTTGGAATGGGCTCTACAGGTTCCTCCCGTATCTTCTCCCTCTTTTAGGTCCCTTGCTTGCCTTATTAATATTACTATCGCTAGGACTCTTTCTCCTTAACAAACTCATGGCCTTTGTCAAACAGCAAGTGGATGCCATATGGGCAAAACCTATACAGGTCCATGTTCACAAGCTGGAGCTTTCGGACTAAGGCTATTCAGATGAATAGCAGGCCACACCTTAGGCTTTTAGATGCCTTACCAGCTTTATAAAACAGCAGCTAGATGGCTCGAGATGCCTGAGCAGTACAAGTGCATTATCATAGACTTGACTTGGTGGACCAAGGCCATGATGAGCTTGAACACTAATGTGCTTCTGTTCCCTTTCCTTGGCATGGTGAGAATGGCATATACTCAGATATTGCCTGCCATAAGACATGGGCAAGGGGTGTAGGACAAGGTACCCCTGAGAAGTAAACCTGATTGCATAGAGGTTGATGCTGAAAACTGTCTTGTTTGCTGTATGTTGGGGACACCCACAGACAGCAGATCAGGACCTCCCTCTCCTCCTCAAAAAGACATCTTGGCAGGCCAATCTGGCCCTAGGAGGATAAGGTCAATGCTTCCCCCCTCTGGTTAATGCCCGCTTCCTCTGGGGACCAAAGCTCACCCATATATGATGGATCCATCTACCTCCTCTTTTAATAAAGAAAGGGAGGAGATGTTGGGGATAGTAGACCATATGGCCAATGTTTAGCCATCGTGTCAGAGCCTAGCTTTCTATCTCTCCAGCAGTCTGTCATTTACCAGAAACCATCTGACCCTGTCATGGGTCGGCAGTTAGACTAAAGATAAGATTTAGATGGAGCCACCTTGTTGTAGTTTAGCAG
Source organism: Acomys russatus (assembly GCF_903995435.1). Lineage (NCBI taxonomy): Eukaryota > Metazoa > Chordata > Mammalia > Rodentia > Muridae > Acomys > Acomys russatus. Next base: position 18,003,096 of record NC_067138.1, read on the forward strand.
TTAGATTAGATAAAGATAGCAAAATATTCGGTGTAGCAGAACATTGTGACCTGCTTGGAATTCCTCGCATCTTGAGATAGCCTGTAGCTGGGTTGCCATAGCAATATGCTTCCCTGCCTTATAAAACCTTCTACTTGAAAAATAAAATTTGAGAGCTTGATCAAAAACTTGCTCTCCTTCTTCATGTCTTGTGTTCTGTCGCTATACAGGAGAATTCTCCTCCTGAGCTTCAGTCGAGCCCCTGCCCCCCCCCCCCCCGGGCTGGGGCAGAGTATGACCACACCCATCCCTCCATCTTCAGAATCAGTAAATGACTGCCAAGAATTGCAGGAGTGTTTATAGTGAAAACAAAGCAGATTTAGGAAAGGGAAATATTCTTTCAGATATTCTTGTTGGGGTTGATCTAGAGCTAAGTAATAAGAAGGGCCCAATGGAGGCCCTCCTTGACTCTCATTCAGACGTGGAAGTAGACTAGATGGTGGAAATAGAAGTAGAGAGGGCACTGCATAGGACAGAGTGTGTGGAGGGGGAAGAAGGGGGCATCAGATATAAGGAGAGTCGGGGGAAGAGGTTAGAGGGCTTGGAGAGAAAAGGAAAACCAAAGGTGGGGGCATCACTAAGACAGGATAAAGACAGCTTTATATTCTTTATTATAAGGACACACTTGTACAGAGACATTTGCATGAATATTATTAGTAGCTTAGCATGTACACACTGTTAATGGTTCATTTGTTTTCAGTTAAGCCTTCCCCAGCCCAGATGCCCTTGAAGGAGCACAGAGTCAATAGTGGTAGACACTGTCCTAGACTCAGCGTTTCAGCAAGTGCCTGAGCCCAGAGACCCGTGGAATATTGGAGGAGTGCAAGCGATGGTGACAGGAGAAACAGACATGACATGTCTCAGAAATGTGGCTGACTGCCTGACCACAGGGCTAAGACTGAGTTCCTAAATGACTGCCTGTCTGTGGTGTCTCCCCAGCTGAGTATTCTAGAAGGGGAAGAGATGCTGGGCAGTTAGTGTGTTAATGTGTTACCTTCTGAAATTACTGTCTGTCTGAATAAAGCACAACTTGGCGATTCAATTCCTGTCTCTGCTCATTGGCCTTCATGGTGACAGAGATCAGGGAGTCTGTATTCAGGTTACACTACATAGTATGATCAAGTTATGCTAAAGCAAAAGGGTAACACAATGAAATCATAAACTGATAACACTGTTATTTGTTACCAAGTATTATGGGCTATAGTTGTCTGTACTAAGTTTTCATATCAAAGGCAGTGGTTGCTGAGAATTGAACTCATGACCTTTGGAAGAACAACCAGTGCTCTTAACCTCTGACCCATCTCTCTAGCCCCACTCTGGTTCTTTGTTTGTTTATGATAGGGCTTATTGTTCCTGTGTAGCCCTGGCTGTCCTGTAACTCACTCTGTGGACCAGACTGGCCACAGACTCAGAGATCCACTTGCCTCTGCCTCCTGAGTGCTGGGATTAAAGGCAGGAACTGCACTGCCCGGCTGGCTCTTAACACTCTCTCCGCCTCCTCTACTGCAGAGTTCCCTGAGCCCTGAGCCCTGAGGGGAAGATATTTGATGAAAATATCCCATTTAGGGCTGAGTGGTCCAAGGTTTCTCACTCTGCATAATGTCTGGCTGTGGGTTTCTATTTTCATTCCCATCTGCCAGCATAGATATTATAGTTAATAATGTAGACTGTACATTTCCTTTGCTTCTTTCCTTTTCTTTCTTCCATCTTGTTTTGTTTTGTTTTGTTTTTTTGTTTTTCCAGTAATGGAATCAAATCCAGGGCCTTGAGGATGTTACTTAGGCAAGGTTCTACATTGAAGCTGTATCCATAGACCATGACTGTGAAATTCTGAATACAACATATCATACAGCATGTTTTGTAACTTGATCACGACTGTCCCTATAGTTTTATATTTAATTTTCTTCTTGCTGAGTGTCCTGGCTAGCCTTTTTGTCTATTTGACCCAACTAGAGTAATGTGAGTTGAAACAATGCCTCCATAGGCTTGGCCTGTAGGCAAGTCAAGGGGCATTTTCTTAAGTACTGACTGATAGGGGATCCAGTCCACTGCAGGTGGTGTTAACTCTGTGCAGGTGGCCCTGGGTTATATAAGATAGACAAACTGTTAGCCAAACTAACTAAAAGGCAGAGAGACACTATCCAAATCAACAAAATCAGAAATGAAAAGGGAGACATAACAACAGACACTGAAGAAATACAAAGAATCATCAGATCCTACTTTAAAGGCATATATGCTACAAAATTTAAAAATCTAAGGGAAATGGATACTTTTCTTGATCAATTCCACTTTCCAAAATTGAATCAAGATCAGATAAACAAATTAAATATCCTATTTCTCCTATAGAAATAGAAGCAATCATTGATAGTCTCCCAACCAAAAAAAAAGCCCAGGGCCAGATGGTTTCAGCATACAATTCTACCAGACCTTCAAAGAAGAACTAATACTGATACTCTTCAAGCTACTCCAAAAGATGGAAATGGATGGTACATTACCAAATTCATTCTATGAGGTCACAGTCACCTTAATACCTAAACCCCACAAAGACCCAACAAAAAGAGAATTTCAGACCAATTTCTCTTATGAGCGTTGATGCAAAAATATTCAATAAAATATTCACAAAACAATTACAAGAACATGTCAAAGATATCATTCACCATGACCAAGTAGGCTTCATTCTAGGCATGCAGGGATGGTTTAATATATGGAAATCCATCAATGTAATCCACCATATAAACAAACTGAAGATAAAAAACCACATGATCATCTCTTTAGATGCAGAGAAAGCATTTGATAAAATCCAACACCCATTCATGTTTAAAGTTTTAGAGAGATCGGGGATACAAGGCACTTTCTTCAACATAATAAAGGCTATATACAGCAAGCCAATAGCCAACATCAAAATAAATGGAGAGATACTCAAGAAAATTCTTCTAAAATCGGGGACCAGACAAGGCTGCCCACTTTCTCCATATCTCTTCAATATAGTTCTTGAAGTTCTAGCCAGAGCAATAAGACAACAAAAGGAGATCAAGGGGATCCAAATGGGAAAGGAGGAAGTCAAATTATCCCTATTTTCAGATGATATGATAATGTACATAAATGACCCCCACAATTTTCTGTTTTTTAAAGAATGAAAATTCTAAACATTTGATTTTTACCAAAAAGACTCAGGAGCCAGATGCTGGGGTAAAAATCTGCTAGCTCAGAGAGGCAGAGAAAGCACCTGGCTGACCTTCCTACTCATCTCATGTCCCAGAGGAAAAACCAAAAATCTCACTGGCTCAACTGACAGCCCAGGAGGAAAATCGAAAGACCTAAAAGTCAAAGAGCTTGTTAGCTCAAAGCTCAATAGCCTTCGACTCAAAGTCCCTGCCAGCTGGTTTCTTGCTCTGCCTCTTGGCTTTATTAAATTCTGTGTACAGAAAGCTCTTGGCTTAAAGGTGTGTGCTAGGGCTCGCTGAACCACAGCATAATCACCTGTTTACAATAAACAGAAAGTTCTTGGATTAAAGGTGTTAGAGCTGACCCACCAAACAATAGACAAGTTTTTACATTTCACAGTCTTGGGGTTCACAATGAGACCAAATATCTTGCAACAGTTCTCACATGATTCCATTCTTGGACCATGTTCCAACATCCTACTCTTTTTATTTTTAATAACAAGATATCCAGAGTGGTTTTGTTTAGATAAATCTAATTGTTGTTCGATGCTTGAGTATCTTACAAGCAAGAAAATTATAAACATAATGAATAATATTAGAGCTGTGAAAACATTGTCCATAATACCCTACCACCAAGAGCTGTGAGCCAAACTATCACAGTTATGCCAATATATTGATCAGAAAACTAGAAAATAGTTCCAAAATAGATATCAGGTGTCTTGTAGATTGTAAGACCATATTTGTCTCTAATAGAAATACAAATGTTATGATGTCCTATGCACATAGGAAATGATTTAAATCCCAGGAGAAAATTAAGTGCAGTCCCTTCTCTGGATAAATAAATGAGTCTATTATGGTCCCAAGGTCCAGGCATAAACACAGAGTCATTAGTAGAGATAAAAGGAGCTGGAGCCATGCAAACAAAGGAGGATGAAGACCACAAGATCAAAATACATGTTCGGAGGCATTCACTGTGGATGCACAGGCCAAACTGTCCCAACTATATTCTCAAGGGACAGACTTGACTTCTGATGATATGGTTGTTATCTCCTTTTGCCCTTTAGGTGGAAGTTTTCTGTCTTTTTGGTGAGTTCCACTGCCCCTTTGCCATCTGCTATTGTCCTTGAAGGTCTTGGGCTAGAAGAGTCCTCAGAGAGGAGCCCATAATGTTTCAGTGGACCTGTCTGCGATGACAGAGGTTTATACACCCTTTTCCAATTTTCTTCTGAAGAAGTGAAACTAGGAAAGGCTAATAATGCATTAGTTGATTTTCTAATGCAATAAAACTGGGAAGGCTAGAGTATGCACAGGTATGAGTCTGTTGCTGGAAATAACCCAGCATAAGGAGAAACTAAAACAATATTCAACGGTTTATGAACTAACCACAACAGATGAATCAAAACAGCTGGCTCTGAGGCCTGGCAAGATAAACAAATTGATAAAGTGCCTTCTCCTGCCATGCCCTCATTTGCCTAGGTTGTAAAGTTAGTATTTTCATAAGATCTCCTAAAGCCTCCTCAAAATATGGAGAGAATTCAGGATTAGATTGATTATCAAATTCCTCACCCCATGCTTCAGGGTCATTGTCAGGCAATGGAGGGTACATAGTTAAAGGAGGGTGCAGTAAGGGAGCTGAGGGAGCCCTTGGCCTCACAAATCGTTATCTGTTCTGCTGCTTTTACTTTCAGTTTTGCCTGAATGAGTAAGATCTTTTATTTTCCTCCTCTTTGACCAATTTTAAGGTTATTTACAAGTTTGTATTCGGTCAAGGATTTAGCCATCTCTTCGTCATGATTAACTTCCTCTTTATCTTCCCTAAGTACCTTAATATTTAAGTAAGTATTTAACAGTCTGAATGAATGCCTGAGGGACCCCAAGTTGAACAGGGATTGTTCCCCCTTGTTTATTTGCCCTTTCAATATTCCTTTGGGCTCTGTCCCACACTTTGTTTTCTGAAAACCAGGGACCATAATCACAACAGTTTCTGAGCAATAGAATGCACGTGATCCTCCTTTCTTTAAAAGACACAAGCTTGGCAGAAGGCAAAGCTGCCCCTAGTTTTGCCCAATTATTCTCACTAACCCCCTGTGAGGGTCCTCACTCCCTTAGCAAGACTTTGGGTCCCTGATTCATGGTGCCCCTCGTTTACTGCTCTAGAATGGCAGTGGGACCTGGGGGAATAGAGCCAGTAAATGAGGCAGACCAATGTCTCATTCAATTGACAGTTTTATTCAGTACTCCAGACAATATAGTCTCTGAGTAGAGTGTGCAGTCACAAAGACAAGCTGCATTTGGTAAAAACAGGTTTTCCATACAGGCTTATATAAATGAATAACCATAGCGAGTTGTAGTAAGTAACCTGTAGTAAACTCACTCCTATATGCTATAACTGAGAGGTGCACAAATACAGCTTTATGCTTTTGAGGAACTGAGGTTACTCTTGTCTTGTTTTCTTGGTATTTTCTCACAGGCAGTCAGCATTCCTCTCACATGACTCCGTTCTCGAACCATGTTTGGGCAGCAGTCCCCCTGCTTCGATTTTGAAGGTTCTGGGATTGCCGCCTTGGCCAAAGATCAAGCTTCATCTGTCTCCTTTAGTTTTCCACTACTTTGGTTTTTTTATTTTACCCAGAACTCATTTATTCACCTATGATGGCTGGATCTCCCTGTTTCTGCTGCCTCAGCTTTGGGACCACAAGACCCCACCATGCCTGGCTCTTCTACATGGGTTTTGGGGATCTTCCTTAGGTCCCCGTGATTGTACTGCAGACATTTTACCAAGTGAGCTATCTCCCCGGGCCCAAATCATTCCTACTAGTGAAAACTTTCACAGAATTTGAAAGCTTCACCATTAAGAATTAAATGTGTCCGTGGTGGCACATGCCTTTAATCCCAGCACTCGGGAGGCAGAGGCAGGTAGATCGCTGTGAGCTCGAGGCCAGCCTGGTCTACAAAGTGAGTCCAGGACAGCCAAGGCTACACAGAGAAATCCTGTCTTGAAAAACAAAAAACAAACAAACAAAAAAATCCCAAACAAACAAAAATAATTAAATAGGTCAGACATGGCTGTGTATGCCTATAATCCCAGCACAATGGAGGTTGAGGCTGGAAGATAGAGAACTCAAGACTAACCCAGGCTATATAGCATGATTCTACCTCAAGAACAAATAAACAAACAAACAAAATGACCAATGAGGGGCCTTGGATGTAGCTTAATGGTAGAGTGCTAGCTAGTACACTGAAACCCCAGGACCACAACAGATAAAGTCAAATACTGTAAGATGTTGCCGTACTCACACACAGAAAACAGGTCCTTCAATGTAATTTTTTTAAAATTAATTTATTTACTTTACATTTTGACTGCGGTTTCCTTTCTGTCCTCTCCTCTCAATCTTTCCCTCCCACCTCCTTTCTCCCCTCATTCACTCCATCTTCCTTTATTTTCAGAAAAAAGGAGGCCTCCCACAGATGTTAACTGGCCTTAGCATATCAAGTCTCAGTAAGACTAGACACATCTTCTATTAAGACTAGACAAGGCAGCCCAGTTGGGGGAAAGGGCCCCATAGGCAGGCAACAGAGTCAGAGACAGCCCCTGTTAGTCGTCCCACATGAAGACCAAGCTGCACAACTGTAACATATGTGTGGAGGACCTAGCAGGGTCCCTGGTTCTTGGTTCAGTCTCTGTGAGCCCCTATGGGCCCAAGTTCATTAGCTCCGTACATTTAGCCTACTGTTTGGCTGTGGGTCTTAGCATCTGTTTTTATTAGCTACTGGGTGAAGCCTCTTTGATGACAGTTATGGTAGGCTCCTGTCTGCAAGTATAGCAGAATATCATTAACAGTGTCAGGGGTGGGCTTTCTCTCATGGCATGGGTCTCAAGCTGGACCAGTCATTGGTTGATCATTCCCTCACTTTCTCCTAGATCTTTACTCCTGAACATCTTGTAGGCAGGATCACTTGTAGGTCAAAGATTTTGTGGCTGGGTTGGTGTCCCAGTCCCTCTAGAGATGGCCGCTTTAGGCTCCGTATCCCCCATTGCTGGGAGTCTTAGCTAGGATCACCCTCATAGGTTCTTGAGAGTTTTCATTGCTCTAGGATTCTTGCTCATCCCAGAGATGTCCGCCCCCCCCCCCCATTCCAGTTTTTGCCACTTTCTTACAGGATGTTAGACCAAGTCCCTTGAGCCAGATACTAGTGATGATAATAACGGTCATATCCAGCATTATCTTAGTCCACTTGGACTACTGTAACAAAATACCACAGACTGGATCAAGTATAAACAGTAGAAATTTGTTCCCCATAGTTATGAAGGTTAGAAAAGCCCCAATTATATGTCTGGTAAGGGCTGTCTTCCTGTATCCTCACATGGTGGATGGAGTAACCAGCTCCTTGTGATCTGATTTTATAAGGACACTAATTCTATCCATGAAGATAAACCTCTTACGACTTAAGCATTTCTCAGAAGACCCTATCTGTTTCTTAAATTTTATTTTGTTTTTTAGTCTGAATCTCAATGTATTGCCCAGGGTTGGATTGAAATCCAGATTCCACACCTTGGCTTTCTGAGTAATTGGATTATACATGTAGGCCACCATGTACCAGAAAGGCTTCATGTTGCAATACTGCATTAAACATTAGGGTACCACATATGAACTGGAGTTGGGAAGGAACCAACACTGAGGCTATATAGCACATTTCCAATAGTTGTTGTGTAAATAGTAGGTGACAGACACTTTCTTAAGTGTGTTACTTGTGTTAGCTTATTTAACTTCCAAAGCTAGTGTTGCAGGTAGATATGTTTGTTAACCCATGAATTCACTGGGGACAAATCTGTCATGTAGCAAGGACTATCAACTCTCCTGAGGCTAGTGAGTTATCTAGTTAGCAAGCCAAGGGCCCAGGACCCTAACTCCACCTCTCTCTCTCTCTCTCTCTCTCTCTCTCCCTCTCTCTCTCTCTCCATTCCTATAATGTACTGGGGGATACAAGGAGTATTTAAAAGCCAGAATTAGCTTGCTCCATTCTTTCAAAGGTGATCTCCACATTCTATTTTTCTCCAAAGAATTACAGCCCAAACCCATGTGCAGCAACCTTTGTAAGTAAGTCACGAGAGAATGAAGCAGGGCTGTCCGAGCCTCCCATTTAATAACTAACGGTGTCACAGCTTATTACATTATTCTTCCTTACACAAGATCCTTTCAGCTGGAAAAGAATAATATTTTGTCACAACAGCATGTTAATGAAACTTTTCTTTAACCTAGGTCACAGTCATCAGAGTCAGTAGCAATGTTATTTTTCTTACGCTAAGGGATCCAGAGGTTTTCTGGGAAGGGGATGTTCAATTCTGCCCAGTTAGTTTTTAGAAGAGGGATACTATGAGCCCCTTTGGAATGTGTCTAGTAGCCCCTGGAACCACAGTAGGAGGAGCTTGACGAAGCTGGGCATCAGCAGATGATGGCTTACAGAGTTTTCCACGTGCTTCCCAGGACTCTTGGTAGGGTATCAGCAAACCAGCATCAGAGTAAGGAGAGAAATGACTGCCTTTGCCTGTAAGCTCTGTCCTTCATTAACTGTCTGACCCAAGGAGAACTAAGTAACTGCATGGTGCCTTGATTTCCTGCTTTGGAAACTGGAGGTCAGCATAGATGTTCCTTTACAGGAGTGCTGTGAAGGTTGAAGCTTAGGACAGCACTTGGGCCAGTCTCTGGCATAGCGTATGTACTCTAGTATACCTACTGCTGATTTCCTCCTTCTTGCTTTCGGATAGTTTTGCACAGAATCTTTTGTGAACATTGTCTTACCCTTGTAATGATGGGCCATGCTTACCTCACCCATAAAGACCTGGGTGTTTTGGTGGGGGAACCCAAGGTTCTGGGCTCCATCTCCAATATCGCAAATCCTAAAACAAAGCTTTGGGTTTTTATCTTTACTTTGTCAGGAAGGCCATGCTTTCAATAATGAACCAGTTTGTAACTAGCATTCTACAGTTCATGCTGCTTCTAACTCTAAATGCCAGGGAGCAGAGGCAGGAATTGAATCTTTAAGCTATGGTTTATTCAGGGAGCTGTCAGCTAGGAGGCAGAGGATTCACAGTCTAGAGGTCTGCCTCCCATCTCCTCGGCCGCTCACAAACTTTAGAGGGAATGGGAGCGGAGGCAAGTCCATCAAACTGTAGTCTTGTCTCTCTGGTCGGGTGCCCAGCCATGTCTCTGGAATTCATGGTGTTGATGCATCTCTTCTTGCCCTTTTCTTGTTCCCTTCATTATTATCCCTCCTTGTGCATTTGGGCTTGTATATTCAGTCTCAAGGCTGCTGAGCCTACCTTCTTCCCTAGGAACCATCTGGGCTAGAGGTTTACTCACAATAAACAGAGCAGTGGTGCTGTGCATGTGTGAGATATTTACAATATATTATGTGCAATATGAAGTACAAATGTTCTCTTATCCTGTAGAATATAAAAATGTCTATTTTCTTTTAAATTCATCCAGCAGAAGAGTATGCATTTCAAACACACACACACACACACACACACACAGAGTTCATATATATATATATATATATACATACATACATATTGGTTATTTGAGACAGGGTTTCTCTGTGTAGCCTTGGCCATCCTGGACTCACTTTGTAGACCAGGCTGGCCTTGAACTCACAGCGATATACCTGCCTCTGCCTCCTGAGTGCTGGGATTAAAGGCGTGCGCCACCACGCCCAGCTCTTATATATATTTTATATTCACAAAAACTTATCATGAAAACCCAGTATTCTTAAGAAGTGGAAGCTGAAAACATCAGCAGGGGAAAACCTCAAGCAATATCTTTTTGAGAGGTGATGAGAACACTGTTTTCAGGCACTGGAACATGGACGTTTTACATGTATATAAATATTATGACATACTTAGAAATGAATGGCTTTTGCTAATAATCATTGACTCTTCATATGGCTCCCCCAAGTAGCTAAAAGCTGGCTGGAAGCCTGGGAGCCCTGCCTTTAGTTAGCATCTGACTTCTTTCTTTTAAAATCTCATCCATAAGTATGCTAATCATTGAAGGGGCATCTGTCTAAATATGGACAATACGTAATTTATCTCATCCCCTCCTCAAGGCTGAACACCCAGACATAAGCCTAACCGAGGCATCTTCCTGTCGATGTTTCTACTTTGTTGTTAACACGGGGTCTTATGTAACCTAGGCTACTCTTAAGCTTTCTGTAGTTAAGGACACATTTTTTCCTCTGCTTTCCAAGGATTCCAGGGGTGTGCCACACTGGCTGGTTTCTGTTGAGCTGGGATTAAGCCTATGGGCTGATGGCTGCTAAACAAACATCCTACCAATTGAGCTGCATATATAGCCCCCCTGCCAACTTTTATCATGTACTCTTCCAGACCTACAAATGTTACCCGGAAGCCTCCAGTCTGCGGTGAATCTGTATCATCTTGGACTCCAGAAACAGCAGAGCCTCATAGACAGGTTCCCATGTCGGAAGGACTATGTGACAGAAACAGGTCTGTCTGTGTTGTGGGATTCTGACAAGAGGTGGGGCAATGACACTGACACTTTCCATCGTGTTTGCAGACTGGCCTCAACTTCTTCACAAAAGAAAAAAAAAAAAAAAACTCAAGTTCTATGAAATGGGCTTTTCATTTGATTTTTGGCTTTCTTGTTTATAGTCATGTACAATTTTGTTGGTTAGTTTTGAACCCAAAGGTGGGATTCTGAAGATGGCCCAGATGCGGAGAGACAAAGGTCACTGCAAGGAGATCGTGAGGTCTCATGGAAGCCTTTTGGCAGAGACTCCCACCAAGGTAATCTCGGACAATTTACTAAGTAAAAAGGGATTGCAGGAGATACGTGCTCACGATCGTGTATCCTTAAGGGCAATGCTGAGCCTGTATGGCTGTTCTCCACCTCGTCTTCTCACATAGTAAGAGCTTCTTCAGGCCATGTTGCAAAAACAGATTCGTCATAATGGTCAACCCACTAACCTTTTTTTTTTTTTTTTTTTTACAGCAAAGACCGCTTAACTGTGCACACCCTTTCTCCTGCCCCACATTTTCCCGTGTTGAAGCCTGAAGCCCTGTCAGCACTTAGAAAATGGGTGGAAATACTTTCAGGGTTCCAGCATAGTGATGCTGACTAAAAACCTTCCCTTGCCTTTTCACCATTACTTCCACATCTTTCCTCTGGGGTGGATGGCCCAGAGTTGGTGCTCTGGTTAAGTCTCTGCCCAACTCTTTCCTTCCTAAAGCAAAATAACCATCTAAGCCTTTAGGTCAAGCCATTAATCCCAACCGTTTGGAGACCAAGGTAGGGTGATTGCTGGGAGTTCCAGGCCTGCCTGGACTACACAGGAAGACACTGTTTCAACTGATTCCCCCACCCTACAATACATACATAAAACATACATGCATACGCACATATGTACACAAACAGACTGCTAAAATGTTAAGGTATAATAAGGTTGCTGCTGTGTGTTTATTATACTATTTTCCCTACTTCATAAATTCGAAATATTAAATATTTCAAGTAATCTTAAAGAGTGCCATGGGATTTAGCAATTTCAAATAACATTTTTCTCCAATTCTCAATTTCTTGATTGACCAATCTAAATCAGCAGCTTTTTCTGTTTTAATGATTCATTTATTTGTCCAGTAGAGGTCGCCATACAGTGAAATATTTGGTTAAATTACTATGTGGTATAATTTCCTCCATGTAAAGATTTTTTCAGTTTTTTTTTTTTTCCCATTCTGTGACATTCTTTCTTGCAAGCTCTTCTATAAGCCCAAGATAGCAAGAATTAAACCCAAGGTAAATGTGAGGCTTTAAGGTCAAAAAACCCGGTTTGCAGTCAACTGTGGAAATGGCAGATTGTGAAATATGGCCCGTTATGTTTGCTCTTGGGTTTTAGAATTTATTCTGATTTCAGAACCTACATTTCCTATACCTTCTCTCCACAGGATCCCAGTGTGGTGCTTATTGGGATGAACATCATGAGAGTTAGGGGGATGAAGAACATAGCTACACTTAATCAGGGTGGAAGTGGTCGCTGTGAGCATGGCCCCTACTCCAGTGGTTGGGATACAGCTTTAGAGCATTGTTGGAAAGCTCACTTTGCATTAAGACTGCCTTTTTTCGGGCTGGAGAGATGGCTCAGAGGTTAAGAGCACTGACTGTTCTTCCTGAGGTCCTGAGTTCAATTCCCAGCAACCACATGGTGGCTCACAACCATTGTAACGTGATCTGATGCCCTCTTCTGACTTGCGGGTGTACACACAGAGCATTGTATTCATAATAATAAAAAAAAAATTAAAAAAAAAAAAAGACTGCCTTTTTTCTCCCCTAAAATTCTCTTTCCGATCATAGACAGTTGACCTCTCTCCTTGCATAGTTCACATTCCAGTAACAGAACGAATCCATTGAAAACAGCACAAATCACAGGAAAAGGACTTATATCCTATAACAAGGATGTGGGTGAGGGTCAGTGTGGCGAGTCAGTCAGAGGCTGAACACACCTTCAAAGACCCAGATTCCTTTAATATGTTTTTATTCTTTGACAATTTCATACATATGTACAACTCTCCTTTCTCACTCCCTAAGCCCCTAACACAGCCCTCTCCTGCACCCCTTCTTCCTTTATACTTTTTACTGCTGCCTGTAAGAGCAGGAACATCCTGTCAGTGGCTACAACCCGGAAAAGAAATGACTCTCCTTAGGCCACCAGTTCTCAGTAGGCAGGAGCTCTTCAGCTGGTGTGGAACATCATGCGCCCCTTCCCCATTGGTGCTGGAATGCTAACTGGCTTGGTCCTGAGCAGGTTACGATAGCAACCACAAGTTAACTAGGGCAAGCACAGTGCCATGTCCAGAAGATAGGGTTTCGTGGCACTCCATCCCATGCTCTGGCCCTCACATTTTTTTTGCTATAGAGGTCCCATTTAGGGCTGAGTACACAATTACTCATTCCCAGTGGTTTGCCCATTTATGAATCTCTGTATGACTTCTGTGCTCTGCTCAAAGAAGCTTCTCTGACCTAAGTTGAAAGTAGTACTGAACTATGGGCATGAACAAAATATTTGGAAGGTAGTTTAATAACAAATCTATTTAGAAAAAGAAACTAGCACGTTCCCCCTAGGGCATATGACTTCCTCAGCCATACTTTTGACTCGGATTCTAAGGTCTCACTTGGTAGCTGTCTTAGTCAGGGTTGCTATTGCTGTGATGACACAGCATGACCAAAGCAACTTGGGGAAGAAAAGGTTTATTTGGCTTACACTTCCACCTTACGGCTTATCATGAAAGGAACTGTCTTAGTCATGGCTTCTATTGCTGCAAAGAGACACCATGACCACAGCAACTCTTTTTTTTTTTTTTTTTTTTTAAAGATTTATTTATTTTTATGTATACAGTGCTCTGCCTGCATGGTCACCTACAGGCCAGAAGACGGCATCAGATCACATTATAGATGGTTGTGAGCCACCATGTGGTTGCTGGGAATTGAACTCAGGACCTCTAAAAGAGCAGTCAGTGCTCTTAACCTCTGAGCCATCTCTCCAGCCCACACAGCAACTCTTATAAAGTGAAACATTTGCCGGGCATGGTGGTGCACGCTTTTAGTCCCAGCACTCGGGAGGCAGAGGCAGGCGGATCGCTGTGAGTTCGAGGCCAGCCTGGTCTACGAAGTGAGTCCAGGATGGCCAAGGCTACACAGAGAAACCCTGTCTCGAAAAACCAAAAATAAAATAAAATAAAAAATAAAATGAAACATTTAATTGGGGCTGGCTTCTAGTTCAGAGGCTTGGTCTATTATCATCATCATGGCATGAAGCACAGTGGAGTGTGGGCAGACATGGTCCTGGCAAGAGCCTCAGACTTTTACATCTGGATCCTCAGGCAGCAGAAAGGAAGAGTGAGCCACTGGGCCTAGGTTGAGTTTCTGAAACCTCAAAGCCCATGCCTGGTGATACACTTTCTCCAACAAGGCCACAGGTACTCCACCAAAGACACACCTAAGAGCGCCACAACCTTTGAGCCTATGGGGCCTGTTTTCATTCAAACCACTACAGGTACAGAAATTCAAATGGAGTAGGAACCTATAGGCAGGAGCTGTTGAAGAGGTCATAAAGGAGTGAGGCTTACTGTTGGCTTACTCCCCATAGCTTGCTCAGACTGCTCTCTTATAGAAGCCAGGACAACCAACCCATGGGTGCCACTCCTCACAATGGGCTGAGCCTTCCCCACCAATCACTAATTAAGAAAATGGCCCACAGTCCAATTTTATGGAGTCATTTTCTTAACTGAGGTTCCATCCTCTCAAATGACTTTAGTTTGTGTCAATTTGATGTAAGTCGAGCCAGTCAGTGGTGGAGCATGACTTTGAACTTCTGATATTCTTACCTTTCCCATCTGAGTGCAGGAGTTACAGGCATGCACCACCATGGTGGGTTTATTTGCTACTAGGGATCAAACCTAGGTCTTTGTGCACACTAGGTAAACATTTTTTTCCAACTGAGCTGCACTTCTAGACCCCAGATTCTCCCAACCATTTCACTCTGTTCTGTTTGATGTATGTACTCATTGTTTCTTTAAATTAATTTTTTTGTTAGCCTATGAAGAAATAGGTTTCGCTCTGACATCACCATGCACACATATTAACATCCTTGGCTCTTCTTCCCCCCCAATCCATGTTAGCTTTTTTTCCTCCTTCTTGCCTTCCTGCTTTTATGGCACACATTATAGTATATATTATCTGGCTCCTTCTCCTTTTAGAACTCTTGCCATTGTCTCATAAATTGGTTTCTTTCTTCCTCTCTCCTTCCTCCATTCGCTTCCTCCCTCCATTCCTTCCTCCCTTCCTTCCTTTTCTTGTTAAAAAATTTAAAAATTACATGTGTTTATATGTATGTGTGTGTATGTGGGTACATGTATGCCACTGTACACATGTAGAGATCAGACAGACATGGAAGAGTGGCTTTTTTTCCTTCCACTGTGGGGATTTTGGGGAACAGAGCAGGTTGTCAGGCTTGGCAACAAATACCTTTACCTGCTGACTCATCTTGCCCCTTTCACAGCTCTACAGATGGGTATATAGTCCACTCTGCAGCCTGGACTAGCTCTGAATGCGCTATGTAGACCAGGACTGCCTCGAAGGTCAGAAGACCCTCATGCCTCTGCTAGGATTATAAGTGCACACCACGGTGTGTGTGTGTGTGTGATATGTATGTGTTCATGTGAGTTTGTAGGTATATGTGTAAGTATGTGTATGTGGCTATGGAGAGCATTGACTGTCTTCTTCTATTGCTCTCCTTTATTTTGAGACAGGGACTAAATCTGGAGGTCACCAGTTATCTGGGTTGCCTGGCCACTGAGCTGGGAGGATCTTCTTGCTTTCCTCACCCACCAGCACCTGGGGTTACAGATGTCCACCATGGCCAGTTTTCATACAAGGGCTGGATAGCTGAACTCAGGTCCCCAGGCTTGCATAGCACTTTACACACGCCCTCCCCCGCCCTCCTCTGAAGGCTCTATTTTTAGTTTAGTGTATCTACACACTTTTAAACACTCTGCATGAGAGAAAATTAGTGCTTGTCTTTAGAAGTCTGGCTTATATCACTTAACGCAGTGATCTCCCCAGTATTCATTTTCCTGTGTGTGTCATTTTAGTGCCCTTGGCAGCTGTGATGGTTAGTTTTAATTGTCAACTTGACACAATCTGGAATCATCTGGGAATCTAGTCTCAATAAGAAATTGCCTAGATCATGTGGGCTTCCCTTGATTATGTTTCCCGAGGTGGGAAGAACTGCTCACTGCTGGTAGCATCAGAGTCTAAGGCTGTCCCAGTGGGGTCTTTAAGGTCTTAGGTACAGGACTGGACCATCTAACTTCATCTCCTCCTTTCCCATTGGTATCCCATTCTGTCTTTTCTTTCAGCTTGATGTTCTAGCTAAGACTTTGAACACTATATTAATAAGAGTGGACATGCATGCCTCATTTTAGTTTTCCTAATTTAGCACAATATTATCTATAAGTTTGTAGGTATGCTTTTTTCTTTAAAAAAAAAACATATTTATTATTACATATAAGTACTCTGCTTTCATGTACACCTGCAGGCCAGAAGAGGTTGTTAGATTCTATTACAGATGGTTGTGAGCCACCATGTGTTTGCTGGGAATTGAACTCAGGACCTTTGGAAGAGTAGTCAGTGCCCTTAACGTCTGAGCCATCTCTCCAGCCCCATGTAGCTTTTTTTCTATACCTAGTTTTCTTCAGGGATTTTTATCTTGAAGGGATATTGAGACTTGTAAATGCCCCCTTTTCTGTCTTTTGAGATGATCACGTGCTTTCTGTCTTTAAGTCTATATGTTTGCTGTATTATAGTTGCTGATTTGTGTATTTTGAGTTGCCTTCATCTTCCTAGAATAAAACCAAACTGATCATGGTATTTGACATATTAAAAATGTTCTTAAATTCACTTTGCAAGTAAGTATGTTACTGAGTTACTAGAGAAATCAACCTAGAGTTTATCGGTTGTGCTTTTTTCTAGTATCAGGGTAATAATTCTGGCTTTGTTTGAGTGTTATAGTGTTTTCCTTCTCTGTTTTATAGAGCAGTTTCAGGACCTGTTTTTTTTTAGAGTTAGATTGCCCCTAGAAATTTTACAGAATTCAGTAGTGAATCTGTCTGGTTCTTGGCTTTTTCTGTTGAGAAACTTTTTAATCATTGCTTCAATTTCATTATTTTGTGGATATTTATAAATGCTTATATCATCTTGATTTGACATTGGTCAGTCATAGATGTCTAAAGATTTAGCCATTTCTTTTAGAGTTTCCAGTTGCTTTGAAGTATATATTTCAAATTTATACTTAAAACATATTTATTTATGTACAATTTATTTACACATAACACATGATAAATATACATAAAATGTATAGACTAGTTTCCTAATTATTCTCTGGATTTCATTGGAGTTGTAACCTGCGCTATTAATCTCTAGTTCTATTAAATTGGATCTTCCCTCTTTCTTTGTTGAATTCACTAAGCATCTGTCAATACTGTTTGCTTTGCTCTTGGTCAGAGGCAGTTCCCAGGCTCTCCCAGGAGGCATTGGATCACTGACTGGTAAGTGACATAACAATGTGGAGTTCAGCTCCCTTACCCAATGGGTTCACTTTGTGATAAAACCAACATTCCCCAATCCGGAAGGTCCGGACAGAATGTGAACCTTCACTTGTCTCATGTCCTTTTCTTTTTTTTCTCTTTTAAAATGTAATTAAGTTATTCAGATTACAACTCAATTGTTATCTCATTGTTTGTATCCTCCTGTTCCTTCCACCCTCCCACTTTCACCCTATTCCCCTCCCCTAGGTCTAAGACCAAGCAGGACCTCCTCCCCGACTATATGGTCGTAGACTATCAAGTCTCATCTTGGTAGCCTGCTTATTCTTTCTTTGAGTGCCATCAGGCCTCCCCTCCAAGGGGAAGTGGTCAAATACGGGGCACCAGAGTTCATGTCAGAGTCAGTCCCTGCTCTCCACATAACTGTGGAGAATGTCCTGTCCATTGGGTAGATCAGAGTAGGGGTTCGAAGTTTACTACTCGTATTGTCCTTGGTTAGTGCAATAGTTTGAGCAGACCCCCCTGGGTCCTGATCTGCCCATCACGATGTTCTTCTTATAGGTTTCTAGTACCCTCTGGGTTCTTCTATTTCCCCATCTCCTATATTTCTCTTACCCAGAGTCCCAGTAGGATGTCCTCACATCCATCCCAATTGCCTGGTAAGTGAAGGCTTTCATGGGACATGACTTTTGGGCTAGTGCCCAATTGTAAGTGAGTATATACCATGTGAGTCTTTCTGCTTCTGGGCGAACTCACTCAGTATGATCATTTCTATTATGTTTTCTGTACTCCTCTCTGGTCATTCCATTCCATGATAAATCACTAGCATATGAATTCCCACCTGGGAACTAAAAGCCCACTTCAGACACATACCTTCCTTTGCATTTCACCCCCTTTCCTTACAGTGTTGGAGATCAGACCTGGGACCTCCAAGGAAAGCAATGTGTCGCTGAGCTACATTCCCATGGACCAGCTTCGGGATAAGGGAAGATTATGTCTTGGTCGTTCAGAAGTAGGAAGAATTGAGCAGGCGGGGAACAGCTGGCCAAGGAGACCAACTACTGGTGAACAATTAGCTAGAGGAACTAATTGTTGAGGAGAGATTGAGGAATGGACGAGAAAAGAAATATTGAGGCCCAGACATAAATTGTGGTGGAAGCTGAAAGGTCTTCTAGTCCAGGAGAAGTTTTTCTTCTGCTGTTTCTTGGGCCAACCACAGTACTTTATTTAAAGTGAAGTTCAGGGTTTTTTTCATTACAGATTACATCATGATTTTCTCATCTTTTACAATCAATAGAAAGCAACAGAGCAAGAAAACAATTTAACAAAGAAATACAAACAGTTTTTTAAAAAAAAGAAATACAAACAGTTAAAGAAAAAAAAAAAAAAAAGAAATACAAACAGTTCTGTATGAGCTACAATAAAGCATGTAGCAAAAATCAACCAACATCCAAGCAATGGTCAGCATGACCTGATTATTATTTCTTAACCAATACTCAGGAAAGTTTAATCATAAATTTCCCCAGGCCTTAAGCCATTGTGTTTACATTATTGCC
This sequence comes from Acomys russatus, assembly GCF_903995435.1. Classification (NCBI taxonomy): domain Eukaryota; kingdom Metazoa; phylum Chordata; class Mammalia; order Rodentia; family Muridae; genus Acomys; species Acomys russatus. The sequence continues at coordinate 18,021,968 of NC_067138.1, forward strand.
ATAGCGATGTAGCTTGAAACTAAGTGTACTTAACACACATATACACACAAACTTGACTTACTTCTAGTCCCAAACTAACAGGTGTGTTATCCAAGCCTAGGCTAACAGCCAAGGGTCCTCTGTTGTAAAATATCTGTAAAGCATGATGCTCCGAGCCCATCTTCTATTACTTTCAAAGCAGATTCTAAGGAAAACAGTTTTACTTTTCTGCAGCTAAGAATATCTAACCAGGTACTGTTTATGTCAAAGTGCTAACTTTCTTTTCAAGCAGTTTCTGCCTGGCTGATCACAATAATCGGAGTCATCATCTCAAGCCTTTGCCAGCTACCTTCTCTCAACATTCTCTGAGGGAAAAAGCTTTACAGTGTAAATTTCCTTAGAGCTCATAGTCAAAGTGAGAAATGGAGAGAAAGACAGTTTTAGGAGAAAAGGTATATTTCAAAGTAGTTTTTAGGCAAAACTACACTGGGACCATACATAATATTTAAGGGCAGTGGTTATCAGTCATAGATCTTTGGAATTTTGTCCAGCAAAGCCTCCACAGCTTGTCCTTATGTCTCTGACACTACACATAAAACAAAACAAAACAAAACAAAACAAAACAAAAAACAGTTCAACCTTGCTTTTAACTTCCTTGGGGAAAAGCAGTCTATTCAAAAGTGAGCTATAAGCCTGGAGTGGTGGCACACGCCTTTAATCCCCACACTCAGGAGGTGGAGGCAGATAGATCTCTGTGAGTTTGAGGCCAGCCTAGTCTATATATCCAGTTCCAGGACAGTTTGGATTGCACAGTGAGACTCTTGTCTTAAGGAACAAACCAAAACAAAAACCAACCAATCAACCAACCAAACAAAAATCTCAGTCTACTGATCTACACCTTTAGACCCTAAAGTTCTTGAGACTCCTACACCCACATGATACTGAGCCACATTGGTGTAAATATCAAGGGGGAAGGCAGGGGCTTTGTGTTGAAGGAGAATTAAGGGTGAAGAAGCAGCCAACAGTGCCCCCACCTCCAAGTTTCATTCATATCTGGGTGAATATGTTACTGTTTGTTTGGAAGGTAACTATTCTTGCCTTAAAATGCAGCCACTTTCCTTATCAAAATGCCTGCATGAGTACTGGATGCCCAACTGGAAATTGCTAAGAGCTATTACTACATTGTCCTTTTGTTTCCAGTAAAAAATACAGTAAGATCTGATGTAATTAGAGGTTTAAATCCTTTTGGAGACCTTTATTTTCCTCCAGTCTGGAAGCTTTTAACAATTTCCTCTTTATGGCTTTTTCTGAAATTTCATGACGTTGTTTAATGTGGTTTTCTTGGTGATTATTTTTAATTTAGAAAGTCACGTTCCTTAGTTGTGTTTCATGCATCTAATGAATTGCATTGTTTCTAGTAATTTCCCCCTCCCTCCCCACCACATCTTCTCTTTCTGGAGCTCCTAATAGTCAATAAAAAGTTCTCTGGCTAATATTCTGTTTAAAAAAAAAAAAAAAAACTTTCTTCTCCTGATTTTCTATTTCTTGGAAATAAAACTAAGTATTTCCACTAGAATACTTAGTTCTAGTAAGTTAAATGTTGCTTTTTAAGAAGATTTAAAAAAAAATTTATGTGTCTGCATGTGTGCCTGCCTGAATTTATGTGTACCATGGCATGGCACATGGAGGTACCCATGGAAGTCAGAGGGTGTCAGGTTGCCTGGAACTGGAATGAGAGACAGTTGTGAGCTGCCCACTGTAGGTGCTGGGGAACTTACCAGGTCCTCTGTAAGAACAGCAAGTACTCTTAACACTGAGCCATCACGCTAGTTCCTACTTTGTATTCTTATGCCCAAAAGCCCTCTCTTTTCCTCTGAGTTTTTCATTCCTAGATGCCATATTCTTTCTTTGGGGGGGGGTCATTTTTGTCTTTTGTCTGATTACATCATTTCCCCATTTGTTCTGGATTCTTTCTTGCTTGCTTTCTTTTAAATAGTAAATGTATAGGCTTGGAACTTTTGCAAACCTACTTTATTTGGGGTTCTTTAATGCTTATACCTCCCTCCCAACCCACCTACCCTAGATAGAAAAAAGAGGTTAATGGGAACAGGAGAAGTAGCCCCTTTTAGACTCAGTTCCTTGGAGCGATTCCACTCTTTGTTGTCAGGATTTCAGCAGATCTGTTAAACAGCAAACCAGCAATTCAGCGAAGGCGACTGTAACCACAGCATCTGGAACCCAGAGCAGCAGCCAGAACCAGAAACCTCGAAAAGGTCTCTGGAGTGTTTCTCTAGGAGTGTCTTGAAGTGGAGTAATGAACAATCAAATGATAAGCAGTGCCAAAACTAAGAAGCCAAACTTATGGTTTTGGGCCTATCTATCTATCTATCTATCTATCTATCTATCTATCTATCTATCTTTCTTTCTTTCTATCTATCTATCTATCTATCTTTCTATCTATCTATCTATCTATCTATCTTTCTATCTTTCTATCTATCTATCTAACTATCTATCTATCTTTCTATCTTTCTTTCTTCTCTTAGATTCCATACTAGGATGTTTATCAGTTGGCAAAGACCATGCCCTGGCAAGTTCCTCTTCTATTGGACAAACATCGCGTGTTCTGTCACAAGTCTGTTTTCAGTGGAAACGCAGCACACGCACACACAAGTTTCACATCCCACACTTGGGATCAAAACAAAAGCATGTTTACATTCAGTACATAAATATTTCCCTCAATTGCCTTATAACCTTTGTGCATACTTGAGAATGGAATAGTGAAAAGCTAACTGGCAACCATGTATGTCAGCAAAGCTGTTTCCACGTGAAATTTCCCAACACAGTTGTCTCATAACCTAGCTGTGCTAGATTTATTCCTGGAGTTTGGAAGTGCTGCTTCTGGTCCCATCCTGGAAGACAATTTTTATTCAAGTCCAACTTGAGGACAGATGAAAATGGGGTAGAGATATTCTGATCTCACAGATCCTCTCAGGGTTTTTGTGGGGATGGGAGGTAGGAGTTGCTTGGCTGTTTCTGTACCTCTTTGGCTTTAGGTCCATTCCTTTGATAGGTGTAGGAACACAGAGCCAGATTTTGTGTCTTTAGAGGTCAGCTTCAAGCCTGGATTCCTGCAGTGCTTGTTAAATACATCAATTTTGCAAAGATGATAGTGCGAGAATCAAAGGGAGGGGCGCAAGTGTCTCTCTTTAGAACTTGGATTATACTGTCCACTTGGAAGGTGGAGGCAGGAGAATCAGAAGTTCAAAGTTATCCTCAGCTACATAAGGAGTTGGAGACCAGCCTGGGTTACATGAGACCCTGTTTGGGAAAAAAAAAGGAGTGGAAATACAGTTGAGTGCTTTGCTAGCATTCAAAAGGACATGGGTTCATTCTCAAGTGTTCCCCCAAACAAAAATCCTTCTAGATTACCCAGTCTTCATACGCCATTATAACGACGGAAAGGAGAATAGAGAAAGTATACAGAGTAACAAATTCTCTCAGCTCGGAGTTCGAGCCTGGAGGAAAAGGAATTGTTGGTTTTCACACCTCTGCCTTCAAAAGTGCATCTAGTGCATGTTTTTTTTGTTGTTATTGTTTTTTCTGAAGTAGTTTTTTTTTCCCCAGACTCAGGTTCAAATATGTATGCTATGCTAAGTTAATGTCCACTAGCCCATCTGCGTTCAGAATAGCTATCTGCTCTTACCCACCTACTGTCTGTCTTCCTTATGGCTTCTGTTGGAGTGGGGGAAATTAGAGGTGTGAACTATCTTACCCAAGCTGGGTGTGGTGGCACACTTCTGTAATCCCAGTCCTCAGGAGGAAGAGGCAGGCAAATCTCTATGAGTTCAAGGCCAGCCTGGTCTACAAAGCAAGCCTAGGACAGCCAAGGCTACACAAAGGAAACCCTGTCTTAAAACAAAACAAAACAGAAAGGAAGGAAGGAAGGAAGAAAGGAAGGAAGGAAAGAAACTTGTACTCGAAGAAAATGAAATTATGGACTCAGTGTTAGTAGCAAGACAATTTTCCCAGTTTAAAGATAGGATCTGTGTTTCAAGCTATGTGATAGAACATGTGGTTAGGATGTACAAGCCCTGGGTCCAAGTCTTACCACCCACTGACCAACAAATACAAAATATAAACAATAGAAACAGAAATTCTCACAATGACTACACTGTAGGCAATGTGGTAAATACTTCATAACATCACTAATCCTAATCCCAAACCATCCTTGTAATATCTTATGTCATATTGCAAAGGAAGGGAACGGAGGGTTAGGAAGTTAAGTAACTTGCCTAAAGCCACACACCCACTAATTGTGCAGCCAAGGTCAGAACCCGCTGATGTCAAACTCTCATTCTCATTACTCTTAAGATGACACTTTGGGGACCTGGAGAGATGGCTCAGCTGTTAAGAGTAGGTGTTCTTCTTCCGGAGGACCCACGTCAGGTGCCTCACTACAGCCTGTAACTCCAGTTCCAGGGGATACAATATTCTCTTCTGGCTTTCAAGGGCATCTCCACTCATGTGTCACACACACACACACACACACACACACACACACACATACACACACACGTAAAAATTACATTTTGGAATGTGAAACTTAAAATAAAACTTCTACATTTAATATCTTTTGTTAACTGATATTCTCTGGAAATAATCATTGAGGATAATTGATTTTTTTTTTTTTTTGAGACAGTATCTCATATAGTTCAAACTTATCTTGAACTTGCTATGTAGTTGAGGAAGACCTTCGACTTTTGATTATCCTGCCCCGCTCCTAGCTGCTAGGATGATAGGGGTGCACCACCACTTCTTGTTTTGCCCAGTGCTGGCACTGAACATGAGCATGCTAGGTGAGCACTTTGCCACCTGAACCACACTCCTATCCTAGCTAATTGAAAGTTTCTAGTGCAGGGCTACATAGAGAACAGCCTGCTGCTGGTGCTCTGAACTACTGATTTGGTTAATAAAGAACAAAGCTAAGATGAAGTATCTAGAAACTTTTGTAAGGCAGGGTCTTGTATAGAGTCCAGTTGACCTCAACTTACCGTGCAGTGGAGACTGGCCTTGAACTGAGTCTCCTGCCTCCACCCCGTAAGTGGTGGGATTACAGATGTGTGTTACGGTGCCCAGCTTTAGAGACTCTATGGCAGTGAATTATTGCTGAGACATCTAATTGTGGACTGGTTGATTTGTCTTGTTAAATAAAGGTCTATACACGTTCAGGTATTATTGAATTCTATATAGTGAATCTCATATGGGCATATGGCCAGACCTGCAAATTAATCATGAACTGCACAGCCTGGAGATAAAATAGGAAACTAGCCCTTCATCACAGATTGTTGGAGCACCACTATAAATTGACTTAAGCATGTCAATTAAGCCAGTTTAAAAACTAGTCTGCCCTGTACTGTTTCTGAGATCTGTTTTCAAAGATTTCTGTACATTTGTCTGGTTGCAAGAAGGTCTGTTGCAGCTCTTCCTTGAAGTCACTACAGGGCTTAAGACATTGTGGGTGGTAATGAGTAGCCAAAGTCATTTGGCTTTGTGTACTGGGAGAGCCAGGATGTCAAAGTCAGAATGAGGAGACGCACATGGGTGTAGTTCAGAAGAGTGTCTTTGACCAATCAGTAAAGCAAGAGGGCACATAAAGCCATAAATATAAACAATGAAAGGCCAGTGCCAAACAAGTAGGTATGAGCTGGGCAGCAGTGGTGCTTGCATTTAATGCCAGCGTAGAAGGCAGAGGTAGGTGGAGCTCTGAGTTTGGGGTCAAATTGGTCTACAGAGTGAGTTCCAGGACAGCCAGGGCTACACAGAAAAACCCTGTCGCAAAAGAGCAAAAGAAAACAAAAATATATATGTTGGTATAATCTAGACCAACCTACCTTCTCTCTGTACCTGCCTTCCTTCCTACCTCTCTCAGTCCCTGACTTCTTCCCTAAGCAAGCCTTAGTCCCATACATGGTCCGCCTTACCCTGTAGCTCTAGCCCTGTGATTTGATATGCATCCCTTTTTGGCCTGTAACTCAGTATATAGACAAGACTGTTTTCAATGTCACAGGGATCCTCTTGCCTCTGTCTTCTAATTGCTGGGCTTACAAAATAAGCCACCATACCTGACTTATATCTGGGGTCTTAAGTGTTTCCCCAAAGTCTATATGGCAAAAATGTAGCACCCAGTGTGAGATTACTGGGTGAGAGTGGAACCTTTAGGAAGTAGGACCTAGCAGGAGGCCTTGAGGAAATTGGAAGCTTTTCTGTGAGGGAGAGAGAGGAGCCTCTGTTCTTGCCTCATCCCCTTCTACTTTCCAGTGATGAGGTAGGTGGCTTAGTTTTGTTGCATGTTCCCACCATGATGAGTGGCCTCACAAAAGGCATGAGAGCAATGTTCCTCTCACACTTCCACTGCCACAACCACCCACCACCATGACTTTCCTGCCACAATCAACTGTAGCCCCTCAAACTGTGAGCCCAAGTAAACCTTCCTTAATTTCTTTTTTTTTTTGGTCAGATATTTGGTCACAGCGATGAAAAAGCAATTAATGTAGGAGTTTGCATATAGGCTAAGCTGACCACGAGTTCTGTACATGTGAGGTTGCATCACAGGTGTTTGTTTGCTTGGATATCTTCAATGATCAGAGAAATTCATACCCAAATCAGCACGACTTTCTGTGTTTTTAAGCTCACATAGAAAAATAAAAGTAACTTTCTTTTGTGACTGCTAACTCCCATGCCCTCTCTACTATCTGGCCAAGACACACATAGTAACCCCACCACCATGCCACCAACGTGACACATGTTGTCACTTTTTTTCTTTATTTTTGTTTAGATTAGCATTGCAAATTAATGAATTTTATCATGACATCTCTACACACTTGCATCATTAGATATGTGCTCGTGTACTAAAGCTTTGGGGAGATAAAGTCTACTGATGGCTGGGAAGTTTCACAAGTGTTCTTAAAGGGAACACAGGTGGGAATCTCTTAATTTGCATGGTTCTGCAGGGTTTTCTGAGTCAAGCGCATAAAGAATATTTTACAGGTCACCCTAGGCTGCTTACAAGAAAAGGATATTATGATACCTAAATATTAATCATGAGACTCTGCTGACAAAATGTATTAATCTCAAGCAGTATATAAAATTCAAATCATAATTCTACAAAGAATAAAGATGTTGACTAGAAATAGTTCAACAAATTCTAAGATAGTGACTAACTTAAACCGTCCCAGTTGCTGTCATTCTTTTCTTTAGTGTATGAATGGCCCCGAAGCATCTTAGTATAGTTTTTGAAATGCAATATAGAAATTTTAACTGGAAACAAAAGTCACTTCCTTCACTAATTTGCCTTCAAGGGCAATTTTCTATGAGTTATTATTATTTCTTTTTACTATAAAAACATTAATTATAGTTGTGTAACACACGAATTGGTTCTTTAGAAACAATATTCTCTTGCTGAACGTGTCTGAGCTTCATTTCAGAAATATGATGGAGGGTCAATAATTACGCTCTTTGATGGTCTTGCTGTATAATTTAGAATGCCATTATTTTTAGTGTGTTGTTTTTTTATCAGCTTAAGCATTGCAGGTGTTCTTCATGTCAGAGTCACAGCCGCCTCTCCAGGTAAACACGGATACTCCTGTCTCACTAGTACCCAGGAAGGGTTGAATGCTGTTCTTCATCTAGTCTCTTTACAACGTAGCAATGTAGTAAACACTATGTAGTATTTCAACAGCACAGCACCTTTATACAGGTGCTAATCACTGTAATTAATGAGAATGGATAAATGGAGGGTAGATGGCTAGCTGGATAGATAATAAGTAGACAGCAGTTTTCTATTGTGTTGGAACAGAGCACCTAACAAACTTAGTGACTTGAAGAAAAGCCATTCATTCATTTGTCTTTTGAATATGCATTAAACAGCTTCCAAGGAGGTGGCTCATCTCTGCTCTGCACATCAGTGCAGGTGGCTTAACTGATAGCTGGCAGATCTGATTCCAAGGTGATATGCTCACATGTCTGGATAAATTGTTACTGGTTGTTGGTTTGGGCTTCTGCAAGAGGTACAGACCAGACCTTTGACTCTCCATGGACCTGGCTTTTCTTTGCATGCTGGCTGGGTCCCCAAAGGTGAAGGAACATTCCCTAAGAGGACACACTAAGAAGAAGGTATAGTGCCCTCTACAGTCTAAACCAGATTGTCACACACGTCGCTTCAGCCAGTGGTTCTCAAGCCTCCTAATGCTGTTCCGCTTTAATACAGTTCCTTATGATGTGGTGATCCCAGCCACAAAACCATTTCTTTGTTGCTACTTGTTATGAATTGTATTGTAAATATATGCTATGCAGGATATCTTATATATGACCCCTGTGAAAGAATTCTTACACACCCTAAGGCATTGCAACCTACAGGTTGAGAATCACTGATTTAGATTATCTCTATTACAGCCTTGCTCAACCTCAGAACTGTTGACACTATACATTATGGCCAATTTAGCATTAACCACACTGTGTTCACTAGTTACAACCCTTTGTCTCTAGATCTCACCAAGTGTTCCCAAGGGAACAGACATTCCTAGGTGCAGACCATTGATTTTTTTTTTTTTTGCTATAGATATAAATGCCTTCCCAGATTCAAGGAAGCTCAAGACACAGAAACCTGCTAGGAATACATGTATGACAAGAAATGTAGTTATTTTTGTCAGATAGGCATGCCACTGTAACCATTTCACTAACATGGACTGATTTGGTCTTCCCAGTTTGCCTGTGGAACACTAATTCTAAAAATGATGGCACTTGGAGCCTTTGAATGGCAATAGATATTGAAGGTTAGGTATTCACAACAGACTTACTAAAAATATGGGAAGAGACACCAGAGAGCTTGCTTATAATACATGTTCTTTTTGTTTCTTGTCTCTATTTCTTGGTCTCTGTCTCTCTTCAAGTAAGAACACAGCAAGAACACTAGAAGAGCACTAACTAGGAAGTGAGCCCTCAGAAACTACTGTCAGAAAAACTGCAACAAATACATTTCTCTTGTTTGAGAATACTAGTATAGAGTATTTTGCTCTAGCAACCTGAATTAGGTAAGATTTTAAAGTGTATACAAAATACACATTAATTTTCTTAGCACTTTCTATGTCAATTATTTAAAATGTTTCCAAATTATAGCGTTGTCTCTAGTTGTAGAGAATTTTCATCTCATTTATCAGTTAAAGAGCGTAGTTCATTCTTATTATACCTTCTTGACGATTTTGATGTCTTATTCATGGGGCAGTTCTTGAAGAGAATCTAATTGATACAAACAAATCTTTTGCATTATAACCCAATGGATTGGACAATTTACCTGTCCCTTATTCCCAGTGTATAAATTGATGATATATCAATGTATTAGCATTTAACTAAGTTTTCAATTTTCAACTATTTAATTTTGCCTCCAGTGATTAAGGACTGAAGTTTTCTTTCTTTTTCTTTAAACTTTAAAGTTACATTTATTTATATATTTGGTATATGTACATCTAAGTTCCCTTGGGCCAAAGTGTATCTGTGTTGACCAAAGGGCAGCTTGAGGGAGTCAGTCTTTTACTTCTACTGTGTGAGTCCCAGGGGTTCAATTTGGGTCCTCAGTCTTGGCTGATAGCACCCCTACCTGCTATGCCATCTTGCTGGCCCCCTTCTGTGGATTCCTACTGCTATATCACAGAATGGACCTTCTCACTGTTCTATGAAACAGTGCAACACAAGTGCTCACTGGTGTTTGACAGTTGTGTAATATCAACATAAAACAAGTATTTAGATGTCTGTCTTCATATTGATAGAAACTCTGAAGTTTTCAGAATCCTGGTTTAAGAAGTGATTGAAAATAGCAATTTAAAAAAATCAGAGCTCAAAGCTTTGCTCAAAACTATTTTAAATTATTCCACTTAGAAGTATTCCCTCCTACAGATCCATCCCATAAAATGCCCTATAGCATTTCTTCTATAATCCTTTCAGTACTACCATGACAACCCTTGAAGACGGTTTGGAGGGCTATGGAATGTGGGCTTTTCATTCTCAGTTTCATTTTATAAAAAGATCTTGAAAGGATATGACTTCATTTGAAAATTTGTAAAGACTTTCCATAAAAACCTATCTCATGCCTATGAAAAATAAGGTTTGCTAGCATTTACTGAATGTATGTTATGTAGATGTTTAACTAAATGCCCACAAGACTCCATTGATGTCCCTAATATTGTGATTCCTATTTTTTAAACAAGGAAACTTGTATGAGATCACTCACTTCCCCTGTTAGTAGTAGAGCCCTAATAAACCCAAAGAATATCACACAAGAGCCATGGATCTGACCTCTGTGCTGGACTTCCAACAGTGATGATTGGTTGCCTCCACTGTACAACCTTACCGGACTTATGATTGGGGTAGTCTAGAAGCCATGTAGGTGAGCATTTTTTGTCCATTATAACCTGCTGCAAAGACACTGCCTCTATGCTTAGTGGTTTAAAACAATAATCATTTTTAGGAATAGCAGAGTTAGTGACCTTATCTGGGCTAACTTGTGTATCCATAGTCATTTGCTGGAAGAGCTTCAAGATGGCTCCACTTAAGTGTCTGTTGGTTGGAGTTGGCTATCAGCCAGGGCATGTTACTTTCTTTTTGTATGTTTTAGTCTAGATTTCTGCTAGCATTGTGGAGTCCCGGATCCAACACTGTTAGTGCTAGAGCTTCAAGGTTTTTTTGTAGCTTAAGAGTTGCCTAGGACTTCTACAGCACTTCTTTTGTTGTATTTTGTTGATCAGTTGTCACAGTTTCCTATCTCTTGGTGGGATATATGGCAGTATCACGTTGCAAGGAGGTATAGAACAGCAAGTAGACAGGGTAGCATCAATCTTTGCAGCAATTGCCAGCTACATATTGCTATGTAATAAGCCATGCCCACATACAGGACTGTGTAGCAACATTTTTTTTATTCATATATCTGTAGGTCAGCAGGAACTCAGGCGTGGAAATGGCTCTTCTCCACTCTGTCTAGTGCTGACTGGGGCACATGGCTTACAGTCATCTGATGCTAATGGACATAAGATGGTCTCAGTGATATGTCCCACTCTCCACATTAAAAAGACAATTCAAAGGACCATCTACTTGCTGTGTTCTTTTCTTATGGTAATGGTGAGGTTCATGCATATGGCAGAGTCATTAGTTTTCTTTCATATGGCCTCTTGTCCTTAGCGATCTCTCCTCCAGAACCTGTATTTATGACCTCTTCTGATGTAGCCTAGAGTGGACTTCTCTTCATGGTAGCCAGGTTCCAGATGAAAAGAAGCAGACTTTCTCAGATCTCAAAAGGTTTAGGGCCAGAGCAGCAATGCTATTCCTTTCCTTCTCTTTAGGTCAAAGCGAGCCACGAGGCCACCGCAGATTCTATGGCAGTCAAGGGAACTTTGTCTCTTGATCAGACAATGTATGAAGATGAGATGAGAAGGGGTTATAAAGAGCCACAGTTGCAGACAATGCGCCAGAGTGTTTGAACAGAGGTGACTAACTGAGAAGCTGGTGTCAAAGAATTGGTCTGGACTGCTGGCTACCCAAACTGAATTGCAGCTAACAGCCAAATGCTTCAGTGTAGAAAGAAGCAATGCATATGAGAAATTGCAAATATTTCTTTCAAATAACAAATCAAGTGGCAGAAGACAGTCTAAAGTCAGTGTTGAGAGAGTAGGGAGAATATGTCCTGCAAATGGCAATCTTCATTCATTCTAGATGGCCATAAATGGTTGATCAGGAATATTGGGAAGCTCTGCCAGGAATGGAATGTTCCATGAGGATCCTCATGTCTTCTCCCAAAATATTTAGTCCTGATCAGATAAATGTGGGACTTATCACCCACTAAATGGATGAGATCATAAAATATCCCTTCCCTTCCATCACCAAAGCTTGGGAAGGACCCAGAAACAGATGGCCAGGCAATATGGAGACTCTAATTAAGGAGAGAAAGTGGCAAGGCTACCAAAATAGATGGAGACATTGTCCCTCAGCTGTAACTAAGGCAGTTGTAGGCATTCCCCAGATTGTTTTAGAGGAAAATAAAGGCTTGCTTTGTGCCAGTGCTATTTATATACTTCACATGAATCCTACTGCTTCCACTGCTTTCTATTGTACTTATTTCTTTAACTTAAATGAGTGTTCTGTGATGCTCGGGACTCGACCCAGGGCTCACGTGCTTGTTAGGTGAACGCGATAGCACTGAGGTATACCCCAAATCCACTATTTTAACCTTTCTTTCCATGTGGAAATATTTTATATTTTTGGTTTTAAAGGCATTAAATAACTTCTAGTAGTAATGACCTTGGCAAGAATGAAGGAGACACATGTTAATAATTTTATGCTTTTAATAATCTAGGCTCTTCACATAGCTCGCTAACCCCCTCTAGTCCTGTGGGTTTATCATGGCAACAGCAATAATAATAATAAGTGGCTGATATTTAAAAGAAATATTTAATGCTTCTATAGTATATTTACATTTATCATTAATTTTTGTCTTGTTCTGTCTTGATGGTAAATCTGGGTTTCCTATTGATCCTGGGATTCCTATTCTACCAGATAGGCTGTGAAAAATCAGAAACTAGAAAATACAAATAGTGTCATTCTTGTCTCAAATTTCTTATAATTATTTGGGAACTTTTTTTTAATTTCCTTCTCTAATTTAAAAGTTCACTATTTTTAGTGGAAAGCAAAATATATTGTATCTGGGAGCCAAAATTTAATTAGAACTCATAAATGCTAATTTCGTTCTTCTTCTAATGAGCGTCATTACTTGTAGTTCTGCATGTGCCCCATTAGCACAAAATATGAAAAGTGATGGTATTACTGGTTAATGAGCCTAACATGTAAAATGGTGTGTTTGAGGATTGTTAAACATCAGTGCACATCAGTAGGTTCACCTACAGTACTGCAGTTTGGATGTTAAGTACTTTTCAAAATCCCAAGTGTTAGGTGTTTAGTCCCCAGGGTGGCAGACTTAGTGGGAGATTTGGTTACTAGGAAAGGCTTTAAAGCACATAGTTGAATCCCAGACTCCTCCTCTTTAGAGGCGTGAGGTGACTGCTTCTGCTCTGAGGCATCATTTAATGTCCTCTTTTACTGCAAAGGCAATAAAATGAAGGAATCCAAGTAGGACTATTTTTTATATTTAAAATTATTATTTTTTAATTTACTCACTTTACCTCCCAATTGCAGCCCACTCCCTTGTCTCTTCCTGGTCCCACCCTTCTTTCCTTTCCCTCCTCCCCTTCCGCTAGTCCTCAGAAAGAGGGAGCCCTCCTCCCCTAAATGTAACCCAAGCTACTAAGTCTCATCAGGACTGCCTGCTTCTTCTTCCTCTATGGCTTGGCAAGACCGCCCTGCCAGGGAGAAATGATCAAAGAGCAGGGAATAGAGTCCATGGCAAGGATAGTCCCTGTTCCCCTTACTAGGGGACCAATATGGAGACTGAGCTGCCTAGTGGCTATATCTGAGCAGGGGGCTAGGTCCTCTCCATGCATGGTCCTTGGTTGGTGCATCAGTCCCCACAGACCCCCTGGGCCGAGATTTGTTGCCTCTGTTGGTCTTCTTATAGAGATCTTATCCCCTCTGAGTCCTTCTATCCCCTCACCCCTCTTTCAGAAGACTTCCTGCCCTCTGCCCAAAGTTTGGCTGTGAGTCTCAGCATCTGCTTGGGTCCCCTGATGGGTGGAGTCTTTCAGAGGACATCTATGATATGCTCCCATCCTGTTGCCTTTCTACAACCATTTCCAGTGTCTATTCTATTTTCCCTTCTGAATGAGAATTTAGCATCCTCCCTAGAGTCCTCCCTGTTACTTAGCTTCTTTAAGTCTGTGGATTGTGTTAGGTCTATATTACATGGCTAATATCCTCTTATAAGTGAGAACATACCATGCATATCCTCATATCCTCCAGGGTCTGGGTTGCCTCACTCAGCATGATCTTTTCCAGATCCATCCATTTTCCTGCAAATTTCATGGTGTCCTTGTTTTAATAGCTGAGTAGTATTCCATTGTGTAGATGTACCACAATTTCCGTATCCGTTCTTTAGTCCCAGAGGGACATCTGGGTTGTTTCTAGTTTCTGTCTGTTACAAATAACACCACTATGAACATAGTTGAGCAAATGTCCTTGTTGTATGGTGGACTGTGAGGTAAAGCCAGCCTTTGTCTTCATAGGTTGACACTCCTGGGACATAGAGTGTTGGAAAGTTGACTACTACAGAGGATAAGAGAACTGTGTCTGCCATTTCCAAAGTGGCCCCCTCTGGGTAGGTCATGGGACTGCTGCAAAATGTGGCTGTTGACATTGAGGAATGTTTGTGTCACATGAAATAGGCCCTGGACTGAAAGGACCAGAATTGGCACAGGACACACTGAGACCAACTTCTCAGCACAAACATTTACTTTCCTCGGACGGATAAAGGTCAGGGAATAAGAAACAAAGATAGCAGACAGAGGAAAAGGGAAAAGGGAAAAGGAACAGCGAGAGAGGGAAGGGATATTTGTTCAAAGGATGAAGAACTGCATCTGACAGGAGAGGAGACAGATATGGCCCAGAGGCAAATGGCAGATTATAAAGGTGGAAACCCTATGTTAGGATGAGGTGTTTAATTTTATTTTATTTTATTATTTATTTATTTATTTATTTATTTGTTTGTTTGTTTGTTTTTGGCTGTGAAATAGTTCTTTTTTTTATTTTTATTTTTATTATTATTTTTTTTGTGAATCTGTCTTCAGCCAGTTTATTTTTTTTTAAATTTATTCTTGTTACATCTCAATGGTTATCCCATCCCTTGTATCCTCTCATTCTTCCCTCCCTCCCATTTTCCCCTTATTCCCCTCCCCTATGACTGTTCCTGAGGGGGATTACCTCCCCCTGTATATGCTCATAGGGTATCGAGTCTCTTCTCAGTAACCTGCTGTCCTTCCTCTGAGTGCCTCCAGGTCTCCCCCTCCAGGGGACATGGTCAAATGTGAGGCACCAGAGTACGTGAGAAAGTCATATCCCACTCTCCACTCAACTGTGGAGAATGTTCTGAGCATTGGCTAGATCTGGGAAGGGGTTTAAAGTTTACCACCTCTATTGTCCTTGGCTGCTGCCTTAGTTTGAGCAGGACCCTGGGGCCGAATCTGCCTATCATAATGTTCTACTTGTAGGTTTCTAGGACCCTCTGGATCCTTCTACTTTGCTATTCTCCCATGCTTCTCTCATCTAGAGTCCCAATAGGATGTCCTCCCCTCTGTCCCAGTTTCCTGGTAAGTGAAGGCTTTCGTGGGACATGCCCCTTGCGCTAGTCTGCAGATATAAGTGAGTATATACCATTTGAGTCTTTCTGCTTCTGGGTTAACTCACTCATTATGATCATTTCTAGCTCAATCCATTTATCCACAAATTTTGGGAATTCCTTGTTTTTAATAGCTGAATAGTATTCCATAGTGTATATGTACCACAGTTTCTTTATCCATTCTTCTACTGAGGGACACTTAGGCTGTTTCCATGTTCTGGCTATTATGAATAAGGCTGCTATGAACATGGTTGAGCAAATTTTCTTGTTGTGTGCTGGAGCATCTTCTGGGTATATTCCAAGGAGTGGAATAGCTGGGTCTTGAGGAAGCCCTATTCCCATTTTTCTGAGATAGCACCAGATAGGAGGTGTTTAATTTTAATTGGGCATGCTAATTAAATGATCCAAAAAGGGGCCTTTTGATCGCTGGACTTCCATACTTTGATAGCTGGACCTTGTTGGTCAGCCTCAGGAGGAAGAAGTGGCCAAATAAGGAAAATAGACCTTGGTGGTGGGCTTTAGGGCTGTAACCTAATGGTTTTAGCAAAAGAGAGTGATGGGAGAAGGACAAGACCTGACAGAGCCATGTTTGCTAGGCCAGGGCTGGCTAGAGTCCCTTTTCCTTCGGCTTTCCAGAGTCGCTGTAAATAGACACAGGTGTGTGAATGGTTCTGTCCAGTGGAATGTTAGTAGAGATGGTGTGTGTTCCTAATGAGCTAACGGAGTGAAGACCCAACTTTCTGCTGCTGCTGCTGCTGCTCCAATAGAGGCCTCTGGTTGAGTATGGGGGAGTCACTGGATGAGCCCAGTGTGGAGCACTAAGTGGAGGGCGGCTGCAGGAGAGTGCCTTGAGTATGCAAGGAACTTTGTAGGAATAAAAAAATAAATAACCCAGCCCCTGTGGCCCCAGCGCCAGCGTGGTGTGGCGCAGTTGGCTCCAGAAGAAAAAAACTCATATGTATTGGAAAATTGTGAGGGGGTGGTAAATTACCTGGGCCAGCTAAAGAAACCTAGAAAACCAAGACAGAAATGCCCATTTGTCAGAATGGCTGAGCTTTTGCAACAATATCAAACACCACCTCAATCTTCATGTTTTGTCAACAACAAATGTTTGGTTGTTTTTTGTTTTTCTACTTTCAGATCCTCTTTTATTCTGTTTTTCCACCTCACATACAAAACTTCTCACACATTTCTTGCAGCTATAGTCACTTGATGTTGGCAAGGTACCATCTTATCCCTAAAACTTTGTTATCATCAAAATATGACAGTTACCAGTGTTAAATCCATCACACAGCACAGCACATTAAGCTTTAGATGTATATGGCAACAACACACAGAAGATAAGACCCTGCCCCCCTGCCCCCTGCCCTCTGTCCTCTGCCCTTGGCACCCCCCCCCTCCAGCCCCCTGACTGCATGTTTGGGATCAGGAGCTCAGTGATCCCTGTCTGGCAACTGTACCCTGGTTCAAAGGGGAGCAGAGGCACTTAACACTATGATCTGGAGCCAATCACATTATGACGTCACCCCAGCATGTGTATCACAGCACCTCCTCCTCCAGGGTTGCCTCACAATCCTAGAATGGCAGGTCTGGCTGATACAAAATGGAGACAGCACTTTTATTCTGTAGAGAAGCTCTCTACTCCTAGGCGTGCACTGTGACTTTGAACATAACTCATCCCAAAAACTTGTCACATGAGTTTTTTTAGGTTGTGTGATCAGTCAGTTTTGCAATCAACTGTTACTTCTTTCTTGGTTGCACTAGAATCAAAGATGACCTGGATGGCAGCTAGGGGCTGTTGATACCCAACATGCTGTTTTTTCCAACAATATGGAAAAGATTTCCAGTCAATAAGTCCATGGTCAGGATAAGTTGATATATTTGCTAGGTTTGTATCCTTTGTCATACATGCTATCTGCAGTGCTCCTTCTGGGACTGACTCAAGTATTTTGTTCATTTTCACAAGAATGCAAGGCTGTCCTTTGGAATAGCCAAAATCAGCATCATTTGTACCACTACATTCTTGAAGCAAGGAAAACCAGAAATGGATATATCCTAAAATCTGGACTGTTCTGCTTAAAATGAGCTCCATCAGGACAGTCTGTAGCTCAGACATACTGTATGTATATTCCAAGGGAGTCAGTGGTTTTAGAAAAACCGTAAGTCCTGGACTAGGAATCTGGTCTTGGTATTTCGATCCTCCTCATTCAGAGTCTGCAGCATGACCCACATTGTGAATGAAAAGAGTGCAGCCAAGAACCCATAAAACACTAGGTAGAAGAGTAAGATCACACTCCAGCTCTTGGAGGTGCGCCCCAGGAACTCTCCGCTGGTCGGGTTGTTGATGAATAGCTTCCACTCGGCCAGGCTCTGGTGGAAGGACTTCTTCTCAGTCTTCATCATGGTGAGCATGCGGAAGGTGAGGTGAACGGAGGCAGCGGGCCTGTCGGTGACAAGGGTCTCCACGGTGCTGCCTGGCGGTGTCAGCACAGCCCAGCAGAGGACCTCAAGGCCAGAGACAGTCCTCCGTCAGGAGACCACTGGAGCCAACTGCGCCACACCACGCTGGCGCTGGGCCACAGGGGCTGGGTTATTTATTTTTTTATTCATACAAAGTTTCTTGCATACTCAAGGCACTCCCCTGCAGCCACCCTCCACTTAGTGCTCCACGCTGGGCTCATCCAGTGACTCCCCCATACTCAACCAGAGGCCTCTATTGGAGCAGCAGCAGCAGCAGCAGAAAGTTGGGTCTTCACTCCGTTAGCTCATTAGGAACACACACCATCTCTACTAACATTCCACTGGACAGAACCATTCACACACCTGTGTCTATTTACAGCGACTCTGGAAAGCAGAAGGAAAAGGGACTCTAGCCAGGCCTGGCCTAGCAAACATGGCTGGCCGGCCTTGTCCTTCTCCTAATCCCTCTCCTTTGCTAAAACCATTAGGTTACAGCCCTAAAGCCCACCACCAAGGTCTATTTTCCTTATTTGGCCACTTCTTCCTCCTGAGGCTGACCAACAAGGTCCAGCTATCAAAGTATGGAAGTCCAGCGATCAAAAGGCCCCTTTTGGATCACCTAATTAGCATGCCCAATTAAAAGTAAACACCTTGTTCTAACACAGAGTTTCCACCTTCATCCTAACAGTGTGGATCTGTGGTATCTCGTGGGCGTGTGTGTATTGTTTGATAGAACTAATCTGCTGTTCTCTTTCTCCTTTCCTTCCCAACAGAAAATGAAAAACAATACTGCTCCATCACCCAGGAGTCACAATGGTGTAGAAGGAATGTGACTGAGCCCAAGCTGAAAGCAGTCTTGGTGGGCTTTTTTGAGAAACCACAGATACCCCCACTGAGATAAACATTGTGATGGACTGAGAGGAGCCATCCTGGGTCTGGAATTAAGAAAAAGGACCAAGGACTCCAGCCGGGCAACTGTATTGCAAAGCAACCATCCTTGCGGGGAGGTTGTGGTCGGACTGGGGAGAGAGGACTGCAGGCTCAGGCCAGGCCAATTGCTTCAATAGGGAGAAGATCTGCACACAGGCCTGGAGACTCCTAGGGACTCATCCCATGGAACTGAGACCCAGAAGGTTTATTTTTGTTCGTTTTAACCTCCCTTCCCTCTTGCTTAGAGTTGTAATGAAGATACTTTTGTTTAATAAATTCATAATAAAACCTAATTATTAAGGAGCAGAGCCAACAGTTGTCACTGATTGCTTGTTAAAAAGCATCCAGTTGTTGTTGTTGTTGTGTTTATTCATCCTGTTTTGTTTTGAGCCAGGACTGGTTGGAGCACACTCTGTAGACCTAGTCACCTTGAACGTGCTGACTTCCTCCTGCCTCCTCCTCAGGGCTGGGTTTACAGCATGAGCCACCACACCCAGCTTTCAGAGCATCCTTTTTAGAAACGGAAGAGAATGTTATGGTCTCAGTTGGAGTGCTCCCCATTTTCTGCCAACCTGTCCAGTACTGTCAGTGTCACAGAAGTGAGTCTACCCTAGTGCCCTGAGGCAGTGGGATGTGGATGTGGAGTGCTCCCATTGAGTCCTCCTTGTGATCTTACCTACACGTACACACATGCTCAGGGTCATGGTTACATGTAAGGAATTCTTGGGCTTTGTTATTGCTCACTCAGTATTAAGTTTGCCACAGCCATATGTGTGTCCACACACTTCAGGACCATTGTTTTGTTTACTCCATGAACAGACCACATTTGGCATCTCTTTCCATGTGGATGGTGAAGGTGCCATTGCCTCCAGTTCTCATCCTCAAGCTCAAAGCCTGTAGGTGACACCTTTCAGACACCTCTGCAAAAGGCTGCTTTCAGGACAAATAGGAGCAATAGAGATGGGACTGTTGGTGCAATAAGGAGCATGGACTTTTTGGATTTCCTTGATGCTATCATACAATCTTTTTAAAAAGTCATAATAATTACATCACTTCTCCCTTCCCTTTTGTCTGTACAAATCCTCCCCTAAACCTCTGTGATACAGTTCTCGGAGAGGCAGACCGGTATTTATCAGGAAAAGTCACCTGTAAAGCTCATGTTTTATATCTGTATCTTGATCCTATGGCCCGTTGCAGACAAAGTTAATGTATTTCACCCAGATGACCACACTGGTCCCAGATGACTGTGTTTTTACAATGCTTCTAAGCATTTAGTTTTTTCTTTTTTTTCAAAATACATTTTTTTTTTCATGAAACAATTCTCAAAGTAACAAAGAACCTAGAGTCACCTTATCCAGCTGTATACACCTTCTAAACACTCTTGATGGAAGTGGCTGTGAGATCATGTTCAGACATGGAATAGCTACGCTATTCTCCAGTCGTCATTTTTGCCCAGCACTGCATGTTAGGGACGTGTGACACTGTTCTCTAATGCTGTAAAGCCTCCACTGGCTTGGGATTAGAATTTCTTCTAGGTTCAAAGCCAAAAGGAAGGGAGGAGAAGAGGGAATTAACAGAAGGATACGCGGTGCACTAGATCTCATCTCATCTCAGCCATCCCACGATACAGGGGCAGCCATGTTTTGTTGATAAAGTCATACTATAGAGAGAGGACCATGGTGTTGGTTCGTCTACAGACTCATTTCCCTTCCACGCTGCCCGTCTTCCACTGGGATGCTCTCCCTGCCTCCATCTTCTGTGGAATGCAGAGATCACAGAGGGTTTGAAGATGCAGGAGGCATAAGACAGTGTCCTCACTAAAACCTTGGTAAATGCAACAGAGGCAAGACTAGAAAATCCCTTCTGATGTGGACATCTGCCTTTCTTCTCCTATGTCAAGAGAGTTTGAGGTGAGGTGGAGAGTTCACCACAGAGACAAAAGCAGAAGGATGAAGGTGAAGTGACAAGACTTGATGAAAAGAAGCAGCCAGATCCCCAGGAAGGGTTCTACGTTCTCCCACATCTAAAGAGATGACAAAGGGCCAGGGGACATGAACAGGCAGAGAGGAGAGGCCAGTGTCGAGTGCTAAGCCTGCATTCAATGTGGGAAAAGATCCATGAGGGCCTATCTGAGCCTACTGGGAGTACCTAAGATAGACACTATGAGGACCCTGTCCCCAAAAGCTTCACTTAGCTGAAGGAGCATGTATGTCCTTATTAGAATTAATATTATTATGATGAAACACCATGACTAAGGCAACTTGGGAAGGAAAGAGTTTTTGGCTTATACTTTCGTCTCTTAGTTCATCATCAATGGAAGTCAGAACAGGAATTTAAACAGGAAGGAACCTGGAGGCAGGAGCTAATGCAGAGGTCATAGATGGGTGCTACTTACTGGATTGCTTCTCATGGCTCACTTAGTCTGCTTTCATATTGAAGCCAGGACCACCAGCCCAGGGATGGCATCATCTAGTTAAGAAGATGGCCTACAGGCTTGTCCAGAGCCTGATCTTAGGAAGGCACTTTCTCAACTGAGGTTCTCGACTCTAGCCTATGTCAAGCTGACATAAAATCAACCAGCATAATGTGTCAGTGCATTTTAGGCTACCTGAAGCTAGGCACTGGATCAAGAGGTTTACTTAGCCCATACTATGGAGAACTGAAAGCCTGAAACAGGAAGCAGAGGAATTTAAGAGCCGAACGCTCTCTTATTGCAACAACTCATTCAGTCCACAACATCAGCATCCATCCCTCCTGAGGGCCACGCCCCAGTGACCTCATTCCATCACACTAGGCCCTGCCTCATAAAGGTTCTATGACCACATGGGGACGAAGCCTCCAGTACACAAATGAGTTAAGAACAAACCACACCCAAACTGTGACAGTCACTAAGCCAGGGACATAAGCCGCCACATAGCCAGCAGGCTTCCGGGATAGTGGGAAATGGGCCCTCAGGTGCCCTCATTCTTTTTAGACTACAATGTCTTTCATGAGTGGTTTGCCTGCATGTACATATGTGCACCATCTGCATTCATAATGTCCGAGGAGGCCAGAAGAGGGTGTTAAATATCCAGAATTAGGGTCCTAAGTGGTTGTGAGCTGCCTTGTGGCTGCTGGGAATCAAACCTGGGTCCTCCGCAAGAGCAAGGACTTTTAACCACTGAACCACCTGACCTTTCAAAAATTATTTTATTACCTTTTACTTATTTATAATTCCTTGTACATGTATGTGGCAACAGTTATTCCATTTTACAACGATGGGGCTGGAGAGATGGGTCAGAGGTTGAGGGCACTGACTGCTTCTCCTGAGGTCCTGAGTTCAATTCCTAGCAACCATATGGTGGCTCACAACCATCTATAATGTGATCCGATGCCCTCTTCTGGCTTACAGGTGTACATGCAGCCAGAGCACTGTATGCATAATAATAAATAAATCTTAAATTTTTAAATTTTTATATTTATTATAATTTATTCAGATTACATCCCAATTGTTATCCCCTCACCCGTATCTTCCCGTTCCCCTTCCCTCCCTCTTCCATCCTATTCCTCTCCCCTAGATCTGTGACAGAAGGGGACCTCCTCCCTTACCATATGACCACAGCCTATCAAGTTAAAAAATATTTTTATATTATGAGGAGGGTGTATACACACCATAGCACCGAGCCATCTCACCAGCCCCAGGCTAATTTTAGTTTGTGGCTATAACTCAGTTTGGCATTTTCTGAACCTGGTTGTGTGGTGCTGACTCCATGACCATGAGACCCACATTACTCTCACAGTCGCTCAGCTCCATCTTGAAGCTCCTCATTGTCTCTGAACAGGCACTCCATATGATGGTCCACATGCTTGTGCTGTCTCTGCGGTTCGTTTCTAGGCTCGTTGAGAGAGCAGGGATTCTTTCTGCGTTGTGACGCTTGCAAAGCTACACTTTGCTGTCTCTGGAGGTACAAGCAGGCTCCTGAGCGCGCCTGAGTGCTGGCTGTGAGTACACCCAGGCATGGGAGCTTATTAGGCAGAGGTGGGACCAGGGAGCAAGAGTCTGGGGACATTCCTCCCTCTTACAGTCTCTGTTGTGCCTCCCAACAGTGATTTTTCTGTATCACATGCAACTCTAGCCTTTTTTCTCTGTAGTAAATGCAGCGGAACCAACCATCCATCGCTCACCAAGTCTGTGCTCAAGCCACTGCCTTAATGCCTTCAGGAACCTTTCATCATCTTCCTCTCGCCCCCTTCCCTCCTGAACATTGCTTTCAACTAGCTATTCCACACCATGGTGCTACAGACAAACCAGCACTTCTCAGACTCTAGGGTGCATGTAAATGACCTAAGTACTTTGTTAAAATTCAGACACTGACTCAAAAGGTCTGAGGTGGAGGCTGAGATTGCATTTCCCACAAGCTCTTGGCGATGCCTGCTGCAAGTCAGTAGGACACTTGGAGATGTGAGTAGCACGGTGCCCTTTTAGCATTTCATGGAACAAAAGGCTCTTGAGCACGTTCAAAGATAGGAACTTTTCTTCTGGACTCTTCCCTCTTAGGTACTCTTCTTCCCTGTCCCTCAGGAAACATCAGTGTGTTAGGCCCTCTGCTGCTTCTCTGAAATCAAGCCTTTGTCACCATAGCATGAGGTCCCAGGCTTTATGGAGTAGGCATATAACATGTGAACTTTCAAGTACAGACATTTACTCAAACCTGGGTTGTCATGTCCCAGCCCGAGGGAAAAATCGAATCAGGGTTCACCTGAAAGAGGGAGTAGGGATTGAAAGAAGGATACAGAGCCTCGAGAAATAACGAATCAAGTCAGGAAATTTCTGATCAAGATTCCCTTTAATGTGGACGAGTAAGACTTTATATAGTAAGGTCAATAGGATCTATCCTGATCCCTCTATCCCTAGCTCCCAAGGCAAGAAGAACACAATAGCCTAAATAGCTCCCTGTAAGAACTTCCTATCACTGAGTAGCTCTCTGAAAGGATTTCCTTAACCCTCCAGGTGTTTCTCAGTAGGGATTTCCCTACTTCTTTCAAAGGTAAATAGTCCAAGGATGGCCTGGAACATAAAGACCTCCTCCAGCAAAGCTCAGCCACTGGAAGGTCAAAGCGTGCAGCCTAAGCATGGGATTTCTGACGTGGCAGAATTCAGCTCAGCTCCCCACACTGGGTATTAAAGGAGGACCTCAGATAACAGAGAGCAAGACCGCAGACTGTATTTTAAATTCGATCAGAGCTGAGGCCTACAGACTGAAGTTGAAATGTTGAGGATGAATACATGTCCCAGATGCAGGGCAGCATTCATGTGTCTGTTCATACCTGTGAGACAAATTGAACCAGGGTTCACCTGAAAGAGAGAGTGGGGATTGAAAGTGGGGGACAGAGACCCCAGAAATAATGAGTCAAGTCTGAAAATTCTGATCGAGACTCTCTTTAATGTGGAGGAGTAGACTTTACATTGCAAGGTCAACAGGATCTATTCTAATCCCACTTCCCCTAGCCCCCAGGCAAGAGTACAGTTGCCTGAATAGCTCCTTGTAAGAACTTCCTTAATCCTCTGGGTAGCTTCCTGTAAGGACTTCCCTGTTTCTTTCAAAGGTAAAAAACCCAAAGATAGCCCTGAACACAAGACCTCCTTCAGCAAGGGTCAACTGGAACGTCACTGCATGCATCCTAAGCAGGGGATTTCTAACATGGCTGAATTTAGCATGGCTCCCCACAGTCTTAATGTGATAGTTGTGTCTCTCTCCACATAAATACACACTCCCACGGGACATGGGATGGGATGGCATACTGTCAAGTGCTCATAGCTACAAGTTTTACTCATTCTTCATTGGTGAAGTGACAGGGTGATCACAGTCACGTCTGACTCCAGAACTTTCTAACCACCATCCTGTACCTGAAAAGACAAAGACTGACCTGACAATATTCACCTTCAATCTGTTGGGCTAAGAGTGATGGTTTATTTTTGTTTTGGTTTTAATTTTTAGTAGATTCTTGAAACTCACAATATGGCCTGATGTCAGAGGGCATGCCACATCAGGTACCCAGGCAACCAGACAGCAACCAGCCTTCATGGACAGTTTCACTGGTGGTGGCAAGACAATTCAAGGCTACAGTGGAGAATAACACCACTGCATTCTCTGCTTTCCTGCCTGGGCTTTGGGTCTGATTAGGCCTGAGCTGAGCTCACAGCTCCTGCGAGAGGCTGGAACTATTAATGCCCCTTGTAGAGAGATCACAGAATTAGACATGTGACCATTTCTAGGGGCTTGTTTCAGATTTCTACCAGAAGCCATGTCTTTTCTACCTTGCCCCCCTGTATATGGGCAGAGATACAGTCACTATAGATGAGTGTGAGGTCACACTCACATTCCACAAAGAGGCCTTTCACTTACCTTTGATAAGGTAGAGGCAGGCTGAGGCCAGAAGAACCTTCGACCAAATCAACTATAGAAACACAGGACTGTAGGTATAGCTTAGTGGTAGAACCCTTGCCCAGTATACCCAAACTCCTGGGTTCAATCCCCAGCACAGAAAAAACAAAAACAAAATGCCCCAAACCAAAAAGACCCAAAACTATACCAGCATCAAACGTTCAGCTCTTCTCATGTCAAATTCCAGAGGAAGTGAAGTGATGCAGTCCTAGGCAACGCTCAGCCTGAGACCAGGGTGGGTAGGGTATTGCTGGATTCTGGGGCTCCCTTTAGGTCAAAGGAAGGTCTCCTAGGGTAGAATGGGCTGTCGGTCCAGCACACTGTGAGCTTCAGGTCTCTGTTCCACGTGTGTTGGATGGAATATTCTGTGGATGTCTGTTCAATCCATTCACCTACGGCATGACTTAACTTTGCATTTCTTCATTGATTTGCTTGTTTGTGTGCTTTATCCACTGATGTAAGTGGGTATTGAAGGCTGCAAATATTACTGTATTTGGACCTTTTGGTCCCTTTTGCCCACTGTTTGTTTTATAAAACAAGATGTACCAATGTTTGGTGCATATGCATTTATAATGATCATATTTTGTTTGTGGTGTTTCCCCTTTGTCACTCAGTGTCCTTCATGATCTTTTCTAATTTTGATTTGTGGTCTACTTTATCAGATAGATAGAACTACTCTTGCATTGTTTGGCGTCCATTTGCATGCTATAGTGACAGTGTGTATGTATCTGAGTGTGTGTGTGTGTGTGTGTGTGTGTGTGTGTGTGTGTATGTGTACATGTGCACATCTTTGCCCATGAAGTTTCTTCAGACAACAGTAATTGGATCTTGCTTTTAAAACATTATTTATTTTTTAAATATAATTTATTTAAATTTATTCCTTGACAGTTTCATACATACATACATGTACATATACAAGGTATCTTGGGTATATCTATCCATAACTTCCCGTCCCTCCAGAAATTCCCCAACATGTTCCTCTCTCATATTCATGTTCTTGTCATTTTCTTGTTTGTTTGTTTCTTATTCAATAACCGGCCACATCTAATTGAATATATGTCATTCATTTTGGTAAATTCTTAGCCACTTTTACTTCAAGTAGTCCTTCGCTTTCCTCTTTATTCCCTCCGTGCATATTCCAAGCACTCATGGTGCATCTCTCAAGCCACTCCAGAGTGGCTGGGTTATAGTTTTTTTTTTTTTTTTTTAATCCCTTTATCTGTTTGCTTGTCAGTTTGACAAGTTTCTGCTAATTTGTGTTTGAACTATGAACTCTTTCTTTGGTTGTGTCTAGTCTACCAATGAGGCTGTCATGGTTTGATGCTGTAGCTTTGACATGCAGCATTTATTATCGATTCTTTCATAGTCTTTCCAGCTCTTTGCTTAAATTCTCCATTCTTTCGTGCTATCTACTTTTTCTTCTGTAGTCATTAACATGTTTATTATAGCTATTTAAAATTTTCTAATAATTTATTTCAAAACAGGTGCCATTTCTGCTGTTTCTAATGAAGCTTTGTCTTATCAGACTGTATACTTTGAATTTTAGCATTACTTACTCTGTAATTATTACTTTTTAACATCTCTGTGTGCTTGTGTGTGCATGTGTGTGTGCATACTTGCGTGCGTGTACGTGTGTGTGCGCGTGTGTATAGATGTATACAGACATGTGTATGGAGGCCGGAGGAGAAGCTTGAGGAATGCTGTCTACCTCCTTTGACCAGTGTCTCTCACCGGCCTGAAGCTCACCTATTAGGCCAGACCAGCCGGGCAGTGAACCCCAGGGACCCCTTTTGTCATACTCCCCAGCCTTGGGATTATATCCTGTGCCACCAAGTCTGGTAGTTTCACATGGGTTCTGTGGATTGAAGTCTTGCTTGCCAGGTTCTCTTGCTTGCAAGGCAAGTGCTTTCCCAATTGAGCCACCCCTCATAGTCCTGTTGCGATCGATTAAAACCTGACGTGATACATAAGATTATAGGAAATAAGATAAAATGGCTTTGAATGTGAGGCTTAATGTTGATCTAGTAAGGAATTGCTGCAGCTGTAGGTACCAGGGCAATGACATATTACTCCAGTGCCCTTGGTTTTTCTCTCCACTTTTGTTTAAACTTTCTTAGTAACTTCTCTCTCTTTTTAAAGATTTATTCAGCCAGGCGTGGTGGCGCATGCCTTTAATCCCAGCACTCGGGAGGCAGAGGCAGATGGATTGCTGTGAGTTTGAGGCCAGCCTGGTCTACAAAGTGAGTCCAGGATGGCCAAGGCTACACAGAGAAAACCTGTCTCGAAAAACCAAACCAAACCAAACCAAAACAACAAAAAAAGATTTATTCATTCATTTATTTATTATGAATACAGTGCTCTTTCTGCTTGTACCCCTGCAGGCCAGAAGAGGACATCAGATCATGTTATAGATGATTGTGAGCCACCATGTGGTTGTTGGGAATTGAACTCAGGACCTTCACAAAGAGCAGTCAGTGCTCTTAACCACTGAGCTATCTCTCCAGCCTCTGTAACTTCTCTTAAACTGCTCTTTCCACTGCAAGCTACGCTGGTTTGCTGGAGCCTTGTGGAGGTAAAGCATCAGGAGCACTCTATGATCACGTGCCCAGACCTTAGTCATTAACGTGTTCCAGGCTAGGACTTTCACAAGTGTATTTAGCTCTTTTTTTCCCCCCATCTTTAGGTGAAACAGAAAGTCTAGAGGGAGTGGTGCCATGTAAACATTTTTTCAAAGTACAAGTAAGGTTCTGGAGGCTAGAAAGTAGGTCTTTGTCACAGGGATTCTAAAGGGTTTCAGCATTGTTTGAATGGTCACTACGCCTATCTTCCCTCTGAAGATACGAGGGGATCTTTCCTGGCTCATCACTGGGACAACTTAGTGGGGTATCCCAGAAGCAAAACCCACTCACCTTTAAGGGTTCCCCAAACTTTGGCATTCCAGAAAGAGGATCACATGCATATGTAAAAGTTCTCCCATACTCTGGTCCTGGCATTTTCTCACACTCATGGTTAAGCATTTCTGGCTCTGCTGATTTGCTGCAGGTGAGCCAATCTGGTCTGTGAGTCTCCACACGTGTTTCTCCATCTCTCCTGATTTGGGTGTGGCAGTTTGCCTTGCTCATTGTTCCTCCTTGTGTGTAGGAAGAGTCATTAATTCTCTGTTTACATTTTGCCATTAAAAAGATGTAAGTGGCAACATTCAAACGTTTTGCTCATTGAAGACGAAGGGAGAAATTCCATAACAGTTGTTTTTTTCCGGTGACTATTTTGCTGAATTTGTAGATGAGGATGCCAGTGGGTCTCCGTGACCTGCAAAGGTGCCGTCAAGTTACCCTACTTACAAAATGGCAGAACTAAGTCCAGAGTCTCCAGCTTCCCATCCAGATCTCTCTCTCTCCTATTTTAATTAGCACACGAATCACAGGGGTTTTTGTTTTGTTTTGTTTTGTTTTGTTTTATTCTCAGAAGTTTCTGGCAGAGCTGGATAACAGAATTGGCTGATTTAGGGACTGTATCTCTTAGGCATTGCAAGAGGCTGCAATTTCTTCTGGCTGAAGGCAAACTAATTAGTTTTCATTAGTCCAACATCTCATATAACCAGAACTACTTCTTTCATGTAGTTTTTAGTTACTCTGGTGTCTAAGTTTCTTAATATAACAAAGTCACTAGGGGTGATATTGTTATCAGTTTTTCCCCCTGGTTTTTCAAGACAGGGTTTCTCTGTGTAGCCTTGGCTGTCCTGGACTCACTTTGTAGACCAGGCTGGCCTCGAACTCACAGAGATCTGCCTGCCTCTGCCTTCCAAGTGCTGGAATTAAATGTGTGTGCCACCACACCTGGCTTGTTCTCAGTTTCTAAGACAGGGTCTCAGGTCAATGAGGCTGGCCTCTGACACATCGCACACAACCTTGATCCTCCTGCCTTCAGTACTGAGGACCACAGGTTTGTAGCACCAAGCCTGGGTTTAATTGCTGTCTTGAGATAGACTCTCACTCTGTAGCCCAGGCTGACCTTGAATTTGCAATCATCTTCCTGCCTTAGACTCTCCAGAGCTTGTATTACAGGTGTGAGCTACCACGTTAAGCTAAGGCCATGAATTTTAAGCATCAGCATCCCACTAATTAGCAGTTCCTGAAATTAATGTAGCGAGTCTCTGAAAATTTTAAAAACATGTACTAAATAAAATAACATAAAGAAATCATTCTCACCCAGTAAAATATTTTATTGAATGTGTTTATGAATTTTGATATGAATTTGTATGTATCCTTATGTAGATATGCATTTGCTAAATTGTAATAAAAATGTGTTTATTTCTGTGATTTGTCGCTCAATAAGGTTTTAAGGTATTTGGTCTTAGGAAATGGAGGAAATGGTGAAATAAAACTTCATCTGAAAAATAATCCATAAGCTCTTACTCTCTTCTTGTTCTCTCTTACTCTTCTCTGTCTTTGTCTTTCTCTCTGTCTCCCTGGGATGCCACCTTTCTTCTCTTCCCCCCCCCCCCCCGCCTTCCCCCCTCCCAACTGCCCCTGCACAATAAATCTTATACCATGTTTAAAAAAGAGTACATGAACTAGTAATTTAACTCATTTTCTCTAATTGAGTTAATTTTAAAAAAATCCTCTTATTTGACAGCTATCACAGAAGAGATTTTAAGATTCATGGGAAATTAAGTTAAATTTTCACAGTTTTTTTTTCACTAGATATTTGATGATTTTTCAAAAACTATTGGCTTGTTGATTTGAGTGAATATGTACTATTTGGAAGATGAATGTCTGTTGCCAGAATTTTTGTATCTCAGGGTGTTAAAAAATTGACTTGAGAAATTTGATTCTTTTGGTAAACTCTGATACTAAATTCTATTACACTTATAGGCCAAATGTTATGTTAATGAGCTGTCTATTATTGCCATGCAGAGCTGGGCCAAGGTGACCTCAACTACAACCACCATGGCTGATCAGCAGCTAATCAATGTCTTTTTAGTCATTTTAGCTTTTTAACTCTGTAGCTCAGGCTGTCTGTGACTGTGTGGTTAGCTTGCTTCAGTCTTCTAAGTTCTGGAATATTCTACCAGACTCACTGACGCTGTTTAGTAAGATCTGCATAACTGTCAAAATTTACATTTCCAACAAACTATTCTTTTTTATGCATACAGTTCTTTGCATATTACTTTGCTAGAAATAGCATCTATACTTCATCCAAATAAATTCTGTTTTTCAGATCCTCTAGAGGTGCTTTGGTTTGGTTTATGATTCAGAGGGGATGCGCTTGGTGGGTGTGACATCCGTTGGACCGTGATGCGATGAAGCAGGGTTTCCTTCATACAGCTGAACCTGGTTGCCAGCACCAGAAACATAGCCAAGATCGCCAACTTGGAGAGTTGCTTGATGGGAATGGGAGGGTTAGGTAATTCTTCTTACATCTACTTTAGTGTAATCTGGTTATAAAGAAATTCCAATTTAAAACTTAAAAACAAACAAACAAACAAACAAACAAAACCCAGGGTCTCCAAATAGCCCAGGCTGGCTTCAAAGTCCCTATACAGCTGAGCCTTACCTTAAACTCTTAACCTTCTTGTCCTTCCTCCCAAATCAGGGGATGACAGGCATGTGACCCCCACCCCCACTCTATTTTAACTAATTAAAGTTTAAAGTATTTACATGACAAAATTAAAGGAAAGAAAATCAAAACCTTGATTTTGGAAAGGGTGGAAGCTTTTGGGTGGAGAGGTAATATTTATTTGTTAGTCTGTTGCACACTCTTATTCACACATGTGTGGGCAAACATGTACAAGCATGTGTGCTATGTGTGGAGGTTGAAATTTAGTGTCCACCTCTACTCCGTTCCACTTTACTTATTCAGGCAGGGGCTCTTGGTGACGTGCTGCTCTTCCATTTATCCAGTCTAGCTTGCCAGCTTGTTCTTGGGACTCCCCTGCCTCTGCCTCCCAACTGCTGGGGTACTAGGTCGATATTTTAGCTAGTCTTTCGATTGCTGTAATAAACACCATGATCAAAAGCAACGTGGGGAGCAGAGGGTTTATTTCACTCAGGTCACACTGCATCACCGAGGAGAGGGGTCAGGGCAAGAGCCTGGAGGCAGGAACTAAAGCAGAAGCCATGGAGAAGCATCGTTTATTATTGGCTTGCAGAGTTTGTTTTCTTATATACCCCTGAAACACCTGCCCACAATGGACTGGGCCCTTCCCACATGAAACACCAATCACAAGAACACCTCACAGGCTTGCCTACAGGCCAATATGATGGAGGCATTTTCTCAACTGAGGTTCTTTCAACTTAGATGACTCTGGCTTGAAAAAAGACTAGCAGTTACCGTGGGCCACCAAACACATCACTTTTGATGTGGTGCGCAGGAGGGTGAGGTGGCCAGTCACATTGCCTTTGAGCTCAGGAAGCAGAGGGACATGAATGCTGGTGCTAGAGTCTCTGTGTCCTTCATTATTTTGCTGGTGAACTAAGTCCACAGAATCATGTCAACACCCACATTTGGGTCCTCTCACCTAGAAACTTCCTCAGAGTCATGCTCAAAAGCTTGTGCCCTCCTGCATGATTCCAGATCCTGTCCACTTGACAATTAGCACTAACCATTGTTTAAGCCAAAGCTCTGCTTTTTACAGACAAGGTAAGCTAGACCCAGAGTAACAAATAGAGCAAACTCAAATGGGTTAAGTTCTCTTTTTGAAAATAACTCCAAGTTGTCAGATGAGGTGAGTTTAATTACTCTTAATGTTTTCAAAGGAAGACAAAAGGAGAAAGTTCCTCATACTTACATCTGCAAACATTCAGAGGATAAAGGAGAAAACTGGAGAGTCTTTAGTTCCACTGATCACTGAAGAGATGGTTGCCTAAACCCAAAGCTATTAACCTAGGGTAAGTGGTGTTTTCCCAGCTCAGCTTTCAGTCTGTTCTCCTTTAGGGATGGCATATTGATTTTTCTCAGGGAATTTCTACTCTTACACTCTGTGTCTGGGTGAGAAGATCTTCTCCAAACCCAGTGTCCCAGTTCTGCCACTCAGAGCCAGCTAGGTATTTCCTCAGGTGAGTGTCTATTGATTCAGGGTTGGGCAAAGTACAGAAGCTGATGCTCAGTCTGGTTGTATTCAGGAGGATTCTGCAGGAAAATGGGGCCACTATAGAAAATGCAGTGGCTTCTCATGGTGATGGTGGTGATGATGATAATGATGATGACGACGGTGTGTGTGTGTGTGTGTGGTGTGTGGTGTGGCAAATGCCACGGCCTGTATATGGAGGTTACAGAACTATCAGTTCTCTTTCCCTCTCTAGACGATGTATTAGGGTTCTTTAGACTAATAAATCTTATGGAATGAGTATCTTTCTATCTATCTTTCTATCTATCTATCTATCTATCTATCTATCTATCTATCTATCTATCTATCCACACACACACACATACACACACACAGAAAGGGGATTTATTAGAATGACTTACAGACTGTGGTCCAGCTAATCAAACAATGGCTAGTTGTGAACAGAATGCCAAAAACCCAGTAGTTGCTCAGTCCACAAGGCTGGCTGTTTCAACTGGTCTTCAGTATATGCTGGAATCCCAAAGAAGTAGGTTCCAAAGCCAGTGAAGATATGGACTCACTAGCAAGGCAAGGCCAAGCACACCAAGAGCAATGGCTTCCTTCTTCCATGTTCTTATTTAGGCTTCCAGCAGAAGGTGTGACCCAGATTAATGGTGTATCTTCTTGCCTCAAGACCCAGAATGTGTCCCTTTACTTCAAAGGTTTGGATTAGAAGTGGATCTACCTATTGCAATGTAAGCAAAAATCCCTCATAGGTATGCCCTCCATTTTTGGATTTTTAGTTAATTCCAGATGTGTCAAGTTGACAGCCAAAGATAGCCATCACATGCGGTCTCAAGGATTTAATGGAACCCTTGCCCCCCATTTGTAATAGCAACAGGAGTATCGCTGCAGATAATTAGTACTGCAGATACTTAGTACTGCAGATACTTAGCACTGCAGATACTTAGTATGCTACAGAACCATGGTTCTGTGTTGTACTGTGTGTGCTTGTGTCTTTTTCAGAAATCCTATCTGTTGTAACAGGGCCCCAGACCTGAGGAGGCTTTCAGATCTTAGCACAACTGACTCCATGATGGAAGTACCATTTAGGCCATAAATCAGCCATAGAACAGCACTACCTGTCAAAATAAAAACAAATGCATCCAAGTCCATAGTTCTGGGAAAGTCTCTAAATGTGCTAACCTTGCTTTTTGGCTTTTGTAGTTCCACTCTGGCTGACTGTTCGTATGAAGTGTGTCAACCCAGAATCAATCTCTCTCTCTCTCTCTCTCTCTCTCTCTCTCTCTCTCTCTTCTTCATTCTTTGTGCTTAAAAGCTCACTGTGAAAAAGGCTCAGGGCTATACTGGGATCACAAACACCTAATATAGTCACTAACCAGCTAATAAAGATGTGTATTGGCTTTGAACCTGTGTCCAAGCAGTCTTCTCTGGTGGATAGATATCACACAATATTATCTTCATTATAAGTTTTTGAATCTTTGTTCATCCAAATCAAGAATTAATCTTATGGAAGCAGCATATTCCTCAGAAATTTAAACCAGCTTTCTTTTCTGTGTGTTGAGGGTGTCTAAACTGTTAATAATACTTTGGGTCTGGAAATACTTGGTGTCTTTAATATTCCATTCTAGACTAGTCATGTGGCTTCATGCTACAGCATGTGATTAAAATGCAGGAAGATTAGATGCCAACTCAAGTGTGTACACACACACACATACGCAAACACAAATACACATCCATACAAACACAAACACAGAAGTGCACACAAACACAAATAGACACTCACAAACATACACATACACAAGCACACAAACACACACACACACACACACACACACACACACACACACACACACACACACACACACACACACTAAAAGCAACTCAGATGGCTTCTTAAAGCTGAAAGTGCCCCACACTGCCAGGACCCTTATTTCCTCCTGAATGCTAGCCTGGCCCTTCTGATGGTGCTCATTTATAAAACAGTTCCATTTGTGAAGACTCCACAACGGACTTCCATGCTCAGGGAGAGGAAATGGCTCTCTGGAGAATAATGCTTGATTACTTGTTCTGTGAGAGCAAAGTTTTTCATTTCCACAGGCTGTTGGTGAAATTTCCTTCAGAGCCTCAACACTTGGGAACTTTCCAGGGTAATTTCCGGTAAGTTTAAGAGATAGTACGAGGCATGCAAAAGTCTTCACAGCAAGTGACTGGGAGGTAGAACCATCTCACAGGCCAGTCCCAGAAACAAGGAAGCAGCCACTGTGAGCGACAGATTCAGAGTCAGTTGCACAGCCTTCTCTCACCTGGCTCCTCCTTCCATCTTAGTTTAGGAATCTGTCTTCTTGGCCCTTTCTGTGGCCTAGAAACAGAGTGAAGTATAGGTTGGGCAGTGATCAGGATTACAGATAAGCAAGAGACTCGAGCCCAAGTGTTTCCCCATCGCCTGCCTCCGCCAGGCTCTCCAATGCTCACCTTTCTTCTCCTCTTTCCTTCCTTTCCTCCTTGCTTCCTTTGTGTGACATGTCACTATGTCACACAGGCTGCCCTCAGCCTCTTGAGATCAAGAGAGTCTACTGTCTGGGCCTCCTGAACCCTTAATCCTTTTTATTTCAAAACCATGGCCTACTATAAATCTTCCTTTATGGTAAATATGTTTATAAAAAAATTAAACCTAAGTAGTTCATCTATTATGTACAGAAATAGAATTTGTAATTTTTATTTCTATTTGAAAGTATTTTGCCCACATATTTTGACCACAGTTTCCCCTTCCTTATCTCTCTGATATGCCCCCACTTCCCCTACTCCATGCCTTCTTTCCTTTCTCTTTGGCAAGCAAACAAAATCAAACAAATCATAAGTTAAAAAAAAAAATGAGAAACACAACACCCCCCCCACCCGACACACACCATAAAACTCCAAAATTAGTAACTAAAATATACAAGCAAAAGACTGGTAAGGTAAAATATTGAGTTTATTCTGTTGGTCATCTGCCCCTGGGTATGGGACCTGCCATTAAGTGTGGTTTGTCTGCCCAGTGAGACTCTATTGGAGAAAACTAGTCTTCCTTTGCAAGACTAGTCAGTTGGTGATAACCTCTTGGCTAAAGGAGAGCCTGCATCCTGGTCCCCTTCTCAGTACTGGACTCCATCTGTCCTGGACCTGTGCCTGCTGCCATAGTCTCTGTGAATTGACATGTGTGCCAATCTCGCTGTGTCTGGAAGCCACTGTTTCCTTGGTGTCATCTTGACAATTTTCCAGCCCCTCTTCTGCCATAATTCCTGAGTCCTGAGGAGAGGGATTTGCTCATTTTACCGTACCTTATAAGAAGAAAAAGACAACTGTACTTGTGACAGGGATTTTATGTTAGTAATTATTTAGCCTACTGGGTTAATTGATTAATTAATTTTCTTTAAAACTCATCCTAAAGAGGGATATTGGTCTTTATTGAAGAAACAGGTTCGACTTCCAATAAGAACGCATCCCACCATTATGAATTTACTCCTTATTGATAAACTATCCAGATAAGGGCTTCTGTTTTTCCTTAGGATTTTTAAATTTTTGGTGTGTTTATATTTCTTCCTTTTGTTAAAAATATTTTTTCAGCACATAATATACTTGTTTGTGGTTTTTCCTGTCTCTACTCTTCATGGTTCCTCCCTTCTTCCCCCCTCCTCCCATCCTGATCCACTCCCTTTCTGTCTCTCATTAGAAAGCAATCAGGCTTCTAAGGGATACTAATAACATAAAATAAAATATAATGAAATAAAAACGCCAAAATAAAAACAAAAACATTGAACTTGGACAAGATACACAAACAGAAGGAAAAGAG
The DNA here is from genome assembly GCF_903995435.1 of Acomys russatus. NCBI lineage: Eukaryota > Metazoa > Chordata > Mammalia > Rodentia > Muridae > Acomys > Acomys russatus. The sequence goes on from NC_067138.1 coordinate 18,057,988, forward strand.
ATCAAGAAACGGCACAAGAATCAAAGACCCATTCACTCATACACTAAGGAATCCCATAAAACACTAATCTCGAAGCTATAATATGTGTTTAAGGGACCTGGTGCAGACCTATACTGGCCCTGTGCTTGCTGCCTCAGTCTCTGAGAGATCATATGAGCTTTGATCATTGATTTAGAGGGCCTTGTTTTTCTGTGTAGTCCTCCATCCCTCCGGCTCGGTTCCCTCAGCTCTGAGGGGAGAGATTGGATGGATACATCCCATTTAGGGATGAGTGCTTCTAGGTCTTTCATTCGACATAATGTCTGCCTGTGAGTCTTTAAATTTGTACCCATCTTTGGCAGGAGGAAGGTTCTCTGATGATGGCTGAGCAATGTACTGATCTACAAGTATAGCAGAATGTCATTAAGAGTTACTTTATTGCTGCATTTATTTATTTATTATTTTTTTTTTAGACTAGTAATATTTGGTTTTACCCTAGGTCCATGGGTATACTAGTCTTGGTTACCCAAGCAGTGTCAGATATGGGTTCCATCTCATGGAGCAGGCCATAAGTCAAATTAGATATTAGTTGGTTATTTCCATAAGCTTTGAGCCACCATTGCCATAGCATGTCTTTCATTGTAGATCAGAGGATTTGTGGCTGGCTTGGTAGCCTGCAGAATACCTTCCTGTTCCACAGACACTAGAATGTAGGGATGAAGGCTCTATGTAGGCACCAATTTGACTTCAAAGTTTAATGAGTGTGTGGTGTTGTCTTCAGCAATGGGACCTTGCTGTCATTTCTGGAGAGCAACATATATTTTTGGCAAAAGCCTGGCTTGTCTGGAGATTCCCTTTGGGATCCCTTTGGCCAACAGGTAGATTAGATATAAATTAACTAGATAAGGGCGTCACAAACATTTTTGGCAATTCCTTTTGCCAGAGAAATTTTTATCTGACTCCAGGTGTATAATATATGCCTACAAATAAAATGTTTACCGACAATACACTATGAACATGCTGATTTTAAAATAATTCTTTGATAGTCATGTGACTATCACTTATTAAATAAGAATGCAAATTTGAGTGAGATGGGAGTCTTTCTAACAATGCAATGCAATATAAAGATGTAAGAATTTGATACGGGCTGAGAAATAATGGTAGGGAAACAGTGTCTTGTTTGCTGTAATTAGTATGTTTTTATCAGAGCAAAAAACTTTCTGTGAACAGCAAAACAAAACAAAACAAAAACAAAACAAAACAAAAACCTGCAATTCTTTATATGCAGTACTCTCAAATATGAATGCAAGTGTTTTAGGCTGATCTTATTACATGGTACGAGGGCATATGCAGCACTCAAGTTGTGAGTGCAGTGAAGTCCAAAGGCAGCATGGGTGAGCACTGCCAGTGCCCGCTTTGATTAGCTGTGTTTTTCCGATTGAATTACTTTCTTGTGGAACACTCAGAAACCTTTACTGTTGCCATATATTTCACAAGACACAGATTTAGTCACAATTCCACATGGGGTCATGACCCCACAGTTAAAGATTGGTCTAGGTAAGTATCTCTCAGATAGTAGCTAGAGACATTTTGATCCTTGCCAATGAGGAGTTGTGCTGGCATCTAGTGGTTAAGGCCAGCAATGCTGCCAGACATGCAGCAATCACTACGTCTTTCAACAAACACAAACTGTTAAAGGTGGACACACCTTAGTCTATAGAAAATGATAGAGCTGATAAGATCCCAAGCTTATAACAGAGATGAGAAATGCATATTTTTTTAGTTTAATGCTTTTTTTTTAAAAAAATGTCCAACCAAAGTTCTTTACTCATTTAAAGACTATAACTAGCAGGAACAATGTTTGGAGAGTGGTGTGTGTGCGCACAGTATTTGCAGGTTTAAAAGGCATGTTGCTACAAGTGGAGGGTGGCATAAATCAAAACCTAGTGAAGAGGGTATCCCAGGATATTAATTAAACTGCTTCCTGTGCTTACCTGCCACCTACTCATCTGACGAGCTCAAATAAAGTCCAATTATGGACTTATTTAAGTCCAGTTATGTAGAACTGTAAATTCCACAAAGATGCTCATCATAACAAATGCTGAAAGTCAAAGGAAAACTTCTTGAAATGAACAAGAAAAACATCAAGAGGAGAACTCCAGCAGGCTGTGCTGGAGCACGCCTGCAGTCCTGGCACCTGAGAGGGAGAGGCTGGAGGAGTGTACAAATTCAAAGCCGGTTTGGTCTACATAGTGAGTTCCAGTCTGATATTGAGTGAGACTGTTTCAATAAAGAAACAAACAAATAAATATATACGAATATATTTAGAAATAAATAGGAGAAGGCGAACTCTCAACAGCCAACTTTTCATCAGAAACAATGGAATCTGGATACAGTGGAGTCCAGAGATAATGGAATCCAGAGGTAATGGAATCTAGAAGCAGTGAAACTCAAAGGCAGTGGAATCCAGAGACAACAGAATCCATAGACAATGAAATCCATAGTCACTGGAATCCAGAGACATGGAATCCAGAGCCAGTGGAACCCAGAGAGAGTGGAATCCAGAGGTAATGGAATCTAGAAACAGTGGAACCCAGAGGCAGTGGCATTACAGGTTTACAGTTCTCAAAGGAAAATTTTGTTGCCTAAGAGTGTTTTTAATTCAAGGGAGCTATTTCTTAAAAAAAAAAAAAAAAAAAAGAAAGAAAACAAAACAAAAAGGTTTTTATATAAACAAGACCAGAGAGAACTTGCAGTTAGTAGGCAAGCCTTAGTAATATCAAAGAAAATGCTTTGGACTAAATGTAAATTAACACAGGCGCAAATTCAATCAGCGAGCTGATGAACCCAAAGAAGGAACCCTGATTTCCTTGGTGATATAAGTATTTTGCCAATTGAGTCACATCTCCCTTCCTCTTCATTTCTACCACTTGGCATGGAAATAGCAAATATCAGATATTCACTATTCCTAGAATAATCTACATGTGGAGCTAGTTTAAATCTACAAGGGTTGCTCAAGTCACAGACATTGCAACACACCTGTCCTCTGAGAATCGCCACTCAGTGGGGGATCGGGATAGATGCTGGGACTTGCTGTTAGGTGCTTTCTTTTCATTGCTTCTCAGAAACCCTTCATCCCCCATTCCACCTGCTTCATGATGCATTCTGAGCTCTCCTTGCACAGCCTCTGTCCCTGCAGTGCTACTGCACTCATTCTGCATTGCAGCTCGGCACTGATGTTACTTCACCTCTTTCCAGAGGCGACACTTACACAAATGTCTTCCTACTAGCCTGGAGGTTCCCTGAAGGCGGGGGTTGCTTCTAGTTTCCCCTTGGTGATTTTCCCCCTGAGACCCTGTATGATGTGAGAAGGTCAGCTTGCCGGTCCTCCCTCAAGGCATCATGCTGCACAGACATCTCCCAGCGCTCTGCTTCCTCCTTATTGTAATACTCTTTAGTTCTGAACCATCCACTCAAGCGCCTTCAGTTAATCCCTGCTCATTTTCTCTGTTCTCCATTCAATGCATAGTTATTGAGGCCCCTGCATGGGCTGGGACTCGGCGGACGAAAGGGCATCCTGGGTAGTCTCTGTTTGCATCGAGTTCTCCTTTTGGTTTAGGTGAGATCATGGGGGTAGGAAAGAAAACATTGAAGAAGTATTCAACTGAACAAGAAAATCAGAGCATGAGAAAAGACGGAGGAAATAAAGTGAGTGATGGATCAGTTGGTCACTGGAAGCTGGAATCCTGGTTTATCTGTCATCCTCCCAGGGGTGATGCCGTGGTAGACACCAAACACCTAACAGGTTTACTGTGTCCTATGGATGTTGAGGTGTCACCACTGTCTGCCTGGGAAACAGACTGGCACTTTGACTTAAAGCTGTAGCGTCCTTGAGACCTTACTTTATAGTATGGCATTTTCTTGCTAAAATCAAATATAGTACATATCACGTTTCTCCTAGCTCTGCTTAGACAAGCATTTGAATTCTTATTTCGTCTGCATGTCTCTCTGCATGTCTGTGTACCATGTGTGTGCTGCCTGGTGCCCCGGGAGGCTAACAGAGTGCACTAGAGCTCCTGGAATTGGAGTTGCAGATGGTTTGTGAGCTGCCATTCAGGTTCCAAGAGTTGAACCCTGGTCCTCTGGAAGAGCAGCAAGTGCTCTTAACCCCTGAGCCATCTTTTCAGCCCCATGATTTGAATTTTTAAAGTTCTGTTTCTTTATTTTTCTTTTTTTTTTTTTTTTGTTTTTTTGAGACAGGGTCTCTCTGTGTAGCCTTGGCTGTCCTGGACTCGCTTTGTAGAACAGGCTGGCCTTGAACTCACAGCGATGCACCAGCCTCTGCCTCCTAAGTGTTGGGATTAAAGGCGTGCGCTGCCATGCCTGGCTTTGAATTTTTAAAATTAAATATATTCTAATGTTACTATTTTTATTTCTTTCTGAAGTCATTGGCATTTCAGAATCACTTTGCATGTAAAAGTGACAAATACTCATTAAGATGTACCCACTTCCTTTCAGACTCATTTACCACACATGGTGCAGTGTTTGCTTGGGTTTCTAAGATGTAGCCTTATGCTATGTCTGCCATTTGCTTTTTGAGCTCTTTTGGTGTGTAATTCCCTGAACAGGATTTTTTGTTCTTGAAAAAAAAAAAAATGTGGATATATGATTTTTAGAAGCTTAAAAATGTGTTTCTGCAGATTTCTTGCTTCTCCCTTCAGCTTTGTCATCTGTGCTAAGGGGAAGGAGGCTAATTCACCGCAGAGTTAACAAAAACAAAACAAAACAAAACACTTGGTTCTGGAACATCGCAAATTACAGAATCTCGGAAATAAGAGGGACACCGAAAGGTCACCTGTCACATCCTCCTTCACGCAACAGATTTGTGTTTCTCATTACAGCTGGCCGAGAGTCTATCCTAATTCTGAAGACATCCGGGGAAGGTGGTTGTACCGGCTCCGTCTTTATCACTAATGCGGACATCCATCACCGTGCAGGCTCTGTCTAAAGGGCACGGTATTTCCTCATACTGAAGTTTCGTCTAAGTGTGTCTTCACTGATGACCGCTAAAGGTTCCTGTTAACCAACTGTCCGCTGTACAGTGGGCTCTCGAAGCGCATCAGCCATCCCAGCTGCAGACGGAGATGCTGAGACCTTTGTTCCTTGGAGTGATAAAGGAACTTTAGATGCTCTGTTGCTTAGCTTCTCTGACTGCCCGAGGCATTCCGCATCCTGAGTTAGTGGAATGCATGGTGAGGGGTGGTATGAGAGAGGACAGAGGGCTAAATGGCTTGGAATACCTGTGCTGACTTTTGCTTTTCCTGTGAGCTCTTGGAGGGCCCGCCCCCTCATATTACTAGTCTTGGGTCCCTGGTACTAAGACTAAGACTTGAAAGATACAATATGGATTCATTGGGTGCTGGTTAGTCTAAGAGCTACTTAACAAAACATAGCAAGTTATATGAGTGTCATGTCTACCTTCCTGTCCAGTGGCAGCATAAAAGAAAAAAAAAAAAAAGCTGTCCCTAAACACATCTTTTCCAACCTCTCCCATTGTCTTTCATTTGGCCAGAGAGTGCCCCATGGTTCTCCTCTGAAGGAATCCCCTACCCATCTGGACCATTTGTGAGTTATAGAGGCCACCTGACTTGTGACCACTTTGAACATGACCAGAGGTCTGGTAGCCCCTGCTCTCTGCTGATGCTTTCTGACATCAGTGTATGCTGTGAGAAACCACGAAGCTCCTTTAGCCAGTAAGAGTCATCCATGCAACATCTGGCCTTGATGCGGGGCTTCCGCAGGCCACTGTTCTAGTTAAAGCGTTGTCTAGGAGTGCTGTCAATCTCTCTCTCTCTCTCTCTCTCTCTCTCTCTCTCTCTCTCTTTTTTTCTTAAATGACATTTTTTAATAGAAAAAATAAAAATGCATTTCTTCCTCTGGGCATGACTTTGATTATTATTTTTTTTATTTATTTTTAAATTTATTCTTGTTACATCTCAATGTTTATCCCATCCCTTGTATCCTCCCATTCTTCCCTCCCTCCCATTTTCCCATTATTCCCCTCCCCTATGACTGTTCCTGAGGGGGATTACCTCCCCCTGTATATGCTCATAGGGTATCAAGTCTCTTTACAAGACAATCAGCGGAGCTGCAAGGACTAAGCAAGCCCCAGGGATAAAGTGAGGGCTGCGTTCAGCTTTGGCTCCAGCAGGCTCTGCTTTTCTGCAGCCGCCTGAGTCACACTGTTAAACCCATCTGTTTACATGAGCTTGAATATGGGAGAAGGTGGAGAAGGGAGGAAAAGAAAAATCTTATTTTAGTTCTTTTAGAGCCATGCTATTATCCCCTTCCCGCCTCCATCTTTTTGTTTCCCAATCATGCCCTGTACAACTTATTTTCTAAGGTTGGGGGTGGAGGGATGAGCAGGGTAGACTGGAGCATAGAGAAAGGACCACATCTCGAGGTGAAAAATTGGCACCAACCATATTTCATTACATTTTTTCTTAGGTAGAGCTCTAAGCATGGATGGTCTCTTATCCCCCACCCCCCCTTTTTTTAAATCTCAGTATGCTTTCCCTGAATCTTCAAAAAAAAAAAAATCTGATGTGTATGGGGACAGAATAGAGAAGTTTACTGGAAAATTTATAATTTCTTAATGTGCGCGCTCTTGGTGCCAACCCTTAAGGATGACTGTAAATACTTTATCTAGCAGTGTTAGATGATGATGTCAAATTTGAAGGGTGCAGGTGCAGTGGGCTTTTTAGGGACCCCCCTGTTTCCTCCATCTGTGACACTGAGCCCTGAGAGAACACCGTTCATTCCTTTTCTTGTCCAAGTTCCAGAATCTAGTACTGACTCACCACTCTCCACACCGACCTCTCATGCTCACTCACACATGTATGCCTGTGAGTGTTTTCCTTTCTTAAATCATGTGGCAGTCATGTGTGGTGGCCTTTATTCATATGGGCTGTCCTTTGTCCCTCCGGGAAGAAGGTGTTGTAGTTTCTGAACTTGGAAGGCAGAGGGGTGCAGGAGGGGAGTGTCAAACCCAGAGCTCCTGCCCTCTGTACCACTCTTCTCTTCCTGAGGCACAAGGAAGCTGGAGAGGCTGTGATCTCTGCCATCACGGCTGAGCTGGGGGGCCTGAGTCCACCAGCAATATTTACTTAAAGTCTACTGCTGTCTTATGAATTCAACGCGCACAAGTGTCTCTGACAGCAGGCGCAGGGCCATTTTACTGTAGAGATCTGCAGTCCCCAGGAGGTATCATCTTTGAAACTTTCAGGTTATCAAGCAATGGTTTTTAAGGCCCCTGACACACTTCCCAGACGCTTAAACAAAACAAAGCACTTTTTTTTTTTGTGACAGAAAGGAAGCACAACAAGCAAGGTACAGCATAGGCTAAATGGTCAGATACCTCTGTGCAAGTGGTGGTGCTTGGGTTCAATTGCTGGCTTTCCTAGCTACGTGACCTTACACACAAGGTCTGCCCTAACTTCCTTGTCTGTAAAATGGGATGATGACAATACTTAATGAAGAGTCAGTGAGCAGATCAATGCATGGTAAGCTCTCTGTAAGTCAACTGGTGAAAATAGAAGGCATCTCCTTCAAAACTAAGAACGCCAAGATGACACTGGTAGGCATCACTTCAGTGTGAGTGGGGAGGCTCTCGGAGGGACAGCACTTACATGGAGCTGCACAGATCACATACCCATGACCCTGCTCCTGGATCCAGAGTGAAGGCCTGATTCACCTGCAGAGACTGCCTGGAATTGACTAGGATAACAGCGGATGATGATAGATTTAAAAGAAATTATTAAAAAGCTTGTGTGTGTGTGTGTGTGTGTGTGTGTGTATGCACATGTGTGCATGTATGCATATGTGTACATGTGGATGTAGGTGGCTGCAGAATTAAGGAGAGGATGTCTGATCCCCTGGAGCTGGAGCTACAGGTGGCTGGCTGTGAGCTGCCCACCATAGGTGCTGGAAACTGAGCCTGGGTCCTCTGCTAGAGCAGGAAGCACTCTTAACCACTGCACCATTATTTCTCCAGGACCTGCACTGGGTTTTAAAAAACAAGTGACATTTGCGTTTGAAAACAATGGTGCAGCACTTTCTTTGAGTGGCAAAAGATCCAGCTCCAGTCCCCCCAGGCTTGCGAGCATCCCCATATCCTCTGAGAACCACCCCCCTAAAGCATGAGCAATGAGGTGTGAGGCTTCCATGGGCTGCTGGGTGGCAGCGTTTGTGCCATGCTTAATGTTAAAGTGGCTTCATGCAGAGAACTGAAATGACACAGATGATTCATTTACACATTTATTTTCTATCTCACTTATTCTAGCAGACTGAAATGGAGAACAATGCTGGCAATTTTATAGACAGTTTGACATAAAATAAACAAGCATTTTGATGTTGAACAGTTGTACAGACTACTACATGCAGAGAAGTACGCTGATTGGTGCAGTATTACTGAGTCGATCAGCAAAACTATAAATACAAAACCATGTTTTCTTTTCATGGAGTTAGGATGCAGCAGATATAGGGACACAGATACAAACAGCATTAAAAGGGAGAAAAGGCCATTGTATTAATGATGCAGGATGGACGGCCAAACGAACACACATGTGCTAAACCACATCCTGTTTACGGAACAGAAACCAAAATATCGTGTTTGCAAATATAATGAAGTAAAGCATGTAGGGGAAGATGAATGAGACAGGACTCAGCCACTTATGGGAGCGCCTTAGCGCCTAGTGAGAGTCTGCACTGAAGGCCAACAGAGGGTGGCATGGACCGCAACACTGCTCCATGAGTAGACAGGACAGGAGCGCTCCTTTGGGAACTCTGGAAACAAAACACCAATTGTGCTTCTTTTTTTTTTTTTTCCCTGCAGCATTCAGAGCTTTTATAGACTAGTGTGAAAACCCTCTAAGACATGAAGTTAGTAAAAGGACAGACGGATGCACCATGCACTGCAGCTGCAAACCTAATGCTGTGTATAGGGCCAAGGCATGGAGTTGCTTTACTTAAGGTATATGTGTAGAAGCATTTAGAGACCTATCCATTTAGTATTTAATGTCTGATACTTTACTCCTTAGATTAAAAAAAAAACATTTTGAGCATTTTTTCACCTGGGGGATGCTTAATGACTTCACTAAAACAATTAAAATCTCTATGGCTTGAGAGAAAAAGAATTGGTTGTATATTAGTATATTTTATAGAGAAATCATTCAGGCTTATCCCCAGCAAGGCTTTTTGTATGCATTGATTGCTGACAGTACTAAATACCTTAGTCGTAAGTTTTCAGAAAATTATTATCAATCTTCACAGAGTTGTCCTGAGTTTAATAATAAGCTTATAATTGTAGTATTACATTTTGAACTCATAACTCTTGTAAGTTAGACAATTAAAACTGAAAAGTGTGACTTTAGCAAACCGGTGGAAAACCCAGCAGATGACTTAGGATGCCTTTGCAAACACACGAGTGGCTGTGTGTGTATGTACACCTCCCATAGCCAAGCACGTTTCCGTAGCATACATTATAAGCATTAACTCCCCCATTTGATATTTTCCTTTGTTAGCACTGTTGCTTTTATTTTCTCCAGTCCATCTTCTTCCATTCCCTCTCCCCCTTTTACTCTCTCCTCCCATTTCTTAAATACTGGAACCTCGATGTCTATAACCATTAATTTTGCAGATACCCAAAGTTTTGTTTGTCAGTTTCCTGGTGTTGGGGCGTGACTTGGACGCACTAAACAAGCAGGACGACACTGAGCGGACCACACCCAGTATTCTAGAACACTGAACTGCAAGCAATGAATCTCTTCTGCAGACAGTATAATCTTTGACTAGTTTTAACAGCTAATGTTAGTCAGATAAAATATCACCACAGTCCCCTCTTTATATTTTACATATAATAGAGACAGGCCTATATTGACAACAGAAGAGAATCTGAGTGATTATATGGGAAAATTAGTAGATATTTTTCTTTAGTTAGTAGGCAACATTTAAAACTGAATTACTCGACATAGTTTGACTATGTAGACATGACACAGAGATTTTTATTACAAGTCTAAAAAAGAAACCACTTAGAAACACTGCTTCAGCATTTATGGTAAAAAACAAAGGAACAACAATTTGCCATTTAGACTACAATGTTATTGCATTGCCTCAGACTTTGTGGACTTGACGTTGAATTAGCTGATTACAGCCATGTTTGTATCATAGCCTGTGTACATGACCCCACAGCTGAGATGTTGGCATAGTAAGCTGAGGTGATGACAGTGGCAGCTTTGGAATGCAGCAGACACAAGCGAGTTGGCATGGAAGCTTCGTATGAGCTACACAGAGATAGCTAGGCATCAGCCCACTTAGACCTCGATGGGCAGCATAGTTTTCTGTCAGGATTCTACTTAATAAACTAGAAACTTTATTATTTTGAGAAAACAGAGGAATACAGTATCCATTAGGCTATAACTAAATAGTAGTAAGATCTAAATTTGTCATGCATTTATGACTTAGAACATGGATTATTTTTAAAGCATTTTAGTGAATTGAAAGTTCAAACTAAATAATATGCTATACTGAAGTTTTTTTTTTATAAAATTACTAGGCAACCCCAACAAAGAGCTGCCATCTCCCCTAAACCACAACCAACTAAACATCTCCAAAATAATCACCCCAAACTAATAAAACAAACAAGAATCTATTAAAATTAAGGTATGGGTTTCAGTTTTCCAGTGATAGCTATGAGATCCTCTGAGAACAAAGCTTGAAGGTGTCTTGGAAATTCTTTTGTAGATGCCATAGACGAACCCCAGGTTTAGCTTCTCTTTAATATTAGAGGCGCCGCACTTGGGTTCCACAGTGGTCAGCCTACTTTGGCTGAAATTGCTGCAGCTGTGTCAGGACTGGGAGTTGTCCTGTATGGAGTCCCTGGTCATCACTCACCATCATGAGATATGGGGATTCATCTCAATATCATAACCCAGCATTTTAACTGACAGGAAAAATTAGGCCCCCTCCTTGGGATCATCTTTCTTCATCAGCAAGATTAACATTAACATAAAGAAAAGCAGAAGTCTCTGATGAAATCTGCACTGATGACAGTTTATACTTTACATTTTTAGGACAAAAAAAATTTAATAAGAAAAAATACGTTTAATGCCAATGCTTTTGTACTCACAATATAGTTGATAAAGGGCCAGTTACTGTAACTGTAGAACCTAATTGGCTATAAATCAATTCGTGAAATAGACTCACAGGTTTGCAAATACTTAAAGCAGGAAGATGGAGTACCATGTCGAGTGGTCCCATGATGATGGTGATGATGATGATGAGGAGGAGGCAAGTTTAAATTTGTAGTAACAGAACAATATAAAAGACTCCCCAAACACTATATTGAAATCATTTAGGAAAGCTGTTTTCCTCAAGAAGAAATGGACACTCGCCTACTGAACACTAAAGATTTAAGGCAGTTAGGTTAAAACGTACTATTAGTTTTCATAGTGTGATGCTAGTTAATATCACTCCTGAAAGCCACATAGGGCAGCTGTGTGTATATAACTTAGCAGTAAAATGCATTCTATTTTATGCAACAGTGGGTTTTACCTAAGCACACATGGAAAGCTACGGAAGAATGGGAGAACTCAGCATTAAGGACACAAATGTGGCTTGAACTGCTTCCTTCGGAATCCTTGTTTTGAAACACAAACCTTCTACTTGTCCAGCAGTGCGCTTGGCATTTTCCCACATTCCATTTCATTTGAGTTATAATAGTCTTTTCAAAAAAAAATCTACATCATTTATAATAAAATAAGTGCTATTCATTTCACAGGGTTACTTAAAGACGCTTTCCCCATAAAAGACAAATTTTAAATTTCAATCCAAATATGAATTGTTTATAATTAGATGCATGACAAAGTATGAGCTTTTCAGTATGGCTTTCTTTCCACCGTAGTATCATTTTGTTAAGGTTTTGTTTTAATGGCTGTTAGAATTTTGTCCCCCAAACTTTATGAAAACATTCTAGAATGTCAGTGTTCCCTGACTGAAATGTCTGTTAGTGTATTGCTGTCTTCCTTTTGGCATATTGCCCTGAAGACAGACACACTCACTGGCTATACTCATTAAGAAGAAAGGCTTGCATTTGAGATGGCTGCGTGGGATATGTTAGTGAATTTGGTCCCATCTTCCTCAACAACTTTCTTGGTGGAGACTTAAATTTGGCCTATAAGTGCAGCTCAGCCATAAAGCACACACTTAGCAGGGTGAGGGCTGGGTTTGACCCACAGTTCTACTGCCAGAACAGAATGTTAGGTCACTTACAGGGAAAGAACGATGTCAAGTCATTCTTCTGTATTGGGACAGTGTCCCTTAGGCCTCGTGAGTTCTCTGATACCTCCTTCTGGCCTCAGGCTTCTAGTTGTTATTGCTACTGTGCCATCTGCTCTGGCTTTGGACTTGGGACCTATGCACTCTAAGCAGGGAAGCCCTTGGGAAGAACCCCTGCTATGTACTGCAGTTAGGAGAGGAATGAAAAATCTGAGGGAGAAGAATCTAAGATGTGATCACAAAGCTGTCCTTTCAAATCAGGATGGTGAAGTCTGGAAAGGGGAGAGGGGAGAAACCGGGATGGCGGAGGCCACATCGTTTCCAACATACTCCAGGCATAGAAGGTAATAATAAACTCCTCAACGATTTCTTCCTTTAAACCTTCCGTCTTCTCCGAATCCTCCCTTTCTTAAACAAAACAGAACAAGCTGGCAGACAACATATACGCAGTAGAAAATATTTCATTGAAAGCAAGGCGCTAAGAGCACACACAGCTATTATGTAGCTAAATTAAAGGCAGTTAAAATGCTTCAGTGTGCTAATGACACCTCATATTTGCTTGATAGACCCTTTCTACACATTCACTTTTGAATTTTTTATGGTTTAATATATACCTCTTTAAAATTGCATAAGTTTGGAACTTGATTACTGTGTGATAAGCCTACTGTTTTGTGAGTTGGAGATTTTTTTTTCTTTCTTTGATTTTAAGCTGAATACAGAGATTTTACTAATTCTTCATTGAAAATTTAGTAGTGCATACATTTTACTAATTATTTCTGGTGATAACATTCCCATTGAGCAAATAATTTGGGTTAATATTAATAATACTGCCTCCTCTGTCTTTTTTCCTTTAAAAACACTCCTAATTTAAATAAAATCTAGTGATTAATATAAAAATTGCATGCAGAAAAAGAAAAGGCTAATCCATATGCTGCAAATAAAATTTCTGGATGGATCTTGCCTTAAAGATGGATGAGCCGTATGAATACAGTAGAATTTCTGGCCAGCACAAAGCAATGTTTATGGGCCATTTAGAAGACACTCCTTTCCCTGCCAGGGGCTGAGCCATGCTGAGTCATGGTCTTCAAGTGGAAGCTGCCTGAGTAGTACCTGTTGAGCAGGTCCACAGGACAGTGATGTCTTTATACCAATGCTTGTAAGCCACATCGCCACCACCACTCTGAGCTCTTGCCTACCTTCCCACGGTGGCAGGAATGTCAAACCCTGTGTGCAGCACACATCTAGAGAACTGATGGGGATTTGGCAAAACTTGAGGGTTTTCAGTGTGTTTTTACTGGCAGCAGACGGGCTGCCCTGAATGTTAGTGCAGAGGGTAACAAACACAAAAGGACAACAACAAAAGGAAAAGGAGACCCGGTGACAGAAATGGCTCAGACCTAGTTGTTTCCAACTGCAAGCAGGGAGCATGGACCTAGTACATTCCAAAGAGCTTGTGCTTACTCCTGGTCGGCAACCATGTTTTCTGTGCAACCGAATCCCACCTTTTGCAGAACACACGGAGTTGGGGGAAATAGTGGTGGGATCTAGGAGAGGGATTGAAGGAGTGGAAACAAGGGGTTGGCTTTCATCGTCTCATCTATGTACAATCCTCGAATAATTAATTTTTTTTTCACCAAGCACCAGAAGGCATTTAAGGCAAAGACTAAAATCAGGAGGGTGGATATTATTGTACACGTCTGAGCCATTGCCTCTGATTGTTGGTATTCTCTGTCTTCATTCTGAAAGGCTGTTTTTGGTTTTCTTTGTTTGTTTGTTTGTTTGTTTTAAATTTTATGTCTGAGTAAGGGTGTCAGATGGCCTGGAAATGGATTTATAGAGAGTTGTAAACTGCCATGTGGGTGGTAGGGTTTGAACCTGGGTCCTTGAGAAGAGCAGCCACTACTTTTAACCACCAAGGCACCTCTCCAGCCCCCAAGACGGTTGTTTTTCCCTTGTTATGCCACCGCAAACCGGTTTCAGACTGAATGCAATGAAAAATGATCAGAAGAGAAACTATCTGGTCATAGCTTCACCAGCAAGTCCCACTGTGGACGGATGATAAACCATACTCCTCAGGCCGGCAGTTGGCGTTTACCAAAGCAGTAGGTTGTGTTGGCTTAAGCACAGGCTAGGGTTGAAAATATGCAACAGAATAGTTAAAAAATGATCACTTCATAGGCCATGGAGACAGAAGGATGGTGTTTCTGAGGCTATGGAGAGAACGTTCCTACTTTTTGTTTGTTTTTAAGTCAACTTTTATTTAATAAACATGATTTTTGGCTGTAGTATTTTCTCTTATTCATCTTTCTTTTTTGGAAGTTGAGACTATCTTCATGCCCTGCCACTAAAGGTCCAGCAGCCATTGTAACTTGATGCTGGATGTTTAGAAGTTATATGGTGGAATTTGGGTAATAGATTAAATAATGAAAATAAGCCCCTTGACGCTAAGGAAACAGAAGAGAACTCTGGAGATCTTAGGCAGCAGACTCAGAACATCTGGCTCACTCTGCTAGGCTGTAAAGGGGGGCGGGGGGAGTGGCTGTGTGTGTTACCTTCAGGCACATTATAGACACTCAGGAAAGTTTCATTATAGAGCAATAGTAATCTAGAATTATGATGATAAGAAGTAACTTCTTTACCTGGTTCTATTCTCCGTGTAATGCCTAAGTGTATCTATTTATATATGTATTCTTGTGCAAGTACAACTTGTATACAGGTGTACGCAACATATTAAGAATGCACCAATTACTTAAATTACTGAAAATCTTGCTTTCTTTTGTATTTCTGTCTTTTGCTGGCTTCAAAATGACTTATTATACCTCCCTTGCCTACCCCACTCTGTGTTAATAACTTTTTAGACTCACTAAGGAAGCTAATGTACATTGGTCACAGCAGCAAACGAGGGCTCATGGGATTGTATCAGGTTATTTTACAAAGGCAAGTGGAGGAGATGACTGCTGACATCACCGAAGGGCTACAGCAAATCCCAGGAATTGTTAACTAGAGCGTGTACAGGCAGTTCAACGGAACTGCGCCGTAAAGGCCTTTGTCTTTTATTTGTGTCTCATAGTTTCTTTTTGTTTTCCTACTTTTCTCTTCCTCTCATTCTTTCTCTCTCGCATTAAAAAAAAAAAAAAAAAAAAAAAAAAAAAAAAGACAGTGTCTCACTGTATATTTCTGGCTGGACTGGAACTTAATGTGTAGACTATGCTGGCCTTGATCTTAAGATTAGCCTGCCTCTGCCTTCTGAGTGTAGGGACTCCAGAGCACACTTCCACCCCGTCCAGCTGCTGCTGTTGCTGCGGTTGCCTTTCCTCCTCTTCTCCTGCTTCCTTTTGGAACAGGGTCTGACTCTCTAGCCGAGCTAATCTGAAGTTCACTATGTACCCACAGCTGCATTCAGACTCAGGGTCCTCTCATCCCAACCTCCGAAATGCTGGGATAAAGGAGTGTGCCACCAAACCCATTCCTTTTTTTCTCTTATTTGCTTTCTTTCTTTTTTTCTTGTTTTTTTTAAAAAACGTGTTTATTAATTGTTTATTTGTTACTTTGAGGAAGACAGTGCAGTGGCAAAATAACTGATATACTTTCAAATCTCCATGGACCTGGTGATTAAATTCTTCAAGTCAAGCCAAGGGACTTTTAAATGATGGGATTTTAGAGAATCATATAGAGAATTATAATATATCTTGGTGAATTTCCAAGGAGGCTGCAGGAAGAAAAGCGTGAAAATGCTCTGTTTTCAAATTTATTCATCAATGTAAAATTTTCAGTCCTTTCCCACTGCTATTAAAATTTGCTCTAGTTACTTGTGACAGATTATTATTAGCTATTTTGATAAGAAATGTATCTAATTAAAAATCTTGCTCTTCTTTCTTTCTTTCTTTTGGTTTTGCTACTGCCTATTGAAACCAGGGCCTCATGCAGGCAAGTGCTCTACCACTGAGGTACATTGCCAACAGTAAAATATTATTTTTTAATTAGCCAGATAACAAAAATAGCTCACGACTTCACTCAATCGGATCGACAATTTGTCATTTCAAGCAGGAAAACTAAACATAATTCAAACATACTTATAAATTAGGCTTTATACAGTTCATCTGTTTCTTAGAAAAAATGGTTCTTTGAGAAAGCAGTATAACTTATTCTATACTTCTCTGATAAGATCACTCGATGATTTTTTTTTCAGCCTGAAAGAAGACTGTTTTGCAGTAACTCCAAGTGTCTTCCCTCTCATACGGGCAGTATAGCCCCATGAGACTAAGATTTGCACCCTGGCTTGGCCTACGGTGATGGGTGTGAGAGAGGGAAATGGTCATCTAAGATCGCCTTCAGGAGTAGACAGCAAAATAGTGACTAAATTCAACAAGTGATGTGTT
Source organism: Acomys russatus (assembly GCF_903995435.1). Classification (NCBI taxonomy): domain Eukaryota; kingdom Metazoa; phylum Chordata; class Mammalia; order Rodentia; family Muridae; genus Acomys; species Acomys russatus. The sequence continues at coordinate 18,074,679 of NC_067138.1, forward strand.
TTAGTTTAGACCGGAGGTAAGTTTAGTTGTGTCTGCTTTTGTTTAGGAAGACCAAGTGGCTTTCTACCGCCTTCTGCCTCACGAGTGTGCATATCACATTGCAAACAATGCTGCTTTCTCTTTAGCACAGGGACAAGTATGCTACAGCCAGGAGTCCCAACTGGCAGACATAAGTGCTTAACCCGGTTATATCAATTCTCAGGCTCTTATTACCCTACAGACATTCTTGCTACTTTAAAATAAACCTTCATATTATCAATGTGCTTCCTGTTTATTTACATAATTTTAGACATTGAACATACTTTTTAGTGGTATATTAGGATGCCCGATTTAAAGCCAGATGGCGTGCCTAAGACCAAGGTCTGCCACTTACTAGTGACCTGAGTGGAATGGAACAAATGACAGACTGCTCTTGTCTTTACTGACAACTCTGAAGGCTGGCGAGAGAGACTACTATGGAGTTCAGACTCCTGTGAGGTAGCCTCTACATACCTAGGCCTCCCTTCCCCTCTTTCTAATTTCAAGAGAAAATAAATGGTAAAAATGTCGTGGCCGGCACAAGAGTAAGAATGTTCACAAGAGAACATGGGAGCAGACCCCGGGCACAAACTCTCTTTGCTACCATGCCTACTTGAAGCTCACGTGCTTGGTCCACGTCTTGCTCCAAATGGGTTGAGGTAACGTCTAGTGAAATGTTCGGAGAACCATGATATGTGGGGCTACTGAAGACACACAGAATTGCTCATTTCTTCCTGGCTTCCCCTTCTCTTTTGTCTTCTGCAGTGTTGGGGATGAAGTGGGCTGTGGTGGACGCCAGGCAGCTTCTGTTATCATTGGTCTCCACCCTGGCACTCAACGCATACCCGTTTCTAGGCGCTTATCTTTGAGATTTAAGAAAAAAAAATCGTGGCAATTTGCACTGGTTAAGAAAGCCAGTAGAAGCAGCTTAGCCATTGGAGGGACCAAATTATTTGGAGGCCACTCAAGTGCTCTTTCTCACTGGCACTTTCCCCTGGTCACTGAGCTAGCTAACGGTGAGATGAATTTTCGGAAGCACAGCCTTCCGGTAGCCCTTCAGGCAGTCCTTCCTAAACTTGGATGATGTCTTCTAAGGGATACAAGAGAGGCATTTGAAGTTCATAAGACCATGAGCTTTACCAGTCGAGGAGTAATATAAAACAGCATCTAAAAATACTGAGACAGACATATTATGGAGGAAGTTGTAGCATAGGCATGAATTTTTTTTAATGGAAAACATAAAAGACTTCAAAAGAACTCCATGCCTGATTGGTGTGTCCGTCTTTCCGGACTGACATGTTCTCTGAACTGAACTAGCAACCACTTGCTGAAGCTCAGAAGGGCTTGAAAGGTGGATTCTGTGACATACCTCCATGTGAAACAGCAACAGCTAAGATTTCTTAGCAGAAAATGTTCATTTGTTTCTCCTACCTGTAGGCTGTTGGCTCAGAGGAGCTAGAAAGACTTGGGAGATGAGATTTCCAAGAGACTTCCCCTCAAATTCTTTAAAACTTAAAAATGAAGCAAACAGAAAGCTTTGGAACAAACCTTGAGAATGAAAGGGTATGACTTTTTTTTTTTTTTTTTTTTTTTTTTTTTTTTTTTAAGGAAGAAAGCTTCCAGGGAAAACAGCAGAGACTGAGGAAGGGCCCTGTTATAAGCGTTGTGGAACAGGGCTCGCAGTAGAAGGCCTGGCAGACACAGAAAGTGGGACACTGGTCATGTGGCAGGGCAATAAGTCCATTTATGAAGCCAGATGAATAAAAAAAAAAAATAGAGATTCATCAGTGGGAGATGTTAGAAAATAACAGCTTCGTGACACTGTATGAAGAAAATGATCTTCGTAACTTATTTGCTGTTCATCTAACAATAGGTTTACCTGCTTGACTTTGAAAAACTAGATATAGAAAATTCAAATACTCTATATTTACAAAAATTGATCAACACTTGGTCTTTAGACACAAAGGAAATATGCATAATATAAATATCAATGATTAATGACTATAAACTCTTAAAGGTTATGTTTTGAAACAAACATGAAAACCATTAAGAAATTCTAAGTACAGTAGGATAAAAGAAATGTTTTAAATTATTCTTAGCATCAGGACTGCTTGAATTTTAACTAAAATAAAAATCTGTTTCCTTATCTAAGATTTAATGACCAGATCCTGTTAGGTAAGAAATATTAAAACTTCATTAGATTCTAAATATTTGGGCTATTTTTCCTGAATGTTTTTCCTTTTACAAGAGAACAAAATTAGAAGCCCAGCATGGTGGTGCATGCCTGTAATCCCAGCACTGGGGAAGGCAGAGGCAGGTGGATTGCTGTGAGTTTGAGGAGCACATGGTCTACAGAGTGACCTCCAGGACAGCCAACGCTACACAGAGAAACCCTGTCTCGAATAAAAAAAAGTTAGCTTTTCTTTTAGCTTATCCTGGCAGTTTACCCATGTCCCTGAACTGTACACACACATGTGCAAAATGCATTTTGCTGAGGCAAAACCTGAGCATTGCCAGGAAACCAAGAAATCATTAATTTGAAATCTTAAGGGGGCTTAGAAATAATTTGGTCATTGTTTTTATTTGGATGCAAGTGAGATCATAAGAGGTCATCCTGGAGATTTCACACCTCACCAGTAACCAGAGCCTTGATTTCCAAAAAGCAAGGTGGGTCCAGTGAGCAGGGCAACCTCCAGCGCCTACTGCCTCTGCATTCAGTGTGCTCAGTAAGAAAATGCCAGGTATGACTTTCAGCGAGGAGAGTCCTGAGCTCCTCTAGAGGGGTCTGTCCAGTGGCTGCACTTGCCATTCTTGGGAAGGATTCACAGTCTGCATGGACAACATCCTTCTACACGTGGAGTGTTATCCTGTACCTCTACCCTATATTGAAAACTATTTAGTGGCCCATTTCTGGACCTGGGCTTCTAGCATGGCAACTCATGTCGGGAGCAGCTCTGTCAATTAAGGGGGGCTCTGCCTTTAGTTTGTTAAAACCCATCTTATGGAATTTCCTTTTGAAGAATAAATCTTTACTTGTATGTTGGACACCAGAGGAAAATACAGCCACGTTTGGAGTGCCAAAAGGCATTGTTGTAAAGGTGATTTCTGAACATGGAATGCCAATTTAAAATTTTTATTTTTTTAATAGAGCCTCCTATACATTTTCAAGTTTATGAAAACTGAATTTCTGTAATAGTTTGTGACATGGTATTTAATTTATAGACAAAAGTTCAAGCTTAAGTTCCAAATACTTGGTATCTGGTCATTAAATCTTGCTAATGTCCATAATTTGTGAATGACATCACAAATACAGTGACTAAGCAAAAGCAAAAAAGAAAAGAAAATAGCCTCTGAATTGTATCCCCAATAAATAAAATACGTATAAACATATCCTCTGAATTATACCCCAAATAAATAAAAATACTGTATTCCTTTAAACAAACATAAGAACTTTGTAATCCGAAGCAAGATGCACAAAGCAGGGCAAGAAGAGGTTGCAATTTTGCAACAGGAAGTCTGGACAACTCCTCCAGGCAGTAGCTGTGAAGGAAATACCTGTGTCTCAGCAACGTGTGCCCACACGTTTTTTTTTTTTTTTTTTTTTGACACTTTTACATCCAGGCCTATTTACAAAGTTATGCGTTTTGCAAGCTGAAAGCACCTTACCCTCCGTAAGCGTGAACACAGGCAATGGCATTTCATCCTTTCATATGCAAACTCAGCAATTCATCGCGATGCGGAAGGTAAAACTGAAAAACCTGCCTAACACTCTGAAATGAAAGGATCAAACATGTCAGAAATCGCAGAGCACTGGTTCCTAAGAGAGCTCTTTATTTGCTCGCTGTTCATGACTTGGTTTGGTTTGTTACAAAAAAAACCAAAAAAAAAAAAAAAAAAAAAAAAAAAAAAAAACCAAAAACCAAAAAACCAAAACCAAAACCAAAAACAAAAACAAAAAACAAAAACAACGCAGTCTTGATTCTTTATTTAAACAGTACTTAAACTAAGCTGTTCATGCCATGCAAAAATAACATTGTATGCACTGTTTCTAGGGGGGAAGGGTTTCCCCTATTTTAGCTCATGGCATTATTAACCGCATTTTTAAGAAATAAGTTTTTTTTTTTTTTTTTTGCTTTTATAACTAGTCACATGCTGGTTTCTCGAGTGGGACAGCAGCTTGTGTCGCCTGGGTTGGAATGAATTTCTGGGGCAAACAAGTGGTTCTCCATCTTGTACCCTTCTTGACTACTGTCCTTTTTGACGTCACCCACAGCCTGGTAAATGTCTTGCCTACAGTTGTGGTCCGTGTTCTGGGGGGAGGAGGAGCCCACACAGCCCTCTTCTCTTAAAGGGTCTCTGGCTTCGCCAGGCTTCTCCGCTAAGCAGTTGGGGCTGGAGTCGGTTGGCTTGTCTGGTCTTGACCTTTGGAGGGCCAAGAAGTCTTCGTCTTCTCCAGTGTCTATTTCGGTGAAGCTCCTTCTTTCTCTAGAAGAGAAAGGAAACAGTTTCTGTTTGGGAAACCGGGGCGATAGCCCTTTGGATGGTGCCTGACAATGTGCTGAAACATCAGCGCCCAGCAAGGGTCTCTCTCCCTTGGGGAGGGCTTCTTCTAGAAGGATGGTACTCATGTGCTGTGGGGTGGTAAGCGGAAAGTCAGCTGTAGTTACTGGCAGTGGCCTGGCTGTGCTGGGTGGGGTCTGGGGTGCACTGCCTCTGTTTTCCTGAAAGTTTACTTTGAGGGATCTGGACTTGAGGGGGTTGCTCCCTTTCAGCGAGCTCTTAGGGCTGTCGGTGGCGCTGTCAGGTTGCAAAGGACCATGGGAAGCCCCAGCATCGAGGTTCACAGTTATGTCAATTGGGACACAATCCAGCGCAGCCTCCCTGGCAGCAGACCCCTTATCTCTGCTTAGTGTTAGAAATGGAGGTGCCCTGGCTCTTTGGTGCTCTTCTGTTCCTGGGAGGTCAGTGGGGAACCTCATCTGCAAATGAGAGGCAGAAGGTGGCGGCAGGGGTGACCTCTCAGTCTCCGTGAAGTCAGTGGCGCAGCTGGTGAAGCTGTCAATGCTGGAGGTGCTCTTCATGTCCACAATGACCTCGGTCTGTGCCACGGCCAGCTGCTCCTGTGGGCAGACCACCTCTTCCATTTCTATCTCCTCCTCATACGCAGATGGCCTCTCGGGCTGTTCTTGACAGTCCGGGATCGGGTGGGAATGAGGCTGTGTCTTGGTGATTTCATTGTATAGCATTTCCAGCTTCTGGGCACTGAGATGCTGTGGGCTGGAGGAAGACGTGTTGTTCAGCTGTTCGTGGGAGTCTTTTTGGCTAACCTCCTGGTACTTATTTTCGTAAGACTTGTTGGAGCTCGTTTCCGACAGAGCCTTCCTGGCCCACTTCCAGCGGCTTGGAGACAGGTGATTATCATCCACCGAGTCCTTGGTATTGGCGGACTCTCCAGCCTTGTCCACAGCCACGTCTATCAGTTCCATACTCCTAGCAAAGGCATCTTTTAAGTTCATAGACACTATGCTCCCATTTCTTTTGGCTCTTTCAAGAGCCTCCCTCCTTTTAATAGCTTTCTCCTGGCGTTTTTGCTCCTTATAGAACTCAGAGAAATTGTTCACAATAATGGGTATGGGAAGAGCGATGACCAGGACTCCTGCAATACAGCAGAGGCCACCCACAATTTTCCCTAACAGTGTTTTAGGGTAAATGTCACCATAGCCCACGGTGGTCATGGTGATGGTGGCCCACCAAAATGATGCAGGAATACTGGTGAATTTGGTAGCGTCTTCATCTTTCTCAGCGAAAAATACCAAGCTTGAAAATATCATTATCCCCATGGCCAGAAATAATATTAGTAAGCCCAACTCATTGTAACTCCGCCTGAGGGTGAAGCCCAGGGACTGCAGGCCCGTTGAGTGCCTGGCGAGCTTCAGGATCCTGAGGATGCGCATGATTCGGAAGATCTGGACCACACGCCTCACGTTCTGGAACTGCAGCACACTTTTGTTGGACTCGGTGAGGAAGATGGTGACATAGTATGGCAAGATGGCCAGCAGGTCAATGACGTTCAGTGGGCCTTTAAAGAATTTCCATTTGTTCGGCGAGGACAGGAATCTTAAGAGGTACTCCATGGTGAACCAAGCGATGCACACAGCCTCGACATGCGCCAACTTGCGGTTGTCACTGGGTTGATCAAACTCATCATTTTCCTGCAGCTCCGGAAGGGTGTTGAGGGACAGAGCGATGGTGGAAAGTATGATGAACAGGATAGACACGATGGCCAAGATCTGGAAAGGAGAAGCAGGACCACATTAGCAAATCCTCTTTGTTGCTCTGGCAACCACACATGCATTGACCCTTCTTTCAGTCAGTGACAGGTAACAGTCTTCCTTATTCCAGAAAAGCTTTATGAAGGCGACTTTGAAACCTAGAGTTCCTAAAGTACAACCTAGGGTACTTTTCACTCTATGCGAGTTAATTATGATTAACAGCCTCAAGTACATTTATACTTCAGCAATTTGACAAAAACCTGAGTTCTCCCTACTCGCCACTGTCTGAGGTGCGGATCACCATCAAATGGATGAAGCCTCCATAGGGTCGCTCTACCTTCTTGGGGGTAATCATCTCTCTTCTCTCAGCTTGCTGAACCTTTTCTTTCATAGCCACCCTGTCTGTGTTTGCTTGAGTGAGTTATCTTACATGCTACATAAGCTTGATAGAGAATCTCAAAGCTTTATTTTTACAGCCGTGCACAGCAATACTGAGCCCAAATGCGAAGAGGAAAGGCCGGGCAATACTCCTCCTAAGAACAAACACTTCTCTTTGGTCAGCATTGACTTGAGAAGCAACTCTGTGTAGGCTTTGTCTGGAATGCAGATCTCTGGTCAATATCACATAGGAGAAGAAGATCATCAGCTAACTTCATTCAGGAAGACAGTTTTCATGAAGGGTGTGAAGAACAGACAGAAATGTCAGTGCGGTGAAGGACAGGCAGACAGTCCAGGTCGGGGGAAGGGCAGCACAAAGGCAAGAAGGAGGACAACAGCATCGGGAAGAAGCAAGAACAGGAGCTCCGAACATGTAGAACAGGAGTCTGCCATCCAGACCCCGACATTGCCTATACTACTTACTGTGAGATCTTGGCCAAATTAGTTGACCTTTCTGTGTTTTGGTTTACAAATAGGTTGAATGCACGCAATGGCCATAGCTACTTCATGGTTTCTGTAACAATTTGCTTTGCATGAAGACATTGCTAAATAGAACAGTGACATCCAGATTATTGACCCAGGATTTCAGCGTAGCAACACAAAGGTCAAGAAAAAATATGTTGGAAATCTGTAAATACATATTGACAATGGAAAGAGGGAACTTCTGATTCCAACCCAACAGTCTAGATTTACAGAGGTATATCAGGAAAATTAAAGCTAGAGAGCAATGTACGGGTGTACCCATGCTTAGAAAAATTTGTCCATCTGGAGCACATAGTTCCTGTTGGAGTAGAAAACACTCTTTGCTTAGTCGGAGTCAACTGGGTTTGTTCTGACCTTTGTCTATGACCTTGAATGGATAAAAGTCCTGTGTGAAGAAGTAAATCCTTGAGCTGATGCCCTCTAACCTTGCCAGGTGTTATTAGTAACAGGTTTTGTACTCAGCTCTAAAAAATTATAACCAGATAGTGACTAGAGCCTCAGCATCTAGTTAACATTTCAAAGCAAAAGGATTAGAAGACATGAGGCCATAGCTCAATATTTATTAGACTATGAAAAAAGTTAGTTTGTGTTAGGGCTTCTAAATTCTTTCTCCTTGAAGCTCCCTTGTCTCTCTGTCTCTGCCTCTCTGTGTGTGTGTGCGTGCGCGTGTGTGTGCACGTGAGCGTGTGTGTGTGTGTGAAGGTGCCTGTGTGCTATGGTGCATGTGTGGTGGTCAGAGGACAGCCCCAGTTGTCCATCCTCATCTTTCCACCTTTCTTGAGCCAGGTCTCCGTTGTTTATCCTCTGTGTACACTAGACTATCTGGCTGCGAGATTCTGGGAGACTCCTGTCTCTGCTCTCTGCTGCCCTTTTCCCTGTAGGAGTACTGGGGTTACAGATATGTGTGTGTGTATGTGTGTGTGTGTGTGTGTGTGTATGTGTGTGTACCCAGCTTTCACATGGGTTCTGCAAATGTGAATGCAGGTCCCCATGCTTGCATGGCAAGTGCTTTTACCCATCTCTCCAGGCTGAGTTTCCTTCCCTTGGTGTCAGTATGCTGCTCTACACTGGGGAAGGGAGTCATTCTCCTTTCTCTTTCTTCCTCTTATGCTTCATTTATATCTTTCATTGTTCATACCTGTTCTTTCAGCTCCCACTTTCCTCTTCACTTGCCATAAAGAAAACTGTAAAGCATAATGCATACCAGAACCTCTTATGGATACTAAGTGAACACGTGTGGCTTCTCAGCTTCAGGAATGGTGCTCTGTTAGTTAGATTTTTCCCTTTCCCCCTTCCTTTCCCCTAGAACCAGGTAATGTATTGTTTCTTGAGTGTACTTGAGAATTTCCTTTTTAGAAAGGTGGGTCAGTTGGCCTGGAGATGTGGCCCAGTGCTTAGGACCATTTCTGTTCTTGCCCAGGGCCATAGTTTGGTTCCCAGCTCTCTTGTCAGGTGTACACCGCTGCCTGTAACTCTAGTTTCAGTTCCAGGAGATCTGACACTCTCCTCTAGCTTCTGTGGGTACATGTACATATATAAAAATAAATACAGAGGGAATGGATGATGCCCAAAAAAACCCAGTGTCTTCCAAACACAAAAGGACTGACACAAACATGATCTCACGGAGAACGTAGCAGCATGCACAAAGCCCACACAGGTCCAAGCCAGATGGGAGTCCCAGCACTGAAAAGGGGAAGTGGAAATGAACTTTCAATCTTAAGCAAGAAGCTATCTCCAATTGACAGCTACTCGCAAAGGAATAGTCAATCTCTCAGGGTATATAAACCATATTTAAGGGCTGGCCCCATGTTCAACAGCAGATGGCCAACACAATACAAACTCATTGGTGATTTCAGAGATTCTTTCTTTACTTTTGGTCTCATATTGCTTTATTTGGTTAAAAAAAATCTGACTGGCCTTTTGTTTGTATATTGTACTTTCCAGTTTCGTGTTTTTATGTTTACATGTGTGTCTTTATAGAGCTTTTCACTTTTGGGGGGGTTGTTTGCCTGATTGTTTTCTAAAGAAGGAGAGAAAGAAGGTGTGGAGTTGCGTGGGTGGGGGTTGGTGAGTGGAATCTGGGAGGAGATGGGAAGAGAAAACTGTGATCAAAACATACTGTATGATTTTTCAATAGAAACAAACAACCAAACAAATAAAATCTTCTTACAAGGTGGGCCAGGGAATCCTAATAGTACCAGTTGCTTCATCTACCCTAAGAGACTTACAGAGGCCGAAGTGGAAAAACCTGTAATGATGTCTATTTAGATAAGCCTATGAAAAAAAAAGATTGTTTACTGGAGACAAATTAGCAATGTTTCTTCAAAGCTCTTGCTTTATTGGCCAATGGCAGGGCAATACCTACACAATTCTGTCTCTGAAGCCACTGGGCACCTCTTACCTGTGATCACGTACTAACATAAGAAGCCAGGCCAGCCTGTGTGGTTCCTAAGAGGGCACACTCTTACTAACACACTGTGACTTAAAAAAAAAAAAAAGACAGGGTCCCAGTATGTAACAGAGGCTGGCCTTGTATTCACTGTATACCCCAGCTGGCCTAAGACTTCTGATTCCTATAGGCATGTGCCATCACACCCAGCTCTGGACATTTTAATATTGGGATTCTTCAATCATTCGTATGCAGCTACTCATATACTAGATTTTCCACACTGACTCTCTCCCATGACCTTTTCTATGCATTTTACTGGTATTTGTCACTTCAGAAGGAAAGAAGAAATGCAAATGAATCAATCTTATTAAACTCCTTTAAAAAAGTATAGTGCCACACACCAAGCCCAAGATCTCATGCATGCTAGGCATGTGCTATACCACTGAGCTACACCCTTAGACCCTATCTTCTAATCTTTGGACAAAGAATAGTAGGTCTTCAGTTTTCCTTGTCTTCACAGAGTTAGATTTGTAAGATGTTTTGTTTCTTAATGTTTGTTTTAAACCTGAAATGCTGTGTAATATTAAGGCCATCTATAGTCTAGATGTTTGCAACTTGATAAATATGGCTCTGTTTTCATTGGAGACATCTCATACAAGCAACCTAATAGAATACTGAAAGCCCTAGAAAAAATGAAGGAGACCCACCCAAGAGCAGTGCACAGCTGGAAATAATAAAACTCAGGGCTGAAATTAATAAATTAGAAACAAAGAAAACAATTCAATGAATCAATGAAACCAAGAGCTTGTTCTTTGAGAAAGTCAACAAGGTAGACAAGCCTTTAGCCAAACTAACTAAGGGCAGGGAGACACTATCCAAATCAACAAAATCAGATATGAAAAAGGAGACATATTGACAGATATTGAGGAAATCCAAAGAATCATTAGGTCTTACTTCAAAAGCCTATATACTACAAAATTTGAAAATCTAAATGATATGGACAATTTTCTTGATAAATTCCACTTACCAAAGTTGAATCAAGATCAGGCAAACAAATTAAATAGTCCTATATCTTCTAAGGAAATAGAAGCAGTCACCAACGTCTCCCAACCAAAAAAAGCCCAGCTCATAATTTTACCAGACCTTCAGATAAGAACTAATCCCAATACTTCTCAAACTGGAAAAAGAAGGATCACTACCAAACTCATTCTACAAAGCCACAGTCACCTGAATACCTAAGCCACACAAAGACTCAAAAAAGAAAGAATTTCAGACCAATTTCCCTTATGAACATTGATGCAATAATGCTCAGTAAAATACAAACTGAATCCAAGAACACATTAAAAATCTCATCCATCATGACCAAGTAGGCTTCAACCCAGGAATGTAGGGATGGTTTACTATATGGAAATCCATCAATGTAACAACCATATAAACAAACTGAAAGAAAAAAAAAAAAACACCCATACGACCATCCCCTTAGATACAGAAAAAGCATTTGACAAAATCCAACACCCTTTTCTTTTAAAAGTCTTGGAGAGATCGAGGATACAAGGCATATACCTAAACATAATAAAGGCAATATACAGCAATCCTATCTCCAACATCAAACTAAATGGAGAGAAACTTAAATCAATTCCATTGAAATCAGGGACAAGACAAGGTTGTCCACTCTCTCCATATCTCTTCAATGTAGTACTTGAAGCAATAAGACAATGAAAGGAGATCAAGTGGATACAAATTGGAAAGGAAGAATTCAAAGTATCACTATTCAAGGATGATATGATAATATACATAAGTGACCCCAAAAATTCTACCAAGGAACTCCTGCAGCTGATAAACCCTTTTAGCATAGTGGCTGGATACAAAATCAACTAAAAAAGTCAGTAGTCCTATTGTATATACATGACAAATGGGTTAGAAAGAAATTAGGGAAACTACACCCTTCACAATAGCCACAAATAATATAAAGTATCTTGGTCTAACTCTGACAAAGCAAGTGAAAGACTTAATATGAAAAACACTTCAAATCACTGAAGAAGGAAATTGAAGAAGATAATAGAAGATGAAAAGATCTCCCATGTTTGTGGATCAGAGAATCAACATAGTAAAAATGGTCATATTACCAAAAAGCAATCTACAGATTCAATGCAACCCCTATCAAAATACCTACACATTTTTTACAGACAGACCTTGAAAGATCAATTCTCAACTTCATATAGAAAAAGAAAAACCCCAGAATAGCTAAAACAATCCTGTACAATAAAAGATCTTCAGGAGGAATCTCCATCCCTGATCTCAAGTTGTACTCTAAAGAAACAGTTTGAAAAATGGCATGGTGCTGACATAGAAATAGGCTAGTTGATCAATGGAATCAAACCAAAGACACAGAAATAAATCCACCCATCTATGGACACTTGATATTTTACAAAGAAGCCAAATCCATACAATAGAAAAAAAGGTAGCATCTTCAACAAATTGTGCTGGTCTAACAGGATATCTACATGTAGAAAAATGCAAATAGATCAATATTTATCACCCTGCAAAAAAAATCAAGTCCAAGTGGATTGAGGTCTTTACCTCAACATAAAACCAGACACACTAAATCTGTTAAAAAAAAAAGTGGGGGAGAGTTTTGAACTCATTGGCACAGGAGACAACTTCTTGAACAGAATGCCAATAGCTCAGGCTCTAAGGTCAACAATTAATAAATGCCACCTCATGAAACTGAAAAGCTACTATAATGCAAAGGACACTGTCAACAGAATAAAATGGCAGTCTATACAATGGAAAAAGAACTTCACCAGCCCTACATCTGACAAAGGCCTAATATCCAAAATATATAAAGGACTCAAGAAATTAAACACTACTGAACCAAATTATCCAATTAAAAATGGGGTACAGAGCTAACCAGAGAATTATCAACAGAGGAATATCAAATGGCTGAGTAACACTTAAAGAAATGCTCAAAGTCCTTAGTCATCAGGGAAATGCAAATCAAAATGATTCTGAGATTCCATCAGAATGGCTAAGATAAAAAATTCAAGTAACAGCATATGCTGGTGAGGATGTGGAGAAAGGGGAACACACCTCCATTGCTGGTGGGAGTGCAAACTTGTATAACTACTTTGGAAATCAATCTGGCACTTTCTCTGAAAATTGGGAATAGTGCTACCGCAAGACCCAGCTATTCCACTCCTGGGCACATACCTGAAGATGTGCCACCATACAACAAGGACATTTCCTTAACTATGTTCATAGCAGCTTTATTCATAATAGCCAGAATCTGGAAACAACCTAGATGCCCCTCAGTAGAAGAATGGATACAGAAATTGTGGTGCACTTACACAATGGAATACTACTCAGCTATTAAAAACAAGGAAAATTTGAAAATTTCAGGCAAATGGATGGAACTAGAAAAGGTCATCCTGAGTGAGGTATCCCAGACCCAGAAAGACACACATGACATATACTAACTTATAAGTGTTGATATTTGCTCAACATGGATGTCCTCTGAGAGACTCCATCCAGCAGGGGATTGGGACAGATATTGGGTCTCTGGTCAGAGCACTGATAATTGTATGGGAGAGAGGGGGATGGAAGAATCCGGAGGAGTCAGAAGCTCCACAGGGAGACCATCAAGGCTGGTGGATCTGGACCCAGGAGTCCTGCACAAACTGTTGGACCAGCCAAGGACAGTGCCTGCAGTGAACCTGACCCCTCTGTTCAGAAGTAGCTGAAGGGCAGCTCATTCTCCCTGTGGTGGGGGGAGGGGCAGGACTGCTGCTGAACCTCTGACATGAACTCTGTTGCCCAGGATTTGATCACTGCCCCTTTGGCAAGAAGGCCTAGTGGGCACACAGAGTAAGGAGATACATGCTATCCTGATGAGACCTGATAGGCTTTGGCCAGACAGCAATGGAGGAGAGGAGGCCCCGCCTTCCCTTGTCAGAGGTCTAGGGGAGGGGAATAGGGCGGAAGACAGAGGGAGGGTGGGAGCGGGAAGATAAAAGTGAGGGGATTATGGGGATCTAATGTGAATACATTATTTTAAAAAATGTTTTAAGCTGGGTGTGGTGGCGCATGCCTTTAATCCCAGCACTCGGGAGGCAGAGGTAGGCGGTTCACTGTGAGTTCAAGGCCAGCCTAGTCTACAAAGTGAGTCCAGGACAGCCAAGGCTACACAGAGAAACCCTGTCTCAAAAAACCAAAAAAAAAAAAAAAAAAGTTTTAACTGTTTAACACTTGGAAAGTTAGCATACACATGAAATGGCCCAGAGTACACTCGTGAAGAAAAGGAATTATTGTAGGAAAAACCAACCTTTTAAAGCTCTTGGAACCCCACATGCGCAAGGCTTGCCTTAGTCATATCAACTTCTTGATGTTACTTGTAGATGATGGGTATCTTGTGGTGGGAAGAAACTCAGGGCCAGGAATTAGAGCAGCCGTTTCTGCTAGGTATACAGACACACCAGGGACATCTCAAAGTGAGAGGCCTCACCTGCTTCAGGAATCGCTGAGTGGATCAGGAAGAAAACACCTCGTACAATAGAAAGTGCGATGGGTGTAAGAAGTGATGGCTATCCTTCCATATCATTTTCTGGTTGTTGTTGAGACCAGGTAGGAGGTCTTCCATGGGGGTGCTGAGGATGATGGTGAATTTACAGCCCTTCTGTCTAAGCTCCACAAGTGCCTGGATTACAGTTTGCTGTACCCTGCTTGGGTTATGCATTGCTAGGGTTGGATGTCTTGTGCATGCTTGGCCAAGTATTGGACCTACATCTCCTTTTAAATATGATTCTAGAATTTTTTTTGATTCCCAATCAAAATTGTGAATTTCCCAAAATTCTCAATCCAGTAGTACATTGCATGTACTGGAATTACAGATGTGTACCCCTATAACCAGCTTCCTATCCATATTTCCAACACTTCCAAGCACGCTCTTTGACCTAAGCACTGATTTGTCTCTCATTTTCCTTCTGACTAAACCACCTACATGCCACTATTAGAGTTTGACAGAGGTTGTTGCAGGTGCCTTGGGCAGATAGTTTTATAGCCTGTCTCTCCAGTGGGGTCATCTGCTGGGTCTTCACTGCTCTCCTGTCTGCCACACAAGTAGGCAGAACTTTCTGTGCTCCACGTGGAAGGCTTCCGTGGCTTTGCCTTCTTCTTCCCTAGACGTGCCTTCCTTTCCATGAGCACACATCACGAGGTGAGTGAAGTAGGCTCAGCGCTGTAAACTGCTCTGCACATTCTAGCTTTGTTTATCTTCTTATTGGGGGCATAATCAGTGCTTTGAATGAGCTTTGGAAAACAATGTGGAGAAGAATGACATGAGAATTTTCAGGGTAGGGATAAGTGGTTTAAACTGACAGGAAGGACGAGGGCTGTGAAAAGCATTCTTAGAAGCATGAATAATATTCTACTTTCGGAACAGGGCCACGACGTGTTGGCAGTTCTGAGCCTATCAGCCAACTGCCGGCCCACTTGTTGAAGGAGGAGGCAGGGGTTTGGTAAAACTATCATTATTTCCACGCACTCATATCCACTATCTACTCCCCAAATGCCTACTGGGAATAGCTGAGGTAAAAGTAAGTGCTTTGAGTCCCATGGAAGGAGGAGTCACATGTTGCTTTCTGTTCTAGCTTTGCATGTTCCCCAAACCACATGGTGGCCACCTTTCTAAGGCTGGAAGCCACAGACTGGCTAACAGCTCCTTCTGCTTCTAATGATCCCTTGGCTTTCTCAGAATGAAAGAGGTCCCATGCTTAAGTTCTCTGAGCCGATTTTCCTACACAGAAAAGAGGCCTTATGCTCTAATACCGCATGACTAAACAGAAGGAACATCCATCTCTATAAAGTTCAATTGCTTGCAAGGTTATTAAAGCCCTAGTGATTACATACTCCCAGAATCCATTTCCCTTGCAGTCTGTGAGGTGCTTGGATTAAGGACAGACCATATGCACGATGCTTTCTGTATGGGGTAAAGTGGGTTGTGGGAAGCCACCCCATTTAGGCTGCTTTTGATTTTCGCACACAGACCTAATGTTTTTGAGAGGAGCACCTGGATAGCTTATGATGAAAGATGCTGCATTGCTATTTTGCCAGAGTCTTTTGAAATAGTCATAGCTTCATGATCCACAATCTATTTCTGTATCTGAAAGGATGCAATTTTAGGAAGCAAGTCATTAGGCGAAGGCTGACAAATGGAATTTCCTATTATTCCTAGATTCTCTATAAACATAGGAGCAATACTGAGCTGGAGATGACACGAGTCTTAACACCCACTCCTGTGACTAGGCAGGGACTGCTCCTGAGGGAAGCCTTTAGGAGCCTAAGAGTGAAAATGGAGACTAGCCAGGCTTGGTGGAACACAGACATCTCCTCTTCTGCTAGCTCGTCATGAGCAGAGCCCATGGGTACTCTCTGTTGACTCCTTGGTCTCCATGAATATTTAATTAGTTAGTTTGCTTTCTTTTGTTGCTTTGCTGCAGGGTAAACCCTGAGACTTGCATTTATTGGACAAGACTCTGCTACTGAACTACCCCACAGTCTCCATGAAGGCTGAACCTCTGACCTTTGGTACAGGAATATTAGGATGCAGGGAAGGATGCAAGAAGAGATTGAGGGGGATGCATCCTTTAAATAGGTTTTCATCAAGCTCAATTGCTTAGAAATTGTACATTATAAAAGCCAGGCTGGAAGAAAAATGGGAAACACAAAGAAGCAGAAACTGAGGGCGGCTAACAAGTGGCCGGCAGTGGGCAGGGCTGGGAGTGATACATGGTGTGACTGAGGCTCAGAAGCTTCAGTTTGAATCCTGGCTCTGACACTGTTCTCTCTCTGACCCTGGACATTACAAGCAGCTTTTCTGAGAGTCGGTTGTCTCATGTAGAGAATCTGGACAGTCACATACTTGCTTTGTTTACCTAAGCAGCCATGTCCTGATGACCAATAAGACAAAGCGCAGGTTAGGTTTTTGTAAACTGTAAAACATCAGCACTATTCACTGCTGTCCTTATTTGAGAAGTTCTCAAATCATATATCAGTTCCTGATGAGTCAAAGGAAGAATCCACTTCTCTATTCCGTCCATATTCTGAAAACCTAGATGCCCCCACGCCCAATTATCCTACAAAGAGACCATGTTCAAGTTCATGGCATAATTAGAAAAGCCAAAAACACAGCAGGTTCTCAGATGTTTGGTACTGAAGAACAGGACTTCCCGAAGCTGGACGTTCCTAACAACTGCAAACCTTCTAACATGCCCCTTCTCCCAGGCACCTAGGCAGCCCAGAAGCTGGGGGAGGCATCCCTTTGGATAACTACACGGAACATTATTTTCCTGTGTTCCTTGTCAACAAGAGGTTCATGACCACTTACTTTCTGCACTGACTTGAACTTGCAAATTCTCATTTTGAAGCCTTCCTCATACTTGAGGAGCTGCTTTTTTTTTTTTTTTTTTTTTTTGCAAAGTAGCCAGACTTAGCAGATAAAAATACAGAACATTTTATTTGTATTTAAATTAAATGTTTATCTGGGAGGTACCGAAAAATGTATCTGATGTTAGTGTGAAATTAAAATTGGAGAAAATGTTTGGCATTGGATCAGACATGCTGGTTTGTGAACAGTCTCTGCTCCAATTTAACCAGGTTTTTAAAAATTATATGTAGGCACGTGTCTCTGGGTCTGGGCTTGTGCATGTGAATGCGGGTGTCTGAAGAGGACAGAAGAGGGAGTCAGATGCCCTGGAGCTGGAGTGACAGGCGGTCATGAGCCACCTGACATGGGTGTGAGGCATTCAACCTCCATGGGTGGACCCTCTGCAAGAGATGAGTCATCTCTCTGGCCTCCAAGCAGATTTCTTCGTTTTGGGGCATCCCAGAGACTAGACCGAGGTACTTGAGGATAAACAGTGGCTGGGATGTAGTTGTGTAAAGGTGAGAAGAAACAGCAAAGCCATACTATGTTTCTTCGTTCAGCCATCTTTTTCCTTCCTCCTTTTACAGCTCAAGTTGGCCACAGGGTTAATTATGTTCCCTTATGCCCATACAGGCCTCCAGTGCTTTCGAATAGTCATTTAACAAATTCATAGGAGACAGTTTTGTTTCTGAAACAAGGCTTTAGGCTTGTGGTAATTACTACTGATCTTCTGTGGAAGTTCTTACAGAGCAGGCACACTGTGAGTGGATTTTGGATAAAGGAGTCAGCCCCCACCACCCTCAGCCCCACAATAACCCCACCCCCACCAAAAAAAAAAAAAAAAAAAAAAAAGGGAGAGATTCACAGAGCTGGAAAAAAAAATGAGAATGAGCCCTTGAAGAAATTGAGGATTTTCTAACCAAGTATGATATGAACACCTGTAATTCTAGAGCCCAAGAAGCTGAAGCAGCAAGACCATGCAGCGCAACAAGACTTTGTTAAAAAAAAAAAAATACACACACACACACACACACACACACACACACACACTGAAAGAAAGCCTAATCAAATATTTTCCAACTATAAGAAAATGACAGAAGTTTTGTCATTATGGGTGGCTTCTTCATAATCCACTTTAACGGTATTAATCATTTTCCTTCTTAAAAAGAAGTTCCTATATTGAACAGTTCACTTTGAGATAACAGAACAGCTTTACAAGTTCAACAACATAATCTTTTTTCTAGTTTTAAGATCTATGCTTTTTTTTTTTATTAATCCTCTCTTCTTTCATTACCCTAAGGAGATTGACTTTTGTTTTTTTTAAATCCTTGTTCTTTAGAAAGCCTGTTCTTGAATTGATATTCACTTTGGATGTCACCTTCATGGAAGAATACGTTTGCTTAAAGAAAAGTGCTGTATTCATTCTATATCACGTTTTTATTGAGTTTGCATGTAATTTAAACAGCTCACACAGTGACAGCTTAATGTATAGATCTGTAAGATTCAGGCTTGTGCAAAAGAGGTTAAGCCACTAAGTAATAAATGGTACAGGTAACACATTAAAACACATTTGCATGTATATATTTCATATTTTTACTCTTAAAAGTATTTTATTAATTCTTAGAGACTTTCATGCAATGTGTTTTTAACATATTCATCCCTCAACTCCTCCCATAACCACTCTCTCTATTCTTCCATCCTGTAAACCCAGTTTTGCGTTTTTCCTTCCCCATCAGCCCTATCCAGTCAAGTTGGTATCGCTCAACTAATCTTAGGAGTGGGGCCTGCCCTGGCATGCGGTTGACTTACCGGGGATCAGATCATTAAAGAAAACCAACTCTTCAACTCCTAGCGCTTATATACATATTTTATATGTCTATGTATGATTCACTGGACTATGTGGCCCAACATAAAGAGCCACAGAAAGTATTAAAAATATGTAAAAGTTAAAAAAAAAACAAACCAAAAACTAAGAGTTCTGCATGTTCTATCGAAGAAATCCATACTTATAAGAATAGCTTGTTAAAATACCACGTGATCATTTGATATTTCAGATACTTGAAGACTTAGGACAATGTAAGATAATGGACAGAAGCTTTCCTCATGGTTCTCATTTTTATCAGGTTTCCAGTTCTTTAAAAAGACATTTCGTGGAAATTTACAGATCAAGACAGTTCTTTCAATGTGATTTATTTTCCAAATGAAAGACTGGACATTTCTGTATATTTACATTTCTATCCAAATTTTGTAACCTTCTTGCTTTTTGTGTCGGAAAGATGTTTCTTTGACCTAAGTATAACCCTAATGACAAGTAATTTTGAGAGGGGAGAAATTTCCGTTCAGAAAGGAAAATAAATCCAAAGTAGGCTGAGCGGAGAGGACAATAGCTTTGAGGCTCCCCAAATTATTCTAAGTAATATTGCTGGACTGGAGGTAACCCTAAAGAGGCACTGTGTGGAGGGGGAGTTAATGGCTGCTACATACAAGGGTACAGACTGTGCCCTGAGTAACTCCAGAGGGTGCCAGTCCAGATACCCTAGTGTGAATGACCCCTCCCTCATTTGTACAGCACATAACTATGAAAGTCCCAGGAAATGGAATGTTCTGCAGTGTATCTTTGCTGGGTACATCAGGGAGGTTAGGTAACTTGTGAAGGCCACGTGATGTAAGGAGAGCACATGTGCTGAGCCTCCTTCTGCAGATCAGGTCCCTGGCTCAACAGCATCAGATCAGCAGCATTGTGCGCGATGTTCTGAGCAATTGCAAATGTGAACTCCCAGGCCCCGCCTCATTATTGTGGGATAATACTGGGGAGGCACCCAGCAGCCGGTGTTTTTGTTTGTTTGCTTTTGCCACTCAGCCCAGCGACTCTGATGCCTACCAAAGCTTGAGGGTGCCTCTGTAAGGGTTTAACGGCACTGACGGATGTCAAACAAGACAGTGGCCTCTGTATTTGAGGGGTGGACAGATCCGTGGCTATACTGTACAACTGAAGTCCAGAGAGCACTTTCTGCAGAAGCTGGACAGTGGGCCCATTGTAAGACCTTTTCTCAGGACTCATCTCACTCCCACTTGTCACAGGGTGGGAGGCACCCTGGGCTCTCTCCAACTTCTCACCATGAAGACTGAGCTGCTCGGATGAACGTACCTCATCACCCTACAGGATTAGAAGGTGGAGTCATCTTTGGCCTCAACCATGACTTATCTTTAAAAAAAATGTTTCTTCACCATAAAAAAAAGATGCCACTCGGAACTTCAGATGTTGTAAAGGGGAAAATTTTCTGACAGAGTTAAACAGTTTACTGGGCATGTGTTGTATGAGAGATGTACTGCTATTTACCAGAACTGCTTTCTTTTTTTTTTTTTCTTTTTTTTTTATTAATTCAGAACTGCTTTCTTAGATAAAACGTTATCCTAAGTGTACATGCTCAGGTCACACAGGACAAAGGCTAGTTTCAGTTCCAATTTATGCTTGCTGTTCCCTGAAAGCATGTTCAACTGTCAAATGACTTCTTCTCTATCCTTACTTTGGGCTTCTGCATGGAAGCATTCTAAATTTCCAGAATTAAAGTGCCATTAAAATCTAGCTTTGTTCCTTGGATACCTACTAGCTCTCATCAGCTCATCAATCACCATTAGCAGAGAATTGCAAGAATTTATATCCACCATTATCCCCATAGTGCAAGTCTGGGTCCCAGCAGCTTCACAGAAAGGAAACAAACAAACAAACAAACAAAAAAACCAAAAGCTGTAGTGCAATCATTTTTCCTTTTAATAAATCTCCATGGCAAACATCTTCTGAAACGGACTTCTTAGGTCAACATCATTAAGGCTACATTATGGAATGCCAACAAACTTGACAAGGGGGGGTGGGGCCCATGGTGAAACTGAATCGTGTTCCCAAGGGAGTAGTTAGACGGGAACCAAACCCAGTTGGGCCTGCTGGAACCGTGCCTGGCTCACCCTCTTATCTATTAGGGAGGCCGCTGTGTGGTCCCCTGGCCACAGAAGCAGCTGTATTTCATAGATGGGTATTCACTTCTGATGCAAGAATGACAGGTGTTGTTCCAAGCACAAGGCTGAGCATAACAAGCAAAGGCTTTCCATTGGGACCTGGTTGGCTTGCTCCAGCAGCAAAAATCGGATGCCCATGATCTGAATGGGTTCCCACACTTCTGCGCTTGGTACATCTGTTTATTGCTTAGTCTTAGGAAGTGCTTGCTGGATAGAGGTGAACCGTGGTCACATAGATTCATCCTAAAGCACAGAGTCACCCCTGGATTCCTAATGAGGGCTGCTGAAGGCCTTGTCACTTAAAATATTCATTTTCAAAAAAAACCTTTATCACAAAATAAGATACATTATAGAAAGGTTAATGATTTTTTTTTCTTATTCATGTGTTTATTCTTTCAGTATCTTCATGTGTGCAGGTGCAGTCACAATTTGTGTGAAGGCCAGGTGTCGACTCTGGGTGTCATTGGTCATCTTGGTTTGGAGATCAAGGCCTCTTACTGGTCTGGAACTCACAGATTAGATAAGGCTGGTTGGCCAACTAGTCACAGGGATGCTCTTCCTCAGCCCTGAGGTTACCAGCCACACCCACCACTCCCAGCTTTTTTATGTGGGTTACAGGGCCTCAAGCTCAGGCCGCTGAGCTTGTGAGGCAAGTACTTCACCCTCTAAGCCTCCAGATGGCATGAACCGTTCTTTGGAAATATCTTTTAATTCTGTTTGTAAACTCGGACTTTAAAATAGAAGTTACAGATGAATCTTAAATCTCAAGACTCTAGATCGTAAGGTAAGTTAATTAAAACAAATCTCAGATGGTTCTTCACATTCTTATCTTCTTACTGGAAGGCTTCTGAACCAGCAGCATCACTGCCAGCAAGCTCTGCCCCAAGTTCCATGCTTTAAAACACCTCACTGAGGACTGGACCTAAGGCCCATGTCAGGCAAGCCCTCCACCACTGAGCTATAAAACCATCCTAGAATCTAAATTTTTATATCTATTTATCTATTTTCTATCTATCTATCTATCTATCTATCTATCTATCTATCTATCTATCTATCTATCGCACAGTCTGACTATGCAGCCCAGGCTGGCTTTCCATTTGTGGCCATCATGATTCAGCCTTCCATGCTGTGAATGCAGGTCTGTGATAACAGCACACTTGGTTATAGAACTTGCATTTTTAACAGGATTCCCAAGGAATTTATATGTGCATTTAAATTTGAGGAGCACTTCTTTTAGACGTGTGTGTGTGTGTGTGTGTGTGTGTGTGTGTGTGTGTGTGTATGTCTTGAGAAAAAACTCAGGAGGCAGTGCCATTCCATATGGGCCAAGCATTCTAACACATGAGTCTATGGGGGCCTTCCTATTCAAATTAGCACAGTTACTTTCAGTTTTGTGGGGTGTGCTCTCAAGCCTGTGGCCTTCTGTATACTGTTCAGAGGGTCCATAGTCAGACAGCAGAGTACAGACAAGAAGTAGAGTAATAAGAGCAACAGAACCTTAAGTCCCATTTCCCAGTGACCCACTTTCTCCAGTGAGACTTGACCTTCTAAATGTTCCACAACCTTCCAAAAACAATCCTATCCACTGGATACCAAGTGTTCAAATACATAGCTGTATAGCAGACATTTCACATTCAAAACCCTGTGGGTGTCAAGGGCTGACTGACAGCGAGCATTGGAAGCTGAGAAGAGTCCAGGGAGGATGCTTTTCTAGCACCTTCTGCCGGGTATGAGAGAACACTGTCCTCTTTGTTGTCTTCAACTCTGCAGTTTGTGGTAATTCGGTACAGCAGCCAAGGGCACGAATGCCATCAGGTTGTTTTCAATCAGATAGATATTCTAAGATAGTGCCACGAACTCCTAAAGAGCCCTTTAGCGTGTTTACTTCAAAAGCAAATTTACTGCCATTTGAAGAGGAGGGCTGGAATCCTACTCAGCAGGAAAGCCAGTTTAATCAGGGAGGGGGGGCACTAAGTTGTATTTGCAGTTGGATGTAAATCGCTAGGGCTTGTCACTTAGATAACTAACACCTATATCCTAAAGAGCAGCTCAAGACGCACTGGGACATAGGGAGCCAGAAACTGAAGAAGTCACTTATACCAACCAGTAGGATGTGGGTGGGGTGGGGTCAATAAAGAAATACCACCAATGGTAGATTGAGAGCCGAGTTGGCAACAAGAAATTTCTCTGACGTTAAGACATCAAAAAACCCAGTGTAGCTTTGAGGTGGTTCACTCGCTCTCTTTTCTTTTTTGCTATATTAATTGATTTTTAAAGTCAGCACATAAAGTGATGGGTTTCCTATGGGCATTTAAAAAAAATGTGTGTCACCCACCCCCACCCCCATGAGAGCAGAACTGTCCCATTCTAGCATTGGGTGAGCTAACAGGGCAGTGCTAGAGAGCTCACCCTGGTGGCGCAGGTGTGGGAGAGCTGGCAGGCTGACCAACTGAGCTACTATCCAGGTCCAGGCTTTGAGTTGACCCACTCCAACATCTACCCCATGGGTGGTCCTGCAGATGCATAAGCTGAAGGACCTTCATGACCCAGGGCGACAACAGGATGTCCAAGCGGAGTCCTGGTGAGGACCCAGTATTGATAGGGTAGCAGAATCCAGAGGCTTCGGACCAGACCAATGACTCACTGCAATAAACATTCCAAATAAGGATGTGTGGACACACTGTGACATACCATAGCTTCCATGGTGAGATGTTTTGTTTAGTTCTTTTTTAAAAATTTAATTTAATTTTTAAAAACTTTAATTTTTGTTCTTTATTTTCTCTTGTGGGGTGAAGTTTAAAGGTCAGAGGGCAGATACAAAGAGACAGGGAGATGAGTAGTATTAGGGTACATGATGTGAATTTTACAAAGGCTCAATAAAAAGTTAAATAAAACAAAAATATATGTGTCATTATAATTTGTTGTTATTCTTACATCCTTTCTCTTCCTGCTACTCCTTTTCCCCAACATATTGTCCTTTCTTTTGCTTTCTTGTCACATGAATTCCCTTGCCCTCCCTTCCCAAGTTTCATGTTTCCCTCTTTAAGGTTTCTTCCTCTTCTTTATTGCCCCTTTCCCCCCAATTTAAATCTAGAATCTGCATATGAGGGAAATCATATAGCAACTTCTGAGTCTGACGTAATTTGCTCATAATACAGATCCAGGGTTCCACCTATTTTCCCTGAAAATGATCTGACTTCATTTTCTTTAGGACCGAAAACACTTCATTGTTTATTCATACTGTTTGTCCATTCACCTATTGATGGATGTGTAGGCTGGTTCCATTTCTGGCTATTGTGACTAGGGCTGCAATCAACATGGATGTGCTGCAGTCTCTGTAGTGTGTTGCTTTAGAATCCTTTGGTAGATGCTCTAGAGTGCTTGATTAGCTCACATGGCAGTTCCACTTTTAGCTTTCTGATGAACTCCCATCCTGACTATGATAGCGGCTAAACAATCTCACCAGCCGTGAACAAGGGTCCTCTTTCTCACACCCTAACAAACATGTTGGTTTTTTTTTTTATCTTTTTCATGACAGACATTTTGACTGGGGTGCGATGGAATCTCAAAGTAATTTTAATTAGCCTATTAATCTTGATATCTAAGAATTTAAAAATATTTATTGGTCATTTGTATTTTTCCTTTGAGGAGTATCTATTTAGTCCATTGGCACATTTATTGATTGAATTGGATAATTCAGTCGTTTCTGACATTAAGGTTTCTATTCTTCACAGAATTAAACCTACTCCTAATGACTTATCATTAGGTAAATGCATTTTCAACCATCATCAGAGAACTTGTATTTATAGTAGATATTAATTAAAGTGAAGACCCCCAACTAGCCAAGGTACATAGAATAAGAGACTCAAAATACTATATCCTACATGGGGAGTCTCTATCACATCCCTTCTTCCCAATGTTCAGGCATCATTGCAGAAAAGGGGGAGGAAAGAGTGTAAGAGCCAGAGGTACTGGATGACTACAAAGCAGCAGTGTCTTCCAGACACAGCAGAATGGCTGCACATGTTAACTCACGGTTCTGGTTCGGACAGCATGCATAAGACTCGCAAGTTCAAGCCAGACCAAATGCAAGCGTGGAGAAGGGAGACTGGCATGAGACCAAGAAGCTATTGGCAACTGATAATGGTGGGGGGAGACAGTTAATTTACTTTTCTTTTTTTTCTTTTTTAAAAAAGAATTTCTTTCAGAAAAAAAAAGAAATTCTTTTCTGTTATCCTCTAGTTATTTCATAGATTATTACTAACTGTACTTTGTAAGCATCTCAAAGAAAGAGACTATTTTCTTCTCATCTATCCATTCACAGGGATACTGAATAAATACATATTAAATTAAAAAATTTTTTATTAATTTATTCAGATTACAACTCAATTGCTATCCCATCACTTGTATCCTCCTGTTCCTCTCTCCCTCCTGATTTCACCCTATTCCTCTCTCCTAGGTCTATGACTGAGGGAGACCTCCTCCCCCACTATATGATCACAGCCTATCAGGTCTCATCTTGGTAGCCTGCTTATTCTTTCTTTGAGTGCCATCAGGCCTCCCCACCAAGGGGAGGTGGTCAAGTATGGAGCAGCAGAGTTCATGTCAAAGTCAGTCCCCGCTCTGCACATAACTGTGGAGAACGTCCTGCCCACTGAGTAGATTAGAGTAGGGGTTCCATTTTCTTTAAGAGTATAGCCCCTGCTAGGTTGACCATACTCCCTGAAGGCCATAAATCTAAGAATAAATGGCCAGCGCAAGTTGGACCAGTTACGTGAAAAAACAAAAACAAAAACAAAAACAGAGGACACAAAGTTGGATGTGTGGAGAAGAAAGGGTGGATTTGAAAGAAGAGGATAGGAGGATTTAATATAATAAAAACACATTGTATAAAGTTCTCAAAGAACTAATAAAACATCAGAAAGATTGCTGTCATTTTTTACCGTTTCCATACTTCTGTTACTATTGGGATTTGAATCTATTTAAATAGATCACTTTGTGATATTTTCTAGGCTATAAATTAGGGTGATAAATTTCCATGAATCATTAGAAATGTACCTAGCAGTTAAAACTTTGTTAGAAAGAAGTGGCAAATATTAAAATGGTCATTACCATTGTCTTAGAACATTCTGTCTAAATTTATAATTAAATCACTCATGATTTAAGAAAAATCGACAGTATTGCTAGACCATTCTAGTGATTATGTTATATGATTTGGCTCAAAACAAATGATCCAAATTTTGATTAGATTAGTGTTTATTGATCATACAATAGTTACATATGATTTAAATGGTTAATAATAAGATACTTATAGCTAAAGTTTAAAATTATTAGCTTAGCTAACAAATCATGTTTTGGATTCAAATATCAGTTTTGCTCACCTATCTTTCATGTAATAGAGATGACAGGATCAAGATTACATACATACATACATATATTTATCTAAAATGATTTATTTAATAATATTAGAGTACACATTTCCAAATAGTTTTTCTAAACGAAGATTTATGTCTACAGTGATTCCTGGTTAACAAGACAAAATTCAGCCACTAATATATTTAGTATACAGATAAAGACAAACTGAATGAATGTTGTGATTTCAGAATAATTTTTATATGCAGCACCCTCAGCCTTATAGATGCCCTAGACCACAGATTAGGCATGCTTGAAAGCATGGCTAGAGGTTGTGACAGAACAGTCACGTGTATGCTAGCGTCTTACAAAGGATGTGGAAGGCTGCATTTGAAGGCTCCTGCCTATCACTGTTTCTGGTATTGGAGGGGAGTTCTTTCTCGAAGTCTAGACACAGTTATTTTGAATAAGGCTGATTTAAAAGCTGTATCTTTCAGAGCTTTGATTCTTGATCTCCATGAATGGAACTTACTCCCCTCTGTGGTGTTCAGGCCTTCGGAACTCCATGGGTGTTCCCAAGAGGCCATTGCTAAAATCATGGCGAGTGGGAGGCTCACCTTGCTTGCCAACAGTCTTGGTCTTGCTGTCTCCCTGACGATGCCAAAGGCATGAGGCAATGAGGTAAAGAAGAAAACTTGCGTCTATTAATTATGAAAAGAATATGCGTGCACACACACAAACACATGCAGGTATATATACCAACAGAGGTCTCTGTCTGTCAAAGTTGATGATGCTGATAAGCACTGCTCTTAAGCTCTGTGTTTAAAGATATCGAGGGAAAGCCCTCGGGATGACCACAAGCCCTTCCCATGTTAGTTCTTCACAAATAAATGCTTTTTATTTGTAGTCATGGCTGGTTTTTTGCAAAACTGGCTACTGAGTGAGACTCCGTGCTTTGGATATCTAGGCCTCCTAAATGCCATTCCAGTTTGGCATATGCTAGGAAGCTAAAATCTGACACTTCCAAGCAAGCAGAGGACACGTCTAACACATTATTTTAAGATGGCACATAAAACCGGAATCCTTTGAGAACCCGGCTGCCATCATTCCACTCAAGCATATTAAGCAGCCCCTGCTAAGGCTTCTGTGCTCAGCCACTGTACCACAGACATATTTAACTAAGCTCTAGGCTTGGGTGCCAGGAAAGACGGCATCATTAGGGGTCTCCTTCTCTAGGAGAAATGTCCAGTTTTGTATAATTGGATAAACGTAATGAAAATAAAGAAGGTTCATCTCTCCACATTACATGCTGATGTATAATCCCTTACAAAGAATTCTGTAAGACATTGTTCACATCTGAGTATAAACCCTGTGATGGCCATTAAGTATGTGTTATTCTCATCAAAGTTCTACGTGTGCGTGTGCAAATGCCGTGAACACCATCCGCCTCCCTGAAACCTCCTTAATCTTTGCTCTCACACAGTAAGCTGGAGAAAACCAAAACTGAGCTTCCTATATAAATGCAAGAGTGAGTGAAATAATCATTTAAGCCCCTCGTGGCATCATCATTCCCATCTCATTTTCTCAT
The DNA here is from genome assembly GCF_903995435.1 of Acomys russatus. Classification (NCBI taxonomy): domain Eukaryota; kingdom Metazoa; phylum Chordata; class Mammalia; order Rodentia; family Muridae; genus Acomys; species Acomys russatus. The sequence continues at coordinate 18,102,653 of NC_067138.1, forward strand.
GGCATAACAGTCAGTGTTCGCTTTTTTAGGGTTAAGTAGACCAGAGAACAAAGCCAGGCACATGATGACTTCGTACTGAGATGAAACACACAACTTTTGTGCTGCCTGGTCTTCCTGCTTGAGAATTCTCATCCTAATGATATGGTTGGGAGACTGTCAGGTACCAGCGATTTGGCAGATAAACAAAGAACACCCAAATCCACATGCAAAGCAGGCTGAAAGGAACTACTAATTTGCTCTCTATAAAGCCATGACTAGGTAGGTTGAAGATGAGAACATAATTGTCCAATTGCATATTGGCATCCCAGACTTGCCAGGGAAACACTGTGTGGAGCAAGTTATCTGTCTTGTTATTATTTCATCTGCTTCTTCTTGTCCTGTTTACCTCTTCCTCTTCTCTCCCCTCCCCTGCCTTTTCTCCTCCCCTCCCCTCCCCTCCCCTGTCTTTCCTTTCCTCTTTTTCCTCTGTGAGGCCAAGTCCTGGGACTGTGGAGAGCTCACCAGCACAGCATGTCTACTGCTACCCCGTCTTGCTACTTCTTTTTCTCACTGAAGTGGTTTTCCTCTCCCCACAAGCAATCTCTGCCTACAGTTCCTGTTCAGCTCACCTGATGCCACTGTGATAGTGGATTAAATCTCGATCCAATGAATGTGTTCCTGTGAGTAGAATTTTAAATGGAAACATTTAAATTATAACACGGAACAGTGATCTATTGGACCAAACTGTAAGCTCGGTATTACTAAGGAAGTGGCTTAGCACAACACACCATTATTTTTAAGATTTTATTGCTTAAATAGATGCTATAAATTGACCTTTCCTTTTCTCTCTCTTTTTCTTTCCTTTGTCTTCTTATTTTAATCTCATTGGGAAAGTAAGTATTATGTTTGTGCAGAAACCTAAACACTCTCTTTTTTGTTTTGGTTTAGATCTTAATGCCACAAACAGTGGTCAAATGAAGTCATTTAAAATAGTCAGTTTATTGACTGGGTTTCAAGCTTTTAACTCTGGAAATTGTTCTTTTCAATTAAATGGCCATTTGTGCATCCGAGGACAGAGTAAACCAGCTCCCTCTTGCTTACATCACCTCACTTTGGCTTTCCTTTTCTATGAGTATTACAAGAAGGGTGGCATCTCATTATTAATGACTGCTTTTAGTCAACTGATTATAGTATTTATTCTCTCTCATTTCACTGGGGATATATATGGTATTAAATTCAACCTTTTGATTCCTGGCTTCACTCAGCCACAGATGGGTTTATTTCTTTAATTTATTATTTTATTTGATTCCTCACATGCTAAGCAGTTAATGACTTCTCAACTTTAGTAACCAAAAAAGTATCACAAGGAAGTGGTCTTCTCAGCTTAAAATTTTAATGTGCCTCACAACTTCTTTTTATAAACATCAATCTTACATATAAAAGCGCATGAAGTTGACTTGAAATCAACTCACAATGTAAACCAATTATTATTTCTTCAACTAAGTTTCTGGAGTTGCTAAGATATCATGGGTTCTCTCCATGGATCTCGTGACTTCCATGTAGTTTTTGGTTCTGCATCCAGTCTGTCTGTCTGTCTGACTTATATGACTGCCAGCTTCTCTAGACTTACAGAAAGTTGAAAAAAGAAACTCATGGTGTTGTCCTCCAACTACTGTGAATCCTTCCTCCTTAAAAACATTGTCAGTGTGTGTGTGTGTGTGTGTGTGTGTGTAAACACACATGCGTGTGTCTTGTGCATGTATGCAGTGGCACATGTGTGAAAGTCAGAGGATAACTTGGTATACTACCATCTCTCTTTCCGTGTTCATGTGGGGATCGAATCCTGGTATGACCAGAAGTTTCTGGAAAGAATTGCACTTTATACTGAACTTTCTTTGCCTCTGGTTTACATGATTAGAATTCAGCAACTGTAGCAAGGTTGGGATGCTATAAGTCCGCAGCCTAACTACAAGTGAAGTGAGAGCTGTGGTTGTGTGTAGACACAGGTTAGCAAACGTCCATAGCAAGTGTCTTCACTTGCTGAGCTATCTGGCTGGCCTGTTCCTGCTTTTTCTAACTCTATTAAGAATACTACTGTTACTCATTGTTCAAACCATGGAATTAAAGCATCTTCCCTTTTTCTAATTTTTGTCAATATCTGTGTTTATGTTTAATTCTTCTACCTTACATCTAAGTCTCCAAGTTATAGCTATCAGTTTTTCTTTATTTTAGCAAAAATATTTTTTTCAGGAGGGAATTGGTGGTGCATGTCTGTAATACCAGCACTCAGGAAGGCAAAGGCAGGCAGATCACTGTGAGTTCAAGGCCACTCTACAAAGTGAGTTCAGGACAGCCAAGGCTACACAGAGAGACCCTGTCTCAAAAAGTCATATATATATATATATATATATATATATATATATATATATATATATATATATATATATATATATATATTCTTTTTTCATATGAGCTAGTCTATCATGGATTCCCTCTTCCAACTCCTCTGACATTCATCTCTCTTCCACTCCATCGGGGTCCACACTCTTCCATGTCTTGTTAGAAAACAAACAGACCCTAAAGAAAAAGAATAACATAAATAAAATGAAATAAAACAAGATAAAAACGAGAAACTGAAATAGGATAAAACAAAAAAACCAGAAAAAGAGTCTAAGAAAAAGCACGCGAAACACATGTAGACACAGAAATGCATGAGTTCCTGTACACAGAAGTCTCCTAAAAACAAAAACCCTGATGGCTGTAACATACACACAAAGGTTAAAAACCAAACCAAACCAAACCAAACCATCAAAATCTTACGAGACAAAAAGTCTCCAATGATGCCTCTGGGCTCATTTTGTGTTGTCTACTGCTGGACATGGGACTTGGCCTTAAGTGTGGTGTGTATCCCTGGTGAGACTTGGTTGGAGAAAACTGATTTGTCATTCTTGAGGAGTTATCTAGCTTCTGGTATGGGGTAGCCAGTGATTCTTGTGGCCTTTTTTCTACTGTTTCTATCCCCATCTATATGCCCCCATTTCCAGATATTCAGACCTTGAACTTCTCTCTCTCTCTCTCTCTCTCTCTCTCTCTCTCTCTCTCTCTCTCTCTCTCTTTCTCTCCTGAGACTCAACACTTGGGTCAGATCCTCCAGCATCAACATCAAAAGTCCTAGGACAGTGGCTGCGGCATCACTTCTGGCTTTATGTGGTCCTTGAGAGCAAGCCTAGTACTTTGTGCATGACACCCCACACCCCCAAGCCCTTAACTTCCCATTACTAAAGTCCATTACCTCATCAGGACTTAGCTGCTTCTAGCCTTGCCTGTTTTCCATGAGAAGTTGGGATAGATGTGGGGGAGAGAGAGTTCAACAAGTGGGCTTGCATACCTGTCCTTACTCATTTGACGCTCCCCGTGTCTTCCTCACACTGTGTTGGAGCTTAGGCACTGGCCTCTCTCCCTCCTGGATTACTAGTCCTCAGTGACAAAGTCTGACTGAGATCTGTTTTCTTTAATACACTCATCACAGTGCCTTAAAGCCAAATGCTTAATTAATAAAATATGTAGTATTGGAAGGGCTCTAGCAGACCCAAGCACAACAAACAAGACATTGGCAGGTCTGTCCCTCTCCACTCTCCTCTCCCTCCATAGACCATTAGATTCCCTTAATTAGGCAAATCTACCTTCCTGAAGCTAGCCACCAAGGTTCATTTCTTTATTTGGCCACTTCCTTCTGCCTGACTCATTGCTGAGGCTGATCACCAGTGTCCAGCTCTCAAAGCACCAAGGCCCAGGTACCAAAGTTTACTATGTGGCTACACTGACTAACATGTCCAATCAGGACTCACCAGCTCACCCTAGCACAGATGTTCTCTCTTCTCCTTAGAACCCACTCCTACAGAGACACCTGCTGCTGTCTTTGCCTGACCCTGAGGCAGTCCGCCACTGGTCCCTCTTGGGTAATCAAATCTCCTCTGTGTTGAGAATTTGTTGCCTGGGTGTGTTCTGCGTTGACCCCCCTTTGGTATTCCTGAATGGACTCTTGATACAAAGTGATACATCTCAATAGCAGCTAAATCTTCAAACGCATTGCCAGCATCTCTCACCACCTTGCTTTAAACTCTCTTTTGTTATCTCTGGCACCACGAACATGGGTCTTAAACCTTAAGTCACTGATCCCTCATCACTTCTGTGTAAGTGAGCTCACTTTCAGATAGGACACCTCACTGACTTCATACAGATGCCACGGAAACCAGCACCACACAATGTGTGCTGTTGCATCCAAGCCAGCTAACCAGCAATGACTTCTAAAGCCATATCTTCATGCCTAGGAAGTTTGAATATAGAAACAAAATGTTTTAACTAACCGAGTCAAAACAACAACAAAAAATGATGTCTCTATCCCAGCGTAAAATTTTGCCTCTTCCTAAACTTCATTTTCTTCCATCCTGCTAGCTATGGCATGAATGTTTGTAGACCCCCAAAATTTGCCTTTGTTGAGGGAAGATGTGAATGTAAGCAAAGTACATGCTATCTGTGAAAATGTAATAGTGAACTCCAACTGTGAACATACACTAAGGATTTAAAAGAAAACGTTTGTATGCTGAAATTTCAATACCCAAAGTGATAATACTTAAAGGTGGGGCTGTTGGAAGGATTAGCTGCTAAGAGTGGAGCCCCACTGGACAGGATCTGTCTCCTAGTAGCAAAGGCTGGAGAGACTTCATGAAAGGACACAGAGAAAAAGTATCTGTGAGCCAGGCAATGGGCCTGCACCAGACACAAGCTGCTTATGCTTTGATCTTGTTTCTTGGCAGCTTTCAAAACTGTGAGAAATAAATTTCCACTGTTTAGAAGCTACCTGATGTGCAACAACTTGTTCTAGCAACCTGAAAAAACTAGGGCACAGCCTTTTCCCCACCTCCCCTTTCTAAATTTTGCTTAAACGTCAAATCCCAGCAAAGTACAATTTTGAAAGCAAAATAGCTGGTTGAGATGGGAAAGGAGAAAATTTTAGTGAAAGGTGTCATCTCTGGAGAATCAAAGCAGCACCTCAGCTTTCTAGGAGAGATGGCAACCAAGGGCTGGCCAATGCTAACTGATTGGTGTGACCCCGGGGACTTCCAGACTGGATGGGAAGCTCCTGTCTTGAGCTGCCTGTAATGTCCACCACGATGAGCATTCTGGCTCCTGGCTCCTTAGATGTGCCTGCTTGTGGTGCTTTGTCTCAGCTGTCTTTGACTGCAAGAATTTAGTCAATGCTGTTACCTTAAGGTGGTAGGACTGAGGCTTTCCAGGGGCCTTGTCCCCAGCCTGCAAGCAGAGCGGGAACCCAACCAGCTTTGTCTGGGAGTATGGAGATCCTATGCTTGAGTTAGGAAATGAATTGTTGGGTGTCCCTGATGTTTTTCAAATGCAACGTCCGGTGGGAAAGATTCTGCATCTTACCATTGTATGGACTCCTGCTAACATATTTAAATATTAACGAGAAACTTTGCATTCTGGAAGCAAATTGATTAGCCTATGACACAGGACTGTTCTCACCAGTAGGTGTCTCTGTCCCACCGTACTCTGCCCAAGCCCACCAAGATTTCTCCTGGACCTTTGTATGTTACATAAAAGGCATCTTTTCTTCAGAAATCCTATACTTTGACAAGAAGATATAAATGACTTCTCTTTTTTATTTATACTCACTTCAACTCTGAATTTGGCCTTGCTTCACATCACTGGCTGCAGAAAATGTTGGAGGCTGTGTTCAAGATAAACCCCCTTTTCATTCTTCGGTACTTAAATTAGCCCAGTTGCTAAGCTTTATCTCTGTTAGATAAAGTGGTGCATTTCTGAGAAAGCCAGCAGTGTAGGTATACGGCTGGCTCAGAAGTCCCGAGTCTTTCTCCTGAGCAGTTGTTTCCTCCCTGATAAAATGAAGCTGTGGGTTAATCTCTGCAGAGATCCACCTCAAGTATGACTCTTGACATAAGTCTGCAGCCTGCAGCTCCAGGCTAACTGTGTCCATGGTCAGCCTCTGCCTCTCGTTCTGTTTGGTCGTCTGCACCTGTGTGTGTCAGTTTCCTCGTGGACAGAAGGATGACGAGAACAGCGCCATCTTTCTGTGATAAAGCTGGAGAAGCTAACCATCATATAACTTAAGGTACTCGAATGCCTTATGGGTTCAAGCGCATATGGGTTACGTGTGATATACATTGTCTGTACATACAGGATTTAGCCTCTTCCGGTTACAATTTTTAACATAGCTGAACTGAGGCAATGATTGCTGCAATAGTCAGGTGTGTGTGTCATGACTTGTCTCACACACAAGGGCTATGGATATGGAGTAATAAAACTGCCTTGTGGAGTTTCCCCAGACTTAGTTATTTCCCCTTGCCTGTGTAACTTCGTAAGGGGGGAGCCAGCTGCCATCTCCTGCACTCCCAAGGAGGTTTTCCACACAGCACGCCTCAGACAACTCCTTCTACATGGAGTTGAGTTACAGACATTAGTTGTTACCAACACAACTGCAGGAATGAGGAAAGTAAAATAAGTCTGGGCTAAATCATGGAAAATGGCCAACCATGAAGGTGCACGCAATACTTTACCACACGATCCAGGAATTATCTTTATTTTCCAAATAAGCTTGATTATGATATAAAATAATTAAAAGGAGATAGTTAGTAGTGACAAATACACATACATTAGCTCATGCCACTCTTGTAAACACACTTTCAGGGGTACTTTCAGCCAACAGACAAGGGAGCAAGAGGACAAATGACCCAGGACCACACCCAGTGCCTTGTTAATGAACATGTTACTATCAGGTAGTCTCACTACCACAGGCCAGTTGCTACTTCTGCTATTCCCATTATACAAGGAGGGAAACTAAGGCACAGAGAGACGAAACTGGTACTTGAATTCTGCCAGTCTGCTTCTACAGGTAGCCCTATTAAACAAGGAGTTGACTTAGTGATGCTCACATTCAAACTTTACTAAGGAATCATATAATGAGAGCCAGCCTGGAGCGGATGCTCAGTGCCTAGGTGCTAAGTGTTGGGTGGATGGGCAGTCCTGACCCACAGGAGGAGTGCTCAGTTTGGGATGTGATTTTGGTCCGTGATATAGTCCTCTAGCTACGGCTGGGTAAAAGTGCTTGCTGTGAAGCCTGGTGACCTGAGTTCGGTTCCATAGATCCACATGATGGAACTCAGAAGCAAATCCTCTAAGTTGCCCTCTGACCTCTACAACTCGGCATGGCTTGTGTACTTCTTCCCACACAAAACAAACAAACACATAGGTGTCAAAGGAAGTCACTTGGCACCTCAGTTTGTTCATCTGTTCAATGTAATTTTCAAGTGAAAGGTTTGAACGGTGTGTGTGTGTGTGTGTGTGTGTGTGTGTGTGTGTGTGTGTGACCCCAGCTGTGAGTTTGGTTGAATTAAGCTTGTTAGTCTGAGGATAAATAAAGATCCAAACACAGATGAGGTAAATGTTCACAGAGGACAAGTGCCAATTTCAAATCTGTCTATGCTCTCTTCAAACGAGGAAGATTCAAGGCTGGTCTCAGATCTCCAAAAGTCATTGAGAAGACTCTGGAGTGGGGCATAGAAATGCAGCCCGTCATCAGAATTTCTGCTCCAGAGAGACCTTTTTAATACTTAGTAGGAAAATAAATTCTCCAAGCGAATACACATGCAATGCAGAAAATTGCTACTGACACTATATTGAATTTAATTCCTTTTCAAAAAAATCCTTGAGAAAAGAATAAACACATTATGCTTGGATGGTGTATTCAAGAAGTCTCCTCTACAAGCAATGACTTTAGAATTATTATTTTCCCTTTCCTTTGCCAGTGCCTGACAATGCATGATAAAAAGTTAGAACAGGGGCATCCAGAGCCAGACCCTGAAGGGCTTTTCATTATGTGTTGAACCACAGCACAGAGGCAAAAATCTCATTGCTTAGCTCAGAACACACTTTCACTTGTTCTTATGCTTTTGACCTGGGCTACTTTTAATAAGTGTCCTTGCATTTTAACTAACAGTCCAGGTTTGGTAGCTTTTTTTTCACCTGCTGTAACTTTGCTTTTGTTCCTATCCATTTACAAAATCTCCCTGTCTTGGGTCCCTGATCCTGAGTTAACCCCGAATGCAATGGTTCCTCAAGGTCCTTTCTTGGGTGCCACCCACTCCCTTCAATGCCAAGCTGAAGTTTCCTGCTCTTTATGTCCTTCTTGCCACCCCCCCTCTTGCCACTGCCCCCCAAGCTGCTTCTCACCTCCAGTGTGCTCCCTTCACTGCTAGTGCTCTTGTCATTCACCCACCGTCATTTCTTGCAGAGGTTCCCCCATCATCATCTGTACATGCGGTCTCACATCTGCATTTCCAGGAGAGTTGCTGTCACTATGCGCAGGGGATCTACTGAGGCTCTGTGCTTCTCCCCCAATGCCTTATGTTACAGGCAATGGAGGTCACCTTTCTATCACTTGTAAAATTCTCTTTTTTTTTTTCCGTGACTCTTTGTGCCTCTTGGTCTTGTACCTGGTAATGTTTCCTCCTCCTTCTCAGCATACTTGCAAGCCTCTGGTTCACATGTCATCTGGCTCCACGGGTCACCTGAGACCAGGCTGAGTGCAGCTCCCTGGTGTGTTTTCTTTGTTTCTTCCATCAGATCTTCCGCTGCATCGCACTGTCCTAGCCCATCGGTGGCTGTGTTTGGTTAATTGGGTTCTAAGCTTTGTAAGGTTAATAAGTTTCTAAGCTTTGTAATGATGGTGGCCGTATCTACCATGCTCATTTTTTTTTTCCATTCTGTGTATCCAAAGTCTTTGGCATGTTACCAATGTTTGAAAATAAATATTGGTTGTCTGCCTAACTAAACCTAAAGTGTTTTTTGTTTGTTTGTTTTTGTTTTTTGAGACAGGGTTTCTCTGTGTAGCTCTGGCTGTCCTGGACTCATTTTGTAGACCAGACTGGCCTCAAATTCACAGAGATCCACCTGCCTTTGCCTCCCAAGTGCTGGGATTACAAGCATACACCACTATGCTCAGCTATTAACCTGAAGTTTTAACCTTGTTGAGACAATTTGTAAAATAAACTGGAAGAAATGTAACAATTTCTTTTTCTGCTTATACTGTCACAGATATGAAATCATTTAGACCAGCCCTTGGGTGGGGCTATTTTTTATTAATTTATTTGGATTACATCTAAATTTTTATCCCCTTGCTTGTCTCCTCCCATTCCTCCCTCCCTCCCTCTTTCACCCTATTCCCATCCCCTAGGTCTGTGACAGAAGGGGACCTCCTCCCAGGTGGGGCTCTTTTTGTCAGTATATTCACTGGGTGAGAGAAGTGGAAGCATCCTTTACAGGGTATTCCTCCCAACCCTTGTTGGTCCTCTAAGGAGCAGCAGGGATGTCTGAGCTTGTGCGACTCTGTGCTCATTCCTGCTCTTCTGCAGCTGCTGCATTTGTCTGAACCTCACCATTTGTGACCTGGGTCTTTGCCACACTTCCCTTCTTCTCTTCTTGGCCCTGCCTCTTCCTTTGCTAGGCCTCTCTCCACCCTTCAGCCTCCATGAACATCCTAAGTTCCTAACCCAGTTGTGGCTTTGACATTTCCTAGCTTCTTGTTGACAAGATGTGTGGAAATGCTTCTGAAAAGCTGTTTGCAATCCTGCTCCAACCTTACTTTTCCAGCTTCGCCTGCCTTCTGAGCCTAGTCACACTTATTTTGCTAAGGCACACTATGGGCTACTGGTTGCTCCATCCATCCATCTGTCTATCCATTCATCATTTACTCGTAAATCCAGCAGTTAACAGAGTGATGTACCCAATGCCAGACATTGGAATAAATTGCTGAATTTAGACATTAATCAAATAATCAATAATCAATCTGTTGTTTTATTTATAATTAAAATCAGATCTGTGAAGGAATGAATGAGGCTCATTGCAACAAAGATGGCTCCCATAGACTTAGGCATCAGGATGCTTCTCTGAGAATATGATGCTTGAGGTAAAAGAAATGAAAGAACTAAACAGGCATAGAACAGGAAAAAGGTTGCCTTCCCTGGCTAATGTAGCTCCTCCATAAATACTTGCTGGATGAACCAGCAATGGCAAGGGAAATAGTTTTTAAAAAATGTTAGTGTAGAGCCTGTCTTAGAGGAAGCTGAACTCAGCTTCGCACACAGCCAAAGGCTCCATGTTTCCAAGATGCTCTAGATCAGACCCGTATTCTTTGTCCAGATGGAGGATGAGAGGTCCTGTAGACAGGTCTCCCAGGAAGCTGAGAAAGAGACTGATTTCCCCAAGTCAAATAAGGAGCGACAAATGGGTTGAAACTCACATTAAGATTGACTAAGGCTTTAAACATTATTGTAGAATGCTCAAAGGAGACTTAGGCTGATTGTTGGCATTGACCACTTGGCTCATAGACACCAGGAAGGCTGGCCTCAGGCTCCTCTCAATCTAAATGACTAATTACAGTGACGCTGAAAGAGATGGAATTTCTGATGCTTGGACACCCTTCCTCTGGGGCAGTCTGACTTAGAAGCTTTAGAAGTGTCAGTGTGCTGCTCCATCAGGTTTTAGGCTGCACCATGGCGATGCTAGACAGTGCAGCTAAGCAGGATGCATGGCTGGGGTTGACTTTATTTGTCCAATCATGTTCTCTCCCTATTCAATGTACAGCTTTAAAAGACGTACTTTTAAATTGTTTTGAAGACTGTACTTTGGTTTTATTTATCAAGGATACTTCATGGTTGGTTAATTCTTTATAAATAAAAGGGAACAAGGAACACAGACTTATCAGCAAGCAACTATTTTTTACTTCTAAGCAAACAAACATTGATTTACTTGTCTGCTATTAATGGCAACATTCTTACTGTGGCACTGGTTGTACCATATCTCTGGGTAGAATATAGACAACAGAGTCTCATAATCACAAAGTCTCCATCATAACTGACCCCATGTGTTCTTCAAGGACAGGTGATGTGAGGTCACAGTGGGTAGCCCTGGTAGCAGAAGTGTGACAGAATTTAACACTCATGGGAAAGCAATCAAATGAAGAGGCAGTCTGCTGTCAGGAATGCTATACTTTAGAAAGTCAAAACACTGTGAGTCACTGCCTTACAATGCAATTCTCTATGTTGGCTTCACCTCATTAATTTGCAAACTAACTTCTACTCTTCAGAGAGGAAATGATTTCTTCGTAAAACCACCCGAGCAGCTTTCTTTCATGGTGTAGTCTAAATCCTACCAAGTACCTTTGAAACTATGAAATATTGTGGTTGTAATAAAAAAGTGGAAACATATTTTTTCTAAATTATAGACGCTCTTGTCTAATTAGGTCTCATCTTAGGACTAGTGATGATCTGAACTTCTTGGAAATGTTTCTGAAACCAACTAGGATCATAAGCTCAAGAGGGAAATGAAAATAGAAATTCTGCATGAGACATGATGAAAAGTTGTCAGGATGAAGATATCAGAAATGACCTTTTTTAGTGGAGAAGGATGAGCAGAGGAAACACGCTAGGTACTTGCTTTACTTTTGTGTGTTATCTTCTCCTATCCGTAGATGCAAACAGCTGTGCCCACATGCAAGATGCACATGGAAGCTCCAGGGTGGTGGGAGTCCATTCTCCCCATGTGCCTGATCTCGGATAACTCCTGTTAATTCCCGATGCTCTGGCAGCCCCTAATAAGCTTGCTCCACTGCATGGCTTCTGAGTAGGTTCTAACCACCAGGCTCTCCAGCTGTTTCGTGGGTCTAGGGTTAATTTTGGGCTTTTGGACTGGATTCAGTATTTGTGGGAATCTGGCTTTTTTTTTTTTTTGGTGAGAAGAAAGCCTGCTTCACATATGCAAGCAGATGAGATGTTCTTTTCTACAGTGGGCCCCAAAGGCATTGTCAGACTTATGCCCACAGTGGATCAAGAAACCAATACCTGGGCTGGGTGAAGCTCAGTAGTGGGGCTTACTGAGAATGTGTGAAGATCTGAGGCTGGCCCTCATACTATAAACAACATACAATGTACAAAACAACGCCCACAGCATAGGACTGGCTGTCCTGACCTTGCCTTTGTTTTTGTTTTGCCGAAAAGTTTCTTCCATATGAAAATGCTCCCATGCCATGACCTTTCTAACTCTTCTTTTAGGACTTGTAAATTTCCATAAGGTCCTGAAAGGTTTGAGGTTGCTGATATTGTTCTTGTTTAAGATTTCTGTAATTCAACTGTTTTCCCTTAAGTTCCAATGGAATGGCCAACATGGAATAGAGAGAACAGTGTGGCCTTGTGCATGGTGGACATCATAGGAGGCCAGTGTGTCAGGAGAGAGTGGAGAAGAACAGGAGAGAAACCCTGAAGGAGCTGTTCCTATGGCCTGTATATGCATTTTATCAGCCTGCAGTGAGCTTTAGATATATTCAATTATTTTGATTTTTAGAAATCAAGCTTAGCGTCTAACATTTTTTTTTGAGAAACCTTACTTCTGTTCTTAGGCCATTTAAACAAACCACTTGATAAATAGTCGTCAGAAACCCATAGAAAGTGAGGTCAGTATCTGCCAACTGTCTTCACGGATGAAGGTTACTTCCTCTGATCTTGTTCAAGAGTTCAGAGGTGGCTATCACCCATCTACCTGCCTTAGTTACTTTTCTAGTGCTGTGACAAGACATCATGACCAAGGCAACTTATAGAACATGGAGTGGATTTGGGATCTTACATTTTCTGAGGGTTAGAGTCCATGACCATCACGGTAGAGATTATGCCACTAGGCAGGCAGACAAGGTGTTGGAGCAGTAGCTGAGAGCTTACCTCTTTATCCACAAGCACAAGGCAGAGAAAAAAAGACACTGGGAAGTGCTAGAGTTTTTGAAATCTTAAACCCACTCCCAGTGACACGTCTTCTCCAACAAAGCTACATCTCCTAATCCTTCCCAAACTGTTACACCAAGTGGGGACCAAGTATTCTAAGATACGAACCTACAGGGACCATTCCCACTTTAACTACCACACCACTTGTCAATTCATCAGTCCAGTCACACACTCATCCATCCATCCATCCATCCATCCATCCATCCATCCATCCATCCAGTCACACACCCATCCATCCATCCATCCATCCATCCAGTCACACACCCATCCATCCATCCATCCATCCATCCATCCATCCATCCATCCAGTCACACACACACTCATCCATCCATCCATCCATTCATCCATCCATCCATCCATCCAGTCACACACACACTCATCCATCCATCCATCCATCCATCCATCCATCCATCCAGTCACACACTCATCCATCCATCCATCCATCCATCCAGTCACACACCCATCCATCCATCCATCCATCCATCCATCCATCCATCCACCCATCCATCCATCCATCCATCCATCCAGTCACACACACACCCATCCATCCATCCATCCATCCATCCATCCATCCAGTCACACACTCATCCATCCATCCATCCATCCATCCAGTCACACACCCATCCATCCATCCATCCATCCATCCATCCATCCATCCATCCATCCATCCACATACCCACATATTTACCTGCCCATCCATCTGTCTACCCATCTTGTCTATAAAAGGTATAAGAGAACAGCAATGAATTAGACAGAAATTTTCTCTTTAGAGCCTATATTTGAAAAACAGTCAGTAAAAAATTTATACCACAAAAATTTCCAGTATAAGTTTATATATAGTGGTAAATAGCATTGGTGAGGAATGCTATAATTATTTTTAAGTACCAAAGATGTGTAGAGGCAGCCAGCTAAACTAATTTGGTTTGAACCTGTGCTTTTTCCTCTTGTCCAACTTCAAAATGTCTAAGACCATTTTAGGGGGCAGAAGAAAAATAAAGTGAAATTAATCTTGTAGAGAAAGTTTGTTACTTTGGATAATTGAATTACAAAGAATCTAAAACTATCTGTGCACACTTAAAAATAGTACAGTAGTTATAGGTCTTAGTAATACTAACCTGTAAACACGTCAACTTACAAAGTAATTGGTAACACAGGCATCTTGTGTATACAAAGCAACTCATTTAGATAAAAATAGAATAATTGGAAAGTGTTTGTATAAGAGTTAAAAATGAGAAATAGAAATTTTTTATTATGCAGTTCTCTTCAAACTCCTTTGTATAAATAAGCTAGTGTTCCTTTTTAACAAACACAGTTCATCTAGGAGTTAATTTGTTTTTGTATTGTGGTTATTTGTTTATATTTCCATGTGATTTTATCTGCTTTATTAGCATATAGCCTCATCAAATAAAAAATGTTATGCATTATACTCTATAAAATGAAACCCTTCTTAAATAAAATTTTGCCTTCACTGAGTAAATAAATATATTTCTTTCCTTTCCAGAACATAGTATAGCCGAAGGGAAAAACTTGGGTGTTATTTATCTGACCAAGACTTAGGATACCCAGCTTTTTAGAATTCTAGCTTTCATGAGGAAGACCACCTTTTTAATATTTTATTAATTATTTGAGAATTTTATATACACATACAGTGTACATTGACTATATTATTCATCCCTCCTACTCATCTCCTTATCCTCCAAGATCCATGTCCCTTCCTTACCCCTTTCCAATTGTGTGTTCTCTCTCTTTTTAAATTAATAATATACCACTAAAGAAAGTCAACCTACTAGAGGCCACACTCTTCAAAACAAAACAAAACAAAACAAAACAAAACAAACTGTCTTTCCCCACCCTGCCTCCCCTGCCACTGCTGCCCCTGGACTCCCCCCCCTGGAATCCATTAACTGTCAATAGATCTACAGCTTGGGGTGGGGACTTGGGAGTTCTGGGGGAAAGAATCTATTCAGAGATTAGGGTCATTGAATATTTGGGAGAATTTTCATAATTTGAAAACTTATTCAATGTCAAAGAACTTGTGTGATTTCCCACCAGTAGTTAGTTTCTTTCTTTATTCCTTCCTTTCTTTCTTTTTTCCTTTTTTCTTTTATTTTTGAAATTATAATTAAAGCATTTCTATCTCCCATTTCCTCCCTACAAACCCTCTTATTTACCATCCCAAAATTCATGGCCTCTTTTATCATTGCTTGTTTTTACATACATGTATTTACATGTATATACTTGTGTATTTCTAAATATAACCTGATCAGCCTGTACACTGTTACTCTTATGAGATTTTCAGGGCTGGCTATGTGGTATTGGACAGTTAGTTGGTGTGCTTTACCATGGGGAAGACCCCTTCCAAGGGAGGTAAATGCAGAAGAAGGAGAAAGATGGTAAAGAACAGCAAAAATGTCTGAAAAAGTCAAAAGGAACAGTAGGAACAGTACTATTAGCTATTTACCTAAAAAGAACTATAATGCATGCAAGTCTCTCTATAAATATACATATATTTATATACATATATACATATATAGCTCAAAGAAAGTTTTCTCATTTGGTTTTCCCCAAGAGCGAAAGCGCACCTAAGAAAATCCCCAATATCAGACATGAAGAATCCTCTTTGAGCTGTTGTTCAGAGTTGTTCAAGAGACTCCATGAATGGTCCAGACTGTCGCTATTGCCCTTGGCATTCCCCGGAGGTGGAAGGTAGGGTCTTATTGCTGAAAATGCCCTGTGCTTCAGACTTGGGGCCCAATGAATTCTGAGCTGGAACTTATCTGAATGACCTAGCGACTACCTTTCATGGTATCAGAAGGCACCATACATGCTGCCAAAGGAGGGAAGCAACCGACATCCCATGATACTGTGACACCTATGAACTGCAAGTAATTTGAAAAATCAGCCCGAGAGTTTCAGTGTTTGCCTTCAGAGCTCCAAAGCTGGCTGAAGCCTTGAGTTTGGTGATTCTCTTTGCTTAGTCTTCTGGGGAAGAGGGAACTATGGGCATGTATCTCTATGTTCTGTTTCAAAAACTAGTTTAAATAAAACATTTCAGACTAGGTAGATAAATATAATCAGATTTTTTTTTTTTTTTGCATTCCTTCAAAATCATAGTCTTTAGTTGAGGAGAGGAAGGAACAAGTGTGAAGGGCAGAGAGATAAGAGTGGGCAATGAATGGTGGATATGAACCAAGCCCATGATATAGAAAGATGCTGTGGGCCAACAAGATGGCTCAACGGATAAAGGCCCCAGGCGCCAAGCAGTACAACTTGTGGTGGAAGGAGAGAAACAACTTTCACAAGTTGTCCTTTGACTTCCACGTATGCCCCATCCTGAGACAATAAATAAACAAAATGTAAACAAAAGCTTTTTAGCAATCCATCACTTTGTATAATTAACATATACTAATATTAAAAATTCCATGATTGCAGAAGTATGATTTTTTAGAGTTAGAAGCGAGTAAAGAAGTTACCAGAGCAACCCATCTCTGACTTTTCTACTCACAGGGAGATTTGTTAACACTATGTATCTCTCACAGATAGGAACAAAATAAAACACAGGGGCAGGAACATACTGCATCTCTTCACTAGGCTGCCATCACAGGCCAAATCACAGAGCACTAAATGCTCAAAGTGTATACAGCTAATATCCAGGAGCCATATCTTAGGGATTGGATATGACTTGCCTTCTAAAGGAGGGTGTGTTGGAATTGTGGTCCCCAAGGGGCCAAGCTGGGAGGTGAGGAGAGTGTTTAGAAGGAGAGTCTTGAAAGAAGGGAAGGAGGTCTTTGGCGATGTCATCCTGGGAAGGAATTGATATCTGTTTTACAGAGCAGGTTACTTGTTCTCCTGAGAATCGGTTGCTACTGAAGAGACTGCTCAGGCTTCCTACCCTGTCTTATGAGCAATCCTTTATGTATATGTTTCTGTCACAGTGTAATCCACCATGTGGTGCAGCTAAGGTGCCTCCTGTAAGATACGGCGCCACAATCTTGACTCTCCAGAACCATGAGCTAAATTTAAAATATTTTTAATCTTTTTGAAATTGTATTTATTTTCATTTTATGGACATGAGCGTTTTTGCCTGCAGCTGTGGCAGAGCCCTCATAGGCTTGAATCCTATCAGATCCTGTGGAACTAGAGTCACGGACAGTTTTCGGCTTCTGTGCGTCATCGTTCCAGCCTCCCAAATAAAATTGTGTTTTAAAAGCAAAACACCAGCTTCAGTGATTTTGCTAAAGCAACACAAAACAGACAGATGGCCCACGTTATTTCCCAAGACCTGCTACGTGAGGATTCTCTGAAGCAACTAGGTTAATTACTTCATTCACTTTATATACAGTTTTATGAACTTTGGCTATAAGCTGGACAGTAGGACTCAGCAGCATTAAATAATACTATGATTCTCTCCCATTTATCAGATGCTTTGATTAAACCCAATGCTAATTTCAGGGGTCGTTCACGTTCATATAACACAACTTCCTGAAGCTTCTCGACCTTATGAAGCTCAATTTTCCAATTCACTGGTCCAGAACCTTGCTGTCTTCTCTGGAAATATGTCATGGTTAAGATCTCAATTTCTGAAAACCAACCCTCTTATCATAATTGAGATCTCCTCAGCCTCCCCAGACACCCGGACACAGCTCTTCTGTCCCATTACTTTTATTTATCTACTCTTCTTAGCTTCATGTCCTTTTGTGTCCATTGTAGACACCGCGGACCCATCCACCTTCAAGTTCATTGCTTTCTTGCCCATGCGCTTTTGCTGCTCTGACACAGGTTAATGTACACTTCTGTCTTAATGGCTTTACTCATGGCCCATGGCCTATTGCTTCGGTCTGCTGAGTAATTCTGGCAGAAGCTCCAAGACCAGCATGACAGCTGCCACACTGCTGACAGATCCTATCTCACTTGGTGTTTAGTTTCCTCGGCAGTTCTTCTGAAAGCTCTCTCTCCCTTCAACACACCAGTTCACACCAGCCTCCTTTTATACACACTTAGGACTGTTTTCTATTTGACAGAGAACAGCAGCACCTGGCTTGGAGCCCATCAAGTCCTTGCCCTGCTCCTCAAATGTTCCTCAGTACTTTATACTAATTGACTTTGATTGATGATGTGAATTTAACAAGCCATGGCACTGGTGGAAGGACATTTGGTATCACCTAGCAAAAGCAAATATACCTCCACTCAGAAAATCTACTTCTAGAAACTTACCTTAAAGATAAGATAGCCCAGAGCTGGAGAGATGGCTCAGCAGTTAAGCACACCTGCTGCTCTTACAGAGGACCTGAGTTCAATTCCCAGCACCCAGGATAAATAAAATAAATAAATAAAAAATTTTAAAAAGATGAAATAGCCCAAATACAAAACACTCCACAAGCAGGGGTTAATTCTAACACTATTTTTAAGAAGAACATAAGCACACTGTTGGCTAATGCTTTCCACTCCAGCTCATTCATGATAAAGCCCTATGCAGGTAGAGGAAAGAGATGAAGGCCTCCTTAACCTAGAATGGAGGGCTGCCCAGTATTGATTAGATGACAACAGGAATGCATAGAAGAGAGAGAGAGAGAGAGAGAGAGAGAGAGAGAGAGAGAGAGAGAGAGAGAGAGAGAGAGAGAGAGAGAGAGAGAGAGAGAGAGAGAGAGAGAGAGAGAGAGAGAGAGAGAGAGAGAGGGCCAGGGTACAGTGCTAGGTTCTCAGACGATGAGATATCAGAGGTTGTCCTAGGGTTGGGCTCTGTCTCTTTTGTAACTGATGTTGTTTCTTGCTGTTGTTTGCTAAAGTGTGCCTGATGTGGTGGTTGCTTTGAGATGATCTTGGAAATTTATGTGCATAATGCACTGGCACACTGTATAGCTACAGAAATTTCACATGTATGAATATTCATGCATTAAAACAAGTCAACAGGTGAAATCAAAACTTAGGGTTTGCTCGTAACTATTCTAATTGACTCCTCAACATTTTTGTTACAATTCAAATATTTATATCATTTATTCACTCATGAAATATTGTAGTATTGGCTTTATGAATGACACTGAGCCCATAGTTGGATGGGAACGAAGGTGAAGGACACACATTGCATTTGTCCAAAAATGGAGGAAACTCAGTGACAAGTGCTGAACTCTCATAATTGCCGGTATGAAGAATACAGGTGCTGATCTCGTTACTGGTTTTCCCGACAAACAGGCCAGTGTTGACTTTGTGGAAGAGATATTGGCTGAAATATGTCATCAGAAAGGAGCTTATTAAATATCAACAGCCACTTAAGATAGCCTATGTTAACTTTCTCCTTGAAAACATTTAGTAGAGTAAAACTCAGCCAGGATATAAAAAGAGCACCAACATGGCGCCTTGCAAAGGTCCATGGAGATTCACAGATGCTCACTTAAGAGGTTTGAAAAACAAATTGGTGCAAGGATATTTTGTCCTTCATATTTTATGAGTTATAAATGACAGCTTAAACGGATATAAAATATAGACCCTTAAAATTAGGAGCAAAACATATCCCTAATCAACATTTATATTCATTAGCCCAGATATTTTTAAACTTATACAGAAATCAACCAGAAATATTCCCACATCCTGTACTAATTTAGGCAGGCTGCCAGCTATGGGTGTTGGTTCCAAAGATGTGAAGATCTTTGTTTTTCTTTTGTTCGGCAGAGAAGGATGTCTATCAGAGCTTTTATGGAAAAGTATTTGCCATTCTGTGAGACCCGGAGCCTGTGACTTTGTGTTGTCTCTTGTCTTGGCCTTCCATATTTATGCCACAATGTGGAAGCTTTATTTCTTGCATTACTTTTCAACTGCTTCTTTAACAAATTACTACCAGCTTAGTTAACAACACACAATAGTTCCACACTTTGAAGGTTCTTGAGCCAGCATTCTATGTACTGAAATCAAGGGGTTTTGTCAGGGGAGGCTTTGGAACACAGCCTATTTCCCTGCCCTTTCCTTTTTCCTTGTGTCTTGGATACCTCTTTTCATCTTCAAAGCTACCAGCATTAGGTCTCTGCATGCCTGTCATCCAACAACTCTCTTCTGACTCCTTCTGTTTTTAAAGAATCTTGTGATTTCAGAGTACCTGTCCTGGCTTATTTTATGTCAGCTTGTCACAAGTTACAGTCGTCCGAAAGGTCATCATTGAGGGAATCTCAGTTGAGGAAAAGATTCCATAAGATCTGGCTGTAGGACATTTTCTTAATTAGTGATTCACTGGGAAGGGTCCAGCCCAAGGTGTGTGGTGCCTTTCCTATGGTGGTCCTGGGTCCTGTAAGAAAGCAGGCTGAGCAAACCACCGAGAGCAAGCCAGTAAGAGACACTCCTCCACAGCCTCTGCATCAGCTCCTGCCTCCAGGTTCCTGCCGTGTTTGAGTTCCTGTCTGGATTTCCTTCAGCGATGAACAGTGATGTGCAAGTGTAAGCCAGTAACTTTCTCTCAAAGTTTTTTTGGTCATGGTGTTTCATTACAGGAGTAGCAACCCTAACTAAGACTGTACTCACAGCCAAGATACAGGTCATAGCAATAGTCACCCTAACTAAGACAGTACCCACAGGAAACATCCAAGACAAGTTGGCAATGTTAGTATCATCTGATCAGCAATCTCAGTTCCATTTGCAACTGTAATTCCATTTTGCTATGCATGACAACATTCATTCATCTGGGAAGTAGAAGATGGGAATCTTTGGGGAGTCATTATTCTGCCTATCACAGTTGTCACTATCAAGGACTGAAGTGCACCGTTCTGGTATACTCACTTACAGTTTCTGGACTACTGAACAATTTTTCTTACAACTTTCTAAGGGCCTTAGGAGCAGGTCCAGTGTATCACAGGACCGCTTGTTACCTCATTCTCAGCAGAGAAGGGATCTGGGAAACAAAGTGTGAATATTCCTATGCAAATATGTATGATAATTTTCAAATGTCCCTCTTTTGACTAGAGGGTCTTTCCTACCTCTATCTACATTGAGCTTTCAGTAATTAAAAAAAAAAAAATTGCATCAAAACCAACCAGAATGTGTTTCTAGAGAAACAGGCGGAATGTCTCAGGCTCACAGAAAGCAATGGTCATAAGCATTAGACCAAAGCATAAGAATGGGGCCCAAAGAGCTTAGATCAATCAGTATCTAAACAACGTGAATGGCCAAGGATACTGCTGCCTTAGAGAAGGCTTGAGGAAGCTGATGTGGTAAGCATCACCTATGGCATCTTTATGTCACAAAGGGGAAGCTGAAGTAAGGCAGGGGTGCCATGGTATGCAACCTGACGTGCTTGACATGGGACCCATTCTTTCATTTTCCCAAGTAGTAGTGCCCTGTAACATTTCTAACTTCAACTTTTAAAACATAGTCTGCTTTTTAAAAAACTCTACAATGACTCCAACTCACACTCAGAATAAAACACCAACACCTTATTTGGACCCGTGACACTCCACTTGTGTGCTCTCTCTACCCTCATCTCCTCCACTGTCCAGTCTGACAGTGCCCGACAGCCACACAGCCCCTCTGGTCACCCTCCTTACCTTTGGTTAGCTTGTCTCTGCAGCAGTAACATTCTTCCTGAAGCTGGTAACATTGTTTGCTCCCTCTTGTTATTGAGAACGTTGGTTAAACGTTGAAGTGAGTCTTTTGTCATTTACCTTCCTCACACCTCACTAAACTTATTCCCCTCAACTGTCTTTGTAGGAAATTAATTACACAAGACTACGGAAAGTGCCACTCAGGCTTACTGCTTGCTTATCCTTTGTTCTCCAAACAGAGCAAGGCACAGGGTAGGGACTCAAAAAGTCCGGATGGTATGAAAGAAGGGGCAATTGGCTTTGTCACAGTATCATTTGGATTGGGGTCCTTTCCAGTTCAAAACCAATTTAGACAGTCTGGAAGTATCGCCTGCTCTCTCACATTCATAGTCACTATCCTTATAGCAACTCAGTTCATTTGGTTTTTAAGTTTGTAAATGAACTTCTAGATTTGAGAAAGAATCGAGCTAAACCTTCTGTATTTTAAACACCATTTAAAAACATTTTTTCTAGTGTTTTCTAGATGTACAAAAAAGATGGGATGATAACAGTAGTAGTAGTAGTAGTGGTAATGAATTAAGACTAGTTGTTTACATTAGGTAATAAATAAAGATTCAATAAGATGTTGTTCTGTTCCTCTCCCTCCCTCCTGCCCTCTCTTCCCTTCTGTCCATCTGTCCTTCCCTCCCTCCCCATGCATAGTTTTCCATGTGTATTTCCTAACTCAACTGTCTTTCTATGTTCTGTAGTCTTCATGAAGATATGTCTGCAATGTTCATCATCGTGTCTTTACCATTTCGTCACATTGTCACATATATGTGTGTGCACATATAAACATGTGAATATATATGTTATTTACATAGTTCATTTAGTGCTATTGTTTTTTGTGAGAAGTATTTTGATTAATTTTTAATCTGAATTGTGCTAATGTTTGGTTTTGTGTGTGTTAAAATATATAGGAATCCCAGAAATGTAACTAAAATATCTTCAAGTATGAAATGCATAAAGTCTAAGTGATAAAACACTCAGTCGAGCTGGAAAGAACAAATCAAGGCTATATTTTCTACCCTATTCCAGAATGGAAATAAATTCAGTGTAATAGGACTTGGGACATGAAATATATTTATTATGCCTACAGAGTAAACTGATGAGTGTGAATTTTTTTAATAAGCAGAATAAATGTCAGTCTAGAAAAATCTATCACAAAAAAGGGAAACAATCTCTTTATAAATAGCAAATCATATCACACCACAGCTGTGTGTGTGTATGTGTGACCTTGCATAAACCTTTGTCAGTTTATCAGTCCTCTGTTCTAAATCCCAAACATTCATCAGCCTAAGGTCAAAGCAAATTTTCTGGCTGTGCAGTAGTCCAGGACAAAATCATTATCTGTTCCCAAGGGCAGATCAGCTGACACTGCAAAGCTCATAGTTCCCGAAGCAGAATGTTATTGTGGCTGGTTCCTTAAGCACATTTCCTGATTTTAAAGGTAAATTTGCATACTTGTTGAAGTAATCTGATTTAATTCACAATCTAATGGATACATGTTCAGAGCCACAAGAGAGTGGAAAATTTTTCTGGAGAATATTCTCGTAGAGGTCTTCAAAGGAAATAAAGAAAGAACAAGAGAGATGAGGAAGAGCTAGAGTTACAGCTTCAGGCTGTCTCATGAGTTTCCGACCCTGGTTCAGATCCTGGCTCTGTCACTTTGCAGATACATAAACCTTGGGCAAGCTGTGTAACTGTTGGGAACGTAAGTTTCTTCATGCATGAGATAGGAGTGCCTGCCAGATTCTTTGACTTTCAGAGGGTAATGTATGTGAAACACCAGCTTATGCCGACACCTTAAAAGTGGTCCCAGGCCGGGCGTGGTGGCGCATGCCTTTAATTCCAGCACTTGGGAGGCAGAGGCAGGTGGATCACTGTGGGTTCGAGGCTAGCCTGGACTACAAAGTGAGTCCAAGACAGTCAAGACTACACAGAGAGACCCTGTCTCGAAACCCCCCCCCAAAAAAAAATTGGTCCCAGATTTTCTCAGAAAAGCCTGTTTGCTTTTGTAAAAATAAGAAAAACAAAGATGATGCCCTGGGAGTCTAAAGAACACTTCATCCAGGGAAGCAGTGGCCACACATATCAGGGACCCAGAAGGATTTTCTATCTGACAACACACAGCTACTATAGTCTCCTAAGAACTCGACATGGCAACAGAAAAAAAAAAAAAAAAAAAAAAAAAAAGAAAAGAAAAAGAAAAAAAAGGTACATTCACCCAACAAAGACCAGATATTAGCAATTACAATTTTCCCAAATTCAAATTGTATTGTTGTTGTCGTTGTTGTGGGTTTTTGTTTTTGTTTTTGTTTTTGTTTTTTTTTTGCTGTTGTTGGTAGTCACAGCTGTCCTAGGACTCACTTTGTAGACTAGGCTGGCCTCAAACTCAGAGATCCGCCTGTTTCTACCTCTAAAGGGGTGTACCACCATATCCAGCCCAAACTCAGATTTTTGATAAAGAAGCCCAAAACACACACTGACAAAAGATAGCATCTTCAAAAATGGTTCTGGTCAAACTGGATGGCTGCCTGTAGAAAAAATCCAAACAGATTCAAACTGACTACCGTGCACAAAACTCTGCTTCACATGGATCAAAGACCTCAACGTAAAACCAGACACAGTGAGCTTGATAGAAGAGAAAGTGGGGACTAGCCTTGAACTCATTGAAACAGGAAGATGCTTTCTGAACAGAACATGATTAGCCTCAAGATCAACAACGAATAAGTGGGACCTCATGAAACTTTTGAAAAGCTTCTACATGGCAAAGGACACCACCATTAGGACTAAGCAGCAGCCTACAGACTGGGAAAAGGTTTTCCCAACTACACATCTGATAAAGTACTGATATACAAAATATATTATAAACTCATAAAACTGAGTATCAAGAAAACAAATAACTCAATGAAAATGGAATACAGACTTAAACAGAGACTTCTCAATAGAGGAAACTTAAATGGCAAATGGCTGAGAATTACTTCAATGTTCAACATTTTTAGGCGTCAGGGAAGTGCAAATCAAACTACTTTGAGATTTCATTTTTTTGAGATGCCAGTCAGAATGGCTGAGCAGCACAAGTGACAGCTCATGCTGGTGAGGGTGTGCAGCCTGAAAAACGCTCATCTATTGCTGATGGGAATGTAAACTTGCACAGCGTCCATGGAAATCAGTGTGGAGAGTTCTCAGGAGGATGAAAGTCAATGTACCCCAACATCCAGCTATACCATCCTTGGGCATATACTCAAAGGATGCCTCCTCCTACCATGTTCACTGCTGCTCTATTCATAATAGTCAGAAATTGGAAACAACCTATATATCCCTTGATAGAAAAATGGATAAAGAAAGTGTAATACCTTTACACAATGGAGTACTACTTGGATGTTAAAAAAATAACTTCATGATATTTCAAAGCAAGTGGATGAAACTAGACCAAAAATTCGTTCTGAGCAAGGCACCCAGACCCAAAATGAGAAATATGTTGTGTATTCACTTATATGAGGATAGTAGTTCCTAAGTCAATTAGAGTCAAGCTACAATCTCCAGAATCACAAAGGTAAGGTATAGAGTAAGGAACTATGGAGGAGGAATGGAGCTCCCTACGAAACGGAAATAGAATAGTTACGGATGGACAAGGCAGGGTTAGGGTGCTGGAACGGAAGGATCAGACATCAAGGGCGAGGGAAGTGGGGGATAAGGGTGTGGATGCAGGGAAAGACAGCTAAAGTTAAGGGCCATTTGAGGGTAGTAGGGGACTCCAATACAGATGTTCCTTAAAATATATACATATGTGAAGGCAATATAACTGAAATCTCTAAATAATGGGGGATAGAAAGCCCCATCTGGGCATCTCTTGTCACCAAATGAAACTTCCAGTCCCAGGACTGTGTTCCATCTAGCTGAATTGCTGGCCAAATGGGTTCCATGGGGGATCTGCAAACAGCCCAAGCAGTTATCAAGATTATAGATTGTTCTTCACAAACTGACAGCTGGGTCCCATTGTCTAAGCCAACACCTATACAACTCATTGAACACGGAGATCTTGATCTGATGCCTGCTTAGAGCCTTTACCCCTATATTCTATAGTCTTTGGTACAGAAATGTATTCTGCAATGCTCCTGAGAGAGATATAAACACCAACGCAATCACAAAGTCTTGGATCGACAGTGCTGCCCTGCCTGCAAGATACACTGTGGCATTGTGTCACAAAGACGTGGATTAGCCAACCAATATTTGATTTCTGGCCCACTCCACAAGATGGAGCCCGTAACTGACTGCTTGGGAGACTAAGACTGGATAGCCCAGAGATCTAGAGTAAAATCAAATAAAAAAATAGCAATAAAATGACTCCTACTAACTTTCTGCTATGCTTCTAGAGCAGTGCTCTGCTCACCACCTGAGAAGCTTCCTCCTGCAGCAGATGGGAACAAACACAGAGAACCACAGCCAGACTCTATGCAGAGAGCTAGAGAGCTTGGAACACACAGCCCTAAAAGGGAAAGCTCTATCAAATCTCTTCCCTTAGGGCTCAGGGAGCCCTGGGGAGAGAAAGTGGCAAGAGTGTAAGAGGCTGAGAGTAGGGAGGACACCAAGAAAAGAAGGCCCTTCAAGTCAGCAGAAGCAAAGCTCAGGAGAACTCACAGACACTAAAGCAGCAGGCACAGGGCCTGTGTGGGTCTGCTCCATGGTCCAGCTCCTTGGCTGTTATATGTTATGGCTTACAGTAATGCTTTTATGAGATTTTTGAGTGTGAGAACAAGTGGATCTCTGGTGTGTGTGTGTGTGTGTGTGTTCTCTTAGACTTTACTTCTGTTTGTTTTAGCCAACTCTAATGTGTTAGTTTTTGTTTTATCTTATATTTTATTTTACTTTAAAAAAAAGTGAAGATGAAGTAGGCTCCCCTGCTTTTAATTTGTTATGAGGTTGTTTTGGCCTTTTTGAATGGTGGCTCAACAACAAACTTCTCTTTACCCAATGGTTACTTGTGGAACACCATGCAAACACACACACACACACACACACACACACACACACACACATGGTCTTCCTCTTCCTTGGACTCAAAAGGAGCATCCTTGCATTTCAGGTACGAAGAGAGAGAACTGAAGTGTGGGACAATGTGAGCAGAGTGTTTCCCAGATGGAGAGTTGAAGATGGAAGCCTGTCAAAGCCCTGGGAGAAGGTTTAGGTTTTTCTTACTTCTGCTCATTTCAACTAGCAGTGATAAGGGGATGGGATAAGACTGAGTCTGTTGGAACGATGTCTTGGGCATTCCTCATCATGCAATTTATCTTTTCAAGATGCTCTTTATACCTATGGCTACCCAACTTGTCACCATCTCAAATTCTGTCCTTTCTACTGCAGCTCATCACAGTCCCATTTGAGTCTGTATCTATCATGAAGATGACACAATTGTTCCTGAGAAGAAATAGTGGACAATAGAGAGTATATCATATTAACTTTTCAGAGATTACTGTTAGTTAAAAGGAAAAAAATCTGAGATACATTTCACCCAGAACCACAAGAGTAGGCTGATGTGTCACACCCAGTCTAAGCCTCAGAAAATGTCATACCTGTGATCTCAGCACTCTGGAGGCTGAGGCCAGAGTATTGCCAAGGCAAACTGAATTACAGTTTAAGAGCTTATCTACACACACACACACACACACACACACACACACACACACACACACACCCAAAACAAAAATATCCCCAGAATAAAACACAACAAATATGACAATCTGACCCATGAATGAATGAAACAACTCATTCTGTCATCCATTGCACTATATATGGCATACATGTTGCATATACATGCTGCCATGGATCCCAAGGCTTGGGCTGTCTGAGCTTTTAGACTTGGTTTTATTGAGATGGACACTGAGAAGGAGTCAGTGCATCTACAGTATCTGGGTGGCTGCTGTATGAGGAAACCATATCTTATGGCCTGTGCCCAAGTAGATCCATGTGTGATCATGGTTCCTGTCTCTGACTCTCTGATCCTCGCCACACACCCATTTCTAATCATCGTAAAGAGAGTCATGGAAATTGTGAGCTTTTAATTGTTTTCAGGACAGCACAGAAGACAAGTGGCCACCTTAGACACTTCTCTTGAATTGTGTGAGATGCATGACTAGTCTTCCCCCACACAAATTCATTGGCCCCAGGGATCATAGGTTGTGCTCAGGTGTCTTGCAATGGGAGATCAGTTCTTGGTCTTTCTGAGGATTCTTCTCCATCATATTTTCAAACTGTCCTCAGGGAGACATTCTGGTTGCATGTGGATTTTGCCCTGTAGATTGCAATCTCCACAGAAGAGCCTTAGTTTGAATAGATAGCAGCAGGCTCCTCTGCATCAGAGTCAGTCACTCAGTGTTTCCTAGGCAGAAGTGAAGATTCTAGAAGTGAAGCTCTAGAATCTAACAACAGGGACATGGAGTCTGAGGCCAACTCTGCTCCTTTCCTTCATAGTGTCTGACACTGGTATGACTTAACTTCTCTCAGGTTCAGTGTTCTCATCTGGAAAATGGGCTTATGATGATGGACAATGCAATTATACCCTCTGTAAAAAATTAGATTGCTGCTGGTTCCTGTGATGACTCAGGGGTAGGAACAGGCAAGATGGCTGGTTTTAGGTTAGTGTGCTTTCCTGGGAAAGGAACCTGAGCTTCTCAGATGTGAGGAACGAACTCTGCATTGGTGAGCTGAGACCTATGGCTATTGTGTCTCCTAAGCACCAGTGTTCCATCTCGGCCCTGTCTATCATTCTTCTCGTCACTCGACGTTCTTTTCCTGCCTTGTCTTTTCATCTTTGTAGGTTTGGTGCCAGCATGCTGGGAGAAGGAATGGAATGAGGTTTAGGTATTTCCATGTGGAGTGATCTGTGCTGCACAGAATGTTCTAGAGATTTAGAATCTGAATCTGATCTTCTGGCAGGTGATGAGAGAGCACGGTCTCCCTTGCTTTTTGCCCTTCCTATTTCAAAGCCTAGAAATAAAGAATGAAAAACAGTGGGCTCGCTTGGATGCTGAGAGTTTTGAAATGGCCATTTATTTCTAGTTATTGTACATTTTATTTTTATAATTCTTTTGATTATAGGGATGTTAGTTTGCCTCTCTGAATGAGGCAGTGTGAACACATGTCTTTCTGCCCCATCCTGTGGGTATCCTTGAACTATAAAGTATTTGGTCTCAGGGAGTGTTTCTTTTCGCTGCATAATGAAGCTGTCTGCACAACACGAAGTGTTTTGAAGGTTCTTTATGTGGTGTCTTGCAATATCTAGCAGAAATGCCTCTCCCCTTCCCTTTGCCCTAGGAAGCTCGTGCACACTCTGTCAGGTGTTGGGGAAGCCCTGCAGAAAGCAGGCTTATATTGAGCCACCGAGCTTTCCAAAGCATCCAGAATATCTCCCTTCGGTTACAGATCCTGCCGTAGATTGTCGGAGGCCCAGAGTTAGTGTTACACAAACTGCCATTTGTGAATCCCAAATTTCACAAGAGCAGCAGCAGCCGCAGCAGATGGCAAAAATACATTTCTAATTCATTTAAAATCTCCTCCAAGAAATGAGCTCTCCCTGCACTCTGCATACCGTTACTTCTCTATCTGTCTCTTCTATGGCTTCTAAATAAAATTATTATGAAGAAGAACTCCTGGCTGATGCTCCTCACTGCTGAGAGCAGCAGGGTTTATGTCCTGTCCTCTTGCTGGGGAATTGTAATAGAATCCTCTATTACCGAGGAGGCCCTGGGAGCTTGGGTTTGTTGTTTTTCTTGTCTAGGGCTCTAGAGAGGGCAAGCTGCTAGGTAGGATTTACCTTGGTGTGTATGGAATGCACCCTTATTTTAAAATGCATAGCAATGTCAAGAGCGACCACAGCTTGACTCAAAGGTTTGTGGATTGTACTTAAGACTTGGGTCTCCACCACTTCTTGTATCAAAAGCAAAGATATTGTAGCTTTAAAACATGCCTTTGATAATTAGAGTATGGCCACAGATATTGTAGATGGATTAAACAAAACTGATTGCCTGGAAATCAGCTAAAGAAACATTAAGTTGAGACCACACTATATGCAGAATGTTTGGTCAAGTGTTTGCGCTCCTCAGAGTTTAACGTCTCGCGGGGACAAGACATACACATGGCACAAGCAGCCCGTGTCTAATGGGACTATTTTCCACAGAACACACTCAGAGGGACACAGGTTTAATTGTGTGTATGTCTTCCATACAGCAGGTTTGTTCACCCAGAGCTCCCCTCTGGGCAGAGAAAAAGCTCCCAGCCCTTGTCTCAAATGGGGCTGAGGGCTGGATTCCATGAATGAACATATGTGAGGAAGGCTTGGGTTAGGTCCTGCCTATGGAAAAGGTGAGTGGATAATTAGCTAGATTAATAATGTACTTAGGAAAATAGAGCCCTGAACAACCAGAGAGTACAAATTTGCTTTGAGGAGAAGCTTTTGAAAGGAGTCTACAGCCCCCACTGTGTACTGGAGGCCAGGAGAAGCTGCCAAGTCAATTGAGATGGAGACACTGTTGATTTGAAGCTCCAGTCACATTCCCGACTAGAGACTGACTGGGTAAATCTGAAAATCCTTAGCTGCAGTTATGAGATAATTCAGGAAAATCAGGAACCATTTACCTATGCGCCTGGCTCACTAAACTTATCGTGTGTTTTGGCCAAGTTCCTTTCCTCTGTACTTTAAAGTAACGTTCTCCATCTTATTTTAGTCTTTAGAAGGATGCCTACTATTAAGATCCATGCCCAACATGGTGTCAGACATGGTCCTGGATTGTTCTTGTAATAGATAAATGGGCCATCGAGGGGTGTGCGTGAGGTATTTGTTAGTGCCATGGTGATTTCTTTTCAGGCTCCACGGTCAGGATCTCACTCAGCACCCTTCTTTGCCAGCTCTGATGGGACAGTCTCACCAAGCTGGTATAGGGAATCCCTACCATTGTGCACCCACAACGCAGCTCAGAAAGAGCATATCCTCTATGCAGAAGATGGCTCGTGGATGGAAAATGCTCTCTGGCTGTGAGCAGAGTCTCCTGGAAGGAACCACTGTTGATGGGAGCCAGTGTGCCTTTCCTGGAAGATCAGGGACCAGTGACTGAAGAGTGTGACCTTGGGTAAGCCATTAGATTAAGATGCTTATCTCTCTTCCGTGCCACTGGGCAGTTATTGATGAATATTAACTGACTGTTTCCAGTGTGCCAGCTGCCACTGTGATGATAAAAGCTGATGAGCTGTATAAATGGCTGCTGTCTGTTGGCCTGACTGCATCTGAGGCATGAGAAACCTGTTGAGGTTCGCTGTGACTGTCACTGCCAGGTTTAGTGCCAAGGGAGGCAACATAACCAGGGCTGGGCCAACGCTAGGCTCTGTGAAGTACACCTAAGGCCAACAACTCTGCTTCCTTCCTGAGAAAGGAAAATGAGGAAAGTTCTTTGCTTCCTCCCCTTCTCTCTCTTCCCTTCCCTAGTTTCTGCTTTCTGTGACACTGGGAATTGGACCCAGGGCTTCAGCCATACTAGGCAAGAACTTTACCACTGAGCTATAGCACAGCCTGAAACTGCCTCATTATGATCAAGGAAAACTGGCTGGTGACTGATGATGCTTTCCCGACAGGAAGATACTTGACGCTCCTTCATTTCGGGCCAGGACTCAGCTTGTCAAGAGAGAAAGCGTCGATCTTCGGATATTTGGTTTTCTTTCCTTTTTTTCCCCTGTGTGTGTGTGTGTGTGTGTGTGTGTGTGTGTGTAGCCCCTGCCTGTCCTGGTCTTTTGTAGACCAGCCTGGCCTCATACTCACAGAGATTATCTGCTTCCTTCCCTGAGTGCTGGGGTCTTTAGAAGAAGAAATTTGGCCTTAGATACAGAAGACTATGCTGGAATGCTTTGGGTGTGGTTGTCTCTCTGTCTCTGTCTCTCTGTTTCTCTGTCTGTCTCTGTCTCTCTGTGTCTCTGTCTCTGTCTGTCTATCTGTCTCTCTCTCTCTCTCTCTCTCTCTCTCTCTCTCTCTCTCTCTCTCACACACACACACCTCTTTCTGGTATCTAGGACCAGTAAGACTAAGTCAGAGCAGCCTTTAGCATACAGGAAAGTGCATGGTCAGGGAAGCAAGTCCATGCTCTCCCAGGTGGCAATGCTCAACTGGAGGGAAGGGCCAGTCAGAGTGCGAGAGCGTCATGCTTGTAGTTTCATACCTTGATCTAAACATCTGCTTTGAATACATAAAATAGAGCAGTTGAGTGGTTCAGGATACAGGGAAGGATACTTTGCAGACTATGAAGTTTTACTTGTCATCTTCCTGAGGCCGGTTTCAAAACCTTCGGGTTTGGTTATGGAGCTGGATTGGATTAGAAGCTGTAACACTCATGCCTTTAGTCTGAGTTAAAAAAGTACCCCAGGGAGGTGTGGAGGGGTGGGGCTTAGAAGTAGATCTGGCATAGAGCATGCAGGAGGTCCTGGGTTCAAACTCCAGCACTACCACTAACAGAACAGGCAAACAGATAAAATGCCTATTCTGAGGAAAATCCCGTGGAAAATGGGAATCAAAGAACCAGGAGACAGGTTTTTGTTTTTGTTTTGTTTTTCTCCTAGTAGCATACTATACCCAAACCCATGCATTTAGAAATCCCCCCACATATGTCTCAGACATCAATTGTAATTTTAACACTTCATTAGAAGAAATTACTACATAAAGTTGACCTTTGTGATGACATGTGTAAATGAAAAAGTCAAAAACACAGGAGAAAGAGAGAGTTGGTAGAAGATGGAGAAATAGAAATAATAACAAAAAAATATATAAAACGGGAAAATGGCAAATAATGCAGGGATTTCTAAATGTTACATTATAGAGTTTGTGTTTATATAACGTTAAATACAAAAAATGTAGTTGATTATTCTAGAAAGCTATAAAATAACAAGATGCCTTGAGAGAGAGAGAGAGAGAGAGAGAGAGAGAGAGAGAGAGAGAGAGAGAGAGAGAGAGAGAGAGAGAGAGAGAGAGTGAGTCCAAATATACGACCAACAAGTAAAGAAGCCAAAGCATTACCTAAATCTAAACAATCACCAAAGCAAAGCCTGAGTGCTCTTATAAATGAAGCATAATAACTCTTCAGGGAACAAACAATCTCCCTATTATACAAATAACTTTTCAGAGAGGAAAAAGAATGCACCTGAAAGAGAATAGGAAAGTATAAAATATTGGACTCATCTCATCAGAGAATATGAATTTAACATTTTAACTTATAAATAGTAAATTAGCTTAGCACAGTGTATCTTCAGGGGGTATTTATTCAGGAAGAAAACATAGTTATCTTATTTACTTATTTTAATTTTTTAAAAAATGCCAGATCTTACTATGTAGGCCAGGGCTCAGACTTGTGCTTTTCCTGCTTTAGTCTCCTGAGTGCTGGGATCACAGGTGGATGTCACACATTACCTTTGGCTACCATTTTAATATCCATTAATTAAACTATTCTCAACAGGCTACAGATAATGGTGTCATACACCATGGGATTATATTAGCTGATAGAGAAAAATATTTAATGAAATTCAACACTCAAAAGTAGGGTTAAGAAATCCTATTAAACTACAAACAGAAAAATGTTTTCTTTCCTTTTTTTGTTTTTTGTTGTTTTGTTTTGTTTTTTTTGAGACAGAGTTTCTCCATGTAGCCCTGGCGGTCCTGGAACTCGCTCTGTAGACCAGGCTAGCCTAGAACTCACAGATCCACTTGCCTCTGCCTCCTGAGTCCTGACATTAAGTTGTCTGTCACCATGCCTGGCTAAAATGTTTTCTTAACTTAACAGAATATACCTCTTTAAAAGGAAATAATACCACATCAGTATGGAATAATGTAATTCCAGTCAAAATCCCAAAGGCAAACTCATGATGCTACCAGCTGACTGCAGAAGTTACACAGAATAGCAAGAAGCTAAGCAGAGCAAAGGTAGATCCCGTGGCCGAGAGGATGGAACCTGCCGGTGTCAGGAGGGCCCAGTAACTAAAATGAGATTTTGGGGGAAACAAATGACAAAGGAAAAATGAAACAGAGCAGAGCTCTTAGTCTGAAACATTATGAAAATACATACATAAGAGCAGCAATGCTGCAGACCACTGTGGAAACATGTCTTTAACAAAGATGGGAAACAAGCTGGGCGTCATGCTCACGCCTGTGACCCCAGCACTGGCAGGGTTAGGGCAAGCAGATCTCTGTGAGTTCCAGGCATGTAGTGAGACCTTGCCAACACGGTGAGGGGTGAGAATGAGATCCCCTTACTCCAGCAGTTCCAGGGGAGCAGTAAGTTAATCATGAAAAGTAAAATAAAACTCCAAAACCTTTACATACTAATATAGGAAAAATACATTTATGCCTTCAAGATAGGGACATATGTGTTAAACTGGGCATAGAAAGCATAAGACATGAAAATATTAACAAACTGCTCCCCTTTTAAACCCAAAACTTCCATAAAACAAAGGACCCCCCCCTCATTTTCCATGTATCTAACCTCTAGTGATTGTCATTAGAGTTAGAGAGTAGCCCTGGCAATCAATGAAAGAGGGGAAACGCCAATCAGATGGGCAGTTCATCGTGTGAGGAATCCTACAGTTGGGCCATGAACGCGTGAAAAGATTTGCAGCCTGGGACTGGAGTGATGCTCGGTGGTTGGGAGCATGTGCTGCTCCTGCTGAGGGCCTGAGCTCATTTCCCAGCGTCCACACGGGGCAGCTCACAACCCCCTGTGACTCCAGCTCTTAAGAAGCATCTGATGCCTTCGGCCTCCAGGGGCAACATTACTAAGTAATGATCCAAAAGTGAACATTTAAAGATGCTGTGATACCTTCTCACCCTTGTATTGGCCTAAATCAAAAGTCTCTGTGATGTGAAGGGAAAGCTGAAGGGAAAAGCAAACATTTATATATTGTTCCTCATAAAGCTGTAGCAATGATATTATTTTGGAGAAGACGATCTGGCAGTAAAAATATGAAAATGCTGTCTTGTGACTCATAATTCCACTTGCAGGTGTATAAACAGACTCATGCGCACACGCCAAATATAGGGATAGTCACTTCAGCGTTGGCAATGAGGAAAAAAAAAAAAAAAAGTCAGACACGCTGTGCATGACCATCCAGAAAAGCAAACACTAGGGGCATAGCACTTAAACATGACCCTGTTCCAAACGGCTAAGCCTAAAAGTGGTGTTTGAAATGGTGGGAAAGGAAGACCATTTAGGCTGATGATCACCTCAGATAGTTAGGGAAGAGCATGGGACATGGGAAGATTAGTGGAGAATCCCAAATATGTCATAGCCATTTGTCCTCAGGAGGAAGTAACCTGGAGCGGCAGGGCAAAGCATGCGGCTGCAGTACAGCTGGGATGTGCATGCATTCTCCGGCAAGGCATGGAGCCACAGAGCTGTTCAGGTGGGCCCTGCTGAGTTCTGCATGGACTGCCACAGGCAGGTGCGGGCTGGTGCTGGCGCTGCACTGAAGAACAGCTGTTTACACGGATTTACACAGATGCTTCATTCTGTTCTTGGTCCACCACCGCCCGGCTTTCCCTTCTTATTTTTTTAATCTGATATTCTGAGATAAAGAATCATCCAGCTGCATTCTAAGTGAATCTTCTCACAGCCAGGTGTGGTGGGGGCTAGCGAGGGCAGCTAGAGGGCGAAGGGGCCACAGCTGTAGCTAGCTGCTGCCTCCTGGAAATGAAGGAGTCGCCAGTTCCACAGTTCAAAGGAAGCCGGAAATCTGGATTTAGTTTGAAACAAAGAGAGGTGAAATTTCATGACTTTTAAATATTTCACAGATTTGAACGTTTCTTAAAATACCACGTAGAAGAAAGCACCAAGAAGCAGCAGCTCTTGTGGAGTTCTCCCAGCAGACTGTCATCTCGTTTGCAATGATCAAGGAAGCACGGCTTCCGGGGGTCCTATGACAATCCTTATGAGTGCCTCACTGCTGAGAAACTCACTGTGAAGAGCAAGCTCGAAACACACGCGTGCATGTACACACACACACACACACACACACACACACACACACACACACACGATATACACCTCCCCCACCACATACATTCCACACACACACACACACACACACACACACACACACACACTACACATGTCTACTCATTATACACAGTACATGCATATCACACACACACACACACACCACACACATGCACTCGCACACACACACACACACACACACACTACACACCACATCCCATCATGGTTGAAACAACAGACTCAGCCTGTAAACTCTATACTAAAGTCCAAAAGGCAGAACTGAATGATCTGGAAGGAGGTCCATGACAATCTCCGGGAGGTGACCTGTGATCTCCACTCACACTGCCCCTTCTTGCACAGCCTGACTCTTAGGCCTTCTCTCTTTCTGGGGAACCGTGCCCCTCTACTGTTTGCGATTTTCAGCCCCTATATAACAGCTTACTGCACGCTGGAGGCAGAGGTGGAGGGTGTGTTGGGCACAGGTGTGCCTTGACCCTCTTTAGATAAATAAACAGCACCTGGCTGCTTCATTGTTACTGTTTTCCCTGATAAGGAGAGAAGGTTGTAGAGTCAGAGGACCTTTAGAGTTGTTACAGAATTCTCTTACTCAGTTACATTAAGAGAGCTGTACATTTCCCCAGCCTGCAGAAATGATAATTCTGGAGTTTATTTTTGGAAAAAAGTACTTCTCATGTTGTTAAAATTTAATGGCCCTCTGAGTGACAACGGAAGTTCCAAATGGTTCCCACTGGCTGTTTCCTGGCTGCAGCAGAAGGTGGCTGCCAGGGCAGTGCCCTCCTTGCTCCTTGGGAATTATGGGAAACACACCCACTCTCCATTTGTTGGGTGCTGAGACAAACAAGGCACCTGCATGAATTTTCTCTTACTGTCTCTGAGCAGGGAGGCGGGGCAGAGTAGCCAGGAGTCTGGGTGACAACGTTAAAGATGAACAGCTTAGGGGTTGCCCAGCTCTTCTGCCTCAAAAGTGTCAGCACCTTCATCTTTTCCCCTTTTACAGCACAGTTTTACCAGAAGCGATTTCCTTCAACTTGGTGTTCATTTAAATCGAAGCATCTGATTGTTATCTTCAACCTGCAGGGCAGGGTGACTCTCCAAACAATGTGCGAACAAATCACCCGGGGGTCTTGTTAAGATGCACACGCTGATGCTCTGGGTGTGGAGGGTGTGAGAAGCTGCTGGCGAGCTCCCAGGGGACTCGGAGGTTGCTTGTCAGAGTACAACATCTGGAGCGGCAAGGGAGGGCTACACAGAAACTGAGGGAAGATGCAGCTTCCCTTTTTATTTTAAGAAGGTGCCTTTTCCCTCTCACTCAGGACACTACATTATCACCTGAGCCTTGTTGGAGGGAAGTCTTGGCTGCAGAGGCCCAGAGGGAGGTCTCCCAGGCACGCCTTTGTGAGAAAAGCAGACAGGGCCAGCTGGCCGTTGTTCTTAGAATTGCAGCTCTGGGCTCTTCAGCTTTCTGTCAAGTATTCTCAAGGCCCCAAAGTAGCAACCACTGAAGGCTGGAGGAGGGTGTGGGAGAGCAGAGGGTGTTGGTGGAAAGCAGCTAGCTCTATGGGCTCCCCAAACAGGCCAAATTAGCAGTTGTGTGCTTCCGAGGTGATTAGGGCAGATCAGGTAGGTGAGGGTGAAGAGATGACCGCTGGTTGGTTCCAAGGTTTCTCTTGATGCCGCCTGGATAGAGAGAAATTAAGCCTTCCAGTGCCAGGCCATCTGGCTTGAGTCCCTGGCACACAGATGGTGTCACAGTCAGGCTGGGCCCCTCTTGCTTCCGACAGGGAGGTGATGAGAACCTTTGGGCCCTGCAGGACCGCAACAGATGTTGTTTGGTTCTGGCAGCTGAACAAGAGCCTCGCCCGCAGTGTAAACATTTCATCTGCTCAGCCTGCTGCTGTCCCTGCTCTGCCTTTGAATAACAACTTCCTCTCCCAAGTCTGTATGTACTTTGCCATGCTTGAGCTGGTCAGGGAGTGTGGGCCAAGGCCCAGGGGTTCCTGGGTTCCGGGAGCTGGCCATGCTGTTGCTTTTGCACCGTGGGAAGGCACTCAATACAGACCAAGGCAGAAGCCAGATTCACCTGCAGCCAGGTTACCAGGGCCTGAGACTTCCTTCCACTCAAGGCCCACTCTCAGACTCCCTTAGGACGCTCTGGGCTGCCAGGGTTAATCATGGGAAGAATAAAGTCAGGCCTAAGGCTCTCACTTTAAGATAGCATTGAACATTCTGGAAACCCTCTAGCAAACGCATATCAGTCCCTGGAGCAAAGCTACATTACTGAAGTTTTAAAAGTATTTTGGGGACACAGGAGTGATAATTTTTTTTTTTTTGAAAATTGAAATTATGTCCCATTCAAATTAAAGAGTCCCCAAGTGGGGGGAAAAAAAAGAGCAAGTCACAGTTAATTTGCTTTTAAATTGCAGATCTGACTGGGCAGGAGCAGGCAAGTCCACATGTGCCTCCTGGTGCGTCTTCTGGAATTGAGGAAAAGATTGCACAGTGTGTGTGTCACAGAAGGTCAGGTCTCACCATAGCTAGAAACACTGCCTTCAGAGAGCAGGAACTTCTGGTTTGCTTTAGCTCAGTAGGTAAAGGGCTCAACTAGTACACATGGAATCCTTGTCCCATTTCCCAGCACTGCACAAAGTGGACATGGTGACATATACCCATAATCCCAGCACTCAGAGATTACAGGCAACCGGATGAGGAGCTCAAGGTAATCCTTGCCTATACAGCCTGTTAGGGGCCAGCCTGTGCTAAATCGTGGGACTGTGTTTTGGAATTCAAACTAACTACCTCCCCGCCAAGCAAAAAGGCCCTGGGAGGTTTAGAAAAATCTATTTCTAGGGAGGGAGTTAACAGGTCCTCAGACCTTAGCACAACTGATGCCATGATAAAAGTAGCTTTCAGACCTGGGAGCCCAGAAGGCAGGCAGAAACACCTGCCAAAACTACAACAAATACCTGATCCTTCAAAATCCATCATTCTGGGAAAGGCCCTATATGCACTAACCTTGCCTTTTGACTTCTGGAGCTCTGCTTCTGGCTAACTGAGGTGTGTCAACCCAGAATATGGAATTTCTCACTCCGAGAAAGGTGTAGTCTCTGGCCAGCTAATAAAGACTTTTATTGGCTTGAACTAATAGTCCCTTCTGGTGGATCCTTCACAACAGGGGGAGACAGATATCTGTATATAGGAAGAGAGGCCTTGGCAGGCACAAAAGCCGGAATGTTACAGATATGCCTCATGGCTCTCTCTGTCTGATGCAATCTATCCAATCCTGGCCATATTGGAAATGACTCTCATCAGTAGGCATCCATTCTCAGAGGTACTTAATGGAAAGATGCTTGTGGGTGGGCATTATGATCACATGGAGGAGGGACAGGTCTGCATCGTTCTGTCTCTCCATAGCTACCCCAACAAGGTACGGTAGAGTGTGCCTACTCTCTGGCCAGCCTCCTGTCCCATAGAGGTTAGGGTCTTCTTGCTGTGTTGCTCAGCATGGTCCTGCCAGGGGCTCTGTGGATGGCAACTGGCATTCTCTGAATAGCCACCGTGCAACAGACACTTTCCAGAACACAGTATCCCTAAGAGCGCTTCAGTAGGGCAGGCCGCACACTGCTTTTGTCTTTCTAACCTTGGAAGAGCTAACACTTGGGTTAAAGTCTTCTTATGTTTAAAATCAAAGGCTTCAGGGCATCTGTCATAGCCAGGAGTTGAACCCATGCAGAATCTATGTCCTTTCTATTGTTGTTGCTTGGGTGGGAACAGTACAGGACTGATGCTTTTCATCATGGTGGCACTGCCTTCGCCTCATGAGTAAGGCTAGTCAAATGATGGAGGCCGTGTTTCTGCCTTTGTAGTTTCCTTTCACAGTAAGTCTGTTTGAAAAGCTCTTCTCTTACATATGGACTCCTTGTCATCCTAACTACTGGATGCCACTCACAGGAATTTACACAACTAGTCACAGGGCACTTTTGGGACAGGTGTTAGAGTCACAGAACCCTTCTCAACAAATAAGTGAAAATAGAAAGACTTTCTTGTGATTTTTCTTTTCTCCCTGAGAAAGGGCAGCACAGTGACATTAAAAAGACTCTCCAGGGATCCGATTGCTTACAGAGTACCACACTAGAACAACATAGAAGACGGATGCTCAGAGCCAAGCTGTTTAAAGGCAGAAGGGCATGCTGGGAAGGGGTGGGGGCTCTTCCGACAGTGCTATAAGCCCGAGAAACGTGGTCGTTGTCCTTTCTGCTCAGAATGCCAGTCACTTATAGTCAGAGCTGCACAGCGGAGATGCCAGTTCACAACCAGATGCTGCCAAGAGGAGCAGTTTCCTTAAGATGCACCACAAGCTAATTGTCCCAAGACACTATGCATGGAGAAAGCAAGTACCCACAGGTCCAGTGGTCCAGCTGACTGTGGGAGGCTCACAAGCTTGCAGGAGCTTGAGGCTTCTTTCTCTCTGAGCAGGATGTTCTTAAACACCAAAGGGCTGAGGAAAGATTGTAGCTGATGTCTTGGTGAGGAATGCCTACACTTGATCACAATTCTCTGCCAAACAGCAAAGGACTTGCATGAAGAAACAATTCTCATGAACAAGCCCCACTTGTGAGATTATGGCTTAAGACACTGCGTGGAGGTTAAACACTCCAAGCTCAAATCATAGGAAAGCTATTCTACACTGTCTCCTGTAATACGAGCTGTACTTTCTTGTCTACAAGGTGAGCAGATGACTTTAAAATAAAAGCACAGAGGCCACTTTATTAATTTATCATTTAAATAGTGTGATATAAGTCAGTGTGTGTATGTATGCATGTGTGTGCATACGTGTGTGTGTATATGTGTGTACGTGTATGTTACTGCAAATGGATCCACAGATATGCTCATACGAGACAAATGAGGCACATACTCAACTCTGACATAAGTCATTACATACTTTTAATTTTTTAAAAAATAATTTATTCACTTTACATCCCAATCTTAGCCCCTTTCCTCATCTCCCCACAGTCCCACCCTCCCTCCCTCCCTCTTTATCCCTATGCCTGTGGGTTGTCTCCAGGCTTTGCCTGTTGTGAGTAAGACTGCAGTGAGTGTGAGTAACAAGACAGGACTTGAGATCTTGATATCACTTCTTTTGGCTGTGCTCCTTGACACAAGAGTGTTCAATCATATGATAGTTCTATTTTCAGTTTACTGAGAAACTTCCACACTGTTTTTCATGGTGGCTGCTCTAATTTACATTTTCCCCAACAGGTACCAGGTTTCTGTTTTCTCCACAACTTAACAGTAATTTACCATTCCTTTGTTGATCATGGATGTCCCACTTGGCCTTTCTATTGCTGTCATAAACACCGTGGCCAATAACAACTTGGAAAATCAAGGCAACAATCACACAGAACCCACCGAAGGAAGCTGCTCTCTGGCTTGCTCCATCTAGCTTGCTCATCTACCTTTCTTCTACATCCCAGGCCCACATGTCCAGGGCTGGAATGGACCAGTGTTGACATCATCAATCATTCATCAAAAAAGTGCCCCCACAGACATGCCAAAGGCCAACTTGATGGCAAGAAATCCTCAATTGAGAGTCCCTTCTCCCAGGTGTATCTAGGGTTATATCAAGTTGACATCTGAACAGGTGTAAGGTGATGTCACAGTGTGGTCTAGACTTGCCTTCTCTGATATACTTAGTGATACTGCCAAGTCTGAGGACCTGAGGGTGAGTCCCATATGACAGAAGGAGAGAATTAACTTCTGCAGATGGCCTCTGATCTCTACATGTGTGCCATGGCATGTATGTACATATGTCTCCCTCCTCCATACACACACATACACACACACACACACACACACACACACACACACACACACACACATGAATAAACAAATAAGTAAAATATTTAAAAGTCTAATTATTTTGCCCATTTTAAAGTTGAGTCATTTGTTATAATTTATTATAACAAATAAATTTGTTATAAATTTGAGTTGAGTTTGCCTCCTTCTCGAACATGGGTACTATGTATATTGTACATTGCTCGACAACACAGCAGCTAAGTTTAGGAGCTCTTTATATAATCTGTAAATATTTCCTCCTATTCACAAATGTACAGGTAGGTTCCCAAGTCAATAGGAGTCTTAATTTTGTCCAGTTAATTTGTCCCATTAACAATGCGACTGAGCTATGGTGAGGGTCTACAAGTTTCTCTTTGGTTACTCCCCTTCCATACCCAGATGCAGACAATTCTCTTTGTCTCCTAGAACCTTTAACCTGTTATCTTTACCCACAGGGAAGGTAATAATACAGACCTACTCTATATCTCTAAGCTTTTCCTAAGGTAGAAGCTTTTCTTCTTGATCGTAGTGACAGAACTGGTACTGTCTTGCGGTGGGCTCAACTTCCTGGGGTCTGGCTCAGTTTATTATCCATCAAGTATCCCTTCCACCCCAATTGTGCCTACATATCTGGTTATTGTTTTGGTAAAACAGGACTTTGGAGAAAGAGATCAATTCTGTTTTATGGGACACATGTGGAAGTTAATGATTAGAAGTGATATTGAGATATTTCCATGGACAAC
Source organism: Acomys russatus (assembly GCF_903995435.1). Taxonomy (NCBI): domain Eukaryota; kingdom Metazoa; phylum Chordata; class Mammalia; order Rodentia; family Muridae; genus Acomys; species Acomys russatus. Next base: position 18,144,679 of record NC_067138.1, read on the forward strand.
ATTTTTGTTGTTGTTTTGTTTTCTGTTTTTCTTTTTGAGACAGGGTTTCTCTGTGTAGCCTTGGCTGTCCTGGACTCCCTTTGTAGACCAGGCTGTCCTGGAACTCACAGCGATCTACCTGCCTCTGCCTCCCGAATGCTGGGATTAAAGGCATGTTCCACCACACCCAGCTCCAGGGGCCACATTTTAATCTTATGAGACAAAGAAGGAGCCTCCATCGACATAGCTGTGCAGCTTTGGCTTAAGCTTTACTTTACTGTGAGATTTTCATTTTTTTGACCAAATCAATTTAGAACATTTTATTTCACATCTTCTAGTCTGGCTGGACTACAACTAATGCAAGTAAAAGAGGATTTTATCTGTTTGTTTGAGACAGGGTCTTATGTAGCCCAGGTTAACTGCAAACTCAACGTGTAGTGGAAGTGGCCTTGAGCTCTTACTCCTCCCCTTTCCAAGATCTGGATTATAGCCTTTCTACTGTCTCGTTTAAGAGTGAGTCCTTTCCCAGAGGGCCATGAATGGGAACTGACCTGACTGTCCCCTTCCTAAAGACTAGCTTTTTTGGTATCAGGAGGAACCATGCAAGATTTCAAAGGAAGGAGTCAGCCAAAAGCCCTACCCATCTACGATGCCTCTGAATCACATCGGTGGCCAGCATGGTATGATAACCCTATAGTTATCATACCAATAGTTCTACAATCAGATGTAAACCCCAACAAAAGGGATATGATGCCTGTTCTAGAAAGTTATCTAACAACTAATTCAGTGCTAGTGAAGTCATGGTTACCAGAGAATCAACAGCTACGAACTTAGTAAACCAGCATGATGTCTAACTACCATATGTAAACAGTTCTTCTTATGTGCACAGGTAAGTGTAATCATCATCAAAGAAACTTCTTTTTGCATCAGATGAAGACCGTTATAGAGAAAACACAACTAATCAAAATACAGAGGTGTAGAGTAAGTCCCATCAGATACAACTACAAAGCAATCCTATACTCAAGATTCAAGGTGCATTTCGGAAGAGGAACAATCAAAAGACTGTAAGAGCCAGGGGATCAAGGATTTTGCCATGCGATTGTGTCCCCGAGTAACATCAGAAGCTCCACCTGTAAAGTCTCGCCAGCATGACTTACCAAACATGAACAAAGAAGACACCAACAAATGTGCTAAGCTGGATGGGGAAAAGCCCATGATGCCTCAACCCTAAACAAAGCACCATAGCAACTGAGCAAAGCTGGAAGCAGGAGAGGTGGTCCTTTCCAGGAAAGAGCACACAAAAGGACCCAATGCCAAACAGTCAACTTTGAAAACAAACATACAATAGTGCAACAAACATTATATGGGCGCAACAGGTTACAGTTAGGAGTGTGTGTGTGTGTGTGTGTGTGTGTGCACATGTGTGTGCATGCCTGTATGTGGAAAATGTCATAATCAAAATACAATATAAAAACAACAACAACAACAACAAAAGGATGAGAGCATTGTGAGAACTAGAAAGCACTTACTGGAATATGAAGTAATTGAAGGTCAAAACCAAGAATACCCAATGCACTCAACTGGCTTCTAGACTATTCTTTCACTGAGGAATGACATTATTAACTGCTATGTTTATTACATTTATTTCAATGAATTAGACAACATGTTCCTCTGAGTGTGCATGGCACCTTGGAAAGTAAAAGGTCAAAAGGAAGAAACAACCAAGAAATGTTGGAACATGCCCAAGTAGTCATCGACTATTGCACCATCCTAGAAAATGATCTCATCAATGTCATTTAACGAAAAATGTCACTGGGTGGGGGCATTTAGAGCATCCTGTCTACTGTGGGCTCATAGCTCACTTTAATTGTGAGTAGATTGCAGGGCATGCCCCAATAAGCAGGAGAAAAAAAAATATGCTAACTCACTAATTAGATTCAGGACAGATGGATGTACCACTGTGGGCTACTTCTTATGAAGGTCTCTTAAGATTAGATTCATTTGACTAAATTTTGACAAGAGCTACTAGATAGTATCAACAAGAAAGTCTCCACCCTGTGCTTCTAGGACATGCTGCACATGGGGCTGATTTCTCAGAGCAAAGGTGAGAACACCTTGCAGTGAGTAAATGCTCACACCAGGAATTACCTGATTTCTCTTACCAGGACATATGTTTCACAGTATGGTGTTTGATGATATGTTAATCAGGTGTTACTTGTCTGGATAGACAGGCCTAAAGCAGAGGGTTATAAATGGTTGAGCAGTTGACTAATGCATCTGCAAACCATTTGCTAATCCATGGTGTAGAAAAACAAGACAAGACAAAACAAAACAACAACAACAACAACAACAACAACAACAACAAACCAAACAGGCACCTAGCACATGGTATACTTTTGGGATAGTGCCTCAGAGAAGACGTCCTTGAATGGAGTCAGTCTCACCTGCAAACTACTTGACTTGCAATTAAGCATAGATCTAACACTTTTTAAAAATAATACTTTGCCATCTACTTTAAAATAGTGAAATAGATAAAATAATTTTCACTTTCCTTTAAGAATAACTCTTTTTTTTTTTTATAAAGAATAACTCTTAAAGTGGAATTGCCAAACCAGCCACAGACATCATTTATAAGAAGCAACCACACTCCTCTGAGTGTCCCCAAAGTGACTCCCGAGGAGTCCCGGGATGCCATCTCTAAAACTGCTTGCTTCCAGGCATTGCTCTGTGCAAGGTTTATTCAAACGAGTGGCTGTCATGACAATCACTTTGGGGCTTTTAACTTGGAAAGTCAAGTACTTCTGGAATGGAAGAGTTGTCAAGGTCAGGGTCCTGTGTCCACTGTGTTGTACTTGCTCTGTGAAGGAGTTCAGTAGAAGGTTCAACTTGGTAATAGGACATGCGGTTAGAATGGATCTGTGCATCCAGACTTCAGGGCAGTCTCTCATCTTAAAGATGCTTCTGAGGCTCCACCAGGGCCTTTTACTGGATGGAGCCCTTTGACCTTTGGAGCAGGAAAATTTCCTGTTTTCTAGTGGAACTGGCTAGAACTTGTCAACTCACACACATAAGAGAGTGATGAGAAGGCATCCCAAAGTACCTTTTGGGAAAGTCATGATACTCCTGTTGTTTTCTCCATTACCAACAGCTCTTTGCAACTCTCTCTCCTACCATCTGAATAGAAATTTTTAAGTCTTGAGACAGATGGCCACAGGAACAAGTATTTACTGGATGACCACAATGGGGAAGGTCTTATGCCAGGAGTGAGGGATATGGCAGCACAGGCTGAGAGCTGGGTGTTACCGAACGGTGCCACAAACAGGCTGTTGTATATAGCAGGAGGCAAAGGAACAAAGTCACGTTGGGGTGTTGGTGGACTCCTGTGGTAGCTAAAGTTTGCTTCATTGAGGGGCCATTCTCCAGAGACAAAAACAATAAGCAGGAGATGATGAGAAGAAAAATGATTATTTAATCGACATAGCGGAGTCTTCAGAAGGCAGGAAGGAGAGCATGTTGGAAATTCTGAGACTTTTGAAGAGGAAGCCATTTTATGTGTAAGCTAATAAGGAGGGGAAGATTAGCATTTATTTGCAATTATTATGAGATTATTCTAAGTAAGTAGATAATGATGATTATCATCATTATTATCTTTGTTTAGTAACTGCTTGGTGAGGGCTAAGCACTGCACTGTATGTACTCAAAATACATGTTCTCAAGAAAGCCACACCAAAAATATGTCCTAATACTTCAGGGGGCATTCTAGCTTCTCAGAAAGAGGATGGAGAAGAAATCAGCACATAAAAAAGGAAGTTGAGGCACAGGCCTAGAACTGGGGGCTTTGGAACAGACAATCCCTATAACTGGGGGCCCGAGTGAACAGAATGGAGCCAGGTGGGGACTAGGCCCTGGCTCCATGGCTGGAGAGTGAAGGCAGGATTGACCATGGATCCCAGGCACTTCCCAGGCTGTTCTGTGTTTCAATCCAAAATATGAGACAGAAAAAGGAAACACGCTCAAAGTGCTCCTTAGTGTGAGGCGAGGCCAGTGGGAACAATTCTGAGGAGGGACTCCAAACGCTTTGCTTGGAAGGGGCAGTGAGTGCAGGGGAAGGGACACAGATGAGATTGTTGAGGAGCAAACACAGCCAGAGCAGGAGGTGTCCTCTGTTAGAACATCTGAAGATGTGTTCTCTAGCAGAGAATCAGAGTCTGAGTTGCCTGTGAGCCAAGCCACTGCGTAAGCAGTTACCACCGGTTCTGTCTCCTTCTCACACCCATTCCCAAACCAAACAGGATCCCTTGCTCGAAATTTAATTAACTGGACCGACCTCTCATGTACATGGCCAGCAGAATTTGTACTCGCTTACAGTCACGTCTGGAGGACCACCAGACAGCTAATCAAGCTATGAGAAATAGAGTAAGTCCTGGAGTGACGTCATGGCAAGTGCAGGTCCTGGTAGTTGTTTCCTCTCTTTCTGTTATTTTCCACATCTGTGGTAGTCAGTTATGGGTCAGGACATGTCTGGATTCACAGGACAAAGCTTCGAGTCTGTCGTCTTGATCCTGGCTCATTAGCTCTCCGGCTTACCCTCTCTTGCTGCATAGCACTGTAGGTAATATACACTCTGGCTGACCCTAATGGAAATTCAATCAATTATTCATGCCTCCTCTACAGCAGGCAGAGGGTGTCGGCTAGGGGAACTCCCAGAGGAGTTTCTGCTCTGGTGTTTGTTTCTGACTCTAAAAACCAGAAGAAAGATAAGAAAAATATCTTCAGACTAAAAGACCCACATTTAACAATATAAATGCTGGACATTGGAATGAAACCACGTTGCATTTTCATAGACCCACCTAGTGCTAAGTTCTCTTACTAAGGGGCATGAAGGACAGTTGGTGGGTCTTCGGGGAGACAGAGAGCCAAGGGCTCCTCAATGTGAATCTATTATGCATTTAATGGCTTCTGTGTTGTCAAAGCTTTGACAACAGTCTTCGCAGCATACAGCTAGCCTACAAGGGGTATAATTGGTTTGAGTTAGAATCAGATCAAGGGAGCATTCACAAAGCAGGCTGGAGTCTGGTTTTAGAGAGCAAGGGAATTTTCTACCCGTATGTGCAGAAAGGAACCATGTCCTTTATACACACTTAGTCCCATTTTCACAAGTTGGCAAGTTATTATCAGGGCTCAGTGGCTCGAGATAGGCAAAGAATGCCCTCTGTGCACACATGTTAACTCGTAGGTTTCTGCACAACAACTAGTTGTGAGGGCTCCTTCTGGGATGATAGCCCAAAGGACACTGAGCCAATAAGGAAACTGATACAAATACACAATTTCCTTCCTTCCTTGTTCCCTCCTTTTTTGTTTTGTCTTGTCCCCCCCCCCCCTTTTTTTTTCTTTCAAGGATACATTAGCTGACTTGAAGTTTTGGATAATTATCTGGTGTGAATTCTGAAATCCATTAAAATGTTTTAAAATAGCCTAATAAAAATTCCACTAATTTAAGATGTATTATCATTTTGACAGGCCCAAGCTGGAAAGGCTTACTTTTGCTTGGAAAACGCATTCTTAATAGCGTGAAATTAATAGTGCAAACCAGATTGCAGGGGGAATGTTTGAAATACTTAAAGGACAAATTGTTTTCAGCATTGACAAGCCCTGTAGGAGTGCTGTTTATACAGAAACAAATGGTTGCTGCTTACAAACCATTAGAATTTACTAATGAAGTCTGATCTCCCCTAGTAAGCAACACCAAGGTAGCTTAATTTGACTTACTGTATGGTTTTCTTTTTTGTTTTCATCTTTGGGACAGCATTTGATTGTGTAGCCTGAGCTGGCCACAAACTCACAATCCTTCTGTCTCAGCATCCTAAGTAGTGAGAACACAGACAGGTGTCACCTTGTCCAGCTAGCATATGTATTCATAGAGTTAAAAAACACCCCTTTTACTCATAACATTCTATTGTAACTCAAAAGTACCTGAAATAGTGCAAACCCTTGTCTTTATAATGAAAGTGACCTGGATTTATGACATGGCCTTTCATTTAACTGTCGTTGTGTCTTTGAGTCCCTGGGAGGCTTAATCTATGTGAACCCAAGTCCTTTCAGAGGCAAAGTAAGAACTACGTTCTGACCTTTGTGGGTAATTGTTAAGATGCTACGGTTGAATGTCCAGTAGCTAGAACCATCCCTGACATCACAAACATGCATTTATATTTCCACCCACATGGCCTATGAGCTAGAAAAGAACTTCACAAACCCTACATCTGACAAAGGGCTAATATCTAAAATATATAAAGAACTCAAGAAATTAAACACCACCAAGCCAAATAATCCAATTAAAAAGTAGGGTAGAGAGCTAAACAGAGAACTCTCAACAGAGGAATACCAAATGGATGAGAAACACATAAAGAAGTGCCCAATGTCACTAATCAGGGAAACGCAAATCAAAACAACTCTGAGATTCCATCTTATACCGGTCAGAATGGCTAAGATAAAAAACGCAAGTGACAGCACAGGCTGGCAAGGATGTGGAGAAAGGGGAACACTCCTTCACTGCTGGTGGGAGTGCAAACTTGTACAACCACTTTGGAAATCAATCTGGAGCTTTCTCAGAAAACAGTGCTACCTCAAGACCTAGCTATACCATTCCTAGGCATATATGCAAAAGATGATCTACCTTGCTGCTCAGAGGGCTTAGGAGGCCTCGTGCCTCTGCCTGCAGGCTCTGAGAATGTGAAGCTTCGCTCCACTTTTAGCTCACTCTCTGCTCTGTGTTTGTTGTTAGCGTGATGGACAAGCACTCTGTCTGCCGCTCGCTGCCATGTCTGCCCTGATAGAGTCTCATCCCTGTGGAACCATAGGCACGTATAAACTTCTCTTTTCTATATATTGCCATGGTCATGGTATTTTATGGTATTTTACCACATTTTAAAACTAAAAAACTGACTAATAGGAGTGGTAACAAACTCACAGTGCAGCACTTATTTTTAACAAGAGCCATGGCCTTTGGTGAATTAGACGTTACTTTGCTTTTGGGGCCTGGGGGTCTGAGAAATTGAGATTAACTAGAGATTACCAAGTCCAGGCCTTGTGCAGGGTGGAGAGGTACCTACTGAGGCCTGCCACCCAAGTCACTGCCGACAACAGGTTGGGTCCCTCACTGCAGCCATCTGCATGAAGACACTGTTGGTCCTAAGCAGCAGAGTCTAAAGGACTTGTTCTTTATAGCATGCTGTGCCAAGTGCTTCTGCCCACCCTTGGGTTGACTGCAGCCTCTGGTGTCCCCTCTCTAGGGAGTAGAGCTATGGTCGCCTCTGAAGGGCAGTCACGGAAGGTAAAGAAGAGGTCACAGGTCCTTAACGTAGAATTCACAGCAATGAGCAAATCCTTACTCTTATTATTTTTAAACTAAAATTAGATTACAGCAAATGACACAATGGCTTTGAGGATAGAGACACAGAGGGAAATAATAATTAAAAAATTTGAACCTCTTGATGCGCTTCTACTGGGAGAATCTGCAAATGTATAGCGGCTCCACATGCACAAATGGACTGTTTTCAGAAGTTAGGCAAATGCTTCACTGAAAAGCAAGCTCAGCCTCTCTTCTTATTACTATTCAACAGCAAAGCAATGAACAAGTACCATGATGGGAATATCATCCTAGGACTCTCTAGGTTTTGAGATGGGTTCAATGTGTGCATTTCTTCGAGCCAGACGCCCCAGTTCCTAACACATTTATGTATGCGAAGTGAATGATATTGACTACACTACAGACACCGTCTATGACACACTTCCTTGTGAATAGCTGCTGTCCAGTCAGCATTTGCAACATGCCTCAATGTTATCGCACAGGTAAGATGCGCATGTTCATTCGAAGTAGTTAATACTTTAGTAAATACAAATACAGAAGTAAGGGGACAAACTATCACAAACTAATTGTATGTTAGTGTAGAGAAAAAAATTCTTGTATTCATCCCCAGAATTCCTTATCTGAGAATGACTTAAAAGCCAAAACTACAAAGAAACCTAAATTCACCACCATCAACAACAACAACAAAACCAACACAATTATACATGTGCAACTAAAGCAAAACCAGGTAAGTACGTTACACCAAGATGAAACACACAAGAAAGAGGCGGCCTAAGAGTTGGGAGAAATCTTTACAAACTGTGTGTCAGGCAGAGAGTAATGTCTAAAAGCTATGAGGAGCTCAAAGAGCTCAAAGGAGAAAATGATTCAGTTAAACAGGCAAGGGTCTGAGTGGGCTTATTAGAGGAAGGCATCCTAAAGGCCAGTAGAAACATGAGCAAACGTTCCCTGGAGGGGTCTCCTAGCCATTGCAGTAGGGGCTGTCTCTGATGTGGATGTAGATGTGTTTAGTCCTGATGCCACGGGGCAGGCTGGTCTGGGGGAGGGGTTCCCCTTTTTCTGATGAGAAGGGGAGGGAGGATGGGGAAAGAGGGTGGGAGGCTGGGATCAATAGGAGAGGAGGGAGGGGGTTTTGATGGAGATGTAAAGTGAATAAGTAAATTAATTAATGAGGAAAAATGTCCGCTGAGGCTTCCAAATGAAAAGACTCACAATGAAACATCACTCTTATGTATTATAATGGTTAGGACACCCCCTCCCACCCCCCGCCACCAACAAAACAAACAACGTACCACCATCAACAAAACGCAAACAAAAACAAAATGCTATGGAAAAAAAAATCTGTGTTCTCTTGGCAAGAATACCACCTAGGATAGCATCGATTGAAAAACAAAACCAAGACCAAACAGCAACAACAACAGAAATACAAGCAAAGTTCTCAAAAGAGCAAGGAACAGAACTGTTTTATAGCACCCTACAGACTAGGCAAGCACCTACACGCCCAGGCCTAGCTTCTGAAGAAATCAGGGCTCTCAACGGCTCCGCTGCATCTGTGGGTGAAATTTACCCAGAAGATCTAGATAGCGCCTGTATGTTAAGAAATGTTTTCACGCCATGCTCACTGCACTGTTCACAACAGCCAAGTAATGGAGCCAGTCCCAGTGTCCGAGAAGGGATGGATGGTGAGATAGTACAGGACTAGTCTATATCCAGGTTTAAGGAAGGAAGATGTTCTCTCCTTTGGGACAGTATGACGGGAACTGGCATGCAGCACGAGACCTCTAAGGGTGGGTGGAGCTGGAGCAGTAGGCAGTTTAGCCTTGGTGTAATCCAGTGTGCACTGGGTGTAAAGGAGGTTCAAAGCTCCATCCCTGAAGCTAAGCCTCATTTCCATAAAGCAAAGGACACAGAAACCAGAAAACTTTGTTTCCTCCTGGAGAGTTGCATTTACTAAAAAAAAAAAAAAAAAAAAGTTATCAGAAAAAGCGACAAGAGAAAAGCTAGGACTCCCAGGTGGCCTCATTCTGTAGTCACCTCGCACAGCCACCGGCAGTCACAGCATGTCCCGCTGGAGAACTATAGAAACAGCTACCGTGAGATGCATATATGTATTACCTACCTCATTTCCAAATTTTTTTTCCTTTTGAAGTTTTTTTCCCATTAGACAGACATGACATGTCACGTGATAGAGAAAAGCCAATTTGTGCAGGCCATTTAACTATGCAAACTGGGAAGGCTGCTTGGTATCCATGCTTAGCACACTGGAAATGCAGTTGAGCACAAATATTTAACAAACTGCAGTAGAAAGCAGTTAAGAGGCACATTAGAGATGTAAAGTTACTCCCTGCTCACAATGTTGTTTTTTTCTTTTTCTTTTCCAAAAGCAATCTTTGAAAGAACAAAAAACTGAAAACCTGCTGTTCTTAACAGCTGTGGTTTCCTTCTCAGACACCATCTAAATTCCAAGTGATTGATCCAATATGATTGGATCAAAGCTGTTTAATTCAGCTAATCCTGTTCGATGACTTTGGACTGCTATAACGTTGTCAAAGTGAGGAATGTATGAACTAGCTATTAATGATAAATATAGGTCAGTATGGTCGGTCATCTTCCTGCTAGCTCAGGGCATTGAGGTGTATTATTTATGACCTATACTTGGGAGAAGGCAACAACAATAATGAAATGCCCGTTTTAACATTAAGGCCAGAGAGACCTGGCATAGCAACCTTGCCTGAGGAACTTTCAAGAATGCAACTGTATTAGCTTCAGAACTTAAGGTTCCTCCATCTTCCATTTCTCTTTTCCTTCCTTCCTTCCCTCTTTCTTTCTTTCTTTCTCTTCTCCCCCTCCCTTCCTCCATCTCTCCCTCTGTTTTGTTCATTTGTGTTGCACTGCATTCTAGGCACTGCACCACACCCCAGCTAACATTCCCTTTTGTGATTGGCTGAGGGGAAAGAGCTTTGGTGTGCTTTTCCCTCATGCACCGCTTCTCCACAGAGATGGTGGACCACCACTCCATGCCCATCCTTTGCCTTTTGTTTCTTCATGTCAAAATACACTATTTGGAGAGCTGATCAAGGCAGTATGCAAAGGCCCACAAACTAGATTTTTCATCGAGTCAATCTCTTTCAAGGTCACAGCATCATCATCAATGCTAATCGATGCCAGTGGTTCTCAACCTGTGCATCATAACCCCTTTGGGGGTCACAGGGGTCTCCAAGACCACTGGAAAACACATTATGATTCATAACAGTAGCAAAATTACAGTCAGGAAGTAGCAACAAAAATAATTATGGTTAGGGGTCACCACAACAGGAGGAACTGTAAAGGGCACAGAGCATTAGGAAGGCTGAGAACCACTGATCTATACTGATTAATAATATCATCTAAATTTCTTCCTTTAATATTCTGGTTTCTCTTCAGATAGTATAAATCTTTCGCCTTTTACTAATTTCCCCCCCCCTTTATTTTTCCCTTTTCTTCATTTTCCCATCTTGTCTCTGTTACTTTTTATTTTCTTTGTGAATGGATCCCCAGCTTTCTTCCTCTGACTGAGTCACATCCACGCCTCCTCAGTTATATCCCCACTCATAACTCACAGTGGACTTCTATTTTCTGGAAAGCATTGTTTCCTGTGGCGCAGATCACAGTATACCACGTTAATGTGAGTCCTCCATGTGTTCCCAGTCTCCTCAGCTGGAGAGCTCCTGCTCTTCCCTGGCTCTCACCTTGATGCCTTTCTCTCAGGCAGGCCTTCAGTAGCCCAGGTCCAGGCCCCAGGCCGCTTCCACCTTTCCCCAAACATATCACAGGCACTCTCATCTGTCTTCCTCAAGGGCCTGAACACTCCTTGAGGTCTATGATTATGCATAAAGCATGGGATATAGTGAGTGCATGTAAGCAGTCTATGAAAAACAGATTCAAGGAATGAATGGCTCATGGTTGTGTTTCTTAGTAAATACATGTGAATACCTAAGTTAGTTGTAAAAGATGAGTGGCTATGCTAAAGTCTTTCTAGCTGCATAGTTTACTTTTGCTGCTTCCAACTTTCCATGTTTCTGTGCTTGAGAGAGATGGTTGGATATAGAATTCTTGTTGAATCTCGCTCATTCAGTATAAATTGATCAAGTGAGAAAAACTGATTCTGGAGGCAAGAGAAGAAATGTTGCTAGTCAACAATATGCCGGTTACCTGTTTTTCTCCTGAAATGCAAATTTTAGTCCTAAAACAATTAAAATTTATTTTATAGTGCTCTTTAACTCACTGTATCTGACTAGATCACATATGCCTAGACTTAGAATCAAGAAAAAGTGAACTATGAAGAACAGAAGAAATGTTGGCTGGACTTTTCTAAAAGATAAAATAATATTGAAGCTGTCTACAGATATATGGAAATAGGTATGGACATTGTAGTCCATCAAAAATTATATGAGACAATTAAATCTTCCACACTCAGACAATAAAAATTTCCAGAGTCTTGCCAGTGAGGCTATATTGATTTTCTTTAGCTCCTTCTCAACTTCTTGTTTCCTGTGGACACTGGCCATACCTGGATGCCAATGACCTAAATCTGCACTACCCAATATGGTGTCAGTGAGCCACTGATGACCTTGAGATATGAATAGTCAACTGCAATCTGTTGCTATGATATACACCTTTAACAATAGCTACTAATACTATAAAGTACCTCGGTGTAACTCTAACCAAGCAAGTCAAAGACCGTATGACAAGAACTTCAAGATTCTGAAGAAAGAAATCGAAGAAGGTATCAGAAGATGAAAAGATGCCCATTGCTCACGGATCAGTAGGATTCACATAGTAAAAGTGATCATCTTAGCCAAAGCAATCTCCAGATTTAATGCAATTCCCATCAAAATATCAACACAATTCTTTACAAACCTTGAAAGAGCAATTCTAAACTTATATTGGAAAACAAAAACAAAAACAAAAACCAATACCTAAAACAATCCTACACAAGAACTTCTAGAGGTATCTCCATCCCTGACTTCAAGCAATATTACAGAGCAATAGTAATAAAAGCATAGAAATAAACTGTTGACCAATGAAACTGAATTGAAGACTCAGAAATAAATCCACACACATATGGACATTTGATTTTTGACAAGGGAGCCAAAATCATACAATGGAAAAAAGAAAAAGTATCTTCAACAAGTAGTGATGGTCTAACTGGATGTTTACATACAGAAAATGCAAATAGATCCATATTTATCACACTGCACAAAACTCAAGTCCAAGTGGATCAAAGACTTAACACAAAACCAGATACATTAAATATATTAGAAGAAAAAGCAGGGTAAGTGCCTTGAATTCATTGGCATAGAAGAGAACTTTCTGAATAGAACACCAACAGGCCAGGTTCTAAGATCAACAATTAAAAAGTGGGACCTCACGATACCGAAAGCTTCTGTAAAACAAAGGACACTATAAATAGAACTAGAAGGAAACAGCAGTCTACATATTGGGAAACAATCTTCACCAATCCTAATTCAACAAAGGGCTAATACACAAAATATATAAAGAACTGAAAAAATTAATCACCAACAAACAAAATAACCCACATAAAAATGAATACAGAGCTAAACAGAGAATTGTCAATAAAGGAATCACTAGTGGCTGAGAACCACTTAAATAAATGCTCAGTGTCCTTAATCATCAGGGAAATGCAAATCAAAATGACTCTCAGATTCCATCTTATACCTGTCAGAATGGCTAAGATAAAAAACTCAAATGACAGCACATGCTAGCCATGATGTAGAGAAAGTTTGCAGGAGTGCAAACTTGTACATACACTTTGGAAATCAGTCTGGAGCTTTCTCAGAAAGTTGGGAATAGTTCTACCTCAAGACCCAGCTATATCACTCCTGGGTCTATATCTGAAAGATGGTCCACCATACAATAAGAACATTTGCTCAACTGTGCTCATAGCAGTTTTATTCATAATAGCCAGAATCTGGAAATAACCTAGATGTCCCCCAACTGAAGAATGGATAAAGAAAATGTGGTATATTTATGCAATGAAATACTATTCAGCTATTAAAAACAAGGAAATCAGGATTCCAAGATGGCGCCGACCAATAAGCCACATATCTGATCTACTCTGAGGAGACCAGGGACATAAGTGGAGCCACAGATTGCTGGACTTTGAGAACTGTAGGTGAGTGGCGCCCCAAAGGCCGCAGAGCAAACAGAGGGCCTACCCCCCTGGGACAAGCAACATCCCGGAGGTGCTAAATGCACTCCCCAAATTTGGAACAGAATCCACATGCAAACTGTAGCTGGCATATACAGCACAGACTCACTGTTTGGGGAGGGGATTTTCCGGAGTCCCCAGCCAGAGGAGTCTCAGTGAAGAGGGTGAATCTGCCCTAGGATTCCTCCTTCCACACCACCCCAAACTGAGGAGGTCACCTGCCTAGGCCGAGTGGAAACACAGGCGGCGGGACCCAACAGAAACAGCTAAAGTGGGACTGCAGCTTGCTGGCCATCTGGGGCCCACCTAACACTGATCACAGCGGACTGATCCTGCAAACAGCGGCAGTGAGAAATCAGCGTGGACTGCTTCCACAGACCTATCGGGAGACGTGGGTCTTGCCTAGAGCGATAGCTGAGCATCATAGCCCTGTGGGAAGACCTGGTTCCACGGCGACTGCCAGAGCTCTACAACCCTATTGTTCCTAGCCTCCCAGCCGCAAGGCACTGGCCCTGCACTCCCTGAATGAGACAGCCTAGCTGGGGCTCCTGGCCCGAGCAAGGCAGGCACTCTCATGTTATCAGGAGATGAGACGTGGGTCTTGCTTACAGTGTCTAATTGCTGACCAAGAGCGACCTTGGTCCCTCCAGGCATATAGTTCTGGGAGAGGTTGGACACCGCTACAGGGTATAGAGACAGAGCTAAAAGACAGCTACACCCCCAGAAGATCTGATCTACCTGGGGTCTTGACTGCAAATCCACAGGAAGGACAGGCAGCTGGGATCAACCTGCACAACCAGAACGTTTGTGTGCGGACCTTATGCTAGGTCCCAAAACTGCTGATCTGAATTACAGCAGTAAAGTCCAAACAGAAATCTACTTTGGCTGACTCATCCTGGAGCCCACGTTGCAGAGGAAAATCACCAGGAGTGAAACTGGATCACCTACCTGCTCCACGGAAATGCTCCCTGATCCCCACAGGCAAGAGTACCTGACCTATAATCAGTCATCAATTAACCACTCTCAACTAGCGAAGGTCACTACAAAATACCTTCCAACATCAGAGCCATCAAAATGACAAGAAGATAGCGAAAGAACGCTAACAAAAACCAAAACAGTTTGGCATCTCCAGATCCCAGCATTCCCAATGAAAATAACCTGGAGAACCTAACAGCAATGGATAGTCAAGAAAATGACCTCAACTCCTTAGTAAAGAAGATGATAATGGAAGAAACAAATAAAATCTGTAAACAAATGCAGGAGGAGGCAAACAAGAGGACCGAAGAGTTAAAAGAGTCATATAAAGAGGCACTTGAAGAATTTCAGAAAAATATAAATAACCAGATGAAGGAAATCATTAAAACAGTCCAAGACATGAAGATAAAAATGGAAGCTATGATACAGGAACACACAGAAGAAAAACGTGATCAAGAGGCACCAGAGAAGAAAGCAAGCATCTCAGAGGTGGCCTTATCTAACAGACTGCAAGAAATGGAAGAACGAATATCGGGACTTGAAGATACAATCGCAGAACTGGAAACAACCATCCAGGGAAATGCTAAATCTGAAAAGTTCCTGACACAGAGCATTCAAGAACTAAAAGACAACATGAAAAGATGAAACTTGAGAATAATAGGGATTGAAGAAGGCAACCGACTCCACAGCCCAGAAAATATCTTTAATAGAATAATAGAAGAAAATTTCCCCAATTTGAAGAAGGAGATGCATACGAGCATACAACAGGCCTACAGAACACCAAATAGAATAGACCTGAAAAGAAAATCTTCCTGACACATAATAATAACAACACAAAATATACAGAACAAGGAAAAAATATTGAAAGCGGCAAGAGAAAAAGGTCGAGTAACATATGAAGGCAAACCTATCAGAATTACTCCTGACTTCTCAGCAGAGACCATGAAAGCCAGAAGGTCCTGGACAGAGGTTCTGTAAACCCTAAGAGAACACAGATACCAGGCAAGACTACTATATTCAGTAAAATTATCAATAACCATTGACAGAGAAAACAAGATATTCCATGACAAAACCAAGTTCAAACAGTACCTAGCCACAAATCTGGCTTTACAGAAGTTACTAGAAGGAAAACTCCACCCCAACTGGTCAAACTACAACCAAAACTACATAGGAAATAGGTAACTATGCCATTGCAAAATCACAACCTCACAAAATCTCGACTGTTACAAATACCAAAAATGAAGGGACTTACCAATCACTGGTCATTAATATCTCTCAACATCAATGGTCTCAATTCTCTAATAAAGAGACACAGACTAACTGAGTGGATTCATAAACATGACCCAACATTCTTCTGAATTCAAGAAATACATCTCAACCACAAGGACAGACATTGCCTCAGAGTAAAATGTTGGGAAAAAATATTCCAAGCAAATGGTCACAAGAAACAAGCTGTGGTAGCCATTCTAATATATAATAAAATAGACTTTCAACCAAAATTAATCAAAAGAGATGCACACTTCATACTTGTCAAAGGTAAAGTCAACCAAGAAGACATCATGATTTTGAACATCTGTGCTCCGAATACAAGGGCTCCCACATTTGTAAAAGACTTATTAACAAAGCTTGCCCCACTCATCGATACCCACACATTAATAGTGGGAGACTTCAACACCCCACTTTCACTCAAGGATAGGTCTTTGATTCAAAAACTAAGCCGGGAAATAACCTCATTAACCAATGTTATGAATCAAATGGATCTAACAGATATTTATAGAACTTTCCACCCAAACGCAAAGGATTATACCTTTTTCTCAGCACCCCATGGAACGTTCTCTAAAATTGATCACATATTTGGTCACGAAGCAAACCTCAACAGATACAAGAAGATTGAAATAATACCTTGTATCTTATCAGATCACCATGGTCTAAGGCTGGACTTCAACAACAACAGAAATAACAAAAAGCATAGTAACAGGAGGAAACTAAACAACTTTCTACTTAATGACACATGGGTCACAGAAGAAATAAGGGAAGAAATAAAAGACTTCCTGAAATTCAATGAAAATGATGGAACAACATACCCAAATTTGTGGGACACATTGGAAGCAGTGCTAAGAGGAAAATTCATAGCACTAAGTGCCTTTAAAAAGAAAATGGAAACATCCCACATAAAACTTAACAACACATCTGGAAGCTTTAGAAAAAAAGAAGCAGAAACACTCAAGAGGAGTAGAAGCCTAGAAATAATCAAACTCAGGGCTGAAATCAATAAATTAGAAACAAAGAGAACAATCCAAAGAATCAACAAAACCAAGAGCTGGTTCTTTGAGAAAATTAACAAGATAGACAAACCGTTAGCCAATCTAACTAAAAGACAGAGAAACACTATCCAAATTAACAAAATAAGAAATGAAAAGGGAGACATAACAACAGACACCGAAGAAATACAAAGAATCGTAAGAATCTACTTTAAAGGCATTTATGCCACAAAATTCGAAAATTTAAGGGAAATGGACAATTTCCTCAACCGATTCCATTTGCCAAAATTGAACCAAGACCAGATAAACAAATTAAACAGCCCTATTTCGCCTATAGAAATAGAAGCAACCATTGATAGTCTCCCAACCAAAAAAAGCCCAGGGCTAGATGGTTTCAGTGCAGAATTCTACCAGTCCTTCAAAGAGGAGCTAATACCGATACTATTCAAGCTATTCCAAAAGATAGAAATGGACGGAATATTACTAAATTCCTTCTATGAGGCCACAGTCACATTGATACCTACACCTCACAAAGACCCAACAAAAAAAGAGAATTTCAGACCAATTTCTCTTATGAACATTGATGCAAAAATATTCAACAAAATACTCGCAAAGCAAATACAATAGCATATCAAAGACATCATTCACCATCACCAGGTAGAATTCATTCCCAGCATGCAGGGATGGTTTAACATACGGAAATCCATCAATGTAATCCATCATAGAAACAAACCGAAAGAGAAAAACCACATGGTCATCTCTTTAGATGCAGAAAAAGCATTTGACAAAATCCAACACCCATTTATGTTTAAAGTTCTGGAGAGATCGGGAATACAAGGCACTCATCTAAACATAATAAAGGCTATATACAGCAAACCAACAGCCAACATTAAATTAAGTGGAGAAATACTCAAGGAAATCCCTCTAAAATCGGGAACCAGACAAGGCTGCCCTCTGTTCCCATATCTCTTCAATATAGTTCCTGATGTTCTAGCCAGAGCAATAAGACATCAAAAGGAGATCAAGGGGAATCAAACGGGAAAGGAAGAAGTCAAATTATCCCTATTTGCAGATGATATGATAGTGTATATAAGTGACCCCCAAAATTCCACCAGAGAACTTCTACAGCTGATAAACACCTTCAGCAAATTGGCAGGATACAAAATAAACTAAAAAAAGTCATTAGCTTTCCTCTATACAAATGACAAACAGGCAGAGGAAGAAATTAGGAAAACTGCTCCCTTCACGATAGCCACAAACAATATAAAATATCTAG
The DNA here is from genome assembly GCF_903995435.1 of Acomys russatus. Taxonomy (NCBI): domain Eukaryota; kingdom Metazoa; phylum Chordata; class Mammalia; order Rodentia; family Muridae; genus Acomys; species Acomys russatus. The sequence goes on from NC_067138.1 coordinate 18,162,747, forward strand.
GAGTAACTCTAACCAAGCAAGTGAAGGACTTATTCGAAAAAAACTTTAAACCTCTGAAGAAAGAGATTGAAGATGACATGAGAAGATGGAGGGATTTACCTTGTTCGTGGATCAGGAGAATCAACATAGTAAAAATGGCCATCTTACCAAAAGCAATTTACAGATTCAATGTAATCCCTATCAAAATACCTACAAAATATTTTGAAGATATTGAAAGATCAATTCTCAAATTCATATGGAGAAATAAAAAACCAGAATAGCAAAAACAATCCTATACAATAAAAGATCCTCCGGAGGAATCTCCATACCTGATCTCAAACTGTACTACAGAGCAACAGTAATTAAAACAGCATGGTACTGGCAAAGCAATAGGCTGGTGGATCAATGGAATCGAATTGAAGACCCAGAGATGAATCCACACACATTTGCTCACTTGATTTTTGACAAAGAAGCCAAATCTATTCAATGGAAAAATGATAGCATCCTCAACAAATGGTGCTGGTCTAACTGGATGTCTACATGTAGAAAAATGCAATTAGACCCTTATTTGTCACCATGCACAAAACTCAAGTCCAGATCTCAACTTAAAACCAGAGACATTAATTCAGTTAGAGGAAAAAGTGAGGAGGAGCCTGAGACACATAGGCACAGGAAACAACTTCCTGAACAGTACACCAACAGCTCAGGCCTTAATGTCAACAATTAATAAATGGGACCTCATGAGGCTGAGAAGCTTCTGTAAGGCAGGAGACACTGTCAGTAGAACAAAGCTACAGCCTACAGACTGGGAAAAGATCTTCACCAACCCTTCATCTGACAGAGGTTTAATATCCAAAATATATAAAGAACTCAAGAAAGTAATCACCACAAAACCAAACAACCCAATTGCAAAATGGGGCTTGGAACTTAACAGAGAATTCTCAACAGAGGAATATCAAATTGCTGAGAAACACTTAAAGAAATGCTCGTCCTCGTTAGTCATCAGAGAAATGCAAATCAAAACGACACCGAGATTCCATCTTACACCCATCAGAATGGCTAAGATCCAAAACTCAAATGACACCACATGTTGGCAAGGATGTGGAGAGAGAGGAACACTCCTTCATTACTGGTGGGAATGCAAACTAGTACAACCACTTTGGAAAGCTCTCTGGAGCTTTCTCAGAAAAATTGGAATAGGGCTTCCTCAAGACCCAGCTATCCCACTCCTTGGAATATACCCAGAAAATGCCCTACCACACAGCAGGGACATATGCTCAACCATGTTCATAGCTGCTTTATACATAATAGAACATGGAAACAGCCTAAGTGTCCCTCAGTAGAAGAATGGACTAAGAAACTTTGGTACATTTACACTATGGAATACTACTCAGCTATTAAAAACAAGGAATTCCAGAAATTTGTGGATAAATGGATTGAGCTAGAAATTATCATAATGAGTGAGTTCACCCAGAAGCAAAAAGAGACAAACGGTATATACTCACTTATATCAAAACACTAGTCCAAGGGGTACGTACCATGAAAAACTTTACTTACCAACAAAGTGGGTCAGAGGAGAGGACATCCTATTGAGACCTTAGGTGAGAGTAGCATGGAAGAATGGGGAAATAGTAGGATCCACAGGGTCCTGGAAACCTACAAGAAGAACTTTATGACAGGCAGATCTGGGTCTTGGGGCCTCCTCAAAGTAAGGCACCAGCCAAGGAGAATATAGGTAGTAAACTTTGAACCCCTATCAAGACCTAGCCGACAAACATGATATTCTCCACTGTTGAGTGGAGAGTGAGATCTGACTCTCACACGAACTCTGGTGCCCCTCTTCTGACCACGTCCCCTGGATGGGGAGGCCCGGCGGCACTCAGAGGAAGGATAGCAAGTTACTAAGAAGATACTCAATATTCTAAGAGCATATATAGGGGGAGGAGGTCTCCCTCAATCACAGACATAGGGGAGGGGAGAAGGGAGGAGAGAGGGAAGAATGGGAAGAAACAGGGGAAGGGCTAACAATTGAGATGTAATATGAATAAATTAATAAAAAAAGTAAAAAAAAAACAAGGAAATCATGAAATTTCCAGGCAAATGAATGAAACTAGAAAAAATCCTGAGTGAAGTAACCCAGACCCAGAAAAACACACATGGTATGTACTCATTTATAGGCAGATTTTAGCTGTATAAATCAGGATAAACATACTACAATGCACAAATCCAAAGAAGATAAGTAACAAGGAGGAGCCAAGGGAGGATGATTAACCCTCACTCAGAAGGGGAAATAGAAAAGAAAGCAGTAGTGATTGAAGAGAGGAAACAAGGTAGGAGAGGGGACATGAAGAGGAATGAGGGTGGAGCTCAGATCTGGGAAGAATGGGAGTGAGAGGACAGAAAACCTGTAGAGAGAAGAGAAACTGTGGGTGGAGACATCTCTATGACAAGCTGGAGACATTGGACAGGGTAGGCTTCTGGGAGGATATGGGGGGCACGCTAGCTGAGATTCCTAATAGCAGGGGTTATGGAGACTGAAAAGGACACCCTCCAACTAGACAGGACTCCTAGCGGAGGGAGAGCAACACCAATCCACCAATAAAAACTTCAAAGATAGAACAGGTACAGCAGAGTCGGAGGGAATGTCCAACCAGTGCCTGGCCCAGCCCGAGACCCACCCCATGGGAGAGAGCCAACCCATGACATTATCAAGGATACTTTGCTATGCTCGCAGACAGGAGCCTAGTGTGGCTGTCCTCTGAGAGGCTACATCCAGCAGTGGATCCAAACAGATGCAGCGATCATAGCCAAACATGGCCAAAGTATAGGAAATCTTGTGGAATAGTGGGGGGTGGGGGGTGGTGGTGAATAGAAGGATCTAGAGGTGATGGGGCCTCCGTAATAAGACCAACAGAGCCAACTAACCAGGGCCCAGAGGGGCTTATGGAGACTGAAGCACCAACCAAGGACCATGAATAGACTAGACCTAGGCTCTCTACACACATATGCAGGAAATGAGCAGCTCAGGCTTTATGTGGGTCCCTTTATAAGGGGAGCAGGGGCTGTCTCTGACATGGACTGGGTTGCCTGCTTTTTGATCACTCCCCCCCTGGTGAGGCTGCTTTGTCAGGCCACAGGGGAAGAGGATGTGCTCAGTCCTGATGTAATGTGATGAGCTAGGATGGGTGGGTGAGTGGGGCTCCCATTTTCTGAGGAATAAGGCAGGGGGTGTGTAGGAAGGAAGAGGGAGGGTGGGGCTGGAAGGAGAGGCTGGAGGGGCCTACAAACAGGATGTAAAGTGAATAATTAATTGATTCATTAGTTTAAAAAAGCAGCCTGGAGTTGTTACAATGTAATGATTCAGGGAGAAATGCGGGTAGCCAGTCCATTCTTGGAGGACTCTGCATACAAAATAACATTTTGTCTTGCAAATGAGGGAAACATCTAGGGAGTATAAAGTAGGATACCGTCAGGCATATACTCAGGAGGCTGTAGGGGTTTAGTCTGAAAACCATTTGGCTATGGTACATCTTAGACAAATAACATAAAGCTCTGGTTGCTTTTTGGATCTTTGGTACAAGGGTGGCTCAAGGTCATGCAGGGTCATCTTTGACAGGCACATGTGTAGAGGGATGGAATCTAGTGAAGCTGAAAGGTGTTAGTAGGGTCCTCTTGAGGAAGCCTTCCTGATCTGAATCAAGCACAGGCTCTTGCTTGTAGTGGACATGAAACACATGTTGATTGAGGCTGGAGAGACGACTCAGTGGATGAAAGCACTGGCTGCTTTTCCCGAAGCTGCAGGTTTGATTTCCAGCACCCACACTGTGGGTTACAACCATCAGTAGTTGCAATTTCCTGGGATCCACTACCCTAGTATGGCCTTTGAGGGCAATGCAAGCATGTGGTACACAGACATGCAGACAAAACACCTTTACACATAAATATAATAGTAGGAATAAAATTTTAAATACTTTAATTGGATTGAGAGATATAGAGGATTTTTAAATCCAGCAATATGGCTTCTCTGACAGGATATCACATCCAAAAACCTAGTTCTGTGTGATCCATCTGGAATACAAATACTCTCTTAGTACACACCTTTATTCACTCTGCTCTGACTGGAATAGACACTCTTAATCCCTCTTGTTGGAATATAGAAACTACACACCTTTACTCCCTCTGGCTGCAATTCGGTATACATCTTTAATACCAAACATTGACATCAAGTGGGGGACGAAAACAGTGATGACTCAGAGAAAGATCTGACAGAATGACTCAGAAATAGGATATGGCCCAGCTCTCATGAGAAGACATAGGAAAGAGAAGCTACACAGTTTGGTGCACTTCAGTTGAGTTCATGCAGTTCCATTCATGAGTTCAGAGGCAGTTTTTCCAAGCAGAACAATTCAGTGAGAAGTGGAGAGAAGCCAGTTTGAACCGGTCATCTTGGAGAAGTGTTTTGAGCCAGAATAGCTGAGTTGAACCAGCTAGCCAGAGTTCATAAAGAACTAGAAAGGGTGAGCTTATTTAGCAGTATGTCTCGGAGATTGGAAACATTCTAGGCCTAGGTTAAACAGATGGAGGCTGGAAGCTGAAGCCTTCAAGGTCTGGGTTTGCAGACGGTTAGGTTATACTGAGGTCAGAAACTTCCAGGCCTAGGCCTAGGGGTAGTTAAACAGAAACACTCTGGGATCAACCCAAGCCATGTATTTGCAAAGCTTGGGTCTGGCTTTCATTTCATCCCTTCTTCTGAAGAAATAAAAACTACATTTACAGAGAGATTACTTCTGGTTGGGCAACCGTTCCTTTTGCCAGATTTGCTCATCTTTTCTGGGCTGTTGCTCTTCACTTTAATGTTCACCTTAGATAGCTAACCCTGCCTGTCACAAATGGCCGTGCCCTCTCCCTGCCACAGGGTCTTTGCACACACTAATCTCATCATGGCATGCACTTTCTCATTGGATTTCCTTTCAGTCTCCCTACAGAGCCAGTGTAATGACTGGGTGCTTTGGAAGCCTCTTCAAACAACTGAGAACTGATGACATTGTTCCAAGTGTGTGAAAACACCCTTTGCAGTTATTTCCACACATTCTTTATTAAAATCAGTCTTGCCATCTATGTTGTGCTTGAAGGCACAAGGCACCTTGTATGTTCCTGCTGTCTTTCGTGTTAGCCCCAGCTTCTCAGTCCAGTGCTTGGTGCCCAGTGATCTTTGACAAACATCTATCAGTCAAGTGGATGAGTTCTTAGTATTCCAAGCATTGTGGAGTTCTGGAAGGACAGGGTTGGCATGATGTACCATGTTGAAAACGGACATCAAAGCTTAACTGTAATTAGATGTCAACCATGTCAGAAACAACTGATACTTGAGTGCTGTCTCAGATGTCATTTCTCTGTGTTTGTAAGAACATGTGACTTACTCATTGTGATTTTATTTATTTTGCCTGTTTACAAAACAAACACACCAATGTGCGTAGTATTTGCAGAGTACCAAGATCCAGTTTTGGAAATGTCCTATAATAGCTTTCTTAATTATGACAGATTAGCCCAGGAAGCAATTAGATCTTATAAGTAAATAAGCAAATGAATAGGCCACAGACAAGTACCTCATAGGAGTAGAACACAACTCTAAATAGTCCTAATCTAATTGGGAGGAAATGTCTTAGACATGCAGATGAGTCATCAATATTGTTTTAATTTATACTAGCAAAGATGGATAAGTCACAGATAGAAGGTTCAGACAAAAAAGCTGAAAGTCCAGAAACATCTCTGTGCCTGCAGGGGAAGAATCATTCAGAATTTCAGAATAAGCAGACAAACAAGCAAACAAGCAAGCAAGCAAACAAACAACAACAACAAAACAAACACAGCTAGGAAACTCTCCATTCTAGTTATGTTGATGTGAAGATCCAAGGAAAGGCTTGACACATTCTGTTTATTCAAAAGGACAGGTAGGGTATGCTCTGAGGGAGGGTAAGTAGCAAGTCCCTGGCAACAGGTCTGCTCGCTGTCGATGACCTTAGTAATAATATTGAAGATGAGGAGAATGAGCAAAGCACTTTCATATCACATGGCATCACATATTCTTATAGCGATCCCATGGTGCACCACGAGTGGTATTCTTAACAGATACAGAAAGTAAGCCTTAAACACTGGGTTGAATCTCTGGTCAGCTTTCTGAAGCCGGAACCTGAGGCTGATATTCTTGTTCAGTGATGCACTAGCCCAGCCCAAAAGGATCCCAGGAAAGAGAGGAGCACTGGTGAAAAAGTAGATCTGCTCTCAGGCAGCTGCTGCTCATCACCGAGGGCCTTGGAGACTCTGCCGCAGGGCTGGCCCCACATGGAGGCCGTTGGGCTTTCACTGGCTGCTGCTGCATACAACTGCCACTAGGTCTTACAAGAATCTCCATGTTTGGAGAAACCCACAGCCCAGTCTGTCAGTAGCCTGGACTCAGAATGGTGGGAGAATGAATACAATAAACACAGAGATGAGGTTGAGGTGATGGGGTTGGTGGGCCATGTAATAGTAAATGGCCAGTTAAGAGAGCCCAGATGGTGAAGATCAACTCTGCTTTGGTTTTAAGCCATTTTACACCAAGGGTAATTAATGCCCCTCTCTGTATATAATATGTAAATGTTGATATTTGTGAACATGTATAGTATCTATGTGTTCATATGATGCACACACACACACACACACACACACACACACACACATGTGTTCATATGAGTGTATGTGTCTGTGCCAGAATTCAACATTAGGTGTCTTACTCCATTTCCCTTTACCACATTTTTTCAGACATGGCCTCTCACTGGACCTGGAGTTTATTGATCCAGCTAGGCTGGCTGGCCAGTGAACTCCAGCGACCTGTCTGGCTCCATGTCCCTGGTGATGGGGTTGGAGATACACAGCTATTCAGTTTTTTTTTTTTTTTTTTTGATATGAGGGTCTGAACTCAGGTCTTCATGCTTGAGAAGGAGGCGTTTTTCCAGCCAACCTGCTGCCTTAGCCCCTTTAATACCTGTTCTCAACTCAATGGGATAGAAGGTCATGGAAACAGAAACAAACAGAAAGAAAACAGCTTATGGCTCTAGGAAGAGGTGGGACTTGCTAGACAGAATCTGCTTTTGTTTACAAAGCATTACACCATAGGTTTATCATTTTGAGTTTTTAATATGTGACATCTAAAGGATTCATATCACCTGATAGGTACACAGGGCTCAACATGTTAATTGATAAGAGACCAACCTCTAAAGGTGGGTGATTCCTTTGTCAGTTTTTGGCACTTGCTGTTTCATTCATTCATGGGGCACCTTTACATGGATAAATAAGCCTGAGAGATTAGCCATCATATCTTGTCAGAGCGTCTCTACCAGGCCTGCAGAGAATGATTATATCAAAACCTATTTGGTTCTATATTATCCACTGTAGAATATGGCTATTGACTGCTTTCACAACTCACATAAATATTTGATTCCACGTTCTGCTATAAACCAAGATTAATGTAATGGAACTATAGTCCCTGTAATATTTCAGTTCCAGCTAGCATAAAAACGGCACAAATACAAGCAAACCAGTACCTAAAGTGAAGTATGCAATTCTGATGATAAATAATTAATCTGTTTGGGTTAGTGAGTGGACCTTATCAATGGTCACAGAGAGAAGACTGTGACAAGCCTTTTAAAAATTGTATCTGGGAAGAAAATTCCAAAATACTCTCTTACTCTCAAGGATTTATTTTTAAATCCTTGTGTGTGTGTGTGTGTGTGTGTGTGTGTGTGTGTGTGTGTGTGTGTTGCCTACAGAGGCTATAGGAGGGTGTTGGATGCCTTGGAGCTGGAGTTACAGCCGGTTGTGATCTACCAGATATGGGTACAAGAAACCAAACCGTGGTCCTCTACACGAATGGTGATTTTTTCTTGATTGTGGAGCCATCTCTCTATCCCTTCAAAATGGCCTTGGTGAAGTTAAAATTGTAGTATCATTAGCAAATTAAAAATTTTAAGAGAACAAGATGTCAGGCAAGCTTGTGTTTCGCAGGCACATTTTTGGCCCGCTCTTCTCCGGAGCAACCAAGACATCATGTGTTTTCATTTTGAAAGTCAGAGGAGGGGAGAGTCCCCCAAAGTAAACAGAGCTCTAGCTTATATTGTGTGTTATAAATGATGGTTAGCATGTCGAAACACCCCTGTTTAGGAGCAAGGGCTTTATAGGCATGCAGAGGGTGCTTAGCGTTAGAGAGAATTCTGCTTGAACTAATATAGCTGAAGTAGATGAGACAGAATGGAATTACAAGTCGTGTGTCAGCCAGGGGAGAATTGCGAGCTGAGAGGGAAAAAGCTTCTTTTCGCGGGCAAGAAAAAAGAGCAATAAATACTTTGCCTTTTCCTTCGAAGAAATGGCATATACGTGATGAAAATACGGACGAAAACTACTAATATTAGGTATAAGAAAAATAATCAGTGCCTTTATAGTGCTGGAATTTTAGTTTCTATTTTGGGGCATATTCTATTGAAAGCACTTCCAGCAGTGGTTGGGGCCCCCACAAGGGTAGTTAGACAGAACTTTTTATTGCCATATCTCCAGTAAGCAACAGTGCGCAACTTAATGGGTTGGTAGCATATATATGTGTGTGTATATATATACACCTCACATATACACAAATCACACACATAAATGTATATATACATACACATGTATTTATGTATATATATGTATGTGTATATATATATATATGCAACAAATATTTGCTGAAAAAGCAGACAGATGGGTGAATTAACAGACATTTTGAACAGTAGCTTTAAGATAAAAGACACGGGTAGGGAGCATTCTTTAGATCTTGTGACAGACTAGGCCTCTATGGAAGTACCATCTAAACGTGCTGTTCCTGGACCAATCTCTCACTTACACTAACCCACAGCAGGAGAAGCTCAGAAATGAGAAGAGATCAGTTAGAGTAATAGTTATTATTTCAGTTTTCTAAAAATACAGGTTGCTCCATGTAGTTCATGTGGGCCTTGGTCTCAAGGTCCTCTGCCTCTCAAGTGCTGGCATTACCAATCTATACCATACCACCTTTGCCAGCTAGAATTTGTTTTATGACAGTTTACAATGCTCAGATAGTCAAGGGCATGGTTACACTCATCCTAATTTATTCATCGTTATTGCTTACAAAAGTATCTGTCCAGAACAAATCGAAAGAAGACAAACAAATGAGGACACATTCCTTCTCTAGAATTTTAGAAATGCTGCCTGAAACCTGTGCGGCAACCCCCACTTTACCGGTGGAATCAGATCAGTAATTGGAGCTGCCAGGGTGGGCGGAATAGCTGGAGCTGGCCCTCTGTTATCTGGAAAAGAGATGTATCTTTTTGGGTAAGCTCTTGACTTCATGACCTGTTCTTTCTGGCAGACATGGAAACAGAAAGCATCTGGCCATTTTTTCTATACTTCAAATGCAAATTGGGCCTTAATGGTGTAAACAGTGGCATCCCCAGCAGGAATGGTTAGAAATCTGCCAGAAATGGTGGGTGCAGGAAGGAGCACACACAAGGAACAAACTCAGTAACAGGGCTTTATACACCAGGGCAAGAGTGGCTGTGATCTGTGGAGAGGAGACCAGTGTTATGGAAAGGGTGAGACCGTGTGCTTCTCACAGACTGCCTCTCCTCCCCTCCCCTCCTCTCCCCTCCCCTCCTGCTCCCTTCTATGCTACCCCTCACCCCACCCCCACCCCAAGCACTACCATTCCAGGAGCCAGCATCTGGATGCTGTGAGTTGGAGAACTGAGAGGGCTAGCTGGGACTGGGGCTGGGATGCACGGTAAAGAACACTTGGTTTGCCCAGGACATCCAGAACATTGTGGCTGTTTGGTGCTTTGTCCTTTCACTTAGTAGGGTAATCAATACTTTTACAGAGTTCCCTTTAGGTAGAGTGGAGGGAAAACTTAGAGGCATTTTAGAAAAGCAGAGACCCTCTCTCAGTTTCGTAGCATCAGATTGATCAAATGATGGTAAATGCTTCATATATTCGAAATTATCCCTTATCTTTGACTGGTTGTATAAATATTAAAGGAAATATTTGACCTGGGTGCAAGAACATTAGAATTTACGAATGCCTTCACAAATATTTAGGAAATCAAATAATTATTAAATAGAGGAAGGAGAGACTTTAGGGAACCTGTTCATGGCTCTGTCTTCCATTCTAAGTGATTAAGATTTAAAGATGCCTACAAGAGGCCAGGCCTGGTGGTTAGCACATGGTTGTAATTCTAGCACTCAGGAGATCATGAGTTGGAAGCCCGCCCACTCTACGTATCCTGGCCTTATCTCAAAGCAAGCAAGCAAGCAAGCAAGCAAGCAAGGAAGGAAGGAAGAGAGGGAGGGAGGGAGGGAGAGAGGGAGGGAGGAAGAAAGCAAACAAGCAAACAAACCAACCAGATCTTGGACGGATTGCCTGGGAGGTCTGGTGTTTAGGCAGAAGCTGGATGGCCACTGGGGGGCGACGTTGCACAGTGGACCGGGACCATGTATGGCTACTGTGAGCACGGAAGATTGTTTCTAAGCACAAACTTTCCCCAGAAAGTGGGCTTTCAGTTGTTTCTTGAGTGGACTCTTCATCCATACGTGTGAAAACACTCCACATTTCAAACAGAGCATTCAGATGTAACACCAGACTCTCTTCGCTTAAGCTCTCCTCCCCCGGGATGTGGAGTGCTCTGGTGGTGTGTTTTTGCTTTTGCTCAGGGCAGAGTCAGAGTCTGTTTCACCTTCCTATGGAATACACAATGTAGTACATGGCGGGGCATCCAGCTGGTGTTTCGAAGCTGTGTGTGGAATGGAAGTAGGTCTGAGTTCTACACAACAGAAGGCATGCCTTATAAAGTTGCTTTTTACTGGGACATTTAAATAACATATTTTTTGTTTATTGTTAAAAATAAAATGCCAGTGAAAATGTTGGGAAGTGCTCATAGAATAAAAAGGGAGTATAAAATACTATGTAAATTGTGAGTTAACTAAAAAATATACCCATTCGGTAATGAGAAAAAAAGAAGTCAGTGCAAACGTAAAATAATTGTGCTTGAGTGACATGTGTCTTATTGCTTTGGGTCATCTTTTACTATAGCACAATTACTGTAATAGGTTATTATATTCAATTAATTATTTTTAAAACAAAAATAAGGAAACATTTCCAGGTTAATGCTGAAATAAGTTTAATTACTTTGAATAGTAATTGATGGCTAATGTTGTCATAGAAAAATTACAATGTTCCCTGCCCACCCCCTCCCCCAGCTCCTGAGAAGGGGAGAGGACTCTTGTGCTCATCCAGGAGTCCCAATCCACACAGGCCTCAACAATCAAAAAAATTCCATATGGCTAGTCAAAGTCAGAAGACTACACATAGAAAATTTTCTCTATTTTACATATTATATAGTTTATGGCACATATAGACATTTACTGTATTTGTAAACAAGTACCTTATAATTGTGTGTGTGTGTGTGTGTGTGTGTATGTGTATACATGTACATGCCATATGTCTGTGGGTGCCCTGAAAACAGCTGTAGTGAAACCTACAGACCTTACTGTGAAATCCTCAGATAACTAATATTTAAGAGTGTCTTTCATAAGAACAGTAACACTGGTACAAATTGATATAAACCAGTATTGATTATATCAGTTAATATAAATTGATATGGCAAGTATGAGTGCTTTCACCAAAGCCTGTGAGTGTTTCTAAGGACACAGAGCGTTGCTGTGTAAGCAATGATCTGAACCTATACTTTGCCAAACAAATTCTTTATTTTACTTTGAAATTTTGTTTCTGTGGTGCCGAGGAGCAAACGCCAGGGTCTTATATACGTTAGACAAGCAATCTACATTGAGCTGCGCTCCCAACTTCCGAGTGTTTTACAGGCTTTGATGGGTCCTTAGGGAATTACCTCTTCACAAATGACCTGGAAATGAACAAGGCTTGAAACTGGCACAGAAAGTGATTTGTTTACCTGAAAACTTTGTTTCCCAGAGTCTCTGAAGTTTCATTTGGTTATGGATTAATCGCCATGGGATTCGCACATCTTGCTCCGCAATTGGCTCAATAGAAGGCCATTGAAGGAGGGTAAGGAGATGATGAATTCCAAACACTAAATTTAAGTCGTAAGAGTCATGGGTTCCTTTAAAAATATAGCCTTGCAATTTATTCTTCTTAGAATTTCGTGCAATGTATTCTGATCATACCTGTTCTCCACTTCTAACTCCATTTTCACTCCCTAATTCCTCCCAGATCTAATTCCATCTCTCCATCTCCCAACTTTCTGTCCTCTCCTTTACAAATAACCCATAGAGTCCAATTTGTGCCATCCAGATACTCACAAGTGTGAGGGGCTATCTACTGCTGCATAGCCAGTATATCAGGGTAACACTCTTAGATAAAACTGAAATGTTTTTATGGATTATATGTTGCTGGGACTCTGAGGGGAGCCGACTTCATGTAACTGCTTCCCTTCAAATATCTCAGTGTCAGGGAAGACTGAGAGGGAGAAAGCCTGACAAATGATAATTTCCAAGGATGGTTTAAAACTCTCTAAAAAAGACCAGAGGATTCCAATGTGGAAGACTGTTTGCTATTGTTAAAAACCAGATCACCAAGAAGTAGCTTCAGAAACCAAGAGGGCCGGAATTTTCCCAGTAGTCATGGCAGGAAGAAGGTTTTCCAGCCTGGAGGAGAAAGGGCACAAGAGCTCCCAATACCATGAGCATTTCTTGAGGCACTCCAGCTGATGCAAGGGACGTGGGTATTCCGAGATGGACTTGTGGGCCTCCGTGGTCCTTGTGCCTAAATCAGGGGTAGGTGGACAGTGTTCATGACAGCTGTATTCCAGAGATTAATCAGTGACACGTTCTCTGATTTCCCTCACAGGGGCTACGCTCACATGCAACATACTGGATTCATAAAACAGAGCCTATCTTCATTTTGGTAGAATTACAAACCACCATGTGGAAAAGTGCTCACATCTCAAGTCAGCGGCAGCTGGGCGGGGGGGGGGGGGGGGATCTTGTTGAACCTTGAATCAGCAATATTTGAAGAGCAGGAGAAAACTGTTGATAGTGAGTTGTGTAAGGGATGGGCGTGCAAAGAAGGCACTCCTGGAGTCTGTGCCACGCAGGGTGGGTGCCCTAGCTTGTAAAATTTCCAGGAAATGTCTAAACTCCCAAGAAGCTCTAGGCAGGCAACAAGCCCTGACTGGATCCTGGACCACCCTCTGTTTGCTGGACTTTTAATGAATTGCGTGTGACTTTTCACTGCCATTGCTGTTTCATTCACCATCAGCTTGTTTTAAAATAGAGTCACATTGTGAATGGAAACCTTTTCATTTTTATTTTTTAAAGAAAGGTGTATCTCAATATGTAACTTTGGAATAATATTAAGTTAGTAAATCTTTTAAAACTCCTGGTGACTATTACTACCTCCATTAAGTGTTTGGCAAATTCAAGAGAAAACAATATAGGCAAATAGATATGCAATGTCTGTCTGTCTGTCTTTCTGTCTTCCTCTTTCTATTTTGCTGTTGTTGTTAGTGATTGAACTCAGGGCTTCTCACCCTGAAACAAGGGCTCTATTACTGACAAGCTTTCCCAAGCCAAAAATTTAGCCTACATTGTAGAGAATTGTTTGTGTAAAGCATCTCACTTTAAAGTTTTCTGCCCTCCAGCAAAACTTGTCAAGGATGAGGTATTAAATATGAATTGTTATGGACAGACAAAGCAAAAGGGGGCTAGGCCATGACAGCCATACCCTGAGAAGGTCAAATGTTGATATCTCTGTGCTTTGTCATACAGTCAGCCTCATAGGTGGCACAGTATCTTTTGAATGCAGGGAGCTAGCAGGACTGCTGAAAGAGAAAGCAGGTGTGAAGGAACAAGTATTTTCTAGAAGATTCCTACTGGTTGGCCGAGGAGTTCAGTGTTTGATGTGATTTATCCACTTTGGTTCTCCACTTTATTCCATTCGTCAGATAATTGTGAATTTTCAGCTCATGTCAGGTGTGATTTGTACTTTCAACTCCACTTATACCTTCGGGGCCTTGGAAATTACACATCGGGGAGCTCTTTGCACAGAGAAAACTTCAGAGCGAGAGTGAGTCTTTATTTTGAAATACTGTAATACCGTCAAGTCCAGGACCCACAACTCTCAATACCAGCATCTAAAGACAGGCGATCAGTTTCGGAAGTATCTTGCCAGGCTCCTTATACAGAAAACACGCTTCCCAGAGCTCTCTGCGCCAGGCATCCTCTGTCTCTGTATTCACTCTTGGCTCTCACGTCTTTCTTTTACGTTGCTTTATTTTTCCTGCTGAAGTAAAGCAACCATCACCTGCAGAAATGCAACTGGTTCTGGTTTAATTTTGACTGTGAGGAGGCACACCATTTCTTTTATAATAAAACAACCATACGTATGAATTTAATCACTCAAAGACAGCACCTTGGTAAAGGTGAGGTCTTGACAAATTACCTATGAACTGCGAAGTGCAGAGTGGTTTGGGTCAGCATTTGCTGCGGCTCACGCGCTTTCTTTCACTTACTTCCTGTGCAAGTTCCACATTCCTTGTTAAAGGCAAATGGTTATCGCAACTCACAGAATGAGCCTTACTAGAGGGATAGCCCAAAACCTTGTCCAGTTGGCCTCTCCCGCCTGCTGTCCACTGGTCCCACTTGACAACACCAGCTGCCCTGTTTACTGGAGAGGTGAGGAGTGAGGGAATCAAGAAGCAACACAGCATGCGTTTCTCAAGTGATTCCCTGTGCTGCCTGTCTTTGAAGTCAGTGATCAGCTTACAATTAATTCTTATTTAGCCCTTTCCTGCCTTCTTATGTTCTACACAGAAACAACCTCTTCTCCTCTTAAATTTACATTATCTTCAATGCTTTTATTGCAAGTCTTGATTCTGGCTTTTGGTGCTCTTTAGAACCTTCGCCATTAAATACCATTCATTAGACTTAGTATACCCTCTCACTGTTGGGAAATCAGTCTTCACAGGTCTCTTGTATTCATGTCTTTGTCCTAGTCTGTTATCCAAGGACATCTGTATCCAGTGCAGGGCCTTACAAGAGAGAGGCAACACTCTCTACTACCGAAGCAGGGTAGGCTCACCACTGCTTATCATAAATGGCCCTAAACCAAGGGTCCCTTCCTCGCCTATAGATGAAGGGTCATCTGACCTTTTCAGTATTTCCCTATGAGAACTTGCACATGGGGATAGGAATAAGAAAACCCTAATATTTTGGCTATTGCCATAGTCCTTTTCCTCTGCCATAGTGGTCTTGTGTCTTCTGCCAGTATCAGTGGTTCTGTATGAATACTTAAAATTCAGAGGGAGTTAAATTTCAGATCTCTGACAGTTCTCCACAACAATAATGCAGGTTCTCCGTTCTCCAAATCCTTAAGAGGGTTCTGTGACTGGCCCAATTCTAATTATGTTGTCTCTTGAATTAACTGCTCTTTCTTAAAAGTGATGTCTTTACTCATCCCACCCACACTTGCTTTGAATCCCAACTTTGCCCCAACCCTACTAAGACCACTTGTGGAAAGATGAGAGTGATTTTTCTCATTGCCAAGTTTAGGAGACTTAATTTTCCTTGTCATATGTTGCACAGCATAACACATCACACACTAACAGGTGCTTTAACAACTGCATATTTTCTGCAGAAAAATGTCCAAACCACTTACTGTGACATTCCAGGCTATTCTTTATAACTTCTATATTTCAATCACATGTCCTCCAGTGTTAGCCAATGTGGATTCATATTCTTACACTCTTTCTTATACATTACTTTAAGAATAGGTTTGCACTTTTGCTTATTGCAAATTTGTGTTTCTAAATTTTCATTTTGTTTTCAATCAAAACAATTTTTTTCTTTGTGCAGTCACTTCATTGATGACATTTACCGATTTTAACTTAAATAACATAATTAGAAGACAAGTGTAAGTGAGGCAAACTGGTGTGGGAGCAAACATGGCTAGCTCTCATGGGGTGGTCTCATGAAACTACAATGGAATATCCAGTGGATTGACCGCTTCAAGTGATAAACCTCAGTGAACAAGATTACTGGCAGAAAAAGAAGATTAGGGATGAGCTTTTACAGCAGGAAAAGGTTGAGTAGGTATTCACAGTATTTACAATCTATTTTTAGTTTATGATATTGGTTTGTAGGGAGAAAAACAAAGATAAGTTTCTTACATTTCAAAAGCAAACAACTCAGCTTTGAATAAGAGCTTTGCTTATCCTGAGATTTTGTGTGATGTCACAGAATAAAATCAACTTGGGCTCCCTCTGAACGAAGGCCTTGAATTCCATGCTTCCACTCAAATTTTCCTCAGCCCAGGACAGAGTTCCACACAGATAAGAGATGCCATCTGGGCAGGTGCATGTCACCTGAAGGATGAGCTAAGAGACTGACTGCTAATGAAGAGGGTGTGGGGGGTCTTTCCTCCTCCTCCTTCTCTCCTGGAAACTATTTAAG
Source organism: Acomys russatus (assembly GCF_903995435.1). Lineage (NCBI taxonomy): Eukaryota > Metazoa > Chordata > Mammalia > Rodentia > Muridae > Acomys > Acomys russatus. Next base: position 18,179,246 of record NC_067138.1, read on the forward strand.
AAGACTTTAAAAAAAAAACCCTGCTGTTCATATAGTACAGGATAAACATACTACAATGAACAGATTCAAAGAAAGTAAGTAACAAGGAGGACCCAAGGGAGGATGCTTAAAACTCAGAAGGTGAAATAAAATAGACAGAGATAATGGTTGAAGAGAGGGAACAAGGCAGGACAGGGAGCACAGGGGTATGAGGGTGAAGATCATACCTGGGGAAAGTGGGGACAGGAGGACAGAAGATCTGTAGAGAATAGAGACATTGTGAGTGGGAGCATCTCTCTGTCAAGCTGGAGACCTAAGTCAGGGTAGGCTTCTGGGAGATCTGAGGGGGCTTCTAGCAGAGACTCCTAGTAGCAGGGACCATAGAGACTGAAGAAGACATCCTCTAACCAGACAAGTTTCATAGCAGAGGGAGGGGAATGCCAACCCACCCACAAAAACTTCAACCCAAGATTCACCCTACTAACAGATGTGCAGCGATAAAAAGAACAGATAGAGCAAGGATTGAAGGACTATCCAGCCAATGCCTGGCCCAACCCAAGACCCACCCATGGAAGAGAGTCATCCCCCCACTGACACCATTAGTAGCACTCTGCTATGCTTGCAGACAGGAGCCTAGCAGAGTCATCCTCTGAGGGGCCTATACCCAGCAGCACTTCCAAACAGATTCTGAGACTTACAGCCAAACACTGGGCAATGAGTAGGGAGTGTTGTGAAAAAGTGGAGGGAAGGAAAAAAGTACCCGGAGGAGATAGTAGCTCTACACAAAGACCAACAAAGCCAACTAACCAGGTGACCAGGCCCAGAGGGCCTTGCTGAGATTGAAGAGTCACCCAAGGACCGTGCATGGACTGGACCTAGGCCCCCTACACAGATGTAGCTGATGGGAAGCTCAGGTTTCATGTGGGTCCTCTAATAATGGGAGCAGGGGCTGGCTCTGACATGAACTCTGTTGTCTGCTTTTTGATCACTTCCTCCTGGCAGGGCTGCCTTGCCAGGCCACAGGGGAAGAGAATACACTCAGTCCTGATACAACCCCATGAGCTAGGGTGGGTGGGAAGTGTGATTCCTGTTTTCTGAGGACTAGAGGAGGGGTAGGTGCAGAGGGATGGGGTTATGACCAGGATGTAAAGTGAATAAATAAATAAATTTATTTAATAATAACAAGAGTCCCTGTTGTTAGAGCAGCATGTGTGGGAGTGTGTCACTAGAAGGTAAGGTAGCCATGATGATTTAGGTTGCCTCCCTAAAAGTAGAGGAAATAATGAAGAGCTAAAAAAAAAACAAAAAAACAAAAAAAAACAAAACAGAATTCTGACAGGCGCTGGATACCATCATTAAGAAGCAGGAGTTTTTTAGTGACCAATTATGAAATACCTGGCCTTTTTCTTTTGAAGCAGTGATATTTTTTCATCACTTTCTTCCATTATGCCTTCCTTTCCCCACAACAAATAGTAATAATTTCTGTTGCTGTCTCACTTTCGGCCTCAGTCTTCATGCAAGGATATATCTGTATCCATGGTTACAAAGGGCAGCGGCATGAAAATGAGCATTTGAATGCTTTAATTTCAGAGACATTATTTTTGTCTTGTTTGCTTTATCAAGGCCTTGAAAGGGGCTTACAAAGCAGTATGCATAGACAGTTTAAAAAAAAATACAATGTGAAATATGCACACTGGAAAGAAGCTGTGGACCAGAGCTGGGTACCAGTCCTGAATCACCATCACTAGTCCTACTGTGACCTGAGGCGAGTGACCTCATTTCTCAGGTCTCCCTCTCCACATTGGTGATGTTGCAAAAACAAGACCTTTCCTTAGAGTGGTGCCGAAGAACAATGTGAAAAGTATTTTTCAGAAGCCCTGGGAGCCTGTGAGGCGCTGCCAGGTGTTTATCCTTCCTCGCTGTCATTCCAGGCCCGCTCTGCTCTGAAGCTGTCTTATCACTCACTGCTCCGAGAACGTGGTTCACAGAATAACAGGGGCTTTCTGTGCAGTCTGAGGATTTCAAATGGACCCAGAGTAATAAAATCCTCTTCTTTTGCTTTGTGGTACCAGGGATTGAACCCAGGGCCTCCTGCAAGCCAGGCATGTGCTCTCTGCTCATCCACATTCCCACCCTGGGAGAATGTTTTGTAGTCGAAGCTGCTTTCTAACATGATGTGTAAGGTCGCATAATTGCTGAATTCATTGCAATGTGCCACACTTCATGAGTGTCTCTGGGCACTTAGGAACTAGATGACAGTGTCTTCATGAATCTCATCGAGGTCTCTAACATCCTTAAGGTTGGAGAATGAGCATGGGGCAGTATAATTTCAAGGGAATTACTGATTCAACTCTTCATTTCAACGGACTGTCTTTATGGACAGATATTCAGACTCCTGTCTGGGCAGAACCATGACAAAGCAGATGAAATTACACAGAAGCACAAGAGCAGGCTTGCCTGAAGGGGGTCTCTAAGTTGGAGCTGAAAAGAGAAAAACAGGCAGAGTCAGGAATACAAGAGGCTATTTCAAGCTCTCAGGAACGCCAATCTTCCTGAGCGCTGGCATGAGAAGCTCACCAGCCGTATTTTCGGGGCACACTGTTCTTTGGGTAGAGCAGTGCCCAGCTCCCCATTCATAGAGGGCTTGAAAGTGAACGATCTTAGCTTGGCTTGAAAACTATAGAATAGAATATATTTTTAGCATAATAGATCCTTTCAATCTGCTCAAAAAATAGATCCACAGAAAGAGCAAACAGATGGAAAGCCATGTGTTGTTTTGTCACAAGTCCAGGGTTTTAAACTAGATAAACACTGAAACCACAGTATCTGCAGCCACAAATCTGTCCTTTCTCTCAGAGAATCCTAGGAGATTATCAGAACTGCTCTGACCAAATATGTACACTAAAAAAAAATCCAGGAAGCCCTGCCAAACTCTCTACTAGTGTCATATAATAAATGTCCTTGATACATGGACATTAACCCATTTCTTCTTGATAAAATGTGCTTAAGTATGTCTACAATGCAGTGCTTATTACTTCAAGAACCCAGATAATCAGTATATTAGGTCAGATAGAAAACCGTGCTGAGCTGTCGTACACATTATCTTCCTATGGGCGTTTATCATCCCATCTCCCAAGGCTTTGGTCCAACTGGGTTGTGTTTTCTCCAATAAATAATACTTAAGCTGGGTCTCCATGAGAGATTACCTTTTCTCTCTAACCTTGTCTTCCCCTTGTATATTTCATGTTATTCCTCTCAAGCACACGTCCCTTTTTCTAGGTGGTTCCAATTACAATTAGAAAGGCATTTTGTTGAAGAAAGAATAGAATTACTTGGAACTGAAGGCCCAAACAGAAACGAACACACCTGGAGAAGGAACAGAGCCTCTTGGAGGCTTGTCACTGCTGCAACGGACTTTGATCTTTCTTGTTTGGTGAGCAGGCATCTGTTAATATTTGCTGAATGAATTAGTGAGCGAGTGAGTGTAAGTTGGCAGTTAGACTTTCTTTACGACTCTCAGCTGCTGCTTTAGAAATCACAGCATTTTTTTCTTCTTGCTTGTCTTTTACATACTTAGTTTTTTATAAAGGGAAGGCTTAGGGAAATCTTTTGGTTAGCATCTTGCACCATAGCCGAGTATCTGGATTTAAAATACCTCTATTAAATATTTCAAAGGGTAGGTTCTGTTTCCTTGTCTAAGACAAAGCTGGTAATTCTTGTTTAAATACCTTAAGGATGTTAGTGGCTACCAGGATGGTCATGTATGTGTTGGACCACCCAGACACTTGCACCTTGATACAGGGACCGCAGGTACGGGCATGTCCCACGCCTTCTACAGAGAAGCTCAGCAGGAGTGACAGCTGGGAGAGCTGAATACATATATGACTATAAGGGATTAGATTCCATGACAGGATGGCCTGGACCCTTTGGAAAAAAATTACTCTGTGTGGAGTTAAAGTGAGAAAACCAGGAAGACGTCCCAGGGTCTGAAGGATAATACTATGACCCTGGAGGAGAGAGTATAGGTTCTTGGTGGGCTGTTGGGAAAGGAGAGAATTCATGTCTAGAACCAGACTGGGCCCAAGCCAGAGGGGAGAAAGTGATAGGAAGTTCCCTGCAGCAGGCAGGCAATCATGAGACAGCCAGGAGAGTCAACTGCAATTAGGCAAGCTGTGAGGGCTCCATTGATCACAGTGCACAGAACTCAAGATACTATTGTGGCGGAGCTATCCATGACATCACCCCTCCAACAAAGCTGACTTGAATAGTCTCGGAAGACAACAGAGGCCTGAAATCGAAGCTATTGGTAGGGTCAGCTCACACATCAGTGGATTTAACAGGTTGCTTGTGGGAAAACTCCAGTGTCAAACTGACTTCCCTGGCTATGTCAAAATCACTCCCCTGCCATTTCTCTTTGCCTCCTGAGTATTTGGTATGTTTTCAGAGTATGGGAGCTGATGTTACTACTAGCTGACATTCTCCACCCTTAACCAGCCTAAGAAGGTCAACCTCTGCTTGCTAATGAGGTGGCAGAGTCTAAAACCAAACAGAAGCTAAGTCTTGGATCATTTAATGCTGCAGGGATTTTTAAGTCAACATCCCCTCCAAGCCAACGGTGGCCAGCTAGAAGACACCGTGATAGCAAAGATCAGAGCTGAATGCTGTTCAGCGCTTCCCATACAGCATTTAAGTATTTTTAAAAGGCAGAGAAATAAGGATGAAAACTAACACAAGGCTGTTGTGTAGTTATTATTGTGGCTTGCAGTCACGTGACCATGAGCGGCACAGGAGTTGCGCAAATGAAAGAAGGGACAACAGATGTGGGGTTGCAGTGCTTTCAGTTGTAATTCATAGTGCTCAAAGTGACCGACTAGTCAGGTGAGGAAACGGATTTCTATCAAAATACGGATTTTCTCTTGTAATATCATTTTCCCATTGAGAAAGACTAAGGCGTCAATTCATTCACCCTTCCTCCTTTATTTGATCTAATGAGAAAAATCTCTAAACAGAGAGACTATGCATCCATGGTAACCTAGATACACATTCTCAGGAAATAACCTAAATTAATTTCTCACCCTGCAATTGAAACCCGTTTTTTTTCTTTCCCCTATGAAGTAAGGGGAACAGCTGTCCGCAGTCTTTGTCATATGCTTGCAAACTGTTCTTCCAATGTCATAACCTTCCTGTCATCATGCTGGATACACCTAGTCCCTTCCCTTACTGTTCACAGAAATCACAGTGTTTACCACTGCTTCTCCTTTGTTAGGTTGAGAATCTTTACCATGCCGACCTGCTATCCTAGTAGGACTTATGCCTTGTGGGATCCAGTGGGAGCACAGCAGACAACCTGTATCTCCTACGTCTCCTGTTCCCATTGTATGGATGTTAGAACTAGATTCTTCATGTTTCAACTCTGACTTGGGTACCAATGGGATGGGGAACCAATACCAGAGCAATGACAAGAAAAATTTGCACATGAAATTTCTGCAGAAAATTGATGCTAGCAGGATATGGATCCTTCCAGGAGAGAGTAGGAACTCTGAGCATAAGAAGTAAATTGTATGTTTTAAGACTCTTTTGAGAAAACAGGAAAACCTTTGTGTGAAGTTCGATTCAGTTATGACACCAAAGTCACAGGCAGAAAATTTAAAAGAAAACAGATGTTGGGCTGTGACAAAATTGAAACCGCATCACAGGACATTATTTCCGATTCACAAATGGCTGATAATTATAGGGAGGGGTGCTCAGCATCACTAGTCAGTGAGAAACGTAAATACAATTATTCAATAATTGTACTTTATGCTCTTTATTATGGGTAATATCTAGAAAATACATGGTGAGATCCATGTAGAAGATTTGGAATCTTGTGCACTGTTAGAGGGGACACAAAATGGTACAGCTACTGAAGAAAATAGCAAGAGAGTCCCCCAAGGCATTAGACAAAGAATCAATACACGACCCTGCAATCCCACTTCTAGTTATTTACCCCAGAGAATCAAAAGTAGGGGTGTATGGTAAAAGCATCATTAGGGACAGGAAAGAGGTTTAAACAACCTGCTGTTTGTAGGATGAATGGATGAACAAAACATGACATATACTGATAAATAGAATATTATTTATGAGAGATGAAATCTTTGTCATGTTTCTAAGATAAGGCACTAAGCTAGTTGTAGAAGGACAGATAGCGATATGAGGTACATGAAAACTGAAAACCACAGAGGCTATTGAGCAGCATGAGCACATGAGTGTAGGGAGCTGGTGTCCTCAGGGAAGAGGAAGACATCCTGGAGATGGAAGTGGGTGATGGTTGTGCAACCATGTGAACGCACTTCAGGCCAAAAAACTTAGCTCTAACAATGTGCTCATGAAATGGCGAATGCTACGTTACACATATTTTACCACAGCAAAGGAGAGAAGAACCCAGAGTGTAGAAGACAAATGTGGATGTAGGGTGCTCCTTAGAGGAAGCTTTGCAGGGAGGGGGTCTTACCCACTCTCCTTCCAGTGAGGGCAGTCGCCTCGCCCATTGCCAGTCTGAGGCTGGTTCCGCATGTGAGACTAGCAGTAAGACTTAATCTGCCTATGGGATATATGAGCCAGTATATCTGGACCAAGGAAGGCTGGGTGCTGCAGGCTCATGACATGACTCCTGCTTTGGAATGAATCCACATGCATAGAGTTCTGAGGGAAGGAAGAACACAAGAGTGTCTGTAGGCCTGGCAGTAGAAAGCCATTGTCAGATTTTCAAAGACATCACAATAAAGGTATACTTCCAAGGGCAGGAGGTTCTTGGCTAGAACAGTATGCAGTGTGCCTTAGGAGACTGGAGGGAGGTCTGAGGATGGAGCTAGAGGTGAGCACTTGGCTACTGCTGGAGAGACAGGGATGTACAGGGAAGAACCCAGCAGGGACAGATTGCAGGAGAGTCATCTTTCATACATGTGCCAGACTAGGGCCCAAGAGCCAGATGCTCAAAAGTGGTGGAGCAGAAGGAGGCCAATGCTAGATAAAGCGAGAGTACAGAGAGCTGGCCTACTACTAGGCATTGCCTTTTGTACAATGACGTAGATTGTTCATTTTTATGTTTCTGTTTATTTGTTGCTGGATATAACGGCACATGTCCGTAGTTCTAACACATGGGAGCCAGAGGCAGAAAGATGTTTCACGTAAGCTTGAGCTACAGAACGAGACCACACCTCAAGCAAAAGAAGACAAAAAAAAAAAAAAAAAAAAAAAAAAAAAAAAAAAAAAAAAATGGAAAAAGGAAACATCACATAAAATGAAACACAACAAACAAACAAAGTCTTTGTCTCTGATTGTGTCTGTGGAGCAGAAAATATTGCCTACATTTCTATAGTGTCAAGGAATGGGGAAGAGAGAAATGAGTCATTGTGAAAAAAATTTAAGGATTTATTATTATTACTTATTATGTATATGTGTCTGTATATGTGCCTGTATGGAAGTATGTGAACGATAATACTTGCCCCCCGAAGTTAAGATATTAGACCCCCCTGGAGCTGGAGTTCAATATAGCTGGTTGTGAGCCAGTTCATGTGGGTGGGTGCTGAGGACTGACTTCTAGTGTTCTGCAACTACTGAGCCATGTCTCCAGCTCCAGAGAGGGCGGGGGGGGGGGGGAGAGGGAGAGAGAGATGGGGGTGTGAGGAGAGGGAGTTTTATCACCGACCACTATCCATGCTTGTTGCGCATACCAGCTCCAAGCTCAGGGTTCCCAGGTCCTTGAAGAGCCAATGTAAGTTTCCCTGGAAACCCCTCACAGGTGAAAGCAATGTCCATGACCTCCAGGGCGATGCCGGGTTTTCATCTGTTTCAGTTCTAGCCCTTGCAAATGATCAGCTTGGTCTCTTTCAGCCCTGGTTTCTTCGTTTGTAAAGTGCGGCTATTAATATTATCTGCCACCTAGATGGCGTTTGGAATTACACGAGACAATGAAAGTAAGTGCTTCTATATGTGGGCAATAATTGTTACTAAGGGTAGAAAAATTACAGATGTTTGTCTTTTGAGGGTTATGTTTCCAACAAAGAGTGTTGTGTCTTCTCCACGAGTTCCTGGAAAATGGCATTTGACGAAGAGCTTGGCAGTAGAGTGTCATAAGCATCAAAGTCTCAGCTCAATTTAGTTCAGATCAAGATTAACGGAGAGTCTGCCCTGAGCAATGCCCTTGGCAGGATCCACTTGGGAGCCAGTGTCAGTGCAGAGACTCCAGAAGTGCAGAGAAGCTCCCTCCCAGGCAGGATTTGCTTCATAAAGCCTTTACCATGGCAACAGGGAAACACTTGCAGAGCCCGCAGCTGACACTGTGAAAAATATCACCTGTTCTCAAGGTACTCGAAATTGCACAGCACGACTCAGAGTGGCTTCCTCATTCTGGTTATTGCCTGGGTCATAAATGCTGAACAAATACAAGGCATTAAAGGTGGATGGGGTCTGGGAAGAACCGGGGCATGGGAAACCATGATCAGAATACATTGTATGAAAATTTATTTTCAAATGTCTGTGTGTGTGTGTGTGTGTGCGCGCGCGCGCGCACGTGCGTGTGTATGTCTGTGTTTGTATGCGCACATCTAAGCTACAAATTACCTTAAGAAGGAGGGGATGTGAGAGAAGAATCCACGTGGCCAGGTGCCTTACTCTCAGAAAGATAATAAAGTCAGGGTTATGGTGAAGGTGGAAGTGACAACTCTTTTTTTTTCTTTTTATTAATTTATTCTTATTACATCTCACTGTTTATCCCATCCCTTGTATCCTCCCAATCCTCCCTCCCGCCCTCATTTTCCCATTATTCCCCTCCCCTACAACTGTTCCTGAGGGGGATTACCTCCCCCTGTATATTCTCATAGGGTATCAAGTCTCTTCTTGGCAACCTGCTGGGAAGTGACAACTCTTATGAACGATAGTCTTCGGGTGGTCACGAAAATGAAGTGGTGGCACTTGATTTAAATGACAGGAAAGAGATGAGTCTTGGAAAGGGCTCAGCAGAGACAACCTCAGCCACACAGACAAGCCAGAGGTCAGAGAATTAGGCAACCCTGTTTCTCTCTCCCTTTCTCTCTCTCTCTCTCTCTCTCTCTCTCTCTCTCTCTCTCTCTCTCTCTCTCTCTCTCTCTCTCTCTGTGTCCATGACACATGTGTCAAATTCAGGGGACACCGTTCAGGATCCAATTCTCTTCTTCCACCCTGTGAGTCTTGGGGATTAAATTCAGGTTGTCAGATTTGTAGGCAAGTGCTTTAACCTGATGAGCCATCTTGCTGGCCCCATTCAGGGGTTTTAAATGTGAGGATGTGAGGTGACAGTGTGATTGTAATTAGTTACAAAGATCAGGTTGCCTGTTGAAGACTAGACCAGGTAAGAGGTGAAGGGCAAGCAGAAAGAGACCAAGATAGGGGAGTCGTGAGTCATGATGGCTGCACTAGGGGAGCAGAGCAAAGAGAAGGAAGGTAAGAGGGAGCGACTGTGAAGTCTGTGGGGAGTCAAGAGAATTCATTCCACATGAGCTGTGGACACTCACTGCCTCAGACTTATTCCCCACTTGTGTTTATGTGTCTCGTCTTTGCAGTTAGATTGCCACACTGTTCAGCACAGAGATGCCACGTATGAGCTGTGTTTGAGGCTTTGACCCTTCTGTCATAGAAGGGAGGGAACACAGTTCAAACACACAGCTGTGAGGCCATGGTAAGTGCCGGAGCTGCAAATGTGTGTGTGTCTTGTTGAAGGACAGGCTGGCCTTTTCACACATTCAAAGTGATATTTTAATCCCCCACTTCAAATAGTTAATTCCTGAGGAGAGTCTCTCTGAAGTGACTTGGTACCACCAGAGGGTTTTGTGACAGAAAGTCACTGAAAAGAACTGCATTTCCACCTAACCTCCTGCAAACTGGATTCATTTGATTAGGACTTCAACAACTTAGAAAGGTTGAAACACTCAAGTCTGGAGCCCAATTACCTTGAGGTCTCATCAGCCCCCTTAACAGGCATTTACTTCCTCCTTTTCTACTTGACATAAATTTTCATGACCACTAAGTAAGTCTTTTGAAATGCATGAAGGGACTCTGCTTTATTTTCTTGTCTGTTGTGGTAAGCACTATGGCCAAAACCAACTTCTTTCAAGTCTTTTCAGGAGGAAAATCTCTAGTAGGCTTACACTTTCGCTCAGATATTCCATTGCTGGCTGACATCATGTTAAAAACTTAGGGCAGGAACTTGAAGCATAAATCATGGAGGCATGCTGCCTACTGCATTGCTCGGCCAGCTTTCTTATACAGGCTAGGACCATTGCCCACGGTGGGCTAGGCTCTCTCATGTCAATCATCAATCAAGATCATTCTTCATCCATAGCCTTGGCCACAGGCCAATCGGATCTGGGTAATCTCACTACTAAGACTCCCTCAGATGACTCCAGGCTGTGCCAAGCTGACAGATGAAGCTGATTAATAGAATTTTACCTGCTTTGCTGTAACCTGCCTGCTGAATGTCTCCAACAGGTGTTTGATAAACACCTTGATTTTCTTGTTTTATTACTCTAAAAACTCAAACTGTCACCACATTGGGACAGGAAGTTTGGGATAACCTGAATCTGTGTCCCTGGGTCATGGTCACTCATGTTTGGTTCTAAAATAAATGATCTTGTCCTCTCTTTGGGGGCAGTATGGTACCTTTGAATGGAGACTTTCTTTTTTTCAAAGAATTTTGTATTTTTGTTTCTGTTTTCCTTTTTTAATTTAAGTAATTTATTCAGATTATATCCTGATTGTTATTCCCTCACTTGTATCTTCCTGCTCCCCCCTCCCTCCCTCTTTCACCCCATTCCCCTCCCCTAGGCCTCTGACAGAAGGTGACATCCTTCTCCACCATATGATCACAGCCTATCAGGTCTCATCCTGGTAGCCTGCTTACTCTTCCTCTGAGTGCCACCAGGCCTCCCCACCAAGGCGAAGTGGTCAAATAGGGGGCATCAGAGTTCATGTCAGAGTCAGTTCCTGCTCTCCTCACAGCATGTGTGAGAGTCTTCACTCAGTGGGGGATTGGGACAGATGCTGGGACTTGGTATTGGGACCCCAGGTGAGAAAGGTATGGAAGAATGGAGAAATAGAAGGACCCAGAGGGTTCTGGAACCCTACAAGAAGACCATTAAGGTTAGCGCATCTGGACCCAGGGGGGCCTGCACAAAGTACTTTACCAGTCAAGGACAATGCATGCAGTAAACCTAGACCCCCTATTCAGATCTAGCCAATGGACAGCACATTCTCCGCAGTTGTTTCTGTTTTTAAAGATTTTAGTGTGTGTGTGTGTGTGTGTGTGTGTGTGTGTGTGTGTGTGTGCTCTGTCTGCGTGTATACCTGCATGCCAGAAGAGGCCATTAGAGAGGAGGGTATAGATTGTTGTGAGACACCATATGGTTGCTGGGAATTGAACTTAAAACCTCTGGGAGAGCAGACAGTGCTCTTAACTGCTGAGCCATCTTTCCAGCCCCCGAATGGAGGCTTTCAAGCAGGGCAGTGAGATGGGTAGAGCACTGGTGAGGCAGAGACGAACCAGCATAGAGAGAGTGATTAGCACACAGGTGTGGCAGGAAAGCATGGAGTGAAGGAAGCAGGAGCGAGGATGGAGATAAAGGAGAGGGGGTGAGGGGAGGATACACCAAGCAGTGGAAGTCACTCAAGTTGGTGCTTGACGGCAAGTGTGTGAGGACGGGTAGGTGAGGGAGAGCAAGAAGGAAGGGAAGACCCTCTTTCTCTCTCTCCATCCATGCACGTACAAACATATGCACCTATCTATCTATCTATCTATCTATCTATCTATCTATCTATCTATCATCTATCTATCTATCTATCTATCATCTATCTATCTATCTATCTATCATCTATCTATCTATCTATCTATCATCTATCTATCTATCTATCTATCTATCTATCATCTATCTATTATCTATCTATCTATCATCTATCTATTATCTATCTATCTATCTATCTATCTATCTATCTATCTATCATCTATCTACCTATTTATATCTTTTCTTTAACCTGGCTCTCCTCCCTTCCTTTTCACTTCTTTTTGCAAAGAAACAAACTAAACAGCAACAAGACCATCTTTTTTGGAGCTGCCTATAGTAGATAAATTAACCCGGACTACATTTCTGTAATTGCTATCCACTTCTTGAAAAGTTCACATGGTTAAAACTCAATGTGTGTGGCTCAATGGGGGCATATGTGTGTGCAGATGTGCTAGTGTGTGTGTGTATGCCTCAATGAGTATGTATATGTGTGCATATGTATGTGTGCGGTTCAGTGACTGTGTATGTATGTGTACATATGTGTGTATGGATATCAATCAATGAATGAGTGAAATATATATATGCATATATACATGTGCATATGTGTTTGGGACTCAATGAGTATGTTTTGTGTACATGTGTGTTTGTGTATGTGTGGGGCTCAATAAGTATGTATTTGTGTACATGTGTATACATGTGCTCAATGAGTGTGTATGTAAATATACATATGTATATGCAGGAATGGACTCAATGAGCATGTGTGTGCACATGTATGTGCACATGGATGGAGTTCAATAGATGTATATTTTGTGTACATGTGCACATGCATGGTCACTGAAAAGTTAGTATAGTGACACATAGGAATATATTTAGAATAAATATGATAGAAAAAGAGCTTTAGTTGAAGTTCTTTAAAAATGCTAATGACCATTTCACATCTTGCTGTCTTCACAGCTGTGATTACCATGCTGTAACAGTAGAAATAGGGCCAGGGCAGCTGAGTGCATGCAAAGGCCTCTGGATCCGAAGGACTACAGCAAGGTCTTGGCTGCTGTTCTTACACCCAATTTGGTGTCCTTGCCTCTTTCTATTCCTGTATAAAGCTTCATTATTGAAGTATCTGCACACTGACAGACAACGCCAGACATAGTAACAAGGACTGTGTTTTTAATGATTTTTAAAAGCAGATGACAGCTAAACTCAGAAATTCTTCCAACACCTGATCTGACACACAGATCATAGATTATCATGTGAACATGTGAGGGTAACACAAGTCATGGATTAGCATGTGACCATGTGGGCTAAGTCAATTCAGCCATACAGGTAGGTAACCCACAGCAGGCCGGGGGTCTTTATTTTGTCAGTTAGATGACGGTTTGGCGTGGGGTAGAATAGGTAATAAATGTTAGGTGAGATTTCTTGTTTTGTTTTTTCAGGACAGGGTTTCTCTGTGTAGCCTCGGCTGTCCTGAACTCACTTTGTAGACCAGATTGGCCTTGAACTCACAATTATCCATCTGTCTCTGTCTCCTTGAGTGTGGGTATTACAGGCATGCACCACTGCACCCAGCTAAGAAAACATTTCTTAGTTCATGAGAAACACCACAATAAAACATTAATAGATTTTAATAAAGAGACAAGAAAACATGTGTTTGACTTCTTATAAAAAGACTGAATAAGAACAGAAATGGACTTTGTAGAAGGAGAGATTCTTGAGGGAGGAAGATAATACTGAAGAGGAAATTCCTAAACCCATGATCTTTTTTTAGTGTATTTAAACACATTTTCTTTTTTTCTCAAATTTTTATTATAATTTATTCACATTACATAAAAAGGATGGTTCCGTTTGGGTAAATTAGAGTTACTGAAAAGAAAAAGCTGTTATGAAATGATTTGACAAAGGGGGTCAAATATTTGGAGTTGAGCAGATTTGAAAAATTTAAGAGGTAGAGACAATAGCGCTCATTGAGAGGAGCAGAATGAGTGCAGAAGTAATTACAAGACACACTGGGAAGCTGTTTCCTAGTTCAAACATGATGTTTCACACAGAAGCCTCATAGAGTAGACACGGCAGAGGCAAGGAGTGGGAAATTGGATGCTTGGACACTCTACCTAAAGGGTATGGTATGCCAAGGAAGTATATCTTCACCTACATACTTAGAGAAATTTATTGTTCAAATTGATTAGAAAAAATTCCTGATGTGAACATACTGCTAAAAAAAAAAAAAAAAAAAGATTAGTATCTGAAGTAACCCATTCAAAAAGTATAATCAACATATTATAGCGTTGTGACAAAAAGCGGTCACAAATTTAGTATTTGCTGGAGAATTATGCTGTAGCTGAAAATAAATGTGTTTGTCAGAACAGCAACCATGTAAGAAGTCCTGGAGTTCATGCTAAACAAGGAGGAGGGTCAGGGAAGCTTGGTGGGATGTGGTGCAGAGGATGAGAGGCAGATCCGGTGCTCCTGGAGGAGGAGAATGGTGGACGGTATGAAGAAGGACAGTTTGGAGAGGTGGGAATGGGACCCGTTGGAATGAACGTGTACAGTCCATGTGTAAGCTTTGCTTGGGAAGCCATGGAAAAAAGCAGCCAGTAGACATTCAGGCATTCTGCAGAAGAACGAAAAGGCAGAAGGGCTTGGATATCCCTAGTGCTGTGTAGTCATCCTGAAACAAATTATCCTTTAGGCAAAGAGTTTAGAATACAGAATGTCTAAAATTCTGAATGTAAGTCAATATCCAAGGTAGGAGAGATGTTCTCTTCAAGGTTGCCAAATACAGACAGCCAAAACACCATGAATGCAACATATAATTCCTGATTGTTTCATGGTTCTTCTTGCTGTAGGTACTTTACTGTATGTATGTGTAGTAATATAAATGTATACGTAAAAAAAGAAAAAAAATAAATGGTTACTAATTGAAAAAGGAATACATAACGTCTTAGGACGATAATAGGTTTATTCAGAAATTTTTTTGAATAATGGAAAAATCTTGACATTAGCAAATAGGTTGAATGCTACATATTTTTATTACATACTAGGTGGTAAGATTATGGTTTATTTTATTATTATTCTACAATATTAAACCCAAGTCTGTACATACTAGGCAAATGCTTCACCACTAAGAGGAATTTCTCACTTAAAAAAAAAAAAACCCAAAACTAATTTTGAGACAAAGTCTCATTCACAAAGTTGTCTAAGCTGGTCTTGAACTTTCTATATAGTTCAGCTTGGCCTCGAACTCTCGAAGTACTGTTACCCTAGCCTCCCAGGTAGCTGGGATTAATGATGTGTGCTACCATGCTCATATACCAGTTTTAAAAAATAATTTTATGTTGTTGGAGTAAATTTCCGTGTCTGTTAATAGAATGGTTTGCAAGTCCCTCTTCTCTGTTTAGAGTGGGGAGAACATTTTAACAATAAAATCAAAAGGCATAAAAATTTGAGCCCTTAGATCTGTTGAGATAACCTCGTGATTAGTTTTTTTTTGTTGTTGTTGCTGTGACCAAAGCAACCAGTGAAAACAAAAAGCCCCTTTTGGATCATGATTTCTGAGTTTTAGGGCACAATGGGAAAGGCATGGCGACTTTCAGGGTAGCTGGGACATATGGTAGGAGTGCCTAACCGGGGCAGTTCCGCAAGCAGGAAGCAAACTAGGAACCAAGGGCTGCTATAACCTTTGCATGCCCACCCCTACTGAGCTATTTCCACCAGCTAGGTCTCTTCTTCTAAAGGCTCCATGGCCTCCAAAAATGCACCAGAGGCTGTGGACCAAAACATTCAAAACGTGAACCTATTCGTAGGGCAAATTTCAGATTGAAACCACCACTCATAGAATGCCTCCAATCCCTCCAGCCATTTGTTCATTACTAAAATAACAATCTTATTAGTTAACATGGCATTTTCTGTCTGATAGCAGCTATTCACACAGATATCTGTAAACCATTTCATGGATATGCAGTCCAGTTTCCATGAGGCAAGAACTACAAGGCCTTTGGATACCTTCACTTACATAGGCCATTGAGGACTGCCCTCTCAATGGCAGACGGAGAGCATGGGGCCTCTTCAGTTCCTACAGGCAAGGCTTTGAACATACCCGCTTCAGGAGAAAGAACACAGGGTGAGACATGGGCAAGGCTTTCCAGTGTGCCGGTGTCATACACACAGCATTAGCAGGATTCTGCCCTATGAATCACCAACCCCTCCTTCATAAATAGAAAGCCACCGACACGATGTCACAAGTACAAACCTTTGATTCATTCACCCCCCCCACCCCCACCCCGCCGACTCTCCTCCAAGGTCACTGTTTTTCTTCCCTCCTTGGAAGATTATCGTTCTCCAGGGCTATGCCCTCTTCCAGGACCTATTACACCAGCGTGCATGAAAGTTAGGTTTCAAAACTTCCCCAACTCTGGAAAATGCATTGATCTTTTTGCTGCCTGCAGAGATGGAGGGAGAAAAGCTCGCAGAGACCTGGGCGTTCACAAGACCATCAGAGAACTGTTTGAACCACTTGGCTTCCAAACGTCACAGCTGGAGGTCTAGGGGGTGAGATACTATGTGGAGGAAACAGAGGCGGAGGCTGATCATTGGCCTGATTTCTTTAGAATGTGAAAAAGAGCTGAGGGGAAAAAATCTAATTTTATATCTCTTTAAGAGAAGTTTGAAAAACGAAGATGCCCTTCAACTTTCTAGTGAGAAACCTCTATTAAAAGGAACACGGCTCTTGGATTTAGGTGTGTTGAGTGGGGTATTCCTTATGGAAAAGGTATTATTTGCGAATTTGTATTAAGCTTTCTGAGATGCATTTCCACTGAGCGCATCTGCACCAGGCTACTTGAGAAATTGCTGTAGTTTGTGCATGTTTGGACCTAACTGCTTTGAAATCTTGACAATATGTTTAGTTTGCATAAATCAGGGAAAACATATTTTGTTTTGTTCGGCAGGCTCTGAACTTTCACAGTTATTTCATTATCTGTTCAGATGGTCCCTCAGCCTTCCTTCAGCCCAAAGGGAAGTTGTAAATGTTCTTACAGTAAAACCTGCCTGGTGCACTGGCAGCTGTGCAGTTTGCAAAGGACCAGGGTTCAGATATCCAGTTAAACCCAAGAAGCGGCTGTCATTGGCTTCTCAGGCTGAGGGGCATCAGTGTTCGGTGCGTTTTGCAGAAATATGTTCAGTCCTCTCTCAGGACCATTTTCTTCACTGTTGTTTAGCTTTGAATTACCTCATTATGAATTTAACTTCTCATTGTTTCTTGCTTTCCTGCTATCTTCTGCAGTTTTCACATGAGATAACTGCACCTTTTCCTCCTTTTTGATCATATAGTTATTTCTCTATGGTTTTTTTTCTTAGTTCTCAAGCACTTTTCATATTAAGGTTTCAACCTCTGGCTTTTAGAGAGTTCTTTGCCCTGTCCTAACATTGCACAAGAACAGTCTTTCTACATTTTCTCCCACGCTGTGGATTAGTTCCTGCTAAATTTTCTGCTTAAGACATTTTCTGCAATAGGCCCATATTTCACCTTTTGCCCTGTAAACATAAGGGATGAAAGATAAGATTTGGGATCAAAGTCAATGAAAGACTAAGGAAAGTGTTAACCCAGAGTTAGTCCCTCTTGGTTTATTCATTCTTCCATTTTGTAAAAAGTATTTATCATATGGTTTTACCGCTATAATAAGCCATGGAGATACAACAGAACAATAGCCAATGACTCCTGGTTTCTTCGCCTGTTTATTCACAGAGGACAAAGGAAAATAAAACACTGGTAGTGCAAGGATGCGTTCTATGTAAGGGGGAAAGCATATGATAGGTATTCTGTATTAAAATGTGATCACAGCTCTTAGGAGGGTGAGACAGGAAGACCACAAGCTCTAGGCAAGCCTGGGCTACATAATGAGACAGCAGAACAAAACAAATTATCTTTTGGAACTAATAGAGAGGGGATAAAAACAAACTATGCCCCAATTTAAGGACATATTTCAAGATATTCTGTGTAGAACCTTGAGTTAAAAAAACATTTGAAATACCAATGCAAGAAGAATGTGCCCAGACTATCTTTAATAAAGCTAAACATGATGGTAGAATTGCCCTATCACTCACCGGTATAGATTTTGTTAACTAGCTTCTGAATGTTGGTGGAGAAGAGGCCCTACGAGCAAGGTCTTTAGAACTCCAACTCTACAGCTTGTCCCTTGTTAGTCCACAAAGCATTGTCCAGCCTCAATGATTTCTTTTGCTCTGATGTGCTTTGTCTCTCTTTACTAAGCATTGACCTCTTTAATTCCCCAGTAATTACTGTAACTCAGCCCACTGTTTTCTCTGCAACTCAGGCCCCATTCTTTGGTCCATTGTTTTGAATAATTAATGTGGAGCAATTATTATTCCACACACTTAGAGATGTTATTTACTAGAACTATGGTGTGCCGAATAAAATGCCAACATGAGAACAGGAAAATAATTAAAATCTAAAAGAGTGTGTCCCCTCAGTGTTCACTATGAATCTAAATGCTAATGTCCTCAGTAGGGTGATTTTCACCTCTGAGCGAGCTAAATTTTTTGGCTACTTAAGAATTCTCTATTCCTTTCATTATTTATTTATTAATTAAAAATAAGCCCTTTGATCTAAATTAGTCAAAGGCTTGTTAAGCGTAGAACTAACTTCCAGAAGGACTAAAATGACACTGATGAAAATTAAAAAGCATCGATGAGGGAATAAAGGCTGTTAAATTCTAGTACACCGCTACATGTAAAGTGTATTCATACAATTGCTCCAGAAAACTGTTTAGGAGTGAAATACATGGCTATCTGGTGACATGCAACTTCATCTCTCTCTCTCTCTCTCTCTCTCTCTCTCTCTCTCTCTCCCTCTCTCTTTCTCTCTCTCCCCCGCCTCTCTCCCCCTCCCCCCCCACCCCTCCATAACTGGGATAATGGGAACTCACAAACAAATATGACAAGAGTAAGTAGCACAAGGATCCCTAACAACTCTTATATATTTAGCTGCGACCTAGCCTCTAATGACTGAGCCACCTCTCCAGCACCCTAGTAAGTCAGTCATAGAAATTGTCCAAATGCTCATTAGTATCAGAGTAGATAAAAAAAAAGGTAGGCATGGCAGTGGTAATCACTTCTAATTCCAGGCTAAGGAAGGATAGAATCAAGTCTGAGGAGAGTCTGGACCACTTACTGAGAGCCTATCTAAAAAACAAAAACATGAAAACCAAACCACAAAAAAAGAAAAACAACCAGAATTGATTAAAACAAAACAATACAACAACAATAGCAGCAGCAACAACAAACCAAACCAAAACCAACCAACCAACCTACTTACCAAAAAAGAAAACTGTGCCAGTACTTGTTACATAATACTACACGGTAATGAAAACAAAATCAACAGGTAACAAACATTAAACAAGTAGATACAAAAAGAAACACGAACTAGACGATTCATTTTACACAAAGGTGAAAACCAGGCAAACTGATTCATTGTGGTAGAAGTTAGAAAGGTACTTCTCTGGAGTGGCTGAAGGTTGAAGTTTATATGGGTATGTTTAAGCTGTGAAAATAACTAAGTTACCCACCTCTTGTGTTTGTGTACTTTTATGTATGTGTGTACTTTTTTCAATAAAAAAATTACAAAGAGAGAAAAATAGAGGGGATAGGAAAAGACCAAAGGAGAGGGAGGGGAGAGAAGGGAAAATAAGGAGAGAGGGGGTGGTGTGGGGGAGAGAGCTCTTTGTAAGAGAAAAGGTAATCCAGTCATTGGCTAATGCATCCTACGTAGAGCCAGGAAAATATCGACAACTTTTTACCTTTGAAAATCCTTTAGTTCTCTTCTGGGAGCTCCTCATTTTCAATTTTATGAGTCTGAGGACATTATAATCATTATTATTTCCAACCGCCTTATTATTATCATTTTCATAAATCTGGGGACATGACAATCCCTATTCTTTTCTTCTCTGTTCGAAACTCATCTTTGCGAGCCTGACCATAAATCACCGCTTTAGGGCGTAACTAGAAGTGGCGCTTCAGCATCTCCAGTGGGAAGCTGCATGCAAACACTCAGATGGTTTCTAATGCACACAAGCTTTAGCCTCCCACTAAGGAGACTTCAGCAGCTGCTGCAGATGTGAGGGGCAGGGATTCTTGCGTTCCAGTTTGGGCTTTTGCTCTTCAGTCTCACAATAATGCCAATACTGGCTGAACAGAGTGCACTGTTCTTTAGGAAGCTATCTTTTTGTACTGTCACAGAATTTCCTGCATTCTTCCACTGTGAAACTTACTGTTCCTTTACATAATATGTCACCCCTACATTAGAAATTAGGTTTCTTGAAGGCAGAGATGATCACATTCATTTCTGTATCTCCAAGTGACCACTCACAGTGTTTGGTACAGAGCCAACAATCAATCAACCCTTTTGGGAACCTGACTGTCATGTTAAAGGGCATTTGATTTTCATGTCATTTATTATTTGCCAAGACATGAAGTAAGGAAACTGTTGCCATTATTCATGATGTCTGAACAACATGGATGACAGAATCCGAAAGACACCACAAAAGAACTTATGTGTTTAAGATGAAAATCCACAGCCAGGTTCAGTGGTGCATGCCTGTAATCCCAGCACTCAGAGAAGCAGAGGTTGGCAGATCTCTGCATTTGAGGCCAGCCTGGTCTACAGAGTGAGTCCAAGACATCCAAGGCTACACAGAGAAACTTTGTCTCAAAAAAAAAAAAAAAAAAAAAAAAAAGATGGAAATCTACATAAGACTGTAACAAGAAGAATCTGGAAACACTGAAAAATAACAAATCAGGAGCAAATACCTATTCCTGAAATATAAGAATGTATTGATACCAGGTTCTGTACTAACGTACATTACATTAGCAGACATAAAGAAACCACACTATCTTCTTCATAGAACTGGTGGTCTAAATCCATCAACTATTTGTAATTAAAGATATCAAGTCAAGTAGTAATTGATAGGTATCCTTAAAATAGTAAAATGTCTTTATATGTCTACCTATCCTTTATCTATCCTTTTATCTGCCATCAATATCATCCCCAATTTTCCTTTGATAATCCTTTATTTCTCTTCTGGGAGTCTGGAAACAAAAGTAGATCCCTATTGGTGTTAAGGTGGAAATAGGATGCTTCCTCTGAGCTCTACCTTTTAACAAGATTAAAGAACAAGAAAGACATCAGTAGGACAAAAATGATGCAAGAGGCAATTCTATTCATATTGGTACTCAGTAATTAGACAAGAGTGTTGGCCTAAACAACCCAGGAGAGCTAGCAAGGAGTGCACGCAGAGAATGAGAAAAAACCAGTGAGACACAGCCTCACTTAAGAAAGGTCAACAATCCTTTGTACAAATGCAAGCTAGAAGGTGTCATGGGAAAATACAATTGAGAATACACTGTCAAGGCAAAATTTAGTAAGCTATGTGGAATCCTTCACAACTTTTCAACATTTCTAAAGACAACAAAATAAGACACAAACAAAAGAAGAAACATTCACTTTCTGGATCAGAATTGTAGGCAACTAAAAAAGTTGACATACCTCCCTAAGGGAATTTATGAAGAAAATATGATTTAAAGTAGATGGTTATCAAGGAAGGATAGCTAGGAAAACAAAAGAGAATGTAATAGAGACAGATGTTAAAGGCTTAACAAGTAAACCAATGTGAATTATGCACACGAACAGATAGATAAACTAATAGTGAAGTTTAAAAACAGCACTGTGCCAGGTGCAGTGGCTCATGCCAATAATCCGAGAACTCAGGGAAGCAGAGGCAGGTGGATCTCTGTGAGTTTGAGGCCAGCATGGTCTACAAAGTGAGCCCAGGACAGGCAAGGTTACACAGAGAAACTGTCTTGAAAAACTAAACCACAAAACCAAGACCAAAATAACAAAATACCAGTACTGATCACTTAGAAGTTTATGAATCTTTTGGACAGTGGGCTGAGACATGTGGACGAAAAGAGTTGGATTTGCTTTTTATCTCACAATAAATTCCAAATGGATGAAATATTTTTAAAGGACACTATGAAATTTTGGAAAGTAACAAAAATGTATTTATAGCTTCTGAATATGAACAGGCATCTTAAACACTCACTCCAAATCCAGAAGGTTAAAAAGAAGTGATAACAGAGATGCCATCCACATTGCAGGATTTGGGGCTTGAAAACTGAAACCTGTTTGTTTGATATGTCTATTGAAAAATAAATAGATAGACAGTAGATGATGGGGCAGGAGAGATGACTGAGCTGGTGAAGTGTCTGAGGTACAAACATGAGGACTTCAGTTGGGGGTCCTCACTACCCATCTAAAATACCAGGTACAGTAGCACAGGATGGTAATCCAAGAGCTGGGAAGATGGGTCCCTGGAGTTTTCTGGCCAGCCATTCTATCTAAGGCAGTTAGTTACCTCTAGGCTAAATAACAGCCCCTGTCTCAAAAAGGAAGATGAAAAGATATTGAGGAAGACACACAGTGTTGATTTCTAAACGCATGTACACATATTTGCATGCACACACACAGGTAGAAGGAGTGGGGGATGAGAGATTATGTAAATATGGTTTGAACATGTCCCTTCCTGACAACATGGTATTGTTCTCTTTAATTTTATTTTCCACTTCGAAAACATGATAGCGATGCAGCAAATTAGGCTATGACTCATTCTTCCCACCTGACATGCCGGTGCTCTCTTTACCTGGCTCCATGATGTCTTAAAAGATAGTGTCTGTAGACCTTAGGTTGGAGTGATAAGGGTACATTCTTCCATCTTGCTTAATATCAAACACAAGAACCTCTGAGAAACAGCTCAACTTTGTCATGGAGGTCTTTCCAATCAATGCAGAAGAGCTTTGTGGATGGTCCCCAACAGAAACCTGTCGATAGGGATCCAGGGAGACAGATCAGTTGTACAACATTTGCCTACCATATGTAAGCCCTGGGATTTGAGTTCCTAGTACCACAAAACAAAGGTCCCTAGGCAATAAAGGATGTAGGGATGTTCTCCACTAATTGCTTTATTATGACAATAACGCACAACTGGTTCTCTCACAGACCTGCCCAGATCACCTTAAGGACACTGGCAGTGCTGAGATGAGAGTTGACCTTGAATGAAATTGTTTCTTCATCTACACAAGAGAAGGAATTCGAATATCAGTCAAAGGGGACTGACAATGGACACTTGGACAAAGGATAGCAGAAAGCGAAGTCTCCATTGAGTAGAGCCTGCAAGATTTCCTTGGGTTCTTTTCACAACTTCATTGATGGGCCAGAAGTCTTGGATGGACCAGGAGTCAGGGACAATTCAGGTTTACATCTCTCTGTTAGCTATAGTATTTTTCATTCTCAAAATAAAATGGCCGACAGACAACACTTGATCATCTAGAATTCACAGTTTTACATACTTTCTTATCTCTGTCTCTTGGCACAGAACCCTCTGTGCTGAATTCCTTCAAACTGGTTGGATTTTCTGCTGTGAAGTTTGTTCAGCATCTTCTAAGGCACATGCCTTTTATGACATCTCCAGAATGAACGAAGGACCCATCACACCTATAGACAGGTGCAGGCTCAATTGACTGCACAGGCAATGCCATTCTAGCAGAAATCAAAGATTTGAGGCCGTTGGGTTTTTACTTGTTTGGTCCAATTGACAGTATGATGAATTGTTGAGTAATAAATAGGAACTAAGATGGAACAGCCAAGTACAAGATACAAACAAAAATAATAGTACACAGAGGCAAGCACCCTTTTATAGGCATTTCTAAGCAGTTGCTCACTTGAAGAGAATAATAATTTGATATAGTCACTTGTTTCTAAATTTTAAGATATCAAGTCTGACCCCAGTTATGGTAAGTACTGACATGTAGAAACTTAGAGCAACTGGGATTCTCTGGGCTTCCTTAGAGATATTCATGAATATTAATGATCTTTTCCAGAGAAATAATAGGGTCATATTTGAGAGTGATATAGGATGGTGGCTTCAGTTTTAAGAGCACTTATCAAATAATGTTGAAAGAAGATGTCTCCCTTAGCTCCAGAAAGCAATGTCCTTGAGCTAATCAGTATTAGTTCTTTTTAACCCTCCAGGGCGATAGCAGCTTTCTGGATGGCATTCTTAGGGGGCCCAGCTACATTACTCCAAGTTCCACATTTCTTTTAGCGTCCACTTTAATTTTAATTCATAAATGTCATCCTACCACTAAGGAAATAGGATTTGTTGGGAGGAGAGGACTAATTTCTGTACATCAGAGAAGAAATTGGCTATGAAGTACTTGTCTTGGAAAAGAGAAATCACATATAATGTCTGGACTGACCTTTATATGAAATGGAATACCATCCCTACATCGTCATATAGAACTGGGCATGTAAGTGATCATACACAAATATATCATATTTAAAGGCTGTTTTGGTGGTGGTGGCCAAGATAATTAATGGGCCACACTCTCCACCACATTTAGTCAACAGGTACTTATTAAGCACTTGGCTGGAGGCAGATAATAATAAGGGCCATCACTCATGGTCTCCAGACGTAATTCCCTAGGACCAAGAAAGATCAAAATGGATTTAAAGTAGTAATTGTGTGAATGATAAATGGATTTTAGCTGTGTAATGCTTTGAGTAGAATCCTCAACAAAGTTAGTACAAAGAGGACAAATTAGCACTAATTTGGTACACAATTAGGGTCACGGAGATTCTATGAAGAACTTTCTGGGCCTGGAGGTTAGATGGACATGAGGTGAAGAGCTAAGGCCGAGATAGGCAACCTATCAATACCTGGGACCCCTGCCATTTCCTCCACTAAACAAAGTAATTCTTGATGGTAATAAGAGATTTTCTTTTAGGGCTCTGTCTAATACTTTCAAATTGCAGACATCTTTTGGTACTTCTTTTGTTTTTGAAAATTCTAGAGGGCTGCTTTTTTTTTTCTTTTCTTCTTCTCCTCCTCCTCCTTTTCCTTCTCTTTAAAGATTTACTGACTTATTTATTCAGTATTATGCCTGCAGGCCACAGGAGGGTACCAGCTCTCATTATAGATGGTTATGAGAGCCACACCACGTGGTTGCTGGGAATTGAACTCAGGACCTTTGAAATAAAAGCTAGTTCTCTAAACTTGTGAGCCATCTCTCCAGGCTTTCAGATGGATTTTTGATGACAGTAATGTTAGCGTAACAGTGACTTTGGAGATCCACTACTTGACAGTGTTCATCCAGAGATGCTTACCAAGTTGCTCACTGTACATGACATCCATGCTATGTACTATTTTTACTTTTTATTTTATGAAACTGCCATATATTAATACCCAATATTTTTATACAGGCATGTTATAAAGCTTCAAAAATACGACAGATGGTTGTTACATAGATTTAGACATATTTTTAGATTTTCATTAATTTATTTATCTATGTATATCATGTGCATATTATGATGTGCATGTGGAGATTAGAGGACAACTTTTGAGGGTTGGTTCTCTTTCTCTGTGGGTTCCGAGGAATCAAACTCAAGTTCTCAAGTTTAGTGGCAAGCACTTTTACCTCCTAAGCCATCTCACTGGCCCTTGATATATTTCTGATCAAAGCATATTCTGACAGATAACAATGATACACAGAGAATTGCTGATAGTTATTCTCTTACTGCATTACACTGGAGCGCATATAAAAGTAGGAAACTGTCTCAGAGTGAAAATGACCTTTGATTTAGGATTTAATGAGATTAAATGGAGAGCTATATTTGACCAGACCAGAAACCACTGAAATATAAAGGTATTTTTGGTTGTTGTTGTTTGTTTGTTTGCTTTGAGACAGGATTTGCTATATAGCCCAGGTTACTGTGAAACCCTCAATCCTCCTTCCCAAGAGTCTTGATTTTCCAGTAACTTGCATTGAAATTGTCATAAGCCTGAGGAAAATCATCATAGGCATAAGGTAAACAGGCAAGTGTCCAGACTTTCAGTAGCTTTACCAGCTAAGTTTGCCACGTTCTCTTTCCAGCTTATTTCTCAGAGCCCCCTTACTTATTCAGTATTGAGTTTAGAAAGAAAATCCACATTGTATATGTGTTCTGTGTGTATGTGCATTCATCCAGGTTTCTTTCTTTCTCTCAGAACTTTTGGAAGAAATATGTGACCTAACAGAGATATGGGTTTATTCCTTTTGTAATATATTTTATTAATTTATTCATATTACATCTCAATGGTTATCCCTTCCCTTGTATCCTCCCATTCCTCCCTCCCTCCCATTTTCCCCTTACTCCCCTCCCCTATGACTGTGACTGAGGGGGACCTCCTCCCCCTGTATATGCTCATAGGGTATCAAGTTTTGCCTTACATTTATGTGACACAGACGGGATGATTTCTCCCTGTTCCGATGCTTTTTAGATAGCGCTTTCCCATTTTTACTGCTAAACAGTTACTTGGGACATGGTGAGTAAACCAAACACAAATCTGCTTATGGAGATAACTTAAGGTCAGACTTCACCTTCATGAACTTGGAGTTGGTTTGCACACAAAGTTAGTCTGCTGAACACAAAGGACAACAGAACTAGAAAAGAACAAAGATGCATACAGTGCCAAATTGAGTGTTCCCAAGTGAACAGAGCCTGCAGAGGTCATCACTAAAGTCTATGTTAGCAGAAACACAGTAAGAACTCACACCTGCAGGGAGGGCAGGTTTCAGAGAGCTTACTCACTTGAGAGACCGCATATGGTTCTCACAACAACCTTGAGTCCCAAAAAGCAGCTTGCTTGCATTGGTCTACAGTATGGTTCATATACTTCATCTCCACAGCTCGCTGGGGAGCAGCCATAATTTGAGATATAGGGCATCACAAACATGGTCTACATGCTGTGAAGCCATAACTCCGCAGATTCCCCAAGCAGACATAAAGCTCCCACCAGCTGGCAGTGTGTGCATATTTAGGCCAGATAGTTGTGCTAAAAATTTCAAATATTTCTCTCCCTTAGAGTTTTTACAGTAAGCTGTACTCTGCCTCTTCGTTTCATTTCTTTATTTCTTTAGTATAAGGTTCCCTTTTACCATTATGGCCAACATTAAAGTGTGTGTGTGTGTGTGTGTGTGTGTGTGTGTGTGTGTGTGTGTGTATATGAGAGAGAGAGAGATTCAGAGACAGAGAAACAAAGACACAGAGAAAGAGAGAGAGAGACATAGAGAGACAGAGACACAGAGAACTATCTGTGACCATGTTCTTTAAGCATGGAGTTCTCCTCTACTATCCTTTTTCATCCTTTGCTTGTTCTGTTGGAGCGCCTGTAATCATCTAAATTCATTTTGCTGGCTTCTTTATTCACTGACACACTCACTAGAATAGAAGATAAGAGCTTCACACTTCTTCACTGCTTCAGTGTGCCAGCAGAGACTGTGGCACCAGCACATACCAGGCATTCAACACACATCTGAAAGGACTTTACTTAGTTATGCCTTTGAGTAAAATAACTTTCACTTTTAATTAATTGCTACCATAAAGCAACACAGTCCTCTCTTTGCCACTGTGAAAATGAACCACTGGAAGCTGGGGTTGCTGTGTGTGCCATACTCAAGGTGATGGCCAGGCCTATAGCCAGGTCTGTGCTTCATTCCCACACCGTCCTGCCACCACTTGACTAAGCACAGGGCTACACTTGAAACATCCATACTTATACTTACAGATTGAAAAGTATTTATGAAGTGTGTAGTAAGCAGACACAATGGGGTATGGTCTTGGTGAGGCCATCTACTTTGAAAGGATCTGCAATCTTTTTTTTTTAATTGTTATATTTTTTAAAGAACCAGACTAAGAATGAGTTTAAGGCTGAGAGGAGCTTGAATCACTCTGGGTAATGAGGGGAAATGGACTAAGTTAAGACATTAGTGGGTCAATGGACTGAGCAAACTCTATTTATCATTGTTTCTAAAGTATTTTTTTTTTTAATGGAGAAATAATCCTTGAGAGCATGGCTGTGTGCAGGGAGACAGATTCAGTATAAGTTAGTTCCTGAAATCCACCTAATGCTCTATATGGAGCCATACTCTACACTGTCACACCTTCCCAGAGAGGAAGCAAGAGTGAACAGCAACTTCTTTCTTAAGGTTGGCTAGGTTCAAAGAGTATATCTGGATAAGATTGTGGCCAAAGTGAGAGGGTCCCCCCCCCCAAGTGTTAATGGAAATATTTTTGGTTTGCTTTTTATTATATAACAAGCATCAAATATAAACATGTTAAGGACAGATTATTTATTTATTTTATTTATGTATTTACTTTGGATCATGGTTTCAATGGAGCCAGTCCATGGTAGCCTAGCTGAAGTGCTTGGGTAGTCATCAATCATGGCGGCAAGAGCTCTTCTGCCCTTCAAGGCGGACAGGAGTAAGAGAATGGACAGGCCCATGATGACTCATTTCCTCTTGCCATGCCCCATCTCCTACCTTTCGCCACCACTCAATAATGCCATCCTATCATGAGTCCACCCATCAAGCCACTGGGTTCAAGACGGAACTGCATCTGGGCACATCTTGGCAAACACACCCAAAGGTGCAGGTCACTAATCTTCTAGGCAGTTCTTAATCCAATCAAGTCAACAGTTAAGATTAGCCAACGGAACTTGCCTAGCAAGCTCATTTCTTTCTTGGCATGTTGCTTGTTTTTGAGGCATCCTTTTTCCACTTTGCTATTATAGATTTTTAAAGCTATGGATCCTAAGATTGATGATGATGAAAGGCATGCGTGACTCTGGTCTGCTCCTACATGTGTTTTGACCATTATGGTAACTGATACTGGTCATCCTCACAGTTACCACAATGATGTAACTATGTTCATTCTACTAGAGAGGTAACTGGGCTACATATCTGCAGCTGGTACTTAAACGGAGGCAATCTGGCATTAGCGGCCAGCAACAGAGTCATTGCAACATGTTGTTTGTCACCCAACACTCTGGAGTCTGTATTTTGATTGTGACCTTCACTCTGGAGAGCATATGGCCTACTGTTCTGAGAAGCCTGAGCTCCAGCACTTTCTTTCAACATGTTCTCTAGACCATATCTTATGCCCACTCCCATGCTTCTGCCCCAGCTCCAAGAAGTAGGATAGTCTTTTCCATCTTGATATTCCCAACAGGATTGTAGCTATCAAATGCAGGTAAAAGGTGCTCAGAGAATGCTTGTTCAATGAGTCAATGAGTTTTCAGAACTAATTACCATTCTGTTCAGTTTATTAATTATATAGCAAAGCCCACAAGTCATTTCCAAATGTTATGTTTTAATTAGTAGTTAATTTGGCTTAATCCTTGGGGAAGCAGGTAGTCTTTAGAGGGAGGAAACATAAAAGCAAGGGCAGTATTGAATAAAAAATTTAAATAGGAAAACCTTTGATGGAAGTACAATTATATACTAATCTTATTCTTCATCAACAGAAGCTTTATTTAATTAAATTGTCTTTGTGTGTGTGTTCCCAGGTACTTAGTGTTCCCAACTGGAGTCACATTGTCCAATGTCATTAACAGTTTTTACATGCTATTGATGCTTTATAGCTTAAAACAGACTAACTTTATAGATTGTGTGTCTGGTCACAAGTGAGTGAATACGATAATTGCAGTACCTTGGTTGTTAAGGAGGTGCAGGGAGAGCATTGCTACTTGCTTTTCTTAGCTGCTGCACTGGTCTCTGGAGAAACCTCCTCTTTCTCTTTGTGGCTTTTGCTCATTTTGCTATACTTCTGCTAATAGAATTTGATACTATCATCCTTCTATTTAAATTTCTCTCTTACATTTACACTGCCTTGAGGACAGGGGTGCTCCCACATAACTTATCAAGCTGACCTCTCCACCACCAAATCCATTTACCCACCCACAGTCTGGCTATGTTGAACTGTTGTTTTCTGGAACATGCCATTCTCATGTGTCCTTTTCTTGCATGTGCCCACATATGTTTAAGACAGGATCTCAAGTATAGGAATAAAAAAATAAATGAGCTGGGTGTTTAATCCTTTATCCTAGCAGTTGGGATACATAGATGGGTGGATTTCTGTGCCTTAAAGGTCATCATGGACTACATAATGAATTCCAGGCTAATTGAGTTTACATAGTGGGACTCTGTCCCTCTGTGTAACTGGTGTAGTAGAGTTGCATCTTCTCGTTTCATTTCTACAGTAATCCTACAAGACAGGCAGTTCAAATTCCATATGATAGGAAGGTGATAATCAATCACCTTTCCAGTTATAGAAACTAACTTGCAATGTGAGACACTTTGTCATTTCAAAAGTATATCTAAGTGTTGTGTAATATACTTTTCCTGGGGAGAGGCAACCCATATGTCTACTTGCCTTAAATAGAGAGCCTACAAAAGACCAAATTATGCCTACCACTCAAGTCCCAAAAACCAAAACCAACCAACCAATCAAACAAACAAACAACAGCCATCTTCCCCGAACCAACCAACCAGCCATCCAACCAACCACCACTACCACCACCACCAACAAAAAACTCCAAAACAAAACAAAACAACAAAAAAAAACAAAAAACAAAAATAAAGAACAGAAACCCCTTGTGGAATCCTCATTCTCATTTGCATTCATTTCAGTATTGGGCCCATCTGTCATTACACCAAAAATGATCCTGGAGAAACTCAATTCTTGCATGACTTTCTGTAGGTTTTCAGAAGTTGCTCCCCTCTCTTTCAGACCTGTGAACTCACGAGATTATAGACGAATGAGAGGAGTAAAATGCCTGCACTGGATAGTACTGTGAGCTCAGAAATTTCAGGAAGCTTCCTATGTGTGACTGCCAGTTCTCACAGGCATAGGCTACAAGTTGTATGGTGTCTTCCCTGACAACAATGTTAATATATCTGTGATACCCTTGGTTGGTATACATCATGCCCCATCCCCTAAAATGAACAGGCTTCTTCATTCTTTTCTTCCATGCATTGATATCATGGACACAGAATTATGGTGTCACAAGCAAGCAAATCTCTCAAAGTTTGCATGGTTTTTCATAGGTGGCTGAGGATTGCAAGTACGATTAGGCACAAATCTTCTCTCCAAGTACCAGTTTTCAGAGAAAACTCTCTTCCATTATCTATAACATTCATCAAAAGAGCAAAGAAAGACTTGATGGGAATAAGATGAAGAAGAAAGCAATAAATATTTCTACCAACTAAGTCATTATTACTTACCCTGGGCCAGAACTTCTACCCTAAAGTGAAGCTTGTGGATGGAGGGAATGGTAATCTCATTATGGGTATCAAGCATAGCCTTTAACAGTAGTAGCACCAGTGATGGTGGCAGTGGCAGCAGCAGCAGCAGCAGCAGCAGCAGCAGCAGCAGCAGCAGCAGGGATATGGCTAAGAGTAGGACTAATCCATAAAAGTACTGCAGTCAGGCTTCAGAGTAGCTATTGGCTGTAAAACCCTCCAGATATTTCCATTTTTGTCATCTCAGTAGGAGACACACATAGGACTCATGGAAGAGAGAATGCCTATACATTATCAAACACACAACTAACCAAAATTTTCTCTACTCTGATTCAAAAGTAAAACAAGCATCTGTTCTTGGTACACTGAAGCATATATTTAATTCAAACCAACGTGACATAAACGAAATACAAGAATGAACAGCAATCTTAGGGGTCTATGTCAACGGAGAGACATTACTCATAGAAACAGTGGTCATTCCTAGTGTGTATGACTTTGTAGACTACAGACAGTACTTGGTGCTAGTCTCAGTGTGATGACTGCATGGCTCAGAACCATTTCTGTCAATAATTGACACAGCATGTCTGTGAACTGATGGATTATCTGTCATCTCAAAGCTGTTACAAATGGCAGTATTTTTTCTATAGGGCCAAAATCACTAGGCTATTTCTGAAAAGCATTCAGCTCTCTGGAAGAACATAGCAGCTGTTTAATACCAAATAGCAGCAACATTACACAACAATTGAGGAGAAGTAAAATTCAGAAGCCAATAAAAACTCCAGGGATAAAGTAGGTAGGAGGGATGTAATTATCCGAACTGAGATCTGGGCAGCCTAACAGGACTAATAATAAACTCATCTTTTACAGAGACTTAATAAGGAAATCAGTTACTTAATTTTTTTTCTTTTAAATGTTGCTGTTCCTCTCAATAAAGGCTGGAGAAAGTGACTGAAATGATTCTGCCATTGTTTCAGCAAATACATGTAAAGGAAATGATACTGGCCTTTAGTCTATCCCAAAGCTGCCTTTGGATCTGCTTGGGAAATGTGCACCAAGCTCCTAAAAGCTCCTTTTAGACATGCTATCTGATGAGCTGAGATAAAGAGCATCCTCCCTGGTGATCTCAGTGGCCCCAACGCCACTTCTCGTCATCCTAGTCCTCAATAATACACTATATTATAGCAGAGGGAATGTTCAGTCGCCCTTGCCAGGCTTGAAGGCAGAAACTATGTCATCCATCTTTTTAAGCTGGCAACTCAATTGATATAGCTGGAAATCAACAAATGGCCCCCAAAATGGAGTTATTGGAAGAACTGGAGATATCTACAATATTTACAAAATAAAGACACCCTAATATCTGAACTTTAAAAAACTCAATTCAGAAACCCAAAACTACAGTCAGAATCATATTCACTTTCTCTGAAAGGGTGGCCTCAGACCGTTCACAACACAGAAAAATGGGACACTGTGATCAATAGATATCTTTGGCTTTGGGGACAAGTGTCTACAAGGGGGTGTAGCATTACCCAGTGTGCTGCATAACAATACTATTTTGTGCAATGGGATCGAGAACTTGGTGTCAGTTGCATCCCCTCAAAGTCTTAACAGGGACTCAGTTTGCTTTGTTTCCCCACAGGGAAGCAAAGGAGTCTGCATCTCAGATTTCAATTCGTGATATTCCCCTTTCATTGTCCAAGCTGCTGATAACCCATTTTCTACAGGAAACAGAGTAGAGGTAACATGAGGAAATCCTCACAAAGAGTTGTTGGCAGCAACCCAAGTGGGATTCAAAGTTGCCCTTTTCTAGGAAGGCTTGGAACCTACAGCGCTCACCTTAAACAGTATTCTTGCTGACAATAGCTTGCTGGCAGCCATTACTACTATTGGAAAGTGTGAAAGAATATCACTCCAGAAATGGTCACTTTTGAAAGCAGGTGTGAAATTCTACTAAGTATAACAAAGAACACAACTGCAGCCAACTACCTTCTTGCTCTTGGTGAGTTTGAGGATAAAAGAGCATCTATAAAAAGTCCCAACATTTAGGAGGCTGATACTGGAGGATTGCCACAAGTTTCAAGCCAGCTTGGGCTATAGAATGAAATCTTGATTCACAAAAACAAAAGAGGTCATAGAGACTATACTATTGGCAAGTGTATTTAGGCACCGTCAATAAAAAGTTACGAATTGAACCTTGTATAGTGTTTTCAGCAATATCCGTATTTTCTCAACTTTGGTGTCTTTGGGAGCAGGGACCAATGGCCAAGTGAGCTGTTGGTGTCATTGGGGCTTTCTTTTATTTCCTCACCCTTCGTTCTGTTCTTCTGGGACTCACTATGTTGCTCAGTTTGACCCAGAACTCATGGAATTCCTTCTGTTTTAGCCTGATGTAAGCCACCATGTCCAGATTTCCTCGAGTTTTAAAAGCAAATATACTGTGAGTTTGGTTGAAGAATAGGCAAGTTACCCCAAGAATGTTTTATTACATTATATTCAAAAATATTCAATAACTAAAGTTTTGGCCAAAATCATAAAGTTCCATAGCTAGAGGCTGAATTCTGTCAATACTCGTAATTATTCATTGAGTAAAATGTAAAATATAGCATATTGTATTTTCCATAGAATAAGTTAGATTTTGCTTTTGGAAGGAAAGTGGTTATATTCCAATTACATGGTGTTTCTTCAATCTGGGAATCTTATGCCTGTGAAGACATTTTAAAAAGTAAAACCCAGCTGGTCACAGTGGTGCATACCTGTAATCCCAGCACCTGAGGAGGCAGAAGTAGGTGGATCTCTGTGAGTTTGAGTCCAGCCTGGTCTACAAAGTGAGTCCAGGATAGGCTTCACCGAGAAACCCTGTCTAGAAAAACCAAAAATGATAATAATAAAAAAAGGCAAACTCCAGTGATGTGGTGGTTTGAATGAGCATGGCCCTAATAGGCCCATATATTTGAGTACTGGGACTATCTGGGAAGGATTAGGAGGTGTGGCCTTGGAGGAGGTGTGTCACTGGGGTGGGCTTTGAAGTTTCAAAAGCCAATGCTATTCCCAATTATCTTTCTCCCTCCTTCCTACTTGCAGATTAAGATACTAGCTCCCAGGTGTCCCTGCCACCATGACTTTGCTCCTCATCATGAACTATAAGTCTAAAGTTAAATACTTTCTTTTTATATGTTGGTTTGATTATGTCTCAAAGGGCTTGCACATTTTTTTTTGTCTGGTTTCCCATCCTTTCTTATAGGCCACAATATATATTTCCAGCTTCTAGAAAAGGCACTCAGGTAATTTATTCCTTAAGTGTTAGAAAGACCAAGTAGGCTTCATTCCAGGCATGCAGGGATGGTTTAATATACGGAAATCCATCAATGTAATCCACCATATAAACAAACTGAAAATAAAAAACCACATGATCATCTCCTTGGATACAGAGAAAGCATTTGATAAAATTCAACACCCATTCATGTTTAAAGTTTTAGAGAGATCGGAGATACAAGGCACTTTCCTCAACATAATAAAGGCTATATACAGCAAGCCAATAGCCAAAATCGAAGTAAATGGTGAGATACTCAAGGAAATTCCTCTAAAATCGGGAACAAGGCAAGGCTGCCCACTCTCTCCATATCTCTTCAATATAGTACTCGAAGTTTTAGCCAGAGCAATAAGACAACAAAAGGAGATCAAGCGTATCCAAATGGGAAAGGAGGAAGTCAAATTATCCCTATTTGCAGATGATATGATAGTTTACATAAGTGACCCTCAAAATTCCACCAGAGAACTTCTACAGATGATAAACACCTTCAGCAAATTAGCTGGATACAAAATTAACTCAAAAAAGTCTTTAGCCTTCCTATACACAAATGACAAGCTTAGAGAGGAAGAAATTAGGAAAACCACACCCTTCACATTAGCCACAAGTAATATAAAATATCTAGGAGTTACCCTAACTAAGCAAGTGAAGGACTTGTATGAAAAAAATTTCAAAACTCTGAAGAAAGAGATTGAAGATGACCTGAGAAGATGGCATGATCTTCCTTGCTCATGGATTGGGAGAATTAACATAGTAAAAATGGCCATCCTACCAAAAGCAATCTACAGATTCAATGCAATCCCTATCAAAATACCTACACAATTTTTTAAAGATATTGAAAGTTCAATTCTGAACTTCATATGGAAAAACAAAAAATCCAGAATAGCTAAAACAATCTTGTACAATAAAAGGTGCTCCGGAGGAATCTCCATACCTGATTTCAAACTGTACTATAAAGCAATAGTAATTAAAACAGCATGGTACTGGCACAGCAACAGGCTGGTTGATCAGTGGAATTGAATCGAAGACCCAGATATGAATCCACACACATATGGTCACTTGATTTTTGACAAAGAAGCCAAATCCATTCAATGGAAAAAGAATAACATCTTCAACAAATGGTGCCGGTCTAACTGGAGGTTTATGTGTAAAAAAATGAAACTGGACCCATGTTTGTCATCTTGCACAAAACTCAAATCCAAGTGGATTAAAGACCTCAACATAAAACCAGAGACACTAAGCCACTTAGAGGAAAAAGTGGGAAAGAGCTTGGAACATATTGGCACAGGAGACAACTTCCTGAACAGAACACCAACAGCTCAGGCCTTAATGTCAACCATTAATAAATGGGACCTCATGAGGCTGAGAAGCTTCTGTAAGGCAGGGAACACTGTCAAGAGAACAAAGCGACAGCCTACAGACTGGGAAAAAATCTTCACCAACCCTACATCTGACAAAGGTCTAATATCCAAAATATATAAAGAACTCAAGAAATTAAACACCACCAAACCGAATAACCCAATTGAGAAATGGGGCTTGGAACTAAACAGAGAATTCTCAACAGAGGAGTATCAAATGGCTGAGAAACACTTAAAGAAATGCTCAACCTCCTTAGTCATCAGGGAAATGCAAATCAAAACAACTCTGAGATTCCATCTTACACCCATCAGAATGGCTAAGATCAAAAATTCAAGCGACACCACATGCTGGTGAGGATGTGGGGAGAGAGGAACACGCCTTCATTGCTGGTGGGAATGCAAACTAGTACAGCCACTTTGGAAATCTATCTGGTGCTATCTCAGAAAAATGGGAATAGGGCTTCCTCAAGACCCAGCTATTCCACTTCTTGGAATATACCCAGAAGATGCTCCAGCACACAACAAGAAAATTTGCTCAACCATGTTCATAGCAGCCTTATTCATAATAGCCAGAACATGGAAACAGCCTAAGTGTCCCTCAGTAGAAGAGTGGATAAAGAAACTGTGGTACATATACACTATGGAATACTACTCAGCTATTAAAAACAAGGAATTCCCGAAATTTGTGGATAAATGGATTGAGCTAGAAATGATCATAATGAGTGAGTTAACCCAGAAGCAGAAAGAATCAAATGGTATATACTCACTTATATCTGCAGACTAGCGCAAGGGGCATGTCCCACGAAAGCCTTCACCTACCAGGAAACTGGGACAGAGGGGAAGGCATCCTATTGGGACTCTAAATGAGAGACGCATGGGAGAATAGCAAAATAAAAGGATATAGAGGGTCCTAGAAATCTACAAGTAGAACAATATGATAGGCAGATTTGGGCCCAGGGGTCCCGCTCAAACTAAGGCACCAGCCAAGGACAATACAGGAGGTAAACTTTAAACCCCTTCCCAGATCTAGCCAATGGTCAGAATATTCTCCACAGTTGAGTGGAGAGTGTGATATGACTTTCTCACGTACTCTGGTGCCTCACATTTGACCATG
Organism: Acomys russatus; assembly: GCF_903995435.1. Classification (NCBI taxonomy): domain Eukaryota; kingdom Metazoa; phylum Chordata; class Mammalia; order Rodentia; family Muridae; genus Acomys; species Acomys russatus. Next base: position 18,215,984 of record NC_067138.1, read on the forward strand.
TCCCCTGGAGGGGGAGACCTGGTGGCACTCAGAGGAAGGACAGCAGGTAGCCAAGAAGAGACTTGATACCCTATGAGCATATACAGGGGGAGGTAATCCCCCTCAGGAACAGTCATAGGGGAGGGGAATAATGGGAAAATGGGGGGGGGGGGAGGAATGGGAGGATACAAGGAATGGGATAAACATTGAGATGTAACAAGAATAAATTAATAAAAAAAAAGAAAGTAAATTATGATTTGGGGATTTTTTTGATATCCACACATGATAATAATGTTTTCTTTCTGTTTAAAATTTTATTTTTTGACATTGTAATATATTCATAATGTTTCTCCCTTCTCCTTTCTGCCTACAAACCCTCCCATATTGCCTTCCTCACCCTTTTCAAATTCATGGCTTCTTGTTTTCATGATAACAGTGCTTTATTAATAAATAGTACAGTGCTTTATTAATAGTACAGTGCTTTATTAATAGTACAGTGCTTTATTAATAGTACATTCTCATTAAGGGTCAAGTCCTCTATTCACATTTATCAGTGTTTTGGACTAATATTGAGAAAGAAAGTAGTGTTTCACCTTTCAAATGGTTTGTTGTAAGTGATCGTATATTAGAATTTAGGAAAATATTGCCATTCAGTACTCTTTTTAAAATTGTTCCAAAGAAGTGTGATGTTGGGACTATGAGGTCATCTACGAAGCTGCGAAGATGGAGCACAGCCTTGTGGTCTTCACACAGGGCCAAGCTTCAGTGTTTGTGTTTGGGGTTGAGTCCTTTGAGGAGCTCTTCCACCGAGTCACTTCACACATCTAAGGAGGAAGCTTTGTAGGCAAAGATGGTCCTTAAGAAGCCCTATTCTAGAGGTAGAATAGGAGAAGGGCCCTGGGCATGGTGGCACACACATGCAACCCCAGCACCCAGGAGGCAGAGGCAGGTTGATCTCTGTGAGTTCAAAGCCAGCCTTCCTCATCTATATAGCAAGCTCCAGGACAGCTGGGGCTACATAGAGTTTCCTTGTTTTTAAAAACTTAAAACAAGAGCAAGAGATTCTTCTCTTCCAGGCAGGCTTCTGTTTTACTGGAGTGGCCTCCAGATGGGAAATCCAATCCATGAGAGATTATTGTCTCATGAGGGCTCTGACCTAATCAGCGGATTAATTCGTGGATGGATTGGTACTTGGATAGACTATTGGCAGGTAGTAGAAACTATGGTGCATGAGACTTAGTTAGAGAAAAGGGGTGCTGGGAGCATGCTTTAGAAGGGAATGTATTGTCTGGTTGCCTTTCTCTGTTTCTCTCTCTTTTTCCTGTTTATGATGAGGTGAGCAGTTTCCTCCACTACAAACTCTCACAACCATCACGTTCCCTCTCAGCTCTGACCCAAAGCACTGGAGCTAGATGGCCTCAGACAGAAACTGTGAGTCAACATGAAACTTCCTTATAAGTTGTTTCTCTCAGGTGTACCTCTTAGAGATGAAAAGCTGAGCAACATAAACCATAAGTCTTTTTATTTATTTGTTACTTCCCTTAGCTGCTGGCTTGTCATCTGGGGACTTGACCATTGCATGCCGACCTTTCCTAAAAGATCAGCTCTCATAGCATCTGGCCTTCTGCTTGCACCCACAGAGACCTCCAATTTGTGCCACATAGCAGGTGCCCTATACCACCATGGGAAGCCATAATGTAGCACCTGGTTTCAGGCTGAGGAAGCAGAAGAGCTATGCTAGTGTGTTTTGATGGGATGGTTAGGGAAAGGAGGATGAGCCAGGGAAGGGGGAGAACTTGCCTTTCTTCTCCCACTGATGAGATGCCTACCAATTTCTGGCTATCACAATTCCTGAGTTGAGAAAGGAGGTCTTAGTGTTAGATATTTGGCAGTGCTCACAGTAGAAAGAATGGGGACAGGAAAGTTCACTTTTAAAGGCACTTAAGTAAACCATTATGTGAGGAAGGCATTTTTCCCAGAGCCATAGTAGCTGCCATATAAAATAATAATAATAATAATAATAATAATAATAATAATAATAATAATAATAATAGTGATGATGATAATAATAATAATAATAATAATAATAGTGATGATGATGATGATGATGATGATAATAATAATAATAATAATAATAATAATAATAATAATAATATGATAACACATACTCATAGAATCTGTCCTCAAAAGGAGCTGACAATCCAGTGGGTGTCAGGATCTGTAGGCTTGAGTTACTAAGGAATTACATGTTGGTTTACATTTTGAAATCTTTGAGACACAGAGCTTTGTGGTAAAATTTGCAGACTAGTCTTCAGATGTAGCTAAACACGTTCCCAAGGCCAGCGCTAATCTAGGCAGAGCCTACAAGTTTTCAAGCCTCAGGCTATTTTAAAAAACTTATAAAAATGCTAAGGATAAAAGTGTGCCTCAGGATCAAGGGCAAATACAGCACTGTTGTATCTCTTCCAGCTTTGGACCCAAAATAAAATATCCTGATGAAAATGCTTTAAAGGAGAAGTTTACTTAGGTTGTGTGTCTTAAGTTGAGAACAACTAATAAAGAAAAAGGAGGCAAAGAAATAGTGATCTCACAGCGGACAAGTGGTATGGGAAGAGGGAACTGAAAGATGCTTGGATGCAAATATAAACTTGGGAAAGTTTCAGTCACTATAGCATATTTAAAATATTAAAATATGAAAGGTAGTGGGAATCCTCTTTTAGCTGTTTTCCACATTCTCTTCCCCATCTTCCAAAAAAGACATTTGCTATCTACACAATGGCATTACAAACAACCCCTTGGGAGCTGGCACGTCCTCCCAGCAGTTAGCATCTTTATAATCCAATTGGCACCTTGTTACTGTAGGTGAGATGGATAATTGGTTTCACAGTGCTAAGCTGTGTCAGCATGGGTTATCCCAGATAGATGAGAAAAGGCTCTCAGCCTGGCAGGTGAGAGATGTGGGATCTCACCAACTTCATCCCGGTTTATTAAGCTACTCCCATTTGTAGCACATTTTCATGGTGATCACATTGAAAATCATAGGTGGAAGAATAAGTTTATTAAGCTGAGGAAAGATAGGGGGCAAGCTCATTGGTTTCTGGGGTGGGAAGAGCAGCTTCATTCTGAGTGCGGGGGCCTTTGAGCACAGGGCCTGGAGAAGCTGGCTGCCTTCTTCATGGTCATTGAGGCCCTTTCTTATTATATTCTTGGCTGCAGGGCAATTGATTGGCAGCCATACACCCATTAGTAAGGTGTGGGAGCCACAACTTGTGGTTTCTGAGACGACAAATGAAAAGGTTCATTTTTACTAATTTACTTCCTTTTACAGATATTCTCAGAGGACTGTATTGATAGTATTTAAAAACTTTTAAAGATACTAACAAAAGTAGTTATTCCTGAAAATGCAGGAAGGGAAACATGCTGTTTCAGAGACTGCAAATCCAACATCACCTGAATCAGGAAATGGAGCACAGTGGGAATTAACTATCAATACCAGGCTGTATATATCATATCGTGTGCCAAAATATGCCAAGATAGACATGCCATGAGGCTCAAACAAACATGTCATTTAAAGTTTACATTCCTTAATCCTAATGGACCAATGGATTTACCAAAAACAAACAAACAAACAAACACACAAACAAACAACCAACCCAAAATCCGAAGTGTCTAGGAAGGTCTCTGCCTTGTAACTTTGTCTGAAAACAACTTTCTGTACACCAAAAAGTACAAGCAGAATTATCCAGGTAGGACTGGTGCACCCAAGAATGTGCTTTCAGTTCACAGTGGACCTCAATTTGGTGACAACCTCAACTTGTCATGTACTTATTTAAAGTAATCTAATGTTCGAAAGAGTCCTTCTAAGCCTCCTTATTTTGTGGAACAGAACAAAAACCTTTTCTGGGTACCCATTACCAGGGGCATCTTTAAAGCACTCAGACTCTAGTAGGTTTTTGTGAATGATAGTAAATCTGAGTAGCTAGAACAGACATATTAATCTCCATCTTATCACCTCAATGAATACCCTGTACATTTGTAAGTTCCCCTAAAACAACACCAAAAAAGCAGAAAGCCATAATCGCTTTCAAATTTAGCATGGCTTGATTTTCTTGAGCTGCCTTCAAACCATAAGAACTGTGCTAAATCCCCTGTTTCTTATATCTTTGGAAAGATACCAACTGGCTGGCTGAATGGTGAGCATCAGCCAGATGTTTGGTGCAATTAAGAACAGAGCGCACCCGTTTGTATCTATGTCCTTTCGTACATCAGGTCATCTCTTTCAGTTGCACTCCTGTACTTGTAATGAAAACCGAGGAACACAGGAAAAACATCCGATTTCAATTGTACAGAGAGCTACCCTGAGTCGGGGTGAATTTAAACTCCAGTTCCCACAACAGCTCCAAACAGGTGGCCACTCGTGACAAGCAAACCTGAGCAAATATTGCCTTCAGTAAATATCTCCTGGTGACATAAAAGATCATGGGTCATAAATGTGGCCACTTAGTATAAGACATGCCAGATGGAGTCACGGAAGAATGATATTATGGCCTCTGTATTCCCTAAGAACGGAGTTTCACTTTTACAGTGTGCTGCTGCCTATCTCATACATCATGTCACAAGGCAAATGAACAGCAGCTTCTTGGCTCCATATGTGTACAGCAGCCATTTGGGATGGAGGCTTTTCTTTCGTCCTTGAGTTTACTGAAGCTAATTTAGTTTTGATGCATCATTACAGAGCCCTGTGAGAGACTCTTGCTGCAGGGAACCCAACAGAGCTGTGATTCTGTTGAGTAAGCGCAGGAACAGTGGTGGCACACCTATTGCGAGCTTTGGTTTGTGCTCAGAGTCATCTTCTGGAAATTTCTACCTTAAGTTTTTGATAGTTCCCCAAAGAGGAAACTTGAGTCTACATTCTTTGTTTGTTTTTGGAAATGTGGTGAATGCGATAATAGTCGTGAGGTAATTGAAACCTGCCTAACACAGTACCAGCAGTCAGTGAGAGCCAGCCCTTTGTGAGGCACCTGGAGTCGATCGTGCATTGTTGTTTTCCTTTAGACAAATTAAGGTGGCTATAAAAATTTCTTAGTATTCTATTACACTGTATAACTTTCAATAGAAATCACAAAGTAGTCGTAAAAGGCCTTATTTATTTAACGAGTCATTTGGTGAAGTTGCTCCCACAGTCCCCGACTAAGTCATTTTACTGATTGGAATGCCTAGCTTTAAACTGTTTTTTTTTTTTTTTTTTTCTTACACATCTGCTATCCTGGATCCCTCCTGAAGATTTCCAGGGAAAGGTAAGCAGAAACTATGGAAATTGATGGAGTTGCTATCTACATTTTATGCACCCACCTCCTCTCCTTCCGAAGACCCGTGATCTCGGCATGTTCTCTCCTGCCTTCATCTTAGAGCCTAAATCTTACTTTTTCTCCTCACTGCCTTGCCCGTGCATTGACCTCACACCTCTCACATCCCTTTCTATGTGGTTCAGTCTCGCTCACTTTTCCTGAGTGTACCCATTAACTTGTGTCAAGGATCCTGTTTTCACAGATCACATTCTATCTTCAACCTGATTTCTCAAATCCCAAGCCTGAGTAAGCCTTTCCCAATGATTGCATCTCTAGTAGGCCTTCAGTAGCACTCGGATCAGCTAGCCAGTCTTCTTTCAAATAAGTTCTGCTCTAGGGTGTTGGCTCCCAATAGTTTAAAAACATCTTCATGACTGCGACTAGTTTCTACACAATTGGGATTTCTCAAGTTGCTTGTCACCTCCATCTGTCACTGACATCCAGAGTTATCTGTTTACCGACTTGCTTTTCTTCCTTTACTGGCCAACAGAGTAACCAAGGGACAGATTTCTTAGGACACACATATTTATATTTCAGTTGTCACACCCTTACTCTGACTGTCTCCCTCACAAGTAAAGCAAACAACCATCTCTGCTGTTTTTTAATCCTGAGGTTGAAAAAGACACCCCCATCTTTGATTCAGGCAAACCCAGGAAGTGCAGCTCCCTGCCTTCCATATCCTTATAGCCGACCAAGCCTGACCACTCGTCTCCACTTGTTTCAGACTACGACCAACCATCAACATCTCTCCTCTGTCATATTGTCATTGCCTTCAATTGGCTTCTTGGTTCTCCTGGGTCTGTTCTAAGCCACCCACTAAGCAGTGTGGTGTTACTGTCCCACTTAAGCTCATTGGTTTAGCTACTTCTCATTTTACCACATGCAAATGACAACCCCATTCCATTATCCCCCATAGTAATTCCTTTTATCACTATTGCGATATGATCCCTGTGGAGGTTTGAATAAGAATGGCCCCCTATAGGCCCATATATTTGAACACTTAATTGTCAGGAAGTGGCACTGCTTGAGAGGGATTAGGGGGTGTGGCCTGGTTGTAGAAAATGTGTAACTGGGGGTGGGCTTCCAGGTCTCATATGCTCAAGCCAGGCCCAGTTTGGATGTTCCCTTCCTACTATCTATGGATCCAGATGTAGACCGTGTCTAGCTGAATGCTACCATGCTCCCTGCCATGATGATAAAGAACTAACCTTTGAAACTGTAAGCAAGCCCCAATTAAGTACTTTATTTCATAAGAGTTGCCATGCTCATGATGTCTCTTCACAGCAATAGAACACCGACTAAGACAACTCCTACGTACATTGTTATAGATGGGTATGGCTGAAACCTCATCAGAGAAGCTTCTTTTTATAATTAGATGGTAAGTAACACAGATACCCACATCTGGACACTATTTAGACCAATAAAGGGACTTTGGAGACATCAGCCTTCAATGGGATGTCCGTATCACACTTCTCGCAAGGCTCAGGGATCTATGTGGACGAGGAGGCCAAAAGAACTGAAGAGGCAGACATGGTGACTCCAGGGAAATGGTATTTTTCAGATATAATAGGGCTAATGCACAGGGACTGTGATAGCAAACCTCATCATGGAGAAGGAGAAATGGGCATGAACTCCCACCCTTAGCCAAGATGCTCCTTGTAATTGATAGCTGGTGGGAGACCCAAACAGTGTCACTAGCTGTGTTCCAATATATATTCTTATGGGGACATATGAACTTATGGGGACAGCCCATGCTCCAATCCCAGTACTCACCCTGACATTCAAAGTCTTACTTAGTCACCCTCAGACCTTTCTGCAATGTATACTTCATGGAAGAAACCAATGTTGAAACTGAACATCCTCTGAGTTTATGCCTGGATTGACCTCATGATTCTTTTTGTTTGTTTGTTTGTTTAAAATACACCCAAATTTGGGTCTGGAGAGATGGCTCTGTAGTAATAGCATTTGCTGCTCTTTCAGAGACCCAAGTTTCATTCCCAGAACCTATGGTATGGGGCTCACAATCACCTGTAACTCTAGTTCCAGAGGACTCAATACTCTCTCCTGTGCTGGCATCCATGGACACCTACACTTATGTGAGTTGTGCACATGTACACACACACACACACACACAGAGCAAGAGAGTAAGAGAGAGAGAGACTTAAGAAAGAAAACACTCCAAGCTTTAGCTTTTAAGCAAGAATAGTTACACATTTGCCTGTCTGTACATGAGTATTGTTTGGGTTCCTTATTAATTCTAGATATTGTAGCTACAATGGCATCATCAGGCACACTAATCCCATTCCTGTCAAAAGTGCCTTTACATCCCTTCACAAACTCATCTCTCTATTAGTGTTTTGTTCTTTTCCTTCCTTCCTTCCTTCCTTCCTTCCTTTCTTTCTTTCTTTCTCTCTCTCTCTCTCTCTCTCTCTCTCTCTTTCTTTCTTTCTTTCTTCTTTCTTCTTCTTTTGGTTTTTAGGACATGGTTTTTCTGGCTGTCCTGGCACTCACTCTGTAGATCAGGCTGACCTCAAATTCAAAGAGATCCACCTGCCTCTGCATCCCTAAGTGCTGAGATTAAAGGAGTGCACCGCCACTGCCTGAGCTAGCATTTTTTTTCTTGTTTTCTTAACTCAGTGGTCAAGTTTTCAGAAAAGTCTTCCTTTGTTAGTAATTCTCAAGGGCATGCCTTGGATCTGTTCTTTCTGAACAGGAACACCCAGTGCATTTTATTTACTTAGCAAACAAGAGTGCCTAAAATTGGGCAGCCACACTCAGGGTCTAGAATACTGTTCTCTTGGTTTGAAGAAGGGAAATGGGAAATGTTATTAAGTTCTGCAAAAGTCTCTAAGCACACATTTTAAGACACTTAATGAAAGCGAGAAGTCTATTCAGCTGACCATGATATTGATAAATGCCATTGAGTTTTCACTTGGTAAGTACTACACTCTGGATGATGTTATGCTAAAAAATAAAAAAATAAAATAAAATCAGGGCATTTAGTTGGGTGTGTGTGAATATACGTTAGGTGGAAGCAATTAATGAGGCTATGTTGTGGTATGTCAGTAGTTTCCAGTCTTGGCTACAAATTAGAAATTTGTATTTGTACAATGCCAAAATCCTTCTACTAAAGAAGAATAACTGCATGTGGGGTCCTGCTAACAGAATTTTTTACAAGTGATCCCAAGCTCTATGCATTCATGCTAATTATCATTTATAACATAACTTCTCCTGAAAAGAAGGAGAAAACATTCCATTTACAAGATCGTCAGAGGACATCCCCAACAAGAGAAATTCTTTGTAGGAAATAGAAACATTTGGTTTTTACTTTGAGAGACATTGATCTTTTACTTTATCGTCAGAACTAAGTCACAAGTGTTTTTAAAAGAGCTAGACATACAGATTTTGCAGGAGACTGCGGGTAGAAATATTTGTAAAATGTTAATTCAACTGGAGAGATGCACACTATGCTTAATTGAGTGAGAGGTGAAAGGTTTGGTTAACAGAAGGATGTGGCCACAGGAAGGCATCTGGGAACTCAACAGCAGGCCCAGGGCCTACCAGCCTTGCTCGCTCACTCCGCTGTTAGTCAAATATGTGGCACAGGACCAGGCTAAGCTTTTCCAGCCAATTCACTTACTACTAGAGAGAGAGAGAAAAAAAAAAAGTGAAAGTTTAAAAGAATGGCAGTGTTCTCCTGCCCCAAATCTCCAAAAAGATAAGGCATTGTTTAGTCTTTAAAAATATGGGAATTATTAGAAACAGCAGATGTAATAGAAAAAAAAAAACATTGCTTTTTCTTTGATCTTGACTGCCTGTTGGCTACTGCCACAAAGACATTCTTCCCCAGAGCGCCAAAGCTCTTGAAAACATATCTTCACTTGTGTTTATTCCTTTCATCACCCACTACACTCTGGCATCTATGCTTACATTCCACAGGTGCCTCTTCAGCGCTGTGGCCAGTGATATCCTGATGTCCACATTCATTAGATGTTAAGCAACTCTTTTTTAATTTATTCAGCTTACATCGCGATTGATAGCCCCTCCCTCATATCTTCCTGTTCCCACCCTCCCTCCCTCTTTAGCCCTATTCCCCTCCCCTAGACCTCTGCCTCTTCTCTCACAGGATGACCACAGCCTGTCAGGTCTCATCGGGATCACCTGTTTCCCCTTCCTCTGTGTGCCTGCCAGGCCTCCCCACTAAGAAGAAGTGATCAAATCTGGGGCACCAGTTAACCTCAGTGGGTAGTCTTCTGTTACTTTTTAGTCTCCTGACATTCCAAGAGCGCATCTCCCTGTCGTCCTTTGGCTAGCTCTCCTGACCTCTGCGGTATCTATTCTGGGGTCTTCTGGTTAATGATGTTGGCAGTTATCTCTCCCAAGCTCCTGTCTTAGAGGCTTTCATTTGTTACCTTGCCTTGAGCTACTGCTTATGGGTAAGCCCTTCCAAGTCACCATTTCCAGACTGGCTTCTCTCCCAGGTGATCAAGAACTGCAACCTTATGTCTATAAGCATTGCTCATTTGCAGATCTCACAAACAACTCAAAGCAAGGGATCCAAGCAGAACTTCGTTATCCACCCAGAACCCGCTCCTCTCCCTTTTCTCTTGCTGCATAGAACAATAGTTCATCCAGTTCTTTGAGATAGGATCCTGAGACTCAGTCCTGCCTTTTTGTCCAGTGTCAACTCATCTAATTAACTATAACTATTTTTTATATCAACCTTTTTTTTTTCAACCTTTTAATTTTATCTTTTCAACATTCTCCTCCACAGGCCTAGTCCCATTTTTCTAGTTAAGTTACACACCATCTCTTGTTTTATTTAGTTTTGAAAAGGAGTAACCCTGTACGGCCTGGACCTCACTATGTAGACCAGGATGATTTCAAACTCATAGGGATCTGCCTGCCTGTGACTCTAGAGTGCTGAGACTAAAGGCATGAGCTACCAAGCATGTCTCTTACATTGTCTTTACATTTAATTTTTTAGATTTATTTTATGTGGATGAGCGTTTTGCCTTTATGCGTTTATTTGCATCACATGTGTGCCTCATGCCCACAGAGGATAGAAGAGGATGATGCTCCTGGAACTGGAGGTAGTGATGGTTGTAAGCTACCATGTGGTTGCTTAGAACCACACCCTGGCCCTCTGTAAGAATAACAATGACTCCTAATTACCAAGCCATCTCTCACATCATCTCTTAAGTGCACTTATAGTACCGTGAGCTAGTTATCTTTTTTCTAATTTTGTAACTTCCTGAAATCTGGCTTCATTGAACTCAGAAGACAGACCAGCAGCTTGGAAGAGAAAACTGCTGAGGTGAGTGACCTGAAGAGCCCTGAATAGACTCAGAGGTCAGAAGAGAGAAAGCACCCAAATGAAATATCGAGTTTATCTCGTTTCTTGTTGCTTTCCTGCTCAAAAAGGTTCCAAGGTCCCTTGCCATCTTCAGGATAAAGGATAATCCTTCCAAGATGCCCTGGGTAGTTTTACTATCAACTGGATACAACCTAGTGTCACTTGGAAGGAAAGAACCTCAGCTAAAGTGTTGCCTCAGTCAGCATTACCTGTGGCCCTTTCTGGGACAATCTTGATTGATGTCCAACATCAGAGAGCCCAGACCATTGTAGGTGGCACTATCTCTAGGCAGATGGTTCTGGGCAAGCAACCTGAGCAAGCCAGAGATTAAGTCAGTAAGCAGTGCTCTGCCAAGGCTTCTGTTTGAATTCCTGCTCCAACTTCTGACTTCTCTCAATGAGTGATTGTTTCCTGGAAGTATCCAAATACACCCTTTCTTCCTTCAGGGTGCTTTTTGCCAGATGGCATGAAAAGATAAACACACTAAGACACTGGATTCTTGAGTGTTAGTTCCTGTTCCTTCCTCAGAGTCCTGCTGTCCACTCCTGAGCTCACCAAGTCTCTCCATGCCTCCAGGTCTTCCTGTGTGCCTGCTTTCTCTTTCTCTACCTGGGTAACCCCTATTTACCTCTCAAGAGCTCAATAGTATTGTTTTCCACTAAGTATGATGTAGCTCATAAAGATTTAGACCCATGTGCTCACCAAGCAAATGCAGAATAAACCATGGTTATGAAAATCCACTTTGAGAATCATGCAGACCTGAGTTTATCTTAGCCTGATCATTTCACAGCTATAGGGAACACATCTCCTGTATTTGCCATTCTGTTGCTGTGGTAAAATACCCTGGTCAAAGCAATGCATGGTAGAAAGAGAGTTATTTCTGCCTATGATTCCAGATTACAGAACATCAATGTGTAGAAGTCAAGACCAGAATTTTAGATAGCTAGTCACATGACATCCACTGTCAAGGGTAGACAGAAATGAATGCACACATGCTTGCTTGCTTATGCTCAGCTTGATTTGACTCTTACACATTTCAGGAGCATCGTACCTCTCACACTGGGCTGGGTCTTCCTACATCAATTAACTTAAGACTATCTTCTATAGACATGTGTCTAGGTCAACCCGATGACTCTTTCAGAGTCACTGAGGATCTTTCTCAGGGGATTCTAGGGTACATTAAGTTGACAAAGTTAACTGTTATAACACTTAACCTTTACAATCTTAAAAATGCTATTTATAATACTACTTAACTTTGTATTTTTGGAAATATTGAATGAAATAATGACTATTAAACAGTTGGAATGTTAACTAGGGCACCATTTCATTGGCTAAGTCACCTTGTACTGCGCATCTTGATATGATTTTGAGTGGACGTTTTGAGTGGACTAGTCTACATAGGGCACAATTTCTGCTATGATAATACAAAATATATAAGTTGATATTATTTATTATGGTATATTAGCCAGATTCATACCACTATGATAAAATGTCTGACAATCTTATAAGGAGAGGAGTGTAGAAGAATGTTAATTCAGAACATGATTGTTCTGGCAAGTGATCACATCCAAAGACCTTCTAGGTCTGAGTGATCCAGGAGGCAGATGCAAACAGATCTGAGTTCAAGGCCAGCCTGATATAGAGCAAGTATCAGGTAAAGAAAAGCTTAGCTCCAGACTCCGTGGTGGTACATGCCTTTAATCCCAAACAGAGGTAAAGCTAATTTGTAGAAGGAAGCACTCATGTTTGAAAGTGATGTCTAATTGAGTGGCAGAAAAGGTGATGAATCAGAGATAATTTGACACAACTATCATAAGAAGAGAGAGGAAAGAGAAACTACTTAAAAGAAAGTTTTACAGAGAGAGAGAGAGAGAGAGAGAGAGAGAGAGAGAGAGAGAGAGAGAGAGAGAGAGAGAGAGAGAGAGAGAGAGAGAGAGAGAGAGAGAGAGGAGGCAGTTTTATCAGGACAGTAATATAGAGACGAGCTGCAGAGAAAGAACTCAAGTAAAGATGGAATGAGTCATAAAATGAGAAGCCAGGAGATTAGAGCAGATTGCTGAGTTAGTCTGAGGCCAAGCAGAGAAATTCTGGGCCAAGAGAGAAGCCAGATTAAATAAGTCAGCTGGGAGAGGAGTTTGAGCCAGAACAGCTGAGTTGAACCAGTTAGGCCAAAAAGAACAAGTAAGGGAGAGCTCATTAAGTAGATGTCTCAGAGGCTGAAAAAATCCTAGGCCTGGTTATATTATACAGAGGTTAGAAACTTCTAGGACTAGGCCTAGGTTAGCAGAAGGAGGTAATGAGCCTCCCAGGCAACAATTGAGCCAGGAGACTAAAAGTTACCTTAACAGAGGAGTTTTATTTTGGCTCACTGTTTGGGAGGTTTCAGCCCATGGTCAGTGAGCCCATTGCCCTTAGCCCTATGGTAAATCTGTTGTTCACCTCATAGCATTCAATTTGAAAGGAGAGAAGAGGGCTGAGGTCCCATCACCCCCTTTAATGGAATTCCTCTAGTGACCTAACTTCCTCTCATTCAACTCCATTTCTTAAAATCTTTACAATCTCCCAACAGCATCAGAGGTTGAAGACCGAGCATTTAGCATATGGGGTGAAACTGTGGTAAATGTTAGAAAGGACCATGGCATGGCACAACACTGTCTTTAGTATGTCTTACTTCATACAGTCCTCCATCCAGGCTTATAGAGTGGGCATATCATAAAGAAACAGAACAGGGTGGGTGGCCCAAGCCACAGACAGCAAGGATGCTCAAATCTGGAATTCAAGAAGCCTCGTGATGCAGAGATAGGAAAACTGAATCATCTGACATGAGTGAAAACAGGAACTAGTAAGTAATAAACACTAATTACAAGAGAAAAGGGAGCCAAGTATCATGTACCATGTGCCATTTTGATGTAAAATGCATGCATGCAAGTTCACCTGCCCTTACTCTGCTGAAGCGCATGGAGAAGGAAAGGCAAAGAGTGTTTCTTTGGTCGAATGTTTGGAGCCCTGCATTGTCTTTCTTCCATATGCCACTTCTGAAACACAGCCTATGACCCTCAGTCGCGTGTCCCATGGCCTGAAATTGATCTATAAAGACCTTTGCTAAACCATTTAGCTTTTTATCGCCGTCTCCTCACTCTTTTAAAGTTATCATACATGAACATAATTCAAAAGAAAAAAGAGCCACCTATCCTTACGTTAACTTTCACAAAAGTAACAACCATTCTTTTTTTTTTTTTGAATCCAGAGCATGTTTTATTCATAATTTCCCTGTAGTTTTTTTTTTAAACTTTATTAATTTATTCTTGTTACATCTCAATGGTTATCCCATCCCTTGTATCCTCCCATTCTTCCCTCTCTCTCATTTTCCCCTTATTCCCCTCCCCTATGACTGTTCCTGAGGGGGATTACCTACCCCTGTATATGCTCATAGGGTATCAAGTCTCTTCTTGGTAACCTGCTGTCCTTCCTCTGAGTGCCACCAGGTCTCCCCCTCCAAGGGACATGGTCAACTGTGAGGCACTAGAGTACGTGAGAAAGTCATACCCCACTCTCCACTCAACTGTGGAGAATGTTCTGCCCGTTGGCTAGATCTGGGTATGGGTTTAAAGTTTACCGCCTGTATTGTCCTTGGCTGGTGCCTTGGTTTGAGCGGGACCCCTGGGCCCAAAAGCTTAAACCACACATGGAAACAACCCATTCTTATTGTACTGGATTCAGTGGGCTTACACACTACTGAATGGATGAAGCTCCAAAATAGCAACTGCAACCTGATGAGCACAGACAGCAACAAAAATACAAATGGGACAGCAAGTAAGGCCACAGCACTGCATTTGAAAGGGAGAGAAGGTAATTGCTTCTTAGCCCTGAGTGGTCCCTGTGCTCTGGAAATGAGCAGGGAATGAAGACCATCCTTCAGCTTACCCCTTGGTTAAGTAGAGTGTAGGCTTGGAGTGATGGAATCATGTTGTGAAGCCTCCAGTCTTCATGTTTTCATGGAATGGTCTCCTGTTCTTGGGCGAAGCACTTACTGGTCCATGGTCTATTCTAGCTAGCAATGGGAAGCTACGCTCATTCGAAGTCAGGTCAGAGGCAAAATGATGAACTGACGAGTGCCTCATCAAAGGAATGGGATAATCTCCAGCTAGAAAATGATCAGTGTGGAAGGCACGAGCATGGAGCAATGACGTAAGGGCTCCAGGCATTGGCTTTCCATCGCTTCTACTTATGACTTTCTACAAAGCATGACACCTCAGCCTCAGAGGAGTCGCTCCATAGATACAGCGAGAGGAGGATGGGACGTGAGATGCCTATCTGCTAAGACTCTCATTTCCAATGATTATTATCCCCTCTCATTTTTATTACAGTGTCTTTACAGCTTTCCATTTTAGCATTCATGTAAGCAGTTTAGCATATTCAGAATCAAGCAAATTGTAGCTCTCAGAAGATACCCTCAAGTCCTCCTGGCCCTGAGGAGGCTTAACTGAATTGTCTGATCATGTAAAACAATCTGTGCATGGAATCAAACAGAAAGAGGGGCTGTGACAGCAACACTTCCATGGTAATTCCCAGCCCGGGGATCAGCTGTCACAGGCTTTATTAAGTGGTGTGGGAAGAGGGGAGTAGGATCCCTGGAAATGCTGCACTTCCAGAAGAGTCTCATGTTGATGTAAGTCTTGCTTCACAAGGAGCCTTAGGGTGGCAGTCTGAACACTGATACACAGACGTAGAGAAATAAAGTTCAAGGTGAGAGCATTGCGAAGATTCTCGAAAGCGAGACCTTTTCCTTGTGGCATCTCAGTCTCTGGCTACCTTTTTTTTTTTATTATTGTGGAATAATCTCTTATTTATTCTTATTTAATTTTACAGGATCACAGTCTCTGGATACCTTTTTATTATGGCATAAGCTCTTATTTATTTGCCCTTATTTATTTTTTTCATACAATATATTTTGATGATACTCTTCACACTCCCCTAATTCCTCCCAGATCCTCCCTACCGAGCCAACTTTGTGTTTTCTTTTCTTCTCTCTCAAAAAATGAAACAAACAAACAAAACAAACAAACAAAAAAGACCCCACTAAAAACTAATAAACAAAAAATATCAAAACAAAACAAAAAGCAACACAAAACCAAAAGAAGCTAGAAATATACATGGAAGAAAAGACAGTATCTTCAACAAATGTTGCTGGACAAACTGAATGGCTCCATCTAAGTACATCCATATCTATTACCCTGCATATAATTCAACCACAAATGGATAAAGGGTATCAGTATAAGATATCCTGAAAAAAAAAAAAGATATCCTGAATCTGTGAGAATAGAAAGTAAGGAATAGGCTAGACCTCATTGGCACAGTGAAGATTTTCTGAATGGGATATAGATAGCACACACATTAAATTAATGGAACTCCATGACGCCAAATCCTTCAACATAGTAAAGGATGCCAGCGTCAAGCAAAGTGGCAGTCTGCAGGATGGGAAAATCTTCACCAATTATACATGATTCAGTAACTCTTGAGGAGCTGCTTATTACTTATTTCTCATGCTAAAACTGTAGCTAATAAGAGATCTATGCTAATGGTTAGAGTGTTTCCTGAGCAAAATGTCATATTCCATGTCTTAAAAGAGATGAGTATGTGCATTTAAAACAATGCAACTACATTTAAGTCTAAGAGAAGAGTGTAAGCACTTAAAACAATGCAGCTATGTTTAATTCTATTGTTATTGCTTTTGCGCCTAGGAGTTAACATAAAAATCTAGCACAATTTATGATATTATAAATAAACAGTGGATACACAACTGTGGAGAGCTAAGCCAATTCCAGCCCCCTCCCATTTTCAGTTTTCTTCCCACTTTGCATTTAATTATGAACAACTTTATTTTTGCAGCAAAGTAGTGACCTTTTGGTGTCTCCAAGCCACATTTCAATATGGAAATCCTCCAGAATTTAAAAATGGAATTGCCCTTTTCAGTATGCTGGTTATGGGGAAAGGTCTGGAAAAATCGTAACCCTGTGACATGTCTCATTCAGCATCTGCAGCTCTGACTGCCAAGCACATAGTAGGCGTGCAACACGGAGTGAATAAATCACACTGTCCACATCATGTTCCAAAGTCTATTGACCCAAAGAAAATCAGATTTTTCAAAACCAAGTTACCAGGCCAAGCAGGCAATATACAAAAAGTTTAGGAACTACATTGACATAAAAAAAATGAGTTCTTATTCATGGCAGTCATCTCTAATCCCATAAAACAGAATGTCAGAAAAATACTGGATTAAATGGTAGCATCTTGCTATGGCGTAAAATAAACAAACAAACAAACAAACAAACAAACAAACTTGTTTTAATTAATAACCCTGGGTATTTTTCATGCTGATATTTATATGAATCATTAACTAAATTAACTTTATTTTCTTCCTAGAGAGTGAAGAAAAACCCAGAGAGGTATAGTTATTTTCTTGGTGGCTTTCCTCATTTCTAGGGACCGACTCAAAAATTCTAGGAAAGGGAAACAAATGACTAAGAGAAATCTAGAGAGTTCTAACTGTTCTGGAGCTCGTTTCCCAGCATGTGGCCTGTTGGTAGTTCCTTTCTGCCTCTCTTTCTTCCACACGACTTTGTTAGAAGGAGAGATGTGCAGAAGCTGTGTTCCTACCAACAAAGCTCCTTAATAGTTAGGAGCTGGCATCAAATGGTCCACGTAATTAATTTCTAAAATTAGGCTTGTGGGCTTTTTATGGATTTAGGTTAGCCTTAGCAGCCACTCTGATTTTTTTTAAAGGCTTAGCCATAAGCCGTACTTCATGGATGATGTGTGTTTAACTAGAGGTCAGAGACTCTTGCACCAAAGGGCTAGTGTATGGGGTTACAGACTCAGAAATGACAGTAATGTGCATCCATGGAGATGAAGGCTTGTGTCTGTACTCTTGTGATGGGGAGCATAAAAATCTCGCAAAACATTTGGACACTAACTGCTCACTCAGCCAAACTCCTCTGTGCATGGAGAGTGTAACAGAGAGACAGTCCTCTGCTCCTTCCTGGAGTTTATGTTTAGTGGGGAAGAACAAGCAAAGAAGTTACTTCGGATGGTGACAGATTCTGTACAAACAAACAAGAAGGGTTGATGGGGCAGAGTCGAGAGGAATGTGCGCGCAGGTGGGACAGCGACTCAACATCTGTTTGGTAGAGAACGAGAACTGTGCCTGGAGCCCCGCAGAGACTCAGGGGAAGAGAGTTCCACGCGCTGGATCAGACAGCTGCATAGGGCTCACGGTAGGAATAAAGCTGTATTCCTGAGGGTTCCAGGAGGGCAGCAGTTCATTTGAGAAAAAAAAAAAAAAGAGTAGAAATAAGTGAGATTTCAAAATGGCGGGGAAAAAACTGACTGAGCAAGCTGAGGTCGGTCGTGGCATCCAGGGAGAGCACAGCGGTTATTATCAGGACATGACGTGATTTGTGTTCTGAAAAGCTCATGGCAGCTCTCGGGTTGGGGATGAAAAATGGAGAGAAGGCAGAAAAGCAGAAGCTAGGACCTCTTTCAGGGCCCTCAGAGTAATGGAGTATTTACTATTTCATTGTATGGTGGACACAAAGGGTTCCTTTAGGATACATGTAAGATTTAGTGAGGTGGCTTGTTACGCAAGCCTGGTGATGTGAGTTCAATCCCTGAATGCCCATAAACGCGGGAGGAGAGAAACAGCTCCGCAAGTTGTTCCCTGACCTCTGTACTCCTGCTGTGGCACGCGCACACCTTTCCGACTGTGTCGTTCACATTAATGAGGACTGTGATGACAATGATGACGAACACAATAAAATCTCTGCAAAACGGGTGCTTGTGAAATTTGAAGAACTGTTTTAGGGAAGGGTCTGTGGGACGCCACATCTCACCTCTCTGACTCAAGCGTCGGATAGTGTTGCAGCTCTAATTCGCTTTAAATCCACGGCCAGTTTTATGAATAGGGAAAGCACTCACTCTTCCAAGAATGTCTTGAAAGAAAATTTTTAAAAAGACCCAGAGGGAGAAACATCCTCTTCGAAAACTCAGCCAAGGTCATTAGAACTTTTTCAAAATAGACTTACACTTCACTGTCAGCCAGCAGAAACGAGTGTGGAAATTACTTCCGTGACCCGAGTTTTAGGAGGTCCCCACGGGAAACCTGAGCAGGGAGAGCCATTAGGAAGAAAGATCTGGAAGGGTCGCACAAAAGCCATGGTCAGAATGTCAAACATCAGGCGTGGGAGTCTTCTCAGGGGTGTGCCGATGATTGAAATACAACAAACAGCAAGGCACTCCTTGCATGCTCCCCGTCTCTAAGAAACACTACTACAGCCACATATATATATATTTTTAAAATAACATGGATATGTTCTAAGAAATGTGTTGCTGGTTGATTCTATCAGAGGGAACATCACAGAATAGACTTATTTAAACCTAGAGATCATGGAGCCATCACTAAATGTGGCACATGATGGACGTGGAGAGGCAGAGTGAACCTGAGCACTATTACACTACTCTTGGCATTACACAGAAATGACTTGTTTACACGTGAAGGGCCACATGCTAATAAAAACTAGTATAATATAGTAAATACAAGACAATGCCGACTGTCTGTTAGTATCACGGGCAGGGCGTGTACTGTATAGACTGTCTTTCTGTTCCTAGTAGCTCAGAGGGATAGAAGTGTTGGCGCAAAGGCACCGTGTGCCCTGATTACAGCATGGCAGCCACATCACTAGGTGTCGGGAATTTTCAGCTCCACCAGAGTCTTTTGGGAGCACATGCTTAAGAAAATGGTCTTTCTGCAATCCTCAGTGACATGCCACGGAGAACGGACACCTGGGGAGAGCCACAAAAACATCCTTGGCATTTCGTATAATACACCACTGGGAAAGGGCGTTCCCCCCCCCCCCCCAATGTGATTTCGATACAATAGTAGTCATTAAGGAAGTTCAAGCTCAAGAAAAAAAAATAAAGGTTGTTATAATAATCTGAGATTTATGAAATTGGCAATTGATTCAGACGTGCAAATAAGCTTCCAACCCACCCCAACTCTGTGAAGCTCTTTAGCTTACATACTTTAAAATTTTTACAGATCTTCCTCTACTTGAGAATTTTAACATTTTCCAACAGCTAAATGGTATTTGCAGTCATTTTCTAGACCAAATAGAAGAGGGATAGTGCAAAGTGAAGTGGGAAGGGCACATTAGCCATGTAATTTGAGATGAAATTACTTCAGTACCAGGATCTTCAGATACTTTGGTCTTTATTTGTCAAACCAGCTTCTGAT
The DNA here is from genome assembly GCF_903995435.1 of Acomys russatus. NCBI lineage: Eukaryota > Metazoa > Chordata > Mammalia > Rodentia > Muridae > Acomys > Acomys russatus. The sequence goes on from NC_067138.1 coordinate 18,235,956, forward strand.
CTTCAATTTCCTCTGACTAGATGGACAATCAGAAGTCGTACCATCCAGCAGCAGTGCTAGGCTGAGTGGGTCTGTGTTGGCACCACTGACTGCACACTCAGCTTTGAGCATCAGCAGTGGCCCTTCAGATAGAAAGGCTTAGCATTAGTAAAACAGCAGTTTTACAGTGGGGCCAAATCCAGGGCAAGTGTACCAATAAAAAGATAGGTCTGACCATTCATAGAGGGCAGAGGGGTGGGAAAAGATGCAATATACATTCCATGACCCTCTTATGGAAAAGAAATAGGCCTGCAAAGGCGTGGAGTGTCTGAGGCCTGCCTGAAATCTCTAAGGAAATAAGTCATTTAAATATGTATTAGTTTAATGTAGTGTGTGTATGTGTGTGTGTGTGTGTGTGTGTGTGTGTGTGCGCGCGCGCGCATGTGCACATGCACACATGAACACATGTGTGTGTCCATGTGCCCCAGGACATATGTGGAGATCAGAAGAAAATCTGTGGGAGTCTCCTTTTTCTTTCTATCATGTGGGTCCTGGGAATCGAACTCAGATCCTCAAATTTGGTGGCAAGCAACTTTACTGGCTGAGCCAGCTTACTGGCCCTGGCAGTTATTTTTATATAGCTCTCATGTGTTCATTTCTGTGCTGATCTGAAGAGAGAGCGCAGCTGCCTCTCCAGAGCTGTCACCTAGACACTTCAGTTTTACGTGTTATGACCCGGCACCATCTCATTCAAGCTTTAGATTTTGCAACTGTCAAGTTTCTTCTAAAAGGAGCTCAACACCAGATAAGATTTTCACAGACTTATAAAATCTAACAGTTGGGGACTGTATTCACTATGTTTCTTGGTCCTGTGACCAAACACTAGCTGACAAATAGCAGCTAAGGGTAAGGCACGCAGAAGCGCAGGCGTGGGACTCTCACCGCCTCAGGCCTCAGGGGAACAAGATGTAGGGGAGAAGAATGAGGCGCCCTTTCCCCTCTTTCCTCAGCCCAGGACCCTAGCCCATGGCATGGTGTTGGCCACGTTCAGGGTAGGTCTTTTCCTTCTCAGTCAATTCCCAGGATCTGAGTTAGAGATCCTTGTCAAATAGATTTTTAAACATTTCCATTCCTTCATCGACAAGCTCAGACATTAGGTAGGTTTTCTTTTTGTTTTGTTTTGTTTTTTCTGACTGAGGAAATCATGCGCAGGAATATGCTAATATCAAGGCAGTGTGAGGAAAAGATGCCATGTGTTTGGTCGTTTAGCCAAGAGGACAGAAGCATTCTGTGAGCAATGTGTCCTGCATGCAGATCTTTGCAGTGCAATGGTGTCCTTTGATCCTATGATCAGCACTGGGGGATGATGTTGTAAAAGGTTCTCTTAAATTCTTTCTGCTTTGGTTAGGATGCAAATGTCAAGTATCCCCTTGAGGCGCTATGTGTTGGAAGCTTGTGCACTAATGGGGTGATACTGGGGGAAACCCCTATGGTATGAGACTTAGTACAAGGCACCTATGTCACTTAGGATACTGCTGTGAGAAGGGACTAATACAGTTCTCAGGGGAAATCTAGTCATCTCCCAAGAGGCTTGGCTGCTGCAAAAAGTAAGACTACTTCCGGCTGTCTTCTGACTTTCTGTGTAGTTGCCATTGTGAGGTAGCCAAGGGGGTTCTTACCAGAGCCACAGGGCTGTCAGTGTTTCACTCTGGAGCCTCCAGAACTATGGGCTATATAAACTCTCTCCTCCTCCTTCTCCTCTTGTTCCTCTTCCTCCTCTTCCTTCTTCTCCTCTTTCCTCTTCTTCTTCCTCGTCCTCCTCTTCCTCCTACTCCTCCTCCTCTTCCATTCGTTTTGGTTTTGTTTCGAGACAGGGTTTCTCTGTGTAACCTTGGCTGTCCTGGACTCACTTTGTAGACCAGGCTGGCCTCGAACTCACAGAGATTCATCTGCCTCTGCCTTCCTGAGTGCTGGGATTAAAGGCGTATGCCACCATGTCCTGCTTAATTTTTCTTCTTTAAATACCATCTACCATTGGGTATTTTCTTATAGCAACAGAAGGCAGCTTAATCCAGAGGCAAATGTCTTCTTCTAATGAAAGCAAAACTTGTCCTAAGAGTTATTTATAGGGTAGAGAAGTGTTGAAAATGCTGTTACCACTTTGCAGGTGGAGTATACAGGTCCAGTTTTCTCTGCCTGAGACTCCTATGCCAAAGCCTCATTGGCATTTACTCAGAAAGCAACAGCTTAGGTGCGAGTGAGCCACAAGTCAGGAGGGAACCAGTTACTAGCCAGCAGTCTGTGCACTTGCTGACTGGGCCAGACGGTCTCACCACTGAGCCAAGTGCTTCCAATTGGCTGCTGCGGTGCTCCTTGGCTTTTTACCATCACCTGCTCTGCAAGTAGCCTTGGCAGCCATGTCGGAGGGGGAACACACCAGCCAAACACAACACTTAGCTTTCAGGGAGGAAATTAAGCCACGGTATTGAGTTGGAGTTAGAGACGCTTCCTTGTCATCGCTTCATCAAAATAGGAATATTTCTAGGGAGATTTGAATGTAGTCATCATTTTCTATCTTCAACTAAAGACATGCACTTTCCGATCCTCCCTCAAGTGAGCAAGGTAACAGCTGACCTGGAAAGACTAGTTAGAAGCCGGGGGCCAATGAAGGCTTTCTACTTTTTGTAGCTCTTCATTTTCCACAGCAGTGAAAACAATAATACCTCAATGTGAAGAGCTCATTTTTTTTTGTTTCCACAATTAGAAGCCTAAGCTGTATAACTGTTGGCTAGAAAGGGAAGAACATTGATTACAAATACCACACAGGGAGGGACAGTACTGTTGTCACATGGCCCCGCCCACAGGGGCTCTTGATTCTCAGATGCTGTTTAGACGATTCATTTTCAGACTAACATTAGTTTGTAAGTACAGTGGGGAAGAGAGGCCAGCCTTACTCACAGGCCTGAAAACAAAAAACAGGGCTTCTGAAACGGGGCACTTCAAATGAGGATTTGTTACTTAATGTTCCTTCAGAAGCAGCCAAATGTATCATCTATGTCAATGACTCTCCTAAAGCACCCAATTGCCTGGAAGTGTTCTTTCTGTCTTTCATCTATCTATCATCCATCCATCTATCTAATATGTGTGTGCGTCCACATGATTTTTGTCTTAAGACTGAAATCTTTAGTCCCAGATTATGACTTCCTTTTACTCTCCTGTGACTGCTAAACCAGGTGGCATTTCACATGTGTATGCGCAGACAGTTCTAAGGAGTGTTTGTAATAAGGTGACCATATTGCACATTAATTTGCTGTTATTTTTAAGATCTAGGATTCTGGAAACTCATCAAAAACAAAAACAATAAACGCCTCCCAACTCCATGATGGTAGTAGCAAGCAACTGAGAGACTACTTTTTCTGGTGATAATTGTACAAGCCAAGAACCGGTGACACAAAATGTGGGTGACTTTTCTAAGACAGCACAATGACTGCCTGCCCCAGGGGGCTGACGGCTTGGCTCGCTCTGCTGCTCACCAACTCCGGAAGCTTTCCAGAAAGCTTCTCACCCCTGGTGCCTGCCAAACTGGTGTGTCTCATCCTTTCATTTGTCAAATGCATATGAAATTCGATTCATGAAGTGTCTTAGGAGCACTCTGCCAATGCGAAGGGCCAAAGGAAACAGATACAGTGTCCTTCACCAGTCTTCCTTTGGGCTTTGGGTTTCTAGAGCACTGGTAATTTGGTCTGCGGTCTCTTGGTTCACATGTTCACAGGGAGCAGGGCAAAGGACATTGAAAATGCTAACCTGAAAATGCCTTCACGCCTTGGTGTAATGAAGGTTTAAGTATTCCTTTCCTGTCTGTGAGATGATCCCTGCATTTCCTGTCTATCTTTTGGGGGTCGATTTCATTTATAACCTACGTAAGTCAATGAACAATGAGTCACGGGCTGTCCTAATTTTGAAGTATCTAAGAGTTTACCCAATCTCCTTTTTCTCGTCCTGTTGAAGACCTGGACAGATTTAAGTTCCAGGTCACTTGGTTTGCTCTGCCAAGACCTTCTCTCTCCCTATCAGATCCTGTTCAGGAGATAGCATCATCTAAAACTGATGGACGAAACTGGATTCAGATATGTTGCACTCTGTACTGTGGTACAATGGTCACCCCAGTTCCCTGTCTGAGCCCAGCCCCACACATCACAGATGTTTGTAAAGGGGACTTGTTAGATGCTGTGGACAAGGAGAGCTACATTGAAAAATGCTAACAATATTCATTGGAGTTGCTAACATCCTCCTCAGGTCCCAAAGCCCACACAAAGCCAACACCTGTAAATAAGGACGAGGATAAATAATGAAGAGCTGCTCAAAGCCCAGGAAGCATTCAGATGGCTTTGAAAGAAGGACACCTTCTGGGATTTCCATCAACCAAAATATACGCAGTCTAGCTACTCCTCCCTTTAGATCAGTTTTGAAAAGCTTCTTCACATGGCCGCTTAGTCTAACCCTCCCTATGTACTAATAAGATGCTGTGAGGGGAAGGGAGGGTGGAACTGCCTGCTTCTGCTTCAGGCCTGAGGGGTGTTGCCACAGGTTTGTTTACTGTGAGTCACAGAGTCAAGTCGTGCCTCTGTGTTTTTCAATCTATATATTGACTTAAAGGGAGTATGAGGAGCAGCTTTTTAAAATACGAGCTCTCATCTTGTTACTGAGGAGAAGGTGAGGGTTCCTTTTAGGTCAAACTCTTGACTATTCTAAGGAATCCCAAGAGCTATCTCTGGGTAGATGCCTGACAGCATGGGCCTACAACTCTTCCACAGATGGGCTTGCTCCAGAGACACTGTTTAGAAAGTTAGAGGACCAATGTCATGGCTGGAGGGATGGCTCAGCAGTTAGGAGTGTATACTGCTTTCCCAAAGGACATGAGTTCTAGCCCCAGTCCTCACGTGAGGCAGTTCACAACTGCTTGTAACTCCAACTTTAACTCTATGAGATGCATCATGGGCAACTGACCCCCACATCTTAAAAATAAGACAAATCCTCCTCCTCCTCTTCTCCTCCTTCACCTTCTTCTCACCCTCCTTCCTCCTTCTACAAAGCAGTTCAGCATCTCTTGACAATATCTGTGTCCTGTCCTTAGGGGGATCCATCTCCACCTCTAGACATTGACTGGGGCCATTTTGCGGGGGGAGGCAGGGTCTTAATATTCTGCTTTAAGGTCCAGAAAGGTGACTTTCAGGAGATCGCTGGCTCTCCTGTCCCTGGTGTGCCTCAAAGATAGAAGCAAAGGAGGCAGATGAAGAACCATTAAGTTGCCAGTCAGATATATCTCCAGAGTGGATTTGCTAGCCTTTTGGTTCCTGGTTCCCCTCCTGTCATGGCTTCAGTAGCTTACAAGCTTCCACTTTGGGCCAACACTTTAATCAGCTAATCTAATTTCTCTTTCCAAAGAAAACCATGGTTGAGTTGGTTAGGTTGCTCTCAAACTCTAGCTCTTGGTGAAGAGATGGTGCCCTTAGCCACGTTGTGAATTTAGGTAGCTTTCCCAATTGGGGACACCTGGATGGATACTAGATCCTTGCAATATTTGGGCTGTAGCGTGCTATTGCTCTAAACATATTGCCAAACATAATCCACAGAAATACAAATTCATATGAGAGCATTTATATATGGAGATCAGAAGAATTTATATATTTATATACACACAATCATATATATATGTTAATATATATACACATAAAATGTATGTATTTACATATAAAATCACAGTGACAGAGGTAGTATAAATGTAAAATAAGAGTAAATGTAAAAGTATTGAAATATCTTCTTATGGCTCATATTATAAGAAAAATGGAATGCTATAATTACAATGTATATAGAATTTATCTGCCTGCCTGAGACTGTATGTCAGATAACCTATGACTGACATCCAGCAGGTGAGTTCTTCTGTGTCTCAGTTTCCCTATTTATAGTAAATGGGACAATTAATAACCTCATAGATTTATAATGGATTTAATGAGACACATAAGTAAAGGGGGATGGTAGCACACAAAGAGCCTTTCATTTTTATCATTGTTATGACAGCTACTAAAACATGACCAAGGACACTTCTCTGAATAGTTTCCATAGCTTTACAAAGTCTTGGAATGACTGGTTTATAATTCCATAAAATGTCTTAGTATAGTAATATGACTTGACAATAAAGTTCTATAATATCTTAAAATTCTTACACATAAAATTAATGGTAAAGATAAGCCCTGGGAAAATAAAAGTGAAAATAAAAGCCGTTTAAATTGCCTGGCAAGTTGAAATATTTTACCTATCGTCCTAGACAATATTTTAGTAGTAGAACTCCATTCAGCTAAGAATGTCTTAAACTGGCTAGATCTGTCCCTCATGTCTGCTAGTACCTAAAGCTATCCCAAGTGAACCTGCCCTACCCTATCCTCATCACATAGGCATATTCTAGACTTAACCCTGATGTAACATAGGCTGGAAAGAAAACAAATAATCCTATGGTTAAAATATGAGTTGTAGTCTCCTCAGGAACTCTGGAAAACCTATAGAGATCCATATATTAGATTTGAAGTGATTTGATTCCATCAGATCCTATTTTCCCTCCATGCTAACAAAACAACCTGCTTTCCTGACACAGGGGAAGATGTGAAAACTTGCTCAGCCTGCTCTCTTTGGTACAGGCCTGCCCAAGGGAGGTATGATCAGCATGTTTTGGTGATGCTCCGCCTAGCAGGCCCTAGTGACTGCCTCCCATCCATCAACAGTTCCCATGACAGATGCTAATGACACCAGCCAGAGAGGATGTGAGCATGTGAGTGCTGTCAAGAGTGGATGTGGTACTCTCCCAGAGTACTGTAAACATGTAAGTGTGTGTGTGTGTGTGTGTGTGTGTGTGTGTGTGTGTGTGTGTGCAATTATTTTTATTTTAGTGAGGGTCTTACTCTAGTCCAGACTGTCTATGAATTTTATTCTATGGTTCAGGCTGGTCATGAACTCATGTCAATCTTCTGCCTTAACTTCTCAAGTGCTGAGATTGTAGGTGTGAGCCAGGACATCAACTCAGTTTAATCTTGACATGACATTTTCATCTGTTAATAGCCAAATAAGAGAAAGGACATGCAGTAGGGTCATGTGAGATTCCAATAGGTAGAGGGATCTAGATTGCCACCAGTGTCACCTGGTCCTTGCCATTTCAAGCATTATTGCTCAACTAGCAAGAGTTGTATTTTTAAAGCCACTGACTTTTCAGAGTGCCCTGGCAGACACTGACTAGAAACCACTATTGCAGATTTATTCGGCCAAAGGTGGCATTCAACTTTAATTAGATTCCTAATTAAAATCTGGGCTTTGTCATGGTACTGCTTTGGGATCGGGTATGCTTCACTTACGTAGTTTCTAACTACCATCCTGTAGGGACTGTGCGGGCATCTAGGACTCAGGGTAGACACTGACATTTTCTAACAAAACTCTTATAGAAGAAATCAGAGCAATGATGAACATGGCTGGAAAGGACTTGATTCTTAAGAATAAGAAGGAATCTCAGATAGGGACAACAGGAAGGCAAGAGTGACAAGGGAACAGCATGCCCTGAGTGCCATGGTCATCATGGCCCTTCACCTTGGCAGCTACTGAACTTGGGCAACTGTGCCCACTTATTAGTTTCAATCAAAGAACATGCCGCCTCTCTCTCAGGGTATTTAACAATGGCTGGAGACATTTTTAATTTTTATGTTTGGAGGTTAATGTCCAAAGGCTAGACATGCTTCTAGGACACAGAGCAGCACCGCACTGCCAAATATGTAAGTGCTTCAAATGTCAACGGTGGCAAGGCTGATACCTGTTTATGACCTGCTTTATGTCTATGCTCATCCTGGTCCTGGATACATCCTCTAAGAGGTAGCTTATTGGCTAGGACTGGCTAGGGAGCACTGCTCTTGCAGTATGGCCTTTCCCGCCCTTGGATCACAAAGCTGGATGCTTCCCTTCCTTCTCGTTGTTCTGGCTGCTCCGCAGGAGCTGTGGTCTTAGCTTTCTTCTTGAAACCTATAGGGACTGAAGTTCTGAATGCTGATATCTGCTCTTCTGGACCAGGACTCTTTGGGCTGTCACGAACCTTCTGATTCTATGTTGTAATGTATTTGTGCTTCACGAACCACCATTGGGCTTTCCTAAAGACTAGGTCCTTTAAGACCTAACTGGAAAAAAAAAAAAAAACCAATATTGTATTGAATGCCAGTCTCCTCAGACATCTGCTTTTGAGCATGGCTAGCCTCCCCACATACCAAATCTTCCCCTATCCCTCTGCTCGCTTGTGCCCAGTCTCAGGGCTCCATTGGTCTGACTGAGATTTGATTACATAGCACAGAGAGTTTTCTGTCTCAAGGCCACTGTTCAATAATACAAGAACAACAGGCTTTCTTCTCTGTCATAAATACCATTCGGAAAATTTATATTTAGAGACTCTGAGGAAAAATAAGCTTCTTTATAAAATCAATTCTCTTGATAAGATACAGTTTTGAATGTTGATACGGCAACAGTCAATGCTATAGCTCAAAGGAAAAATGACGAAGAGAGGAATCGCTTTCTCTTCAGGCAGGTAAATTAAATATTTAAGCAAACGCCACAGCAAAGCTGGATGATTTTCAAGTGAGCGGTCTTCCGAAAAGAGGCTTCGGTAACTGCTAATGCTACCTGCTGGAAAGGTTAATTACATGTCATCATCTTGCTTATCATCATAATTTTTGGTTAATGTATCTCTTCCTTAATTATACAGCCTGTGCCCATGTCTTGTGGACTAATTACAACCTCAGGTGATTTTTTTTTTTTTTTTTTTTTTTTTTAGAAACCATGACTTTAGGTGAGGCTAGATCAGCCCCATCTCTCAGCCAATAACTGGAAGCTTTGCCCTTCAACAACACACAAACCATCATAAACAAATATAGATAAATCCCCATCATAAAATGTGCAGGAAAGATATAATGTGGACCAACATAAGAGCAGTGCAATGTCCTCAGAACCTAGAGCCTATTGCTTATGGTGACTGCAGAGAGCTATGTGGTTGGGGTCTGGTGTCAGTCCTGAGGCTTTTTACACATAGAGAAAACCTGTGGCCATTCCCAGTGTGTGTCATCTGTTGTTCTTTGAATACGAAATGCCCCTACAGGCTCAGGTATTGATTTCTGGTCCCCAGCTGGTGGCACTATATTGGGAGGCTCTGAAAACAGTAGGTGGCAGGGCCTAGCGAGGGTAAGCAGATCACTGGTAGCACACATGTGAAGTTCTCAATCTGGGTCCCCAGCTTTTCCTTTCTCTACACACTGACAAGCATGAGGTAAAGCATCTTCTCCCATACATGCACCAGCCACCATGATGCTCTGCCTGCAGAGGCCTGAGAGCTCTGCCACTGTGAGCAAAACGAATCTCTCTTTTCTGTGTTTTGGTCCTAGCTAAGCAGATGTATCTAAGCAGCATCCCCATTGGTTTCATAGTGAGAATAAGAAACTGCCCTCAGCCCTAATTCTAACAGTGGTCACTCAGGGAGCACTTAATTTATGATAAGTAGCTAAGCCTTGAAAGGAATTCTCTCAATAATCATTACACTGGCTTCAGACAGTATGTTCCATCACCGTCATTGTACCCAGCACAGAACAGACAGCTCAACAAGGTGGCGAGTGGCAGATATTTAAAAAGCACAATTGTCTTCCCACTGCTTTAACCGTTCAGCCACTTTTAGCAATAGGGAGTACTTTCTCAACGTGTGGATTTTCTTTCTCTGTTTTTACAAGCAAGAGCACTCGGACTGTCCCCCTCAGAGCTCAAGTTGGATACTGTAGATTATTCCCCAAAGAGGCCTTTTCCATGAAGCACAAGAAGAGAAACCTATATCTTAATAAACGGAGTCCTCACACACCACTGGTGTTCCTGGGGGGCATGGATCGTAGAGGAGGGTGGCAGGTGGATATGTGCCCAGAGCCTCCTGGGAAGTGGTCCTTATCCTTTTCTGGGCTGTCCCATGATGGAGGCCTGCTTTTCAGCTGTGTTAGAAGGAGTGAGCTTATCTAGGCTTTGGGGGTTCTCTCAGAGTTTCAAGGGCTCTCCTCTGTCTTCAAGGGGTACTTGAGACTGGCCGGCATTAGAAGAGGTTATTACATTTTCCTCAGGCCAGTGCACCACAGCTCAGGCTGTGCTTGGGACCTGCGTGGTAGAAACTTTCATACTTAAGGAGCCATGTAAGCACCTGAGCCATGGTTTCATAAGGACAAAGCATCGAAAATTTGTGGTCAGTGGTGCCAATCCTGGGAGTGCGTTGCATCAAAACTAAAATCTAAAAAGAGGCTCAAGAGCCTCCAAGACATGCAGGGAGCTAGCTATGTTAAATGTTCTTCCATGTCTTAGCCATGTTCAATGTCCTTACCAACGGAATGTAGTGGGTACGCTGGCTTATTCCAAACTGATTTGCTTTCTGCTCCATCACCAACCTTTCTCTTCCCCACCTTCGCAAGAGCTCTAGCCTTATAGAATTTTCTCTCTCTCTTTTCCTTTCTCCCGAGCCGCCTCTCTCCATGGCTGAGCTCAGCCTCCACCTCAGAGATAAACACCCCCACTACTCTTCTTCCATTTTACCCCACACTTATCACTGGCAGCACGTTTGCCGAGATTCACTCTTTACTCCCCCGTCTTCCTAGATAGGTAGAGTAGATAGAAGTTATAGTCAATTTATTTTTCTTTCTTAGAATCCAACATGTAGGAAGTATTTAACCAGGGTCCAACTGATGCTAAATTAGGCTCTTTAATTGCCATAGGACATGAATGGTATCTAGTATACAGAACTGCTTACCTAATTAATTCTCAGTGAATCTTTTAATATGAGAAGGTATTGCTAGTTTGTCATTTTATGGCTCTTAATTTTTGAAAGAATTAAGACACTCAGACAGTTCAATTAGGGGAAAAGAATAATCTTCCTAGCAAACAGTGCTAGAACTACTATTTGTTAGCATGTCAGATCCACATGCTGAAATGAATCGAGTCTCCTTTTTATATCATGCACAAAAAGCAACTCTAATAGATCAAAGCATAAATGAAAGAGCTAACTTATAAATTTTTAAGAAGACAAGCATAAACCTTTGTGACTTTCTTAAGCAACGGCTCCTTAGATGTGATGCCAAAACTCATAAGCAACCAAAGAAAGGAAAGATTAGCCACACTAGACAAGAATGAAAGGTTTTTGTGCTACCAATAATACAAGGCCAAAAATATTTGCGACCCATTTCCAGAAAGGGATTTACAACCAGAATGTAAAAAGAGTTCTTCTAATCCAATCATAAAAATTAAATAACCCACCCAAAGTTCAAAGCACTGGACTGACATTTCTACAAAGAAGATAGCTAAGAGGCTGAAAAACATACCCAGAAGATGCTCATTATCATTAACCATTACGGAAATGCAAATAAAATTAGCCATGAGATATCACTTCGTAGTCATGAGGATGGGTATAATAAATAACAAGTATTAATAAAGATGTGGGAAAACCGAAATCATCCCGTCTGGTTGGGATATACTATAGCTGGCAATCCTTCAAGGCATTAAACATGTATTTACCCTGTCATCTAATAATCTTATTCTTAGAGAAATAGAAGCACATGCTCAGTTAGACCTTATTCATGGAAGTAGCAATCATAATAGCATCACTGCTGGATAAAATAAGTGCCTTATACCCAGACAATAGAACTATATGCAGTAATACAAAGGGATGATGTTATACTGTAGATGAACCTTGGGAACATTAACCTAAGTGAAAGAAACCAAAGCATATAAATGCAAACCAAAGTGTTGCATTTATATGAAGCAGAGGCACAGAGTAGACTTTGGGTGCTTGGAGCTTGGAAGGCACAGTCGGCGATGGATGCTACGAATTCTCTCTACTGTATAGCTTTTTTTCTGAAATGATGGAAATGTTGTAGACTTAATTGCACCCACAAATCCACAAATCAATGACTATAACAAAACCACTGAGCTGCATACATTAAGTAGGAAAATTTTATATTATGCAAATTGCATCTCAACATAGCACTTATGTGTATGAGGACAGACCCTAGACATTAGAAAAGAGTGGACCAGAAGCAAGTTCTCTTAAGAAATATGGTTTTAAAAAGAAGACATTTGGACTAGCTCATCAGGAAGGGGAAGGGACCCATGAACCCTTTCCTGACCCGTGATTGGCTGTTAAGAGGTTGAGCATTATGCTTACCCAATGCAGGCAGTTGCAGCCACTGTGAGCTTGTGTTTGTAATAACTGTGCCCTGAAGACAGCATTTCTCATCTGCCCTGATCCTCTTCTTATCCCATCTCTGTGACATCTCATAAACCTCAGAGCAGTGGTATAAACACTCGATTTTAATAGCAAAGTCACTGTCTTCAGTCGTATACTCGAGTGAGCCCATCAGGCCCCAAGCCATAGCTCTAAACTTGTGGTCACACGCATCATCTCGGCCAGAATCAGAGGACCTCATGATAAAGCAGGAAGACATCTGTGTGAGAAGAAAGGACTTGTAGGAAAGACAGGGTGATGACAGGCCTGGGAAGGAGACAGGACAGCGGGGAAGCATGGTTTCACAAAACTTTTCCTGGGGGAGAAGCAGCCTAGATAGGGAACCCAGGACTGACTGAAGTATAGATATCACAAAAGTTCAACTTGGTGAACAAGAGAGTTTCATTGGGGTTAATTACAGGAGCAGAAACCACTGGAAGACAGCCACATCGCCAACACATGCATAACAGCTCACAAAACTGGGAACCTGAAGCAACTGCACAGCCTGCAGGTAGATTATCCGGCTGGAGAGTACGTTTTCTGGGTGCCTGAGTTCATCTAAACCTCTTATAGACAGCTGGTCTGGTTTCTGTTTCTTCCAGGTAGCTGGTTTTGTTTTTATCGGTCTTAGTTTTAACTTTGCTTGTTTGAGAGAGTCTTCCTTGTAGCTCAGCTTCTTTCAGTCTCAGGGAGATTCTCAGCTTTTCTTGTGTACTTTGGCAGAGAAGGGGCCCGTTGAATCTGGTCAGTTTCAGGGACTTCTTGAAACTCATTTGAGTTTTTAGTCTTCCTGCTTAAGTAACTAACTTCCTGAAGCTATTCTGGGTTATTTACCATTCTGCTTAAGGAGCTTCCTGCAGGATAGGATGAGGACATTGATACACAACAGGATGTGAGAGAAAATAAAGGCATTATATACATGTATGAAATAGTCAAAGAACAAGTTTAAGCCAAAGTAATGACAATAATAAAAAGAAAAAAATTATAAAGAGTTTATTCATAGGCTATTCTTTGTGGGTGGTGTCTGTACGTGAGACTCTGGAGAGCCTTGAAACATTTCAATATCCAGGATGTGCTCAAATCAATTAAATCATAATCTGTAGTCAGAACCCAGGAAATCTATTTTTATTCAAGCTTTTCAAGCGATTCCACTGTGGTGGGAGAGGCAAGGTTGGAGAGTCAATGTTGGAAGGTTCATGGGTATTGCCTAGATAACATGCGTATGTCATCGGTCCACTGCTTGCTTGTAGCATCTAGGTGACTTCTATATGCACACTGCTCAGATTATACCTGATGAAGTATCTTTATGCCCTGCCTGGTTTTCATAAAATGTTCCAGAGCAGCCAGAGTTACATACTGAGGCCCTGCCTAAAATAATTAAAAATGATTATGGGGCTCGGTCCCATATGGCTCAGCGGTTAATAGTACAAAGTGCTTTTGCAGAGGACTCAAGTTCAGTTTCCAACATACATCAGCTCACAATTGCCTGCAACTCCAGCTCCAAGGGAATTGATGCCATCTTCTGGATTCTAGGAACACTCAGGCACACATGCACACATCCACGAACACTCGCATGTGTGCCTTAAAAATAACAGAGTATCAGCTTTGTAAATGAAGGAGGAAAGCATCTAGCACAGTTAACTAGTGTAAGCTGAGATGATAAGTTGCTCAGTTAAAATGGAGGCTCTTATTGTGTGGGTTCTAGACCAAAAATATCAACATTATCTTGGAACATGCTAGGATGGAAATCCAGAACATTTGAGTGTATGTTGGCGATAACAAACCATCTAGCGTGACTCCGGTGCACACTGAAGTCTGAGAAGCCCAAGGCCAGTGCAAAGAAGTAATTTAAAGGAGACTTAGCTCTGAAAATATGGGTACTAGATTGCTTTGAAAGTGGCTATTTTCCATTAAACTTATTCCGGCCTTCCCAAAATGGCTAACAATAGAAAATTGGAACTGTGATATTTTTGGGAAAGGAAAGAAGATAAAATTGAAAAGTGAGTCTCCTGGGGACAAAGCCTTGGATGTGATGACACTCTCACTGGTTTTTTGTTTGTTCTTGTGCATGAGGGAAAGAGGGATTTTTCTCGGAATTGCACTTGAACATAAAGCAGGCTGACTGAAGTCAGCAGAAGGGCCATCACTTTCTTTGGTTTAATAAAGGATGCTGGTTGTCTATTATCAACATGACACACAAACAAAATAAAGAAAATTCCATTTGAAAACTTCATAAATTCTACTATTTTCCCAAAAATTATCTCCTTAGTGAAAAAAATATACACAAATAATCTTGATGGCAGGCCTCAGCTGTCTGTGGGCAAGAAAATTGGAGGATAAGGGTGTGATGACATCCTAGTGTTGTGTATACAAGTGTGATCCAGAAACAATGTTTTCTACCCACTGGACACAGTTCTCTTCACCCAAGAAGAGTTATGTAGGTCTCTTTCTACAGATTCTTTGACACCCTGCAACTAGCAACTACCAATGTGAATGTGTGTATTAAGTTGTATTAATGGGAAAGAATCTCCTAAATAAGACATGTGTCATAGATGATTCAGACTCTGTGTTGGGGGGACCTGTCCTTCTTTCTCAGGGAATATCTTCCAGTGATTTTAAAGATGTGTTTCATGTAGTGCAGACTAACTCTGTTATTGTCCTGTAGGGCAGGAAACCGCAAAACAAGTGAGCCTGCAAGCACACATTTTCACTTGATAAATTTGAGAACGTAATTCCCTAAAATAGGTTGCCCAAAAAGCAATGAAAAATTGAGAAGGATTATTCTGTCATAGCTATTACTGCCCAGTTTTTTTCAACTAAGAGATTAGATAGGCAATGGGATACAGGGCTACATATGATGACCAAGACACGACAGCTCACCCTAGTTCAAAGCCATAATGCCTACCCCAATAGTCCAATAAGACAAGACGTGGTTCTGCAAACACTCTCCACTCAGAACTGAGCTCTGGTGGGAGAATCTGTGCCTTTCCCACTGCTGTCCCTCCACCCTACCACCTTGCTTGCTTACCAGGGGACTCCTGGACAGCTTTTCACCCTCTTTGAGCCCTTCCTACATATAGGACCCTCTCTTATGTCAGTTTCTGCCTCGTCTTCTGTAAACTGACATGAGTGAGTCTTCTGCACTCCTAATGCTGCATCCATTTCCTTGTCTTCAGTGAACACTGACTCCTCCTCCACAAACGGCTTCTTCCCCCTCATCTGTCAAACTTGAGTGGGGCTGGTTCAGTTTCAAGTCCACTCAAAGAGTGTCAAGGCAACACCAATAGAGATCCTGGCTTTTGGTCACCGTGGCTAGGAATGATGAGAGCTGCTTGAATTCTTCAACTGTATAAAGTTTCTCCAATGTCCATGGGCACACATTGATCTGCCAGGATTGTTGCTTCTTCATAGCTGCCTACCTTCAGGGTCACATAGCCTCACCTCCTCTGGGAAGCCTGCTGTTCGCATTTCCCAGCAGTGCTGGGCATAGGCCTCACAACAGTACTTACCATTGATGCTAACAATACATTCTTTGTACTTAATAATTCAACACAACTTATCAAGTACTTGAGTTGTAGTGGGCAGGGTAGAGCGTTACTTTGGGTAAATGAATCTGATTTTAATCACTGGGAGTTATTGGCCGGACTGGCACATGCCCACTTTCCCCAGCCTGTGCTAAACTGTTTTGAGAAACAGAAATCTAGGTGGTTTTTTTTTTTTTTGGTGGTGGTTGTTTCAAGACAGGGCTCCTCTGTGTAGCCCTGGAACTTACTCTGTAGAACACGCTGGCCTCCAATTCAGTGATCTGCCTGCCTCTGCTTCCTGAGTGCTAGGATTAAAGGTATGCATCACCACCATCTGCCCAGAAGAAGTCTATAATCATAACCAAATGTTTCATGTCTAACCAACCATGTGGCTTTCCATTTCAAAACTACACTCAGTCTCCTTAGGCTTTGTCTTGGGTCAAGAGAATGTTGTAACTGCCTAATGCCCATTGAAGGTACAGGAGATTTGCTTGTTTGCTTTTGTTGCCTTGGTTTGGTTTGGCTTAGTTTTTTGACACAGGGTGCCTCTGTGTAACTTTGGCTGTCCTGAACTTGCTTTATAGACCAGTCTGGCCTTGAACTCACAGAGATTCCCTGCCTCTGCCTCACTGAGTACTGGCATTACAAGCATGTGCCATGATGCTCAGTGTCACTGAAATTTTTTTAAAGCACATTTATCAACACATTGCTAAATATAAAAATAAAATCAGTATTTCTGGTATATTTGCACTTGGGAGAAGCATGTTTAAACCTGATCCTCAAGGGTCTGAGAAACAGCTCAGCTGTAAGTGATCCCTGTGCGAGTAGAAGGAGCTAAGTTCAAATTCCCAGGAAAATGTAAACACAGGAAAGGTATGGTGGCTCACTTACAATTGCAGAACCCAGGAGGCAGAAAAGAGGATCCCTGTAGCAAGATGGTTGGTCAGATTAGTCCAATCTATGAGCTATGGCTTGAAGTGTGACTTTTGCCTTAGTTATAAAATAAGACCAAGTGTGACTAAGGAAGACACCCAGTACAAACCTTTACACACAAAGGCACATGAGTGCCTGTAGACCCTCACACACAAGTGCACCCACGCAGCACATCTCAATACAAAATAAGCAAGTAAATAGATAAACAAAATTTAGGCTCTTCTGCAAGTTAAGATTTCATGGGCCTGAGACAAATCTCATGCTAGCATGCATCTTAGATACCTTCTATTGCCATTACAAAACACCATGACCAAGACAACTTAGAAAAGAAAGCCTTTAATTGGGGGCTTAAGATTCCAGATCATTAGAGTCTATGAACATCGTGGTGGGGGAGTGTAGCCACAAGTATGCATGGCACTGGAGCAGTAGCTGAGAGCTTACAGACATCTGGTCCATAAGCACAAGGGAGAGAGGGAGAGAGTTAACTGGGCCTGGAACAGGCTTTTGAGATACCAAAATCCACCCCAGTGACACACCTTCTCCAATAAGGCCACACCTTCTAATCCTTGCCAAACAGTTCTACCAACTGGGGACCAAGATTTCAAACATATGAGCCCAAGGGGATAGTTTTATTCAAATCACTACAGCATGGTACCTAGCAATATGGTGTGCTGTGTTCTGAGATGCCCCATCTTGCTGTCTGTAGCTTCTACCTCAGTGCTTGCACGCGTCACCAACGAGGAAACCTGCACGGAAAAATCCTTTTCAAATTGCTTGCTGCCATGGACTCTTAGCTTCAGGACAGTGCTAAATGAAGAACAGCTTAAGCAGGATTTCTAATTCATTCTGAACCTGATCTAAAGAAAGTATTGCCTGCACGTTTAATTACACGTTTACTTTTGCCACAATGAAAAGCTTTATTTTATTGATGCATATTTATGTAAGTACACAAAAGGACATATTTGTTAAAACATGTGTTTTGTTTTGTTTCTTAGCTACCAAGAAACAAAGCCAACCTTTCAATGCTCAAATGAAGAAATAAGCATAGAATTATCTGTCCTTGGCTTCTAGGAGCAGGTTAGCATAGGTGGATAGTGAAAGCTAATGCATAGTAAGCATTTCCCAAAGGCTAGGAATTGTGGGCTTCATCATTTTTGTCACTCTTCTAAGATAAATACAGATGTACATGTGTATCTTTATTCATATGTAGATAAAGTCAAGGGAGTTCCTCATGTCAGGTACAGTGTGGAGGTGCAAGTACACAGGAAAATGGGGTGCTGGGTGGGTCAGAGAACTCTGAAGGGATGTCCTGAGCAGACTGCCATTGACAAAGAATGCTAGGACAATGTGTTCAAAATGGTAGCATATCACTTTTAGGTTGTTGATGGACAGGTACATATTCCATGTTTTGCATTTCTGAATCATGGGAAATCTGTGGCCACAGATCCACAGGGCCTTGCCCTTTCTCATGGAACATGGTCAACTAGCCACACCCACTGAGAAGCAGGCAAGTGCTTGGGATGGAATTTTGACGTACCTCAGGTGACAAGGAAGCGTGCATGATTAGGGCATGGTGAGGGCATTACACAGACACATGCATTAGTCTATGTACTGTTTAAAGAATTTTCAGAGTTATGCTAATTTAAGCCAAATTTCAGAGTCACTAGACTTTGAGCTCTGGTGCCCTTATAGGCTGAAATCCACAGAGTGGTGAGTGAAGCAAGTTCTGCATATCTCACAAAGGGATCTACCTTCGCATTTGATCTTTCCAGAGACTTGAACAGGCTGTCAGCACTTCAGGTACTAGAATATGATTGCCTCCTTCTAAAACAGCCATTTTATTGTGAAATCAATGCCACGACTTTTATAGCTTATTGATTTTGTTGGTAGGCATTTATTTGCTGCAGAGAAAAATCGCTGCTTAAATCAGGTTGCTCCAAGTAAGATTGACTAAAACAAGCAAGATGGCATTCTTGTCAGAGGTGTCTCATATTCCAGTTGACATATCGTATGCTGCTGCTGATGGCTGAGGGCTAGAGTCTTCATTAATCCATTTTCCTTTCATTATAGGCACAATCTCTCTTCCCTGAAGGTTCCAGCAATCACTCTGGCAAGTGCTGGGACCTTGACAGAACAACACATATGCTTTGGTGGCCATGGTGTACACAAGAGAGAAAGGGCTGGTTTTGTTTTCTGATTCTCCTTGGGCATTGTTGAAAGGGGCTCATTTATGAATGCTTGGCTTTCAAGCTCAAGGCTGTATTTTGTTTTTCTCTTCCATTTAAGGAGTGGTAGAGAGGTGAGGGGGCCTGTAGTCAACCCGAGCTTGAGGGACACCTACCTTGGTGAGGTAGAACCCAGTGCAGGGACTGTCTCAGAGAAGGTGGGAAAGAGGAAGTGGAGGGTAGAAGCTCTCCTGCTCTGCCTCTGCCTTGCACTGAGAATGAGAGCTTTGCTTCCGAGCCCCTCCCAGCTGCACTGCCACACACACTTGGAAGCTAATTCTCTGGATGACTGTTACTAGTTATTGCACTTTGAGAGTGAGACTTTGCAATAGTTGAGAGAGTTACCTCGTGGTTGCTTTTGGTACCTAGGAACCAAACATAATTGGGAAAGATCAGGAGGGGAAAGAGAGTTGATGGTATACAGGAAGAACTGACTTTATAGGAAGAAGAAGATGATGATGATGATGATGAGTGTTTGTGTGTTCTGTGTCTACGTGTGTGTGCATATGCATGCATATGGAGTCCAGCTGTCATCAGCAATGGCTTTCTCCTTTTCTTTTTTCCCTTCCCTCTCTCCCTCCCTATTTTCTCTTTTTCTTCCTCTTCCTCCTCCTCCTTTTTTTTCATTCTCTACCCCTTCCTCTCCTCTCACTTGTATATTTCTTTCTTTCTTATAGGCTCTTTCACTGAGCCTGGACCTTTCTGATTGGCTAGATTGGATGTCCATCAAGCCCTAAGGATGCTCTAGTCATTGCTCCCATCATGCTGGGAGTACATGCTTGCACTGCCATGTCTTGCTCTTTTATGTGGGTGCTAACATTTCAAACTTCTGCAGCCTGGTGATTGGTTCTGTTAATTTCCAAAATGGAAGATACGTGACCAAACATATGATCTGCTAGCGAAGACAACTTTGGAAATGACTGTTTTCATGACGCCTAAGACTTAGGCATGCCATCATGTAGTAAACTATGACCAAGATTAAACGGATCTGTGTAGGTAGGTATGAGATTGTACTCAGTAGAAGATGTTTGCCGAGGTCTACAGGCATTGTACTGGCTGATCCCAAGTTATTTATCCCAACACACCAGTGTTTAATGTGCATGAGAATTCACTGGAGTGCTTGATGAAGAACAGGTTTGCTGGGCCCTTCAGCAATGGGGCTTGAGCTCTCCAGTCCTATTGTTGCTCCAGATCCAGGGACCAAATTTGGTTATACCATAGTGAGATAATAGGAGTAGGGATGCCTTAATCAGCACCACTTTCTAATAGAGAAACATGGTAGGTTAGAGGACAGCCTTTGTCACTTAGCTTGTTTTAATGTTCACTCTTGAATGGGAGAGAAAGAAATTTATTGAGAAAATATTTAGCACTGTATATATCATATATGACCACATTTAGTGCTCACAGTGGCCTGACAGGTATTACCATCTCTAATTCTCAGACAAAAGAAAACGAGTTCAGAGAGCCTTTCATTTGTCCATGAACGTCCTACCTTGAGACTGAAGAGTCACCGGAGTTGGCCTGGCTCCAAATATTAGACGTTGAACACCTGAGCTTCTCTTTGGGCCATTGTGCCTTAAAGGAGAGCTTATTAAAATATTCAGAGAGGAAAGAATCAAAGCTAAAGAGATGCACGTGGATTGACCATGGGGACCACCAGCTCATTTGTATTAGGAAGAGTAACGTGCACACAAGATTGCCTTGTGTCCTTCAGTGACGCTGGCAGCCTGGTTGAGTTCTGATGACTCCTGTGCCACATCTACTGGTTTGACTCTTGCCTCCTTCAGCAACACAAGTGTCACTCCTGGCCTTTGAACAAGAAGCTTAACCCAATGGGCGAATTGCACCATGAATGGCTGTTGCCTTCCCTACTACTTCTCATGAGGACATCCTTCAGGACTGGGACAAACCCTACATGCCATTTCACTCTCCCTATCTCTAACTTACAAGCCTTAGACATCATGTCTCCCAAAGAACAGGAAAGGCCATTTAAAAATAGTACCTCCCCTGCCCATGTGGACTGCAGTGTACAAGGCTAGCTGTGATGGAAGGTGGTGAATTCACCCCACATGAGGCAGAAGCATGCCTTCTATTTAGAGCCTCCCATGCAGGGGCTGCATAACTTCAGTTACCCACAGTAGAAGGAGGAAGGCATCAGAACAGAAGTGCAGAAAGAAACTTAATTTCTTTTTTTTCAAATTTTTTATTTATTAATTCATTCATATTACATCCCAATTGTTATCCCATCCCTTATATCCTCCCATTCCTCCTTCCCTCACTCTCTCCCTCCCTCCCTTCCTCCCACTTTCACCCTATTCCTCTCCCCTATGACTGTGCCTGAGGGGGACCTCCACCCCCGTATATACTTATACGGTATCAAGTCTCTTCTTGGTAGCCTGCTATCAGTTGCCTGAGTGCCACCAGGCCTCCCCATCAAGGGGATATGGACAAAAATGGGGCAGCAGAGTTCATGTGAAAGTCAGTCCCCTCTCTTCACTCATTTGTGAAGAATGTTCTGTCCATTGGCTAGATCTGGGTAGGGGTTTGAAGTTTACGGCCTGTATTGTCCTTGGCTGGTGCCATAGTTTGAGAGGGACCCCTGGGCCCAGATCTGCCCACCATAATGTTCTTCTTGTAGGTTTCTAGGACCCTCTGGATCCTTCTAGGGAATTTAACTTCTGATCGCTGTTTGTTGGTGTTTACTGAGATATGGGACAGACAATCCTTTGTTCAGCTTTTCTCATAGTATCTAGATTTTCTCCACATAGGATTTTCCCCCCCACTGAGGCATTTTTCTGTCTTTATTTATAGTAAATATAGGAAATTGAGTTCTTTTCTCCTCAAGGTGAGTTTAATTTTTCCATATTTTATAATGCATTATGTTACCATCTTATAAATGAGCCAAGAACCATTTCCCCCTAAAAAAGAAAAGATTCATATTTTTTCCTCTGTACTACCATTTCTTTCACGGAGTAGAATAAACAAGGCTTTTAAAAACATATTTTGAAAATAATTACTGAGAAGGAGTGAATAAACACTCCAAGTATGTGTTTATGTCAATCACCTTTTCTCTTTGGTTACTAAAGCTGTTGGATTTAGCTTGTTTGGGCTTAGTTTTAGATATTCATTGTATCCCATGTATAAATAAAATTTCCTTTGTATGTGTAAAATTGAATCAGCCCAATGCGTTCGTGTTATATATCTGTTATAATAAATACTAGGATGGGAAAGTGGTAGTTTGACCCTCATCTTTGCCCTAGTTTATTTCCCTGGCATCAATATAAAAGTTCTAGCAGTTTAGACTAACTTCATTATACAGGATGTTGGGGGGGGGCGACTCTAAAACTTGTTCTTATAAAATATTGGCATGATTTTATCTTCATTCTCCAGCTGCCCTTTAATTATCCAGCCAAGCCAGGGTGTATAATAAGGTAGCCCAGACAAACAGCACTTGGCATATTTAAAGTAAATGTCAAATCAGGTTAGCCTGTGGAGTGCTGCCTTTTCTCCACTATTAGTATACTCATGGGAAATAACCAGTGTCCCATCTTCAAAAAATATGACATTCGGGCCCTGCACTTTCAAGGACGGCAATTTAATCACTACCTAAATGTGCCCACTGCAAAGATAAGTCTGGAAACTCAGCTGCTTCTCCATCCATCTGGTAGCTCCAGTCATGAGAAGGGTAGTCCTGCTTCCTTCCAAGAAATAGATGGAGACATTATGGGGCGAGCAATGAGTGAGGGGATCTTGAGTGAGGAACCAGATTCCATCCATGAGAACCGGGAAAGCACCATTTGAAACACGTTTGGCTGGGTTAACTGTCATACTCTTGGCCCACTCAGCAGCTATACGTTGTATGTTTCTATTTCAGCCTCTCTTTGGCATCTACTTTGGATTGCCCTCTTTTTAGCCTCTTTTGACAGCCCGGCTCCTGAAGTTTAGCCACATCTGCCTGGGCAGGCTGGATATCACAGCTCTGTGTATGATTTCACCTGGGCTGCCAAGCACACCTGGAGACAATGAGTCATGGCTGAGGACTAGGGCCACCGAAATGCCTGGCCTCCAATTTCAGATGACCTCTGTTAGCTCAGTCTTGTTCAGCTTCTCTTTCTTCCTTTTCTGTTCTGCTCTGTGGCCATTCCAGAACTTTCCTCTGCTCCTCTAGCCTCTTCTAACCTGAGTTCTCGGGTTAATGACATAGTCTGTGAGTCCCACTTGGTTCAGAATCAAGAGTGGGGCCGTTCTGCTGTGGAGAATCTGTCCCCTCCTGCCCCATCCTTTTATAAGCTCCTCTGACTTAACTGGTGGTAGGCTACATCCAACACCTGCCAGGCTCCCCTCTGTATCTTTGATTCTCCTTCCCTACCATGAACACCCCACAGAGTGACTTTGCCTTCATATGATCATTTTGTCCCACCTATAACCTTGAACTTGAACACTCCCCTTGGTTTTCTCTACTTTGAAAGTTAGCCCTCACTGAGCTTCAGTGCCCACCCACTGCTAGGTTTCTTCTATTTCTGAAGTTCCATTGTTCCGCTGCTGTCTCTTGTTAACTTCTGTGTTATGACCACTGAACCAAACCTGACTTTGTCTAGTTGAAAGCTTATGTAAAAAGGTTGTCAATTGTCACAACACAGTGTTCTTCAGAAGACTTGTTCTTTTTCGAGGTTCAAGAGTAGGTATATATGCTCAGGTGCACACACATCACCACCACTACCAAGAACAAGAACAACAAAAAACAATAACAACACCACCACCACAAGGCTGTCCCCCTTTCCCCCAGCGCTTACAGTTCCAACATTGTCTCCTATCTACTCAGCATCTTTGACGCATCAGTTGCCCACTTCTCCCTGTTAGGGTTTTACCTCTTTGTTAGTGTGGCTACAGCCCATCCGCTGTAACTTATAAACACACATATGAAAATGCTCATGAGCTTTTCCTGAATTCTGCTTTCTCCTGCAGCTACCTCCAAGCATCGTTGTTTCCATTCTCAGCCAACTTTTCAGAAGAACAATTTAGTTTTCCTGTCCCTATTTCTCTGTTCAGCCTCACTGTGATCAGGATTCTCCCACCTGTATCTGTTAAAACGATCTGAAGTGAGTCATATCCTTGGCCAAATTCAATAAACTCCACACTGGGCCCAGCAGCAACCATGGACCTGCTGTTTCTTCCTGTACTGATTATTCCTTTATCTTCCATGGCATTGCCAGGATTCTCCTCAGTCTGCTTTTTCGGCTCCCTTTTCTCTGTCCTGATCTTGAGCACCATGACTCAATTCTCGACGCTCCACCAGCCTGCACAAAATAATCTCCAAGCTTCCAGGGACCAAATTCTGCCAATGCTTTCCAACAGTTTCCTGTGCTTTCCTCTCTTCTGGGCATCTCACACTCCCACCTGGATAGTTCCAGAAGCCTGTGATACTTAGCACATCTTTCTTTTCTTACAGGGATTTAATAGACTCCAAGGTGCTGACTTCATCCTCTCTATGTAGTGCCACAAGCTCTGCTGATTCCACCTTTGTGAACACTCAAGGTTGCCACCAGGCCCTCTTGGGGAACTCTCAAGTGAGCCTCAGGCTGCGTCAGATGCTATAACACCAACACTTTTTCCTTTTCCCTATTCCACTTCCGATTGAGTCAGTAGCTTTGACCTTGGCTAGTCACTAGAATAACTAGTCATTAGAATAACTTAGGGGACTTGAGGCCCCTTCTCATAATTGTTGCAGACAGTCTGGGACATATCTAAGCTTTAAAATTCTGGTTCTCTAAAGTGATTCAAATGCACTGTCAAGTCAAG
This sequence comes from Acomys russatus, assembly GCF_903995435.1. Lineage (NCBI taxonomy): Eukaryota > Metazoa > Chordata > Mammalia > Rodentia > Muridae > Acomys > Acomys russatus. The sequence continues at coordinate 18,260,735 of NC_067138.1, forward strand.
AACTATCAATATCTGTGACGCAAAACTCAACTTATATGCATGATGTAGGATACATAGTTCAGTTATCAGAAACTCAGATGGAGTGTTGCAGAGAAAGGGGGATAGGAGAGGAGGCCACAGGCGAGAGGAGAGAGGGGGCCACTGTCCCCTGAAACTCACTGCTGACTCAGCGGGTCAGCATCTCTGATCTCAAAGGTTGCTCCTGTATCTCTATCCTCCTGTCTCCAGTGGCCTGGACCCTTTCCTACTCCATCTGTCTCATGCTGCTCACTTCACCTGTGCACGTGGTGAGAAGTTCTAGAACATTCTGACAGTCCTGGCTAGGAGAAGGAGACATTATGTATATAGTTGTTGAGAGCCCCAACAGCTCTCCCCAGCTGGGAAGGACTTTTGGACATAGCTTCCTTAGTTGGTCTGTTCCATCCACAGGATTGAAAGGTGCCCTGCATTGTTTTGCATTACCACCCTGCCCTTCTTTTAAGACATCTCACTGCTATGTTTAGTTACAGCGAATGTAATCCCATATGGGACTTCCATACATCTTTATTTTGGCTAAGTTTCTCCCATCTTACCTCTGGCTTCTGTGTTATCGTTTTTGGCCCTTTGTTTCCCACAGTACTCTGCCAGCACCCTGTGTTTCCATTTCACTTAGTTTTGTTTTATTATCTTCCTCTCCTGCAGAATCCCCTCAGTGGGGCTCTTTCTAATTTCCTGGCATTTACCCACATTCCTTCCAGTAACAGCCTGTCCCTGTAGACTACACACATGAGATGCTTGCTTATTTATTTATTTATTTTTGCTTAATTCTGGAAGAATATTTATTGGACACAAACAATATTCTCCACAAGAAATGGGTTATTTAGGGGAAGGGAATTTTGCTGCCTGGAATGTTCTAAAGAGCAGGGGAAATTTGAATGCAATAATGTCAGCCAGACCTGTGCAGGTAATGTTGGCCGGGCTCCAGGCTCTGTGTGGAGGAGGCACTAGAGGGATGTCCCTCTAGTTTTAAGCACCATAGGTAGTTCTTAGGGATGCTCTGGACAGCAAGCAAAGCTACTTGGTGGCAGAGCTTGTCATGTGTTGCTTTAGAGCAGGCAGCTAAGGAGATGAAGGCCGGACTCTCGCTGGATCCGTGTTTCTATGCTCTTCTGAGTTTTGCCAAGTTTCAAGGGGGGAAGAAAAAAGTTTTTGAAGAAGGTATTACCTGTTCTTTGACAGCAGAAAGCTGGGGACCTTCCTAACACCTTACATGGCTTTCTTAGCTTCACTATTTCCAGGAAAGGCATCTCTCCCTTGAATCCGGTCTCTGTTCAGCACAGAAAATGCCTGGGAAATGCTCTTTGCCCACATCCTCTCCTGCCCTTTGCAAACACAGCTGCCTCAGGTTTCTGTACTGAGTTTGAGGAGCATGGCTCCTCAGTGACTGCACAGGAAGGGTTTACTCCTGCAGACCTCTCTCTGATATCTTGAACTGAGAAGGCTTTTTCTTCTGGTTTGGATAACCTCAAATTTAAGCTTAGTTTTGAGTCCTTGTGGCTCCTGAGCTTGTGGGAAATTCTTGCCTCTGGTCCCGTGAAGGTCGTGCTTGAGGTTGCAGGATTCCTGCTGATCCTTGTGCTGCCTGAGTGCATTATAACATCATATTCTCTCTGAAGAGGCCCTGACTATGAGGACGGCCATAAGGAAGACGCTGTGAGCCAAGTCAGTGGAGACAAGAGGCGCGTCATGCGGGAGGCCTGGAGTTGGCTCCCCAGTCCTCGTTTGAAACCCAATTCATTAAAGAGCTGGTTTTTAAAGTCTGAGGGTTTAGGATTGGTGAACCTGGTGAGGCAACAGACAGAGGAGAACCTGGCATTGGGATTGAATTTGTTCCCACCTCGTTGCCATAGTAAGTGGTAGAGTTCCCTCTGAGGAGCTCATAGACCTCAGACCGGAAATAGGGTGTCAGGAGACAGGAAATCTATGAGGGAGGGAGAAGGACCACCTCTATAGTCAAGGTTTTTCTGGTTTCCTGACCTTTGTAGGGAAGGCTACACATTATCCTCACATGAAAAATTTTAATACGCTCTTCTAAAACCCTTTGTTTGTCAGACCCAGTGAATAAAATATTCTGAGGAAATAAAACTCAATGTTCCGTACAAGTAACACCTAACAGAAATAAGGTGTGTATATTGCAGTTGTGAAGGCGGGGCTGATGTGTTAACCAAGTGAGGCCACAGTCAGGTTCTTTTGTCTTAACCCAGTGTCCTTTTTCTGTGGCAGGTTTGCAAGCAGTTTTCCCCATTACGTTTACCAAGACCTAAAAGGCTCCCTCTGGACTTGGACAATTTCTCAGACATTCTTTGATTTTATGTTTGTTAGAATTTTAAGACATACTTCCACAGAACTGCCTCACCAGGAGATTGTCACATGGTTTCTTCATGGTTAAACCTGGATTGTGGGTCTGGACAGCCTATTATTCCCACACATTCTATCAAGAGCTCAGTGGCTCCCCCTCCCTCACCCTGCCCCGCTCTCCTAATAATATTGCTTTTATTTTAAGGTTTACTATTAAGTTAACACATGCTTAGAAAAAGTCACTGTTTCCATAATGCCAAATATGCATATCAATTGCACAGTGAATCCTGGCTTCTGGAACATTCAGCAAATAGAAAAAGCCTGCATTTAATGAAGATGGAAAAGGAGACACCTCAGATCTGTGATGTTTAGGCTAATCAGCTTGTGTCCTTTTCCAGGTTATTCCAGACTGTGTCATGCCCCAAGAAACTCCGTTTTCTTTTGTATTTTTACTTTTTAATTGACACATACTGAGAACCATATATATGCAGCCCATATAGTTCCAGTTCTAGTTTTAGATAATTTCTTTTTTTTTAAAAATTTATTTATTTTGTTTTAGAGAATTTCATGTCTGGTGTTCACTAGGGTCTGGTGTGTGGTTGAGTGTCACAAGGCTACCCCACTCTCTGTGGACTACACCTGAGGTCCAGGCTCCTCCAACCCAGCTAAGAGATGCAAGGTTGCTGAACTCTATATTGTGGTTTCACAGGTTCAGGTAAGCAGGAAGGCTGAGTGAGTGCCTTTCTTTCTTTCTTTCTTTCTTTCTTAATTAAAAAAAAGTATTCACTTTATATCCCAATTGTAGCTGACTCTCTTGTCTGCTCTCAGTTCCACCCTCCCTCTCTCTTCCCCTCAGTCCTTATCAAAGGGGCGCCCTCCTCACCTCCCATCTGGCCCCAGCCTATCAAGCCTCAACAGGACTGCCTGTATCCTCAGTGGTTTGGCAAGACTGCCCGTTCCACCAGGGGGAAGTGATCAACAAGCGGGCAGCAGAGTCCATGTCAGAGACAGTCCCTTCTCTCCTCATTAGCGGACCTACATGGAGAGTGAGCCTCCATCAGGCTACATCTGAGCGGGGGTCTATATCCTCTCCAGGCATGGTCCTTGGTTGGTGCATCAGTTTCCACAGGTGACCGTAGGCCAAGATTTGTTGGTTCTGTTGGTCTCGTTGTGGAATTCCTGTCCCCTCCAGGTCCTTCTATCTCCTCACTCTTCCATAAGGCTCCTTGCATTGGATGCTTAATTCTCATTCAGAAGGGCAAATAGAATAGACACTGGAAGCAGTTGAAAAGAGGGAACAGGACAGGAGCCTGCTATAGACGTCCTCTGAAAGACTCTACTAGGCCCAGGATGGAATCGGAGCATCTCTTAATATGTACTCTGTTTCAGGACCAGAGATGGTGGGCCTTGGTGAAAGCCTCAGTGGCAGAGTTATGGTAGGCTGGTGACTAATCCTCCCTTGTACACATACGTAGGGTTAATTTCACCCAAACCTTTGCTACAGATCTTCAGTGCATCTTGTAAAGAGCTTAAGAGTGGGAATTAAAGTTTGATTCCCACTCACCACATTCGTTAGCCTGCTTTCTCAAGAATAGTCTACTGCACAGGGTTGGTAGGAGAATTCAATAAGATCTCTTGCAACTGGCAAGATTCTAAACTGGATCCACTCTACCTGTACCTGCTTGTTAAATGATCTTCTCGACTACCAGCTGCAGGGAGGCAGGCTCTGTATTTCCATGATTTCTCGCTGTTTGCCAGGGCATGAGAGCACATGCAGAGCTTGGTGAGAGTTTGCTCAGCTCCACTGCTGTGAAAGTGATGTTTCTGCTTGATGGTTAGAGGGCGATGAAGCTATTTACATCCACATAAATATAGACGTATTCACAGACATAAACTAATTAGTAAACAGAACCAAAAATACTGTAAGGAAATGGGTAATAAGATTTAATTTTAGGCCGGGCATGGTGGCGCACACCTTTAATCCCAGCATTCGGGAGGCAGAGGCAGGCGGATCGCTGTGAGGTCGAGGCCAGCCTGGTCTACAAAGTGAGTCCAGGATGGCCAAGGGTACACAGAGAGACCCTGTCTCAAAAAACCAAAAAAAAAAAAAAAAAAAAAAGAGAGAGATTTAATTTTATGGGGCGCTGGACTGTAGTGGTGGGGAGCATGCTGGACATGTGCAAGGCCCTGCGCTCCATCCTTTGCAGCTCTGCCCACATATAACTAACTATCTGTGGAAAGATGGATTTTTACTATGGTGTCCATGGACAGTATCATCATTCTGTTCCAAAATCTGGGTCCACCATCAGAATCCATCTTAAAGAAAAGAATCTAGCAGTCTTAAGGAGACTGCCTCCTTTCCTTAGGCTGTCCACTCAGCACATTCAGCACAGAATCTCTTTTTTCAGTGCCTCACATTTTGATCCATAGATGAAGGACTTGAAGCCCGAGTAGAATGGGCGTGCATCCTCTCAGTGCCAGCAGTTGTTGGCTGTATTTTAGAAGGAAGCAAGCAGGAGCCAGAGAGCATGGCCACCCTAGTTGAAAGATCCTGGACTAATATTAGCACTTATCCTGGTGGTAAAATGTTAGCTTGTGAATTAGAGTTTTCCAGAGGCACAATCCAACACACACACACACACACACACACACACACACACACACACACACACACTTCAGTAGAATCGCCAGAGCTTGGAACCAGCTATTGGCAGATTTTTCCAGTGTTAGTAGGTGAGTAGGCTGCAGTGCTGAATCTGAAGTAGTATTGACCATGTTGGAGTCTGGTCTGCTCTGCCCAAGTGAGCAGACTCACATACCCCAAAATGGTTGTAACCTTGCCTAAAGCCTTGTGTCTGTCTGGCCAATAAAAACCAACACACCTGGGCAAGTCAAACGGAATAGGCATGGCTAAGGTTTGAGGGCTTTTGGGGGACAGACAGAATCTTAGGAAGGAGGAGAGACCGGAAGAGAACGGCAGGCAGGAAGGAAGTTGGCACCATGGGTTAGGTGGAGGAAGAAGCACAGGGCCAACATGGATGGTGATTTGGCCCAGGTCATGATAATTAGCAAGCATTTGGGACTACGGATGGGAGGTAAATCAATAGAAATTATTAGAAGCAGATGGTAGGGGATTGGGCAGGGAGGTATAGAAGGTAGTTTATGGGATTAGTATCTGCCCTGCCCTAGGCTAAGTAAGGCTATTTTAAAATACAATAGGTGTCTGTGTTTCATTGACTGCTAGCAGGTTAGAAAATACCACAGTAATAATAGTTATAGGGCTAATAATAAACATTAGGCCCTACTTATAAATTAACCACAACATGACCAGGCTAAACTTTTATTCTGTAAGGTTTGGGCTGAGTTAGGATGTTCACTGGGCTCAATAAATCCAACACACCTTTGACATGTGGTACTTTCAGCTTATGATGTCCTTATCAGGACATAACCTCACCACGAATCAAAGAGCATATGCACACAAAATGATGGATTGCATCTCATGATTATAGAGCTTAGTGAACCCATGATCTGTTATCATCAGCTGGTCAAATAGCTGAACCCAAAGGTCTGTGAACCAAAGGAACCAATGGGTCACAGGAGAAGACTGGATGACAGGTCTCAGACTGAGGCAGGCGACAGAAGAAAATGCTATAGCTTCCTCTGCCCCCTCCTCTGTTCTCTTCAGGCCCTCAGAAGATAGGCCAAGGTCAGTTATGTTGGAGAGAGCAGTCTCCTTTTGAATCCACGGACTCAAATGCCAGTTTCCCCAAGAGACATAAGGACCCACCAGGAAATACTGTGCAGCCAGATAGCAACCATCCTTCCTTAGGTTAAGTTGACACACAAAAAACTATGGCAGCCCCTGTGATAGCCACACACACCTCTGATCGCCTTCCATGGAGTTTGTGTTACAGTCATTGTTAACAGCGATCTACTTGATCGCATCTTGCTCCATCTAAGCCTGTTCGGCCACATTGTTACTTCTGGCAATGGCACCACCAGGATACGCCAGCCTGCACATAAGGACTTCACCAGACCCCACCAGTTGTCTGTTCGTGCTACACTCGTGTTCACCAGGTCACCAATCCTTTGGATTCTACGGCCTCTATATTTACTGGACCTACTTCCTCCTTTTTGCTTCAATTTAAAACGCTATAGGACTATCTCTGAAACACAAGAGGCACTTAGGTTTATTGAAATACTTCTTCCTTCTCACCGGATATATATATATATATATATATATATATCCTCTAGAATATATAGTCTACGTGTATAGACTTCTTCCTTCTCACCTGGTGCATGCATATATATGATCTATGTATATTCTAGGGAAAACAAATGATCCTGAGGCATGACTTGCCTTGGTACCTGACCATTACATCATTGCTGAATGGAGGCACTGGGTTTTGAAAAGTTCCTAATAAAAAGAGGCACAGTAAAGGGAAAAGGCCAAGCTTTTGGGTCTTGGACTCAGAAGACTTGAGCTCGAACTGCAATTTAACAGTTTTAGCTATGAACTTTCTTATGGATTTAAAAAATGCTACTGTAAAACAGTATGACAATTTTAAGTAACAACATATTTTACTTTGTATATTGTTAAAGTAGATTTTAGATGTTTACATTATAAAAATGACAAAAATGTGAGGTATTATAATAATTAGAAGGAATGAGCCATTGTTGACTATATATTTCAAAACATCATGTCATACATAACAAATGTATATGACTTTTAAATTTCCAAATGCAAATGTATAATTGTGACTAATGAAACAAAGAGGGCAAAGAGGGACTAAGAAAGCATAAACCATCAGAATCAAAACACTATATTTCCTTAGTTTCTAATTTCTAAATTAAACCAATGAATTGGAAAACTGCATATTGAGTAGGGCTGGGGATTTATTTGTTCTATTTGTCCCTGATCTCTCTTCTGCAGCCCGTTCTTCTCAAAGCATGGCATGCTCACAGAACTCTGCAATGAAACATAATCGCCAAAATGAAATATTCTCTACCTTTGAATAGCAGTTTACTCCTCTCATGCACAGAAGGGTCCCTCTGCACAGGGTGGTTGCCTCTCTTGTGGGAGCTCATCCTGTAGAGCAATGCCCAGCTAATAAAACACCTAACACAACAAAGTCGGGGTGTAGTGGGGCACATGCCTCTGATGCATGAGTCCCTGGCTGCATTACAGGGACAACAAAATAAAAACCAAACAAAGTGAAAACAAATAAGAGCAACAACCCCCAAACTTCTCATCTTGAATGTAGCTGAGGCCTGACTGAAGAAGAAAATAAATATCCAAGCTGTGGAAGTTACAGCACAGTTTAAGCTCATTTTAGGTTAAACCTCTTCTCACGCACTGTTGATCCATCCGGTTTCTCCCCTGCGGTATTTGTTTGCCCTTCTGTCTTTTTAAGATTCTTATTAGGTGCTGTGGGGCCCACCCTGTGCTCTGCCTCTCATTGTAATTTCACACTTGACCAAGTCAGGGGAGCTGCACAGCACTGTTAGCATGCAATTAGCAGCTTTGAAGATAGAAGCAAGGGTGTTCCTCATTGGAAGACAAAGCACAGTTGCTCTATAGAGTGGAAAGGTATGCCTCCACCTGTGACTCAGCGTCTTGTTAAGACAAACAGTGCCTCATCTAGATTTGAACTTCCGTCAACATGGGAATGCTATGGCACGTTGACAATTCACCTGTTTGCTTCCTCTGCTTTTGGAAAGACATTCAATAAGCTCACAGGAACACCCTCCCTTATTGTAATTTCAGACTTTGGGTTTGCACATGCAAAGATTTTATTTAGACAGAACCCTTATAATCACAAATCCAGAACACAAATTAGGTCCTTTGGCAGAACAGGAAGGTAGATAGGATCAGCCAGTGAGTGACATTAAGAGAATCGATGCTGTGTGTTGAAGAATTGAAGGTGGCTGGATTCCAGTCGCTCTACCTCTGTTACAGGACATTGACAACAGCTCCAGGACATCCAATAGAGTTTTACTCAGAGTGAGGCTTGAGAGCAACAATTCATTAGCAGTCTCTTACCCTTGCTACAAGGCAGGCTCTAGGCCTCGTGCACACCTGCTCAGGCAGAATCTGCATTTTCCCAAGATTCCTCAGGCTAGAAATCTTGCCCTATTTTGTAAATAAAGTCAGAGCAGTTGGCTAAATTAGATTCTCAGACAGAGATGCATTTGTTTAGGTAACATATATCCCAAGTGTTACACAGGGTACTTAGCCTTCAAACATGTTTACTTACTTATTTTCACCTGCAGCTGAGCAAGTCATCTATATAAATTATATAGTTTGAGAGAAGATAGAGCACAGTGCTCTTCAAAGAGCAACATGACTCAGGGCCTGCTGAAACACAGGGCTCCAGGCCCGTCCCCCAGAGCTTCTGATTCTCTCTGGTGCAGTGGTGTATAGTAACGTTTCTATTTTGGCTCCTAAATGATATTGCCACCTTTGTCTAGGGAAAGCAGTAAGTCCCCAGTGTGGCTTCCCTGGGAGTCCCGGATAAGCTACAGATGCTTTGCCTTAGAAATACTCATTTCTTCATTTAGGGAGCAGTCTGGGCACATTGCAGTTTTTTAAGCCCTTTGGGAGAGTCCGGGAGTTTCTCCTTTAGGACATTTATTCTTAGATTTTTTTTTTTTTTTGAGGAATCTCCATACTGATTTCCATAGTGGCTGAACTCATTTTCATGCCTACCAGCAAAACTAAAAGTAGAACTACAATATGATCCAGCTATTCCACTCATGGGAATCTGACCAAGTGAATCTAAGTCAGTGTACCACAGAGGTCCGCGCACATACATGCTTATTGTTATAACGCACGCCATCCTTAAGCAGAGGCACCTGCCACCAGGTGAAGGGAGAATGAATGAAAGTGAAGTCTATGTACACAATGGGACGCGAAGAATAAAGCAGTGTCATTTATAAGGAAATAGGTAAAACCTGTGGTCATCAAACTAAGAGACAGAATCCAGATTCTGCAAGACCCTGTGTTTGCTTAAGATTTTATGTAGCTGAACATTGCATATGAAGGACATGAAAGAAGACGCAATGCTCTCTGGGAAAAGGAAGAGGATTGCCAGGAAGGCAATATATATATAATATATATTATATATATATATATATTGCAGGGTGGTGAATACATCAAATTGCAGGCCAATGAAAATGTCTCTGTGAGCTCATTATATGTACAAGTACCATAGGCGAATAAAAAAGTAACAACGAAGCTTAAATACCCAGGTTAGTGCTCTAGCCTTGTACGATTACATAATCCATGCTCATATTAAATTGAGAGGTTTAAGATAGTCTTGTGCTAAAGGTCACAACGAAGACCCCTTCCTAACCCCAGGTATCAATCGCGTTTTCTAGACTCTGTATTTGATGCTTTGACACCTGGAGTCTTATGGCAAGAGGGGCCAGCAACTTTCCAGAGAGCACAGGCAGCTGGTATTGAAACTTTCTGCAAGAAAGTTGTGCCTGCAAGGCGCAAACCAACAGATCCAAACTTCAAGTCCCCAGCCATCTCCTTTACAGAGCTATTTGAATATTATTGTTATTTTCTCGTCCTACTCACCCCAGGACATAGCACTAGGTAATTATGGAACAGTTACAAAGGCTATTGAAAGTGATCAAATTTGCCAATTCCAAACCTGCTGATTCTTCCTTGAGCATTCCTTCTACAGAAATTACAGTACAGGGTCTTGCTTCATGTGCCCTCCACCTGCTTGCCCGTGATGGAACTTGCTGTGCTTTCTGCTGTGCCCACTTGAGGTCCTGAATAGCATGGCAGGCTGCAGCTTCTGGGCGTTTGTGTGAAGGAGAGAAACCTATTCTTTAGGATCCCAAGTGTGGGATCAAACGGTCTAGGAAGAGAACAGGTGATGTTAATTCACTAGAAGAGCAACCACCTTGAGCAGGAGCTTAATTGCTACCAGATGAAAAAGAGCCTGTGAACAGACTGTGGGAGAAGATATATAAATGAGCCCAGAACTGGTGGCGGTGCGGATTGGAGACTTGGGACAGATTTGGCTGTTCATCGCTGCCCTTCAAGATGCTCCTAGAGAAATCCGCTTGAGGGAAGGCTTCAGAGCTCCGGCTTCTGCTGAGGCTCTGGGGTCTGGTTACCCCCGGTTCCAGTGGAAGAAATCCTGTGGCTCCCAATCGGAGAATCATTCCTTGGGACTGATATCCTTAAGGTTTTGTTGTTGTGTTAATTAATCTTCATTTCCTAGTGTTTTGGTTAATCAGGCTATAATTGACGTAGGCTTGGTCAATAAGTTGTTAATAAAATATTTTGGTTAAGAAAACTGAGTCTACATTTGTGAGAACAAACCTTTTCATGGCAATCATTTCTGTAACTTTATCTTACCATCCCCCATTAAGTCAATCCAGGTACACAATTAAAAGTGAAAACAAAACAGCAACAGTGTCCATCCATTTGAAAGGAACTAGAATGGTGGGAGGGACACTAAAGGCAGAATAGAAGACAATGAAGTTTGCTTGCAAGCCGCTCAGTGTCTAAGATTGCTAGTCTGACAGCATTACATCACTTTAGTGACTCAGTTTGGTAGCTTTCTATAAGAGGTTAACTGCCACATGTCTGCAGTTGTCCACTGAGTCCGTTAGCTCAGTGTGGCCCACAAAAATAGAGAAAGATGGCAGCTCTTCAAAGGCGATGGGCTGATTCTGAGACCACTCTGTCACACCCATCGGGATGCAGGGAAGAAAGAGCCCATGTATTGCTTAAGGTCATTTGGGAAATACGTAAATAGGGCCCCACAGCTCTTTGCCTATTACATACACTGTAATATGTAAAGTTCTTTACACAATCTTCCATTGAGTCATCCAGACTTTTGTTGTTGTTGTGTGTATGTGTACTATCAGTTGTAGACCAAGAACAGTTCCAAGAGTTGACTGCAGCCTCAGATCCTAAATGCTAAGGACACAGAGGAAGATCCTATTTATGACCATTCTCCTCAGAAGAAAAGGATGAGCTAGGGTCACCTGCCTAGTACAGGTTCTCATGACGCGGGTGTCATCTGCTCAGTGTAATGTCTGCCAGACAGAGGCAAACATCCAGAGTTAGTGCTGTGACAAGTGTCACAGTTAGAAAACAAGCATGGGGTGGGCCCTGTGGCATGTAGGGATGGAGAACTCAAATCTGCGAGTTCTTTATAAGACGCCTAAATTTCAAGATCTACTCTGCCAAGAAATCCAGGCACCAAACACAGCTGCTCTGTAACTCGGCCATCCTTTACTGGACCCATAACTGGTCCACAGAATAGTCCACGGCCTACAAATCTGATGTGAGGCACTCGCAGTGAAGTCTATTCATTCTGTCCTTAAGTTGGTTTAGGGAGGTGTTGGGTATCCACAGTGAGAGCCTCCCAAGTACCATTACACACATTCTTAGGGGAGAGAAGTCCCTTGTGGGAGGTTGATGTCATCACGGCAGCTTCCGTTCCTGCTTGGTTCAGTCCAGTTCTTGTTTTTGTTTTTTTTGTTTTGTTTTGTTTTGTTTTTGCCAAGGGCTTGCTTAGTTTCTTTTCTAAGATGCAGGGATAGACGGCACCGAATTCTCCAGGACAGAGAAGGCGAAAGGTTCCAGGATATATATAAATATATATATATATATTTAATACAAAAGGCTGAAAGATAAGATAAGGCAGGGGTGGGTCCCTCTGTCTCCATTCCAAGTCTCTTCACATCTCTTGTCCAATGGGAACACACAGCTGAAAGGCGCTGGTAGCAGCAGCCCTGAAGGGACAAGACTAATGGAGCTAAATCAACTTATTACATACAGGACTCAATCAAACAGCTCTCTGGGCCAGTGGGAACTCAGGCTCCAGGTGACCCCTGTTGCCTTTTTCCTGTCACTGTGTACCTGGTTCCTGCGTGTCAGCCATCTTCCCACTGCTCAGAAGCTCTGAGCTCATTCTTGCTTTAGGACCAGGCCAATTATTTTCTCTGTCTGAAATGTCTCTCCATCAGCAACTTGGATGCACTGGGCCATTCTTCAAAGTTGACATTCAATGTCAGTTCCCTCTGGACCTATCGCCTCTCCCTATAGTATCATCCCGGAACTTGTTTCTCACTTTTATCTTGGCTTAGCTTCTTCAAAGCACTTGCTGTTTTAAAGGTATTAATGGTTTATTTTCTTACATGTATTTTTTTTTCTGTCTATTATCTCTCACGCTGCCCTAAAGTGAGTACGTTCATGAAAGGGTTTGCATGTCTCTTTTGTACCATGTCCTCGGCCTACACAATCACATGAGAGAATGAGTGAAAAGCACCCACTACGTGCTTTTCCTGCTGTAAGTGACTTGAGACCCACAGCTGTTGTGGTTCATTTACCAGTATGGCCTAATAATAAACATTATCAGGCTTACAATTATTATTTCGACAGTATTTTCTAGCCCGCTAGCGATCAATCAAGACCCAGACACTTGTTATAGTTTAAAATAGCCTTAGTTAGCCTGGGGCAGGGCAGACATCAATCCCCTAAACTACTTCCCATAGTGGGGCAGGTAAGGAATCCCTGCCTCAATCTTGACCATGTTATCTGCTTCTAATAATTTCTATCAAGCTAACCTCCCATCCGTAATCTCAAATACTTCTCCATTTGGGCCAAATCCTCCATCCACACCAGCCATGTGCTTCTCCTCCATCTAACCCACGAAGGCCTTCCTTCTTCCTCTCCTCTCCTTCTCTTCTATCTTTTCCCAAGATTCCCTCTGTCTCTCCAAGGCTGGGAACCTTAGCCACAGTGATCCCCCTTGCCCTGCCCTGGTGTGATGGCCTTTTATTGGTTAGATAGGATAGATAGGCTCTAGGAAACATACAGGTAGGTCACAGACAGCAAGCAGTAATTAGCATCAAAATATGCCAGACCAAGCCTCAATACACAGCAAATGCACAAGACCTAGTTTTTCCTTGAAGGAACTGTGCAAATGGAACCGTATGCACAGGAGAACAAAGAAGGCAACTATTTATGTATCCATGCACTCAAGAAGTTCGCGGTCCTGCACAGGGGTCCTTTCTTTGTGGGTTATGGATTCAGTTCCTCTCAGATGTAAAACAGCATCCTTATACAACTGATTCTTAAATTGATCTTTCAATTTCAGAAAAAAAAATTATTTCCTTTCTTTATTATTAGCTTTAAAAGTTAACATCTTGTCCAAGAATATATAAGACTGACTCATAAAGAAAGAGCACAAAAGTTGCAAAAACATTACTAAAAATGTACGGGAAAGTAAGGTTTATGGTCTCTGAAAGAGGGACATCTTATCTAGAGGGAAAAGGCTTATAGAGCAACTACTTTTAAAAATTATTCTTGTGGCATGTTATTATCAGGAATGTATTAGGTGAGACTGATACATTTAAAGTGTCGATAAATCTGTACAATAAGTAAGATTTATAGGTGTTTTGATAGTTCATATACAACGTGTCATAATTTAGTTGTAGTGCCCGAGACAGACTAATACAAATGCTTAGTTGCCTGTCTCAGAAGAAAAAAAAAAAGATGTAGACAGCAAATGATCTAAAATAAGAGAAAATTTATTGAATTTAGCAACAAATAAAAATGCCCTAGGCCTAGTGCCAAGGAATATTCTTGGCTTGTAATTTTTCAACACCCTAAATTTACCCAGCTGCAATTCATTTAAAGTGCCATCCAACAGCACCTTTGAAATGGAGGGTGTGCTTAAAGATGGTGATTGTTATCCCACCCGGACAGTCTCTCTCTCTCTCTCTCTCAATCAACAGTGCGGCATGCTCTGTAGATCAGAGAAGGTGCAGGGCATAGATAAAGGTGGCACACAAAGGGTTAGGGTTGCAGCTCTCTCTGGATCTTGCCTAGACCATTGCCACACTTGCAAGGCATGCTATGGACAGGCAGTGCTAGTGCCTCTTCTTTTGTGTTAGGATCTGAATGCACTGGAGAGTAGGAGTCATTCTCACACTGGAGAGTGACATATTCTAGGTCTTGGCAAGAGCTCATGACCTCAATCATTCATTCATTCATTCATTCATTCATTCATTCATTCTACGTACATCTATGAGTGCAGACCATACCTTATTAAAAATAAGATGTGACCAAGACTCCTCTTCTGCTTATAAGTTACTTGTGGCAGGTGAAGCCATGGCCCATTCTATGTTTCTAACCCAGGAGTTGATATAGATTTCACCAAGACCTCAATAGAGAACACTTAGCATTCTGGGAAATGAAACCTTCTGATTTAGCCAATGCAAAGTTGCGTTGGAAAGGGTACTAGTGAAGTCACAATCTGGCCACATGGCTCTGTGCTCTGTGCACAGGCTTGAAACCTCCTTCATGAGCAGGGAAGGAAGGATGGAGAACGGTGCCCAGGAAAATGAGCAACATCCTCCCCATTCAGGGACCTAAGGGGTGTGGCTCATCGAATTACGAGGAATGTGAGAGGTTCCAAAAGACCTAGATGTGTACATCTGGGAGCAGGGATTGGCTGGGTGGAGAAGCAACAGGTCAGCATACTTCTGTCTCTTGGTTTGCATTGTGGTATAGGAGGATGGAAAGCATATGCAGTGATAAGTATCAATTCCAAGGCTGTATCAAAGTCGTAATTTACACACAGTGTGTTATTAGGAATTCTAAGCTGCGAAAACTTTTACCTAGTCAAACTGTTCCCAGTTCATTGAAAACATAATGACACGGAGTGAAAGCAGGACAGGCAAACAACAACATTTCTGTACAAGCACAGATTAGAGTCACTAGTGCCGCCTGTGGGGATAAAGATAGACCTGGTTGTGAACTGAGCGTCAGTTGATGACTTGGAATTAGCATCAAGGAGATGTAAGAGAAAGTTTCAAAGATAAGAGGCATATCAGATGTTCTAGAAGCTCCACTCCACTTCCTGAGCTGAGCATAAAGAATTGTCAGAAGAGAAAGCTGGGGAGACAGATGCTGAAATTGGCATTATGCTCAGGCTGATGTCATCAGTCTACTTATACAACATGGTAGCTTTTAATAGAGCTATTAGGATGATATAGGAAATACATGAAATTAAAATACACTACTGGGAATAATAGATACATTTCATAGTTCTGAGGATTTTTGTGGCCAGATTTTTTTAAACAATTTTCCTATTTTCAAAAGCCTTCAAATCATCTCTTTTTCTCCAGATGACATGGTATCTTATCATCTACCAATTCTACTTAACGGAAGTGCTGTTCTTTCAGAGGACCAGAGATGGGGTCCCAGCACCCACATAACTCTAGCTACAGGGGATCTCAGACCCTCACTTTTGGCCTCTGACAGAACACACACACACACACACACACACACACACACACACACACACACGAGACTAAATCTTTACAATATCTTGAAGGAAGGTATAATGCGCAGGACACGTGGGCCTACTAAGCATTATTGAATCAGTACTCTTTTGCTGAAAGACACTTGTCTGGATTCAAAAGTAGTCAGATCAATTTTTAAAGTATCTTCTTTAGTGGGAAGAACTAACAAATGTAAGGTCTTGTGAGAACAAAAGTGGGTCTTTGAGGCTTTAAGACAAGTTGTTGTTAGTAATTCATACGGACATCGAAAGCAGAGCCTGCAAAGGATGCCATGAAGAAAAGCAGTAAAGCCAGCTTGTCTTTCTCCATCTGAGTCTCTTCCTAGTCTGTCCTTTCACTTCTGGCAGCCCTTTACTCGCTGGTAAAGAACTTGCTCTGTGAAAAGTTTCCATAAACATGTTCATGTTAGAAATGAATGGCCACTAAGACTTACCGAGTTCTCTTCTTCTGCCATATTTTCAATGCGGGCGCGCGGGGGGGGGGGGGGGCGGGTCTTGAGTTATTGCAGAGCTCGAGTGATGAGCTGCCAAGGATGGAGGTGTACAACTGGGTAGGGACATTCCAGAAGCCTAGTGAGCATTAAGGTTCCCGTTGTAACTAGGAGCCAAACCCTTGGCTGTACATCCGTGTTTCAGGACATATTTGCTCGTTGCTCTTCTCGTTCAGTATCAAAAATAGCAGCTGTTTGAAGTGACATAATTTCAAATGTCAAGTCACTATTTCAGCTCGATTGGCACCGAACCATGGCTGAGTATTAGCCAGACTTAAATAACATTAGGAGCAAAGAAATGTAAATCAACAAAGAGAAAGGCACAAATCAATAATAAGCTACTTTTATCTTACAAGACAGCATCTGAAACCCGTAGAAGACAAATATTTCTGTAAGACCTTCATGAGGTCAGTAAATTGGGCCTAAGGCATAGCGATTTTTTTCAGAGATTTATTTTCTTTTTTAATTTCTGTATATATGTGTGTTTCTGTGTCTGCGTGTGTTTGTCCACTTGAATTTCGGGTGGTTCAGAGCTGCCTGGTGAGGGTGCGGGGAACTGAACTCTGGTCCTGGGAAAGAACAACTAGTGCTCTTAACCGAGGAGCTATCTCTCTATCCCCAAGTTATTTATAAGCAGCTGCTCTGTTGCATCAAGTAATTCTCAGCACTACCTTGTCAGGTGTTTGTTTTATATTCTGTAATATTGTATTGGATATGGCCTCTCCCTTTTACTTCGTTAAATAGAGAAAATAATTAAATGGTGAACTATTTGTTATTGACAGGATTGATGTGCAATATCACATTTGTTTGACTTATTTCTTTTTCTTTTTATTTCTTATTTGTTTGTTTTTTCAAGGCAGAGTTTCTCTGTGTAGCCATGGCTGTCCTGGACTCACTTTGTAGAGCAGGCTGGCCTTGAACTCATAGAGACCTGCCTGCCTCTGCCTCCCAAGTGCTGAGACAACTTATAGAGGGGCTTCCTGCCCAGAGCCACCGCTCCTAGTGGCTTGTAATGGTTAACACAAACCTCTAAGAATAACACAAAGATTCCAGTTTCTTTAGGAGTTGTAGATAGCATTTGTTCTAGAATAAGGACACTTCACAGACCCTCTAACAAGTTGGTAGACATTGTGAACCCTCTTCTGGGACAATGCATATGGCTCACTGTTTATAAGGCTCTGGCCACCCCATTCTCAACTCTCAGAGATATCACCCACTTTGAAATCGTAAAAAAAAAATTAAAGCTCTGCAATGGGAGCAGCCATTTTTAAAACCAGATAATTCTCTCATTCCATTCCATCAAACACACACACACACACACACACACACACACACACACACACACACACACCCTCTCACACACACACACTCTGAAGTGAAAAAGCCAATTAACTCAGGGAATTTATAAAACACATACTTCAAATTAACTGTTTATTAACAATCACATTCTCAAGTTTCTGTAGTCTTTGGAGCAGAGGGAAGGCCCAGGAAATTCTCTTGGGTATTGTCCCATCCCCATTCTTACTGAGTGCCCAAACACATGGACAACATTAATGAATTTATTGAGTTTTCTACTTTACTACAAAGGATCCATGACACAGTACTAAGGTCATCATATCTCCCAATTTAATGAAGCTGGCAGTGGTGAAGTAAAAATATCCAGTCTAGTTTTGTGCTAGAAAATATTTCAGGAAGGATCTTTAAATACAGCTATTAAGAACATTCGTCATCAACTAATTTGCATTAATGAACACTGGCTAAGTAGACATGTTTGCAAGCTGTGAAGGCACAACCATATCCCATGTTAATTCTGTACTGGAGCCAAGATTTTAATAAGAAAAGCCTATTGATTGTGCCCATAAGGATTGTTCATTGCTTAACATAATTTGGCAAAATTCAAACATTATTAATTACAACTAATAGTCTTTATTGGGAAACAAGCACACTGTTGTTCATTTGGTTCAGAAATTATTTGAAAGCTCAATTATAACCCAAACATAGGCTAGGAATCAATTAGAAAGATACATAAATTATTTAACAGTGGATGTACTCTGCTTAAATATTATCAGGAAGATATGCTTTACTGAATATAAAGAATATGTTCTGTAAATTTGCCAAGTCGTACAAATAAAAACAGCCACAACAGAAAGATAATACTTTAATAGTGTGATGTTAACAGTTTTGAGGCACAATTATGAATTGTTTAGGTTACATGCAATTTTTATGAATTGCATGTACAGGAGCAAAGGAAAATTTATATTTCTGTGTGTGCGTGTACAATACATGTGACATACATGTAAATGGTCTATTTCTATATACTTATGGAAATATGAACAACTCAAAACTGAATGAAAAGTAGGTCAAGAAGAAATTAAGAAAAAATTAAAGAATTTGAAGAATTGAAAAATAAATATATAACATAACCAAGCATAATCAAAGTAGTTCTAATACACAAACATAACATTAAGTGCATACTTTAAAAAATTGGAAAGATCTCACACTAGTAATTTAACAGCACACCTAAAAGCTCTAGGACAAAAGAGAAGAGATTAAACCCAAAAAGGAGTAGATAGAAAGAAACAATCAACTCAGGGCTGAAATTAATAAAAAGAAACAAACAAAAATAATTAATGACACAAAGAGATGGTTCTTAGAGAAAACCAATAAGATGGACAACCTCTTACCAAAATTAACTAGAAGGCAGAGATAGAATATTAAAGTTAACAAAATTAGAAACAAAAAGGGGGATATAACAATCCCTCCAAAAAAACCCTAGAGAACCAAAGGGTGTATTTTAAAGACCAGTATTCCATTGTACTGAATAGTTTATGTCAACTTGACACAAGCTTAAGTCATTTGAGAGCAGAGAACCTACATTCAGAAAATGCCTCCATAAGATGCAGCTGTAGGCAAGTGTGTAGGGAATTTTCTTATTTAGTATTTAATGGGGAAGGCTCAGCCCATTGTGGATGGTGCCATCTCTGGGTAGATGGTCCTGGGGTCTATGAGAAAGCAGACTGAGCAAGGCATGGGAAGCAAGCTAGTAAGCAACACCCTTCCATGATCTTTCACCAGCTCCTGCCTCCTAGTTTCTGTCCTGCTTGGCATTCTGTCTTGACTCCTTAGATGAGGAACTGTGATGTGGGAGTGTAAGCCAAAAGCCCTTTCATCCTCAAGTTGCTATGGTCATAGCGTTTTATCATAGCAATGGTACCCCTAATTAAGGCCATACCAAATTGGAAAATCTCAAAGAATGGAATTTCTTCTTGATACATACCACTTACCAATGTTAAATCAAGACCAGATAAGCAATATAAAAAGACCTATAAATCACTAGTGAAATAGAAGCATTCATGAAAAATCTCCCAACAACAACAAAAAGTCCACAGGACAGATTGTTTTAGTATAGGATTCCACCAGATGGTTAAAAATAACTAATGCCAACACACCTCAAATTATTCCACAAAATAAAGAGAAATAACATTGCCCAATTCATTTTAGGAGGCCACTGTTACCTTGAGACCCAAACCACATAAAGAATAAAAAAGGAAGAGAATTGCAGACCAATTGCCTTTATGAAGACAGATGCAAAAATACTCAATAAAATACTTGCCAACAAAATCTAATGACACATTAAAAAGATCATTTACCATGATTAAGTAGGCTTCATCCCAGAGATGGAAGGATGGTTCAACATATATAAATCAATAATCGTAATATACTGTATGTGCAAACTGAAAGAAACATGATCATCTCATTAGATGCGGAAAATCCTCTGACAAAGTCCTACATCTCTGCATGATAGAAGTCATGGAGAGATTAGGGATACAAGGGGCATACCTCAACATAATAAAGGCAGTTATAACAAATCCATAGCCAACATCAATTTAAATGGAGAGAAACTGAAAGCAATTTCACTAACATTGGCTGCTCACTCTCTGCATACTTACTCAATACAGTACTTGAAGTCTTAGCTAAAGTGATAAAACAACGAAAGAAGACTAAAGGGATACAATTTGGAAAGAAAGAAGTCAAAGTATCTTTATTTGCAAGGGATATGTTAGTATATGTAAGTGATCCTAAAAATCATAGAACTGCTGTAGCTAATAAACACTTGCAGAAAAGTAGCTGGATACAAAATTAACTCTCAAAAATCAGTAGTCTTCCTATATACAAATGACAAATGGCCTGAGAAAGAAATCTGGGACACAACACCTTTCAGAATAGCTTCAAATAATATAAACTATCTTGGAGTAACAAAGCAGGTGAGAGGCTTGTATGATAAAAACTTGAAGTCATTGAAGAAAGAAATTGACCCTGATAGAAGAGAGAGAGGAGGAGGATGACCTTGAATTCATTGGCACTGGAAAAGACTTTCCAAATAGAACACCAGTAGCACAGGCACAAAGATCAATTAATAAATGGGACCTCATGAAACTGGAAAGCTACATCATAGCAAAGGAAACTGTCATTTGGACAAAGTGGCAGCCTACAAAACAGAAAACCTTTTTTTTTCCCCACAACTTCAAATCTGGCAGAGGGCTAATATCCAAAATATATAAAGAACTAAAAAAACACCCTAGATACCAAGAACATAACTGAGTAAAAAAAACTAGGATACAGACCTGGTGGGAGTGCAAACCTGTACAACAACTATGAAAATCAGGGTGACAGATCTTCATGAAGATGTGAATCGCTCTACCTCAAGATACAGCTGTACTACTCTTGGTCGTATTCTCAAAGGATGCTTCATTCCATCACAGAGACACTTGCTCAACCATGCTAATTGTTGCTCTACTTATCAACAGGCAGAGAAGAAAATAGGGTAATTTCAGCAATGGAGTATTACTCAGCTGTTAGGAAAAAAATGAAATAAAAACATTCTCAGCTAGATGAATGGTTCTAAAAAATAAAGATCATAGTGAGTGAAGTAACTCAGACACAGAAAGACAAATACAATATGTGTATTCTCCTGTGTGGATATTAGTTGTTAAGTCAATGGTAACCAAATTACAATCTGTAGGAGCATGAATTAAGGGACTGGGGAGGGTACAATTAGATGTCCATAGGAAAGGGAAAATATAGTAGATAGTTATGGATGGTTGGGATGATGGTCCTGTAATTGAAGGATCAAATAAGGATGGGAATAGAAAGAAGGGAAAGAGGGAATGAATGTAGGGAGAGACAGCTAAAATTAAGGGCCATTGGAAGGGTAGTAAGAGCATCTAATAGAGTAGAAGCTTTGTAATATAGACATATATGAAGTGCATCTAAATGAAATTACCAAAAGACAGGGGACACAGAGACCCAGCTTGATATTGCTTGTCACCAAATGAAGCGTCTAGCTCCAGGATTGGGTTGTGTCTATTTGAGTTGTGGGCCAAAAGGAATCCCCAACAACCCAGACTGTTGCCAAGACTTTAGGCTCCTCTCCACAAACCATCAGCAAGGTCCCATTGCTGAAGACAACACCCACCCAACTCACTAAATATGGTGAATTCAAACTGGTGCCCAAATAGGCCTTTCACCCTTCATGCCAGAGTCTTTGGTACAGGAGGGTGCTCTGCATGCTACCAAGAAAGAAAGGGAAACACCAACCCTGCCATTAAACCTTTGATTTACAATGCTGTCCTGCCTGCAAGATATGCTAGGACAATGGTGACACAAGCTTCTGGGAATAATCAACCAATATCTGATTTGACTTAAGGTCCACTCCACAAGAAAGAAGCCATACCTGTCACTGCTTGACTATCCAAGAGCCTGGGATCAGATAGCCCAGAGACCTAGGGTAAAATAGAATACTACATTTCTATAAAACAAAACAAAACAAACAAAAAGAGAACAAACAAAAAAGTAGGATTAAAATGACTCCTAATGACATTCTGCTATACTAATTGATCAATGACTTGCTCAGTCATTATCAGAGATGTTTCCTTCTGCAGCAGCTGGGAACAAATACAGAGACCCACAGCCAGATGTTACTCTGAAAGTCCTTGGAACAGTCAGTCATTAATAGGACACCTCCATCAAATCCCTCACTTCAGGGCTCAAGGAATCCTGTAGAAGATGAGGCAGACATAGTGTTAAGAGCCAGAGGAAATAGAGGACACCAGTTGATAAGCCACTTGCAAATGAAAATTTAGTTTTCTGCAGGGTGGTCTTACCAGGGAAACAAACTAGGCTCCTGCCCCCCACACTAGATGGCCAACAAAAAATGAACTGAAAATATCATTAGAGGTTCCCTGTTTCATAATGTTATGCTAAGACATTAAAAAAAAGACTTGTACCTTACTTTTTATTTTTATTTATTTATACATTCTTACCCCATTTATTATTATTATTATTTTTTTTACCATACAGGTCCTTTGTGTATAAGTGACAGCTTCCAGCTTAGTGGGTTCTTGAGTGTGGGAATGAGTGGGTTTCTGTGTCTATATCTGTTTCATGTGCCTTTTCTTGGGCTGTTTTCCTTCTGTTTACTCTGTCCTGTTCTTACGAACTAATTTTGTATTGTCCTATTATCTTATTATATTATATTTTATTATTATCCCTTATAAGCCTGTCCATTTTCTCTTGAGAGCCAGAAAGGGGGTGGACTCAGATGAGAGGAGAGGCAGGGAGGAACTGGAGGAGTAGAGGGAGGGGAAACTGCAATCGAGATATATTATGTGAAGGGGGAAAAAGGTAATTTTAATAAAAAGGCAAACAAGTCATTTATAGGGTGAGAAATGACAAAAATGGTTTTAAATGTCTTACGGGCTTTACTTGTTTCAAACAAATGACAGTGGGATCTGTGGCTCCACAGTCCACGAATGTTAGTGGTTTTCGTGGTTTCTTCTTGTGGAGGGGGCAGTTCTTGGGCTTTGTGCATGCTAGACATGGGCTGCATCCTAGCACTCCTTCTGCTATGGTTTCTTAATGAGAAATGATAGTCATTGTATTTTTCAGTTAATGAACCTTGGGTGCATTATCTCATTCAGCTTATGAAGAACACCTTTTGGGACTGAGCTGAGCCTGCAGAAATCCTGCCAGTGCTCGTCCACGCGGAACCATAAAATTCTGCTCCACAACTTTATATCCACCTACCTTCAAGTAGAGTTTAGATATTCTAACAGTAGAAAAGAAAGATGGCACATGCACTAAAAACCAGCAGGAATTCCATGTCTTTTTGATTTTTATAACAAATTTCAGTATTCACATTGTTATGTAACTGTACAATAATTATATTAGTTGTGTCATGCCAACTCAAGCCAAGATTAGCTATCAGGTCATTTTAGTAGCCAAACCTGGGGAATATTTCTGTTTACAGTATTGCTAGGATTTGGAGGTTTAAGATTAAGAATTGTGGACAGAGAAAGGAGCTCCGTAAGAAGACCGATGGAAACAACAAATGTGGGTCCGGTGAGCCTGTGGAGACTGATGTACCTGCCAAGGACTATGCATGGTGAGGACCTAACCCTCTGCTCAGATGTAGTCAATAGGAAACATGGTCTGTTTGTGGGTCCCATAATAGGGGGAGTAGAGGCCACCTCTGACATGGACTCTGGTTCCCACTCATTGATGACTTCCTCCTGGTGGGGACGGCCTTGCCATGCCACAGAGGAAGAGGATGCAGGCAGTCCAGATGAGACTTGATAGACTGGGGTCAGATGATAGGGGAAGAGGGCTCCCCTTATCTGAGGACTAGGAGAGGGGGGAGGAGGGAGTGAGGGTGGGACAAAGAGGAGATGAAGGAAGGGGCTACTGTCAGGATGTAAAGTGAATTGATTAAAAAAAAAAAAAAGAATCATGGCTGGGCATGGTGGCACCTCTCTTTAATCCCAGCACTCACAAAATGCTTCTCTTTGAGTACAAGGCCAGCCTGGTCTACAAAATGAGTTCCAGGACAGCCAGAGATATTACACAGAGAAATCCTGTCTTGAAAAACCAACCAACCAAACAAACGAACAAATACATAAATAATAGTAGTTTAGATGCATAAAAAATTCCCCCAGAGCACTGATCAAAGCACTTGTCCATCACTATGCAGAGTGACTCACTAAGAAAGTGTCATTAGTATAAAAATTGAATATCAGCCAGCCCTGCTCAGTTAACAACAGTCCTGTTGGCTTCTGAACAAACCAGGAGACTAAGGGATTGCCAATAGGCTAAGAAAATGGCTACTATACTGTCTGGGTACACCCTACGCATAGTCCTAGACTAACAGTGTAATTAGTATGCCCAGAAGAGAGTTCAAGGCCTGATATGTACCAGTACAAAGTAGAACACACAGAACACAGAGGCTCAGCAAAGACACAGCAAGGATCCTGTGTCTGAATTTTTACCAGGTATGGCAGACGACTCCAATTCAGAGTAAAATCTGAAATATCTCTAATAGAGACAATATTTGGTTACATTGTAACCTCTTCTCATTTAACGTGGGAGGCTTTTTACCTTGGAGTATCAAATTTGACATACAGATTTCTTATGGGAAATTATTGCCATTTTTTTAAAGTAAGCTACACAATGACTTTCATGAATAAAATAACAAGGCTTGCTGGGAAATGTCGATTCCAACTGCTTCTAATCAAGTACCTTCAAAAGCTTCAATGCTTAGCTATAGCAAAGACAAGAAATAATCAAAAAGTCACTTCCTGGTGACCTGTTCTTATTTGTAGAATTTCAAAATACTGTGATAAAAAATGGAACTGCACACCTGGATGCTATTTAAAAGTGTGACGATTGGGGGATCAGATGTCTGTGGTGTAAATAGCTGGGGTAGCATAAGGTCACTATAATTTGACTTATGATTCATGGTGATGCTCACAGAATGATTATGACAAGGAGATCCCCCTCCCTCACCCATCATAAACCACTGAGTTGCCTTTGGATAATCAGTGCATCTTGTCCTTTGAGTGGAATCCACCAACTCCCCTCCCCCCATGCTTGTGCTTTTCTGTTTATAGTAATAAAAATGCACTCCCTACAAAAGAATCTGCCTCATTCATTAGCTCCAGCCCTCCTGGACCACCTGCCATCCTGGGGAAGAAGAACGAGGGAGAAAAGGACTGGATTTTTCTAAGATGGCTGACTGTTATCCAAAATTGTTGAAAATCGTCATTAGTGTCATGAGTTGCTCTGTGCACATGGCAGCCGGGTACCTCTTTGAGCTAAAGCACACCTTTACCAAGTTACACCTATGTGTTCATTAAAGAGGCAGAGCTTGGTCTTCCCTGGTGTGGGGGCATTCTCAAGCGATGACCCTGAATCTCATTCATTCATCTCTTACTGCAGTGAGCATGGTTACCAGACAAGCACACCAGTCCATTATGGGTCCTATGGTTCAAGTGCTGGGTTGGTCCGGGTGGTATCCGGTGCCCTAAAAATAACTGTTACAGAACAGCAGTACCAGGAGGAAAGCACCAATTGACAGGCTTTCTTCTTTTGTATCCAACAGTTCATAACTTTGTGTGCATCCTATTGGGAGAGAGCAAGACGATGCTAATTGAACTTGCCTAAGTTGACAATCACAGGGACGGGTTTTGACATGGTTGAAGTCAAGTTTTCTCTACAAGAAGAAAAAGAGTAGGCTACTGGAATGGATTGACATTGGCTTTTATTTCCACCAAAGCTTCCTGTACAGGTTGAGCTTGGGCTGACACTCTGAAAACACCTTTGAAATGGTAACGTATTTGCTTTCTCTACAGGGAAAGCACTGTTAGAATCCCTGCTGGGGCTGATGAGACTGTTTTCACAACTTAAAGGAGAATCTAGTTACTAATCTCAGTGTTGTCTTTTTGAGATTAAGGAAGACAAATACTCCCTAAGACAACTTTCAAGTCAGTGCATCAGTTTGGGGAAGGATGGAAGAGAGCTAGCTGCCTTTAGGAAGAACCGGCATCTATAAAAAGAGCCGGATCAAAGTAGACACCCGATCCCACACCCACTGTGGTTGGGCTGACAAAAATAGCCACTCGCACAGATTTAGTTCACTTCAATGTCAGGCTTTCCCTCCAACCACCCTGCCTCCCTCCCCCACCTCCATCTCCTTAACCCATCTCCATGGTGAATTCAGCTCAGAGAGCAGGTGCACCAGTCCTCCGCACCAAACGCTGCAGCTCCATCAGCTCCATCAGAAACTGCCTCTAGATACAGCCAGCCCCAGAAGGCTCCTCCTCCTCCTCCTCCTTCTCCGCCGCACTGTCTAAGGACCACCTTCCTGGCACAGGATGGCTTTGTAGTGCCTGAATGCAGAATGTATCTCTAAGGTGCCAGGCACTGTGCAGAATCCTTCACACACTGTACATCACTCAGCCCCAGACAGTCTGGCGTCATAGTCATTATGGTCCTTATTTTACCCACAGGGAAAGGAAGGCTCGGACAAATAACTTATTCAGAGGCACGCATTTAATTAGTGGTAGAGCAGACTTTGACCCGGTGTGATCACACAAGCTGTGTGTTCATTTATTATGCTCTGCTGCCTCCTGCTTAGACAAAGCATGACATCTTGGATGCATGTGCCAGCAGGGGTCTCTTGCAGGAACGTCTGCTAGCCACACAGCCCTGCCTTGTTGCTCAGCTCGAAATCCAAATCCAAATCCACGGTTTTACTTTACTTCCATTAAGATGAACGGATGATAAGTTTAAAGTAAAAATATATGAGGATGCAGTTTTGTTACGACTTCAGTGATGGGGAAAGGGGGACCACTGCAGGAACACATGGCACATCCGTGCTGAATAATGCTGAAGTTCTTCCTACAATGTTTTCTCCAGCTAATTAGCAATGCCATGCTTGCAGAGCCTTCCCCTCTGTGCTTCCTTCTTCCTTCTCTCATGCCCTAGTATATCCTCCCTACCCGCTCTCCCTCACACATTCTGAATTTATGCATCACCCATTCCAATATGTCATAAGCACCATCAACATAGCAGGCACAGTGCCAGGTACTGGAGGGAGGTGAGGTACATGACTGTTCCTACATTGGAGCTGGGGAGACAGTCACAGATAGATGGTAGAGCAGGGCGGTACACCACCAGACTTAAACAGGCATAAAATGTTGTTACATGTGCTAATTTTAATGTCAAACATGACTACTTAAACAGTTCATAGGCATCATGTTTCTGCAGACTACTACCCTTCTCAAGGCCACTGACCAGGCGGCCTTACTTACACACCTCGCTCCTTGTAAATATGGACTTGCAAAGACCCTTTACGTGTAGGTGAGTATGTGGGATGCTTGAAATGAGAAACTTTTGGATTTTAGATTTTAATTTGTAATATCTGTTGTATACATGTAAAATGTTAGTAATGGGTCTCAAGTTGAAACACCAATTTCACTTGTTTTAGATATATTATTTATACATATAGCATAAAGGAAATTTTATACAATATTTTCAGACTTATTCTTTGGAAACTTATGTACAAATATAATATTATGCAGTGATTTAAGTGATGTTCTATAGGAAACAATTTTTGTACCTATTGAATATTCAGAAAGCACATAACCTCCAATAAGGAATTGTCCACTTGTGGCTTCAAAACAGTATTTAAACCATTTCTAGTTCTGAAGTATTTCAGATGTGGCCTGGGGATGCATAACTGTACTGACTTTTTCAGCTAGTCAATCCTCGCAGCAAAACCTCTCTTGAAAATAACAGGTATTAGTAAATGTCTCATTTTGTCAGGCGCACCTGCTTGCAATGTATAAATGTCCAGAATGAAGAGTGACCAATAGGATGTCGTCAAATGTTTCTAGAAGCTTGTGGGCCACCCCCAGCAGGGCCGTCTCCCAGCCACGGAGTGAGGTCAGTGTGAAGACTGGCCACAGCTATGAGATGAGGCTGCTTCTGCCTTGTGTTCCCCTGTGCAGCCTGGAACAGGAGTCTACAGATTCATAGACAACGTTGCTCACAGGTTTTAGCCATGGAGGAGTTCCTACCAACTAAAGACATACAGCTGGACACATGATGAAGCAGTATACATGCGAATAAAGGCGCTACCACAGCAAAAAGTTCAGCTCCCAGCACCAGCAGAATAAAAGAAAACATCCTCAGCAGGAAATGAACAAAACACCCTGTACCAGAGAGAACACACTTGGCTCCAGTAACTTCCAAATGAGACATCCTCTTGGCATCCAAAAGGGAGGAAGAATCATCAGAGAACTCCAGTCTAACTGTGGGGAAACTTCTTCCATTCTGTGAAGATGAATTAACTAAACTCATATGTGAGACCAGCTGCCACATGGGACTTGGGTACATACAGTCTCCAGGCAACTGTTCTCATGAAGCCAAAGTGGCCTGAAACGGAAAAAAAACGCCAGAGAAATATCAAGCTGACCAGGTATGACACAGGGAATCAGAGTCTCTAAAATCAATGATCAGTTCAGACACAGAACACTGTCTATTAGAATCTCTGACATGTATTGATTTACATTTCTCTCTCATCTTGGCTCATTTTTCATGGTTTTCCTGAACAGAGTTAACCTTTTCATACCATACTGCCCGAGAGGCTGAGAAAGTGTGATGTACACACACACACACACACACACACACACACACACACACCCCACTGGCTCCTGCTAGTGAGTAGACACTACACTATATCCCAGTATGAAGAAGTAGCCTTTCTTAGGTAGCTTATAAACTGGTACCTTTTTAGCATCTATCTTGTTTGTGAAATATCTTAAATGCATAGTAACACCTCATTACTGGGAAAATTCTCTTGGCATACATTTTTCTGTTTAACATACAATGATTACTGATGTTAAAAATGGGTAGTGCTAGATTCAAAATAATTATACCCAATATGTATTTTGTCTTTAGTGTATTTTGTTATATGCTAATTCTTAATAAAACAGTTAATCAAAGAGTGGCTGTCATGCAAGGGAAATATTCAAACAGCAAAGTATCTTTTTCTTTAAAAATTTAGAAAACTATAAACATATTACCAGATATTTTCTTTTTTATTTTTCCTTATCCTCACTCAGCCGTCATTCCATACAACCCACCCAAAGTCTGATTACTTAAGGGGACTTTCTGACAATTGCATCAGAGTCATGGGAAGATTGCATCTCCTTTATGGGTATCACATACGACACGAAGTGGAAAGTAGAAACAGTGGAAGGGTGGGCAAGAAAGCTACATATTAGCATCACTGGTTTTTATAAAAATAGAATATTCATTTTCAGTAGAATTTTTTAAATTACTACTAGCAATTAAGAGTGTTTTGTTTCAGTGAGAACTATTTGTTTTTTTTGATTGTGAAGAAACCAAGGTAAATAAACTCGTTCATGAGTTTGACGAATGGGGAAAAGGCCAATAATAGCACACAGAAATAAATCAATCATTAGGGCAAGCTTTCTTATACAGCTTCAGAATTTAATTGACATTTGGCATGAAATGAACAAATATTAAGGCAGATTTCATTAAAGGCTATATTTGACATCCAGATTAAGTTTCATATTGCAATGTTGGCTGTGATAAATAAGGAAAGGTTCAAGGAGAGATGTGTCTAAAGCAAACCCATGCACTATGGAATATAGCCAACACTAACTAAGGACACACTTTCCTCCTATTTTGTAGATTATGCTAAATTTTGTTACTAATTTACAGCAAGTGCTACCACAAGAAAAGAGATAGAATTGAGTGAGTCCATGTAGGATGCTTTCTAGAGGCACTCTAGATTAAATATCATGTATCTAGAATCTGGAAAGCCCCAAATAACATGTATACATAGAAATAGGAAATGAAACGGGGTGAGGGATCAGGGAGAGGAGAGAGAAGAGAATACAGAGAGGGATATTTGACACTAAAAGCTGTCAGTAAAAGCCATATGGAACATACTTGTGTAGATACTTCTTTAAAAAATCAAATAGAAAAATATATGTCATATGTTAAAATATAGAGTTTGGAATATACTCGCCATATACGATTACCCCGCTTCCAACCTATAGCCTGTGCAGCACTCTTGGGCTGCAAACTCTGTATTTTAACTAGAAAAGTTAAAGTTAAAGTTTGGGGTCATCTTATATGCCGGAAACTATGATACATGGAGTTTAAATAAAGTTATCACATAACAGGTGTGACACAACTGGACATCGTATGCTATCAAATAAAACCCCAGTACCAGTGATGGGTCATATATTTGCTAGCTGTCGGCCAGTTTGATACCAAAGAGCCTCAGATATTATACACTATTGTCAACGCTACTTAATGACTGCCTTTTATAACAATATAGTAAGACCCTATGGTTAAAGATACCACATACTTATATCACAGAACATGGAGAAATCTAACTGATCTTCAACTGAAAACTTTACTGACTAGTATTTATAGTGCTGGAATTGGAGGAAGAAAGCAATAATTAATATCACCTAGCTATGAACCTAATTAGCTACAAAATGGCCTGCCTATAAGATGTGACCATTTGTGCAGTAATGGCTGAATGTTATGGAGGTAACTGACCACTTTTTAAAATTCGATTTAAGGCCTTCCCTATGAGATGAAACCCGTACCTTACAGTGTTAATGATGCCAAGAACATAAGACTAGATAAGAGTCTTATGGTTTCTATTGCTATGATAAAACACGATGCCCAAAGACACTTAAGAAGGAGAGAGCTTATTTCATCTTACCTCTACCTTGTACTGCATCACCCAAGGAACCTAGGGCAGGAGCTCAGGACAGGAACTGGGAGGCAAGATCTGAAGCAGAGGCCATGAAAAAGTGCTGCTTACTGACTTTCTCCCCATGCTTTACCAGCCTGCTTCCTTCCTGTATACCCCAGGACCATCTGCCCAGCGATGGTACCACCCATAATGGGCTTGGACTTCTCACATCCATCACCAGTTAAGGAAATGTACCACGACGGCCTTGCCTATAGAGGAATTATATGGAGACATTTTGCCTATTGAGAGTCCTAAGTCACAAATGACTGCTTATGTCAAAGTGACATAAAACAGGACAATAGGTCGTAAGCCCTACGAAAATAATCTCCTACTGGCATTCTTCTAAATGAACATAGCAATAACATGACTTGTGATGACATCTTGCTATACCCATAGATCAGTGAATAAATAGCTCAAAACTTACCAGAGAAGCTTCTTCTTGCAGTGGGTGATAATAACGCAGAGACCCACAACTGGGAAAACAGTCATAGAATAAGAGGCTTTGGAATGCTCAGTTCTAAATGGGATATTTATATCAAGGGTTAGGGATCTACGCAGAATAGGGGGCAGAGGAGTTGGGGGCAGCGGTGGATAACTTCAAAACGCCTAGCATTTTCCAGAGACAACAGGGCATGTGGACATATGGACTCACAGCAACTACGACAACATGCCGAGACCTTCACAAGCTCATGCTGGACAGAACTCCAGCACAGAGGAAGGGGAAGTGGGCACAAAGTTCTACACCTAGCCAAGGAATGAGTTACAATTAATAGCTGTTGGGAGAGAGAAAATTCAGTTTTCTCTCACTGGAGTTACACTGGTTTATCAACCACATCAGGCCCCATCTCAAGAAGTAGTTGGCCAACACAAATTGGATGCCGTGTATTAGTTTTGTGTGGTGTGGTATGAGATGTGTGTATCTGTGTGTGTGTGTCTTTTAGGAGAGAACACAACAGAGTGTTGGATACATAGGGAGGAGGGGGGAGGGACCTGTTAAGAGTTGCAGAGAATAATGATTATAACCAAAGTAAATTACATGAAATACTCAAAGAATTTAAAAATGTTTTAAAAAAAGAAGGGAAAGAAAAATAGACCAATGTCATGGTGAGCATTCTTAACAGAATATCATGTAACCGATTTACAGGAAGCACGAAGGTCCATTTTGAGTTCTCTAGCACCTTCTATGGGCGACGTGTTTTTGTTATTTTTAATGTTTTAAATTTGTTTTATTAAATAAGGTAGCAAATAAGGCTCAGAGCCAGAGAACAAGCAGGCATAAAGCCCAAGCTACTGTGCTCTCTGTCCACTGCAACTCCTAGGATAATGGTGTGTCTTGGGATTTGCTAACTGTGAAGGACAGTGTGGTCTTTATGAAAAGCCTGGTGTTTGTATTGTCCTCTAGTTGACGTTTTCCCAGAACTGATTTTTTATTTGTTACATTTATAGCAGTAAAAACTTTATCTTGAATACCCTTTGCGTATTATGGAGAATGATGTCATCAAAGAGACAGCTTGCTGTCTTTTCTTCTTGCTCAATACTTTGTCTCCCTATTTGCCTGGCGAATTCCTCATGACACTTCTGGGCCTCCGTCAGTATTATACACTTTCCACAACTTCCTTTACATTACTTTCCTCCCTTTGCCTTATAGGAGAGCAATGAATTGGTTATTATTTAACATAATTATGATTATGATTTAGTTTGTAACATGAAGAATGCTGCAATGGAAGGATAGGAAAACACAGTAGAGGGGTAATTATGCTTTGTGTAACTATGCTATTCCTGCAGGACTGTCTTGAAGGCTGTCATAGTTTGCACTCTTGAGCACTATGGTACATAAAAGTATTCACTGACATTTCACTAATCAACTATTTGTTATTCTCTGACCGCCTCTTAAGGACCATTTATTAATCCATCTGTTAAAACTTATACATTACTATTGCATCATGGGGATTAGACTTAAGGAACAAATTGAGAAGAGAGGATTAGCAGACACAAGAGATGAGGCCATGGGTGGTGTTTGCTCATCAATCTGCTGGCAAGCATCCTCAAGGGTCACATTGCCAGTCTAAAGGAAAGTGCTGTGTACCATACAGCTTTTGATGCAAATAGCCCACCATTTTTGAGATCAGTGTTTAATTTTCTCCCAATTAAAAACTGAGTGGAGATGTCAGAACAGAGCCACACCAAGAACAGGAACTAACAGGGACATTTCCTGGGGGGTAGGGGGTATGTCCTAAAATAAGAAGAGAGCTAGCTTCTCTCCTTTTGCTTGGTTGCTCAGCCACAACAAGTGCTTGAAGAAGGGACCACCCGCTCTGCCTGGGAAAAGAAATGGTATTCTGCTTGGGTAGCTTGGAATTGGTTTTCCTGCATCCCGGATGAGTTGAATTCCCTTTGCATGTGGGGGATATATTATCTTAGTATTTACGTAAAGTGTAGAAATGAAAAAATATTAATAGATTGGAATTTATGTGCACTGCACAGAACTATGCTTTAAATAGCTGGTTAAAAGCTCTGGAAAAGGTTCCTAGAAATAAGGACATGATCGTTCCTTTCTTAGATAATGATTCTAATCCACCTCTGATGTTTTTCTGTATGTTTTCCAGTCACAGTTTATGATTCCTGCCTGATTTTCCGCATCACTTATTTATTCATCTATGAATGTGTGTACCATCAGCAGTGATCCATGGAGTCTATGTAATCTGGGCATTTGTCCTGGCTTTGATTACTCAAAACATCTTGTGATGGTTAAAAAAAAAAGAGCAAAGATCACCACCCAAAGAACGGTTTCAACTCCAGCCTTGCTAACTGGGTATAGACTTGCAGATAGTTCAAACAAAAGCCTGGATAATAGGATTTCATCTACAGAAAGGGTTAGAGGCCGGGTAACAAATGAATAGATCGGCGGCTACAAGATTTCCTATATTTTATGACAGTGCAGTGAAGTTACAATCTGCTCTACGATAATCTGCTCTATGCTAAGGAAAGGGAGAGGAGGGTCAGAAGTCTTGGTTAATGAGCTTCCTCCAGGAGCCAAATTGAGAAAACTCCAATTTATTTTTTTTTATGTTCACTGTTTTAACTTTATTTTATATTTAATTGACAAATTAAAGTAACATATTTATGGTGTGTAATGCGATGTTTTGACAAATGTATACATTATGCAATGATCCAATCAGCCTAATTAGCATGTTCTTTTTCTAGATTTGCTCTGTTCTTGCTAAAAGATTAGATAGACGAGAATTCCAAGCTCTACAGAGATGAAGTAAATGGGCGAGTGCCCTGGGGATTCACAATCAATCCAGGGAAGTATAGAAAGGCCAATCAGACCTTCGAAACAACTTGGTCTCTGTTTGCAGCGTGTCTATTTCATTTCGGTTTCTAACAGTCTCTTCACTCATTAGCAGAATCTTCCTGCTGCCACATGCTTGAGTGACTCCTGTTTTTGAAGCTTATTCATCTTTTTATCCAATGAGCAATATTATCAGGGAAGTTGGCAAATGGATAGTGACCAGATAAAAATAAAAGGGAGAGAAGGAAAGTAATTCAACCAAGCAGGAACCCTATGAGCTGGAGAGCTTTGAACTCTGTCCCCTAGCTCATCGAGAGGCTCCTGGCTGTAGCTGGGAACTCTTGGACTTTATGAAGCAAGACTCGTGTGTACCTGGAAATACTTCTTGGACCAGCTCTTCCCTTTGTGTCAGCCTCTGAAGTAGGGGTCAGTTCATTAGCAACAATGACAAGAGCATGTCTCTTAATTGATTTTTCTGATTACAAAATTTCAGAATTTAGATAATAGAGTAGAGAATAAAATAAAAAAATAACATCTAACTCAGAGACAACTATGCATATTTTGATTTATGCCTTCGTGTTTTCTTACAACCTGATATGTTTTGTATATGTACACACCTATGTTAGTTCCTAAGCTGCAGCAAGATGGAAAGAATGTCTTAAGTGGCTTAGGTATTGGTAAGTTGTCTGTACTCCTGTAGAAAACTCTGGTGGAATTCATTGAGTTATAAACAAAACAAAACAAAACAACAACAACAACAACAAAAAGGCATGAAAATAGAAGGAGGTGATCTGAGAAAACAAAGGGGATCAGCACTAGTGATGGAAGGACAAGAAAGACTAATGGTGTGAATATGATGAAAATATATTATAAATATGTGTATGGAAATGTCATATGAAACCCATTATTATGTATAATTAACATATCCCAGTTAAAAATATAATATAAAGTTTTGTTTCTTTTTTTTTCATTTAAACATCACAAACATTTCCCCATACTCCAAGTTGGTTAGGGAATGACTATCAATGACCAGAAATCTACAGAAAAGTTTGCTACCACTTACCAGATCCATATTCTGCACTTAGACATTGATCATGCTTGGCTCAGTCTGCAATAGTCAATGTCGTAGAGTGAGCAGCCTAAACAACAGAAACCGCTTTCTCAGTTCCCAGTACAAAGATCAGGGCATCCACACAGTCAATGTCTGGTGAGGGATCTTTCCTTAGCTTAAATAGATGTTTTCTCACTGTGAGCTTACAGGGTGTAGAATAGGAGGCAGGTTTCTGATGGCTTTACACAGGGCACTAGGTGATGTAGACTGTAGATATAGATGTAGATCTGATTACATTAGTCAGATCTAAAGGAAAAGAGCTGACTGTGTGTGTGTGTGTGTGTGTGTGTGTGTGTGTGTGTGTGTGTGTGTGTGTAGAGTATAATAGTGTGGCTTACAGGCTGCGGTCTTGGTAGTCAAATAGGAAAGCCAAGGATCCAGGAGTTGTTTGGTCTGGATATCTCAGCAGTCCCAAGCTGGTGTCCCAGAGAATTCCTAGAGAGCTGCTGGTCTTCAGTCTGCGTTGGACTCTTGAGGAAGTGGGCTCCAGCATCAGTGAAAGAATGCCTCAGAAACAGACCAGACAGAGTGAGGGCCAGCAAGCAAGAAGTTAAAGTTTTCTTCTTCCGTGGCACAGATTTAGGATGGGTCTTCCCAACTCAAAAGACCCAATCAAGGAAATCCCTGCCAGGTGTGCCCAGCTGCTTGGGTTTTAGTTGATTGCAGATGTAGTCAGTGTTGACAACCAAGTTTGGTCATCAGTGACCAGAGTCCTCATTAGCCACTGATCATGGGCATAAAGAGCCACTAGGCATTACTCTAGAAATCACTGTGCACACAAGAAGAAATGGGTAGTTCTTGCTTCTAAGGCATTCCCAGTGTCAGCAGAAGGGTGAAGGAGGTCAAGAACAGAGACTGCAGGAACAGAAGCACACTCCCTTCCTCTGTCCTCTCCGCAGGGAACACTGCTTCCAGCAGATCATTTGACCTCAGGGCAGGTTGGTCCTTAGTGCCAATTTGAGTTCTAAGAAGCAAATAATGTTCCCACAAGAAACAGAGGGCCCACTTCGCTGAGTGTTAGCTCAGTTTTCAAAACACACAGGGTGGGATTTAGTTGCTCCTTCACTGGAACCCTCGCTGGAACTCTTGGTAGTAATTAATTTGTTGGCTTGATGCCAAGAGTTATTCCACATACTGTTGAAATGCACTCGGTTAGGCAGAGGAAGAATGCACAATACATGTATTTCTGTCAGGTTCTCCATTCCAAGTCAGGATTGGGGAGTGAACATTTAAAAGTATTTTAATGTTTCTTGTCCGCATTTTAATTTGGGCATATTCTGGTGGGGGAGGAATAAAACACAGCTGCAACCAAATGTGTGATTTCATTTTTTAAAACATGGCTTCCTTTTATAGAGTAGGGGAGTGATTATGCCTTTCCCAAAGATAAGACTTATCCTTATCTGAAATTCTTGGGACCAAAAATGTTTAAATATTTAGAGCTTTTTCTTTTTCAATGTTTCTTTTCCTTTCCTTTGTCTCTCCCCTCCATCTTTTTCCTCCTTTTTGATTTTGGAGTATGCACACATACATAAGGAGACAGGTTAGGGTTGAGACTTAAGAGTAAGCATAAAGTTCATTTACACTTCATATACATTTTTTTTTTTTTGGTTTTTCAAGACAGGGTTTCTCTGTGTAGCCTTGACCATCCTGGACTTACTTTGTAGACCAGGATGGCCTTGAACTCAACAGGGATCTGCCTGCCTCTGCCTCCCAAGTGCTGGGATCAAAGACATGTGCCACCTCGCCTGGCTACATACATTTTATGCACATGTTCTGAAGGTAATTTTATATACTTAGTGTCTATGCATTTTGACTGTAACTCATCAAATGGAACTGGGTATAGCTATCAAGTTCATGCTCAATTTAGATATGGAAGCATGTTGGGTATTGTATCTTGGTATTGTATCTCAACTAGCTTTATCATGTTAGATATTATGGTAATTGCTTGTTAGTTACTGTAGTCAGTCTATGTGCTTATATTATCTCAGGAAATTGCTTTAAAGTTTCTCCCAGCTGCGTTATGTAGTTGAGTGTACCAGATTTGTCAAATATACATATATATACACAGAATATTTAAATTTCAGATAATCAAGATAATTTTAAAAATGTAATTGAGAGAGATAAGGACTTAATTCCTCCTCCTCCTCCTCCTCCTCTTCCTCCTCCTCCTCCTCCTCCTCTTCTTCTTCTTCTTCTTCTTCTTCTTCTTCTTTTCTCTCTCTCTCTCTCTCTCTCTCTCTCTGATGTATGTATGTATGTATATATGTATGTATGTGAGTGTATGCAGAGAATGAGCAAAATTGTCTGGCAAGGGAAGCCATTCTCAAAGCACAGCTGGCAGAATCTCCACCTCCACTTATGTCTGCCTGCTTTAAGCAGGAAGCTGTTAGCCAAGCAAGCCCCTTCCTGACAATCTTCACTGAGCACTCTACCATCATTCTGAGAAAATATACTCCAACTGCAAGTACCACCGAAGCCCTATCTTCTGCTTCAGGAAGCTTTGTTATAGTCAGGATGGCTCCGGACATCTTTTGCCAGCCTGACAACACAGCTTCTGAACTCTAAATGACCCTGCTCACCCTGTAGCTATTCTCCCTCAGGATGGGAGAGAACTTTCTCAGTGACCTGAAAGAAAGCCTGTGGCTGATAATGTGAGGCCAGTTAGTGGTTCATCAGCAAGGCTTATGACTGGTGGTTACATATGGCTTGTGATTGGTGGAACTATATGACATGCACATGTAAGGTTGTGAATGCAGAGAAAAAAGTCCAATTGTAAATGTGTTTTGCCTTTTTAGCTGTATAAAAGGATTGTGTTTTCAGTTTTGGGATCAGTTAGGGAGCTTACTGCCCTGCATAATACCCGTTGTTGTTGTTGTTGTTGTTATTAATGTGATTTTTAATGTTTATTTATTATGCGTTCAGGGAGGTGGGGAGGGACACAAGCCATAGTGCACCTGTCAAAATCATAAGACAACTTGTAGACTTTATTCTTTCCTGTCAGCTGGGTCCCAGTGACCAAAGTCAGGTTGGGAAACTTGGGAACAAATGCTTTAATCAGCCGAACCATCTCTACAGCACTACTTCTTGGTGTTGCAACATTAAGGCCCACTAAAGGTTTCTCCCACACGGTATTTCATTGCCTAGTTGTGAAACCTATCATGGCTTTAATGGACTGCGCTAGCAACACCACACCAGATGCAACCCTGGGCTTCCAGTCTTACAACCAGACAGCACAAACTAGAAGGTTGGTGGAGAGTGACTTCCGTGGCAATACGTTCCTACATCCACCAGGAACATAAATGCTTGACTTGCTAACTGAAGAGAGAGCATTTCAGAGAGGAGCTGGGAGCAGAAGCTGTGGAGACCACAAAGGACCATGGAAGTGTCAAAGGTGAAAGCTAGACTAGTTCCCAAGAACCAGCAAGGGTTAATACACAAGGTGATGAGCTCAGGAGTTATGGACAGGTCACTTGATGGTGGTTCTTAGTACTCAAAGCCAAGGACTCAGGCAATTAGCCTTTGATTTAGCACTTAGAGCTATATGTCTTTGGTGTTGAAAACTTGATGTAATAACCTTCAGGGCCAAGAGCCATGAGCCACTGAGTCCTAAGACTCACAGTTTACTCATTTGAATGCCTGGAGTTATCAGCCTCTAGGTTTTGAATCCTGGGAATATAACCCTCTTTTTGATCTTGGGTCCTACAGTCCCAAGCATCTGGATCTAAAAGACCAGCACCTATGTGCTCTGTCACTGAAGAGTTCAGGACTAGGCCCTGTGCCTCTTTGCAATTTCTATTCAAATAGAGCAAAAGAACTCTCAACAAATATAAGTATTTTATTTATAAAACTGAGTATATTATTTCCAAAATAAGTATTCCCCATGAATTATCTGCAGCATGTATATACTAGTCATTATTAATCTTAAATTCAAATTTAATTGAGTATCTTGTATTTGCTTTGGGCAACTCTACATAGACATGATTCATACTTGCTTTCAAATCCATGGAACGAAATATCTAGAAATGTAATAAATAAAAGTCCTTTTGTCTGTCTTAAAGGATCTGGTGTCCACAAATTAAAGCATTAGTTGTCCTTCAGTGGTCAGCTTCAAAGTCTTATGGTATGTTTGGCCTAGTTTCCTTCTCTTCAGTTTGATTTAAAGGTTTTCTGAAATGATACATTCACTGTTTTTCCATCTGCAAGCCAAGACACACATTAAGTGGAGAAATATCTATACAATTGGCATTGAAATATTAATCTGGTTAAAGATTGATTTTCCTGGGCATGACCACTCACTCATATTTAATTTACAGGACTGTGGGTACACCATAAAACACAGTGCAGACAGTGACATGTGACATCCTTGTAAGACTAGGAAGTCTGACCACAGTGCTGCTGGGGGCGGGGGAGGGCTCCTTTGTCATAGTGGGATGATAAGAGGATAATTAGTGACAGAAAGTGAGGAGCTCTGACTCGGGTTGGGGTGCTTACTCACTAATGGAATGAAGAAAGGAGCATTGCTTTCCAGGTTCTAGATAAAATCTGTGATCCAACAGATGGTGTGGAGTTACGACCTATCTACTCTGGCACCACGGAAGCAAAAAGTGACCATGGAAGAACTATCTGCCCACAAGGGACTCTCTATTTTACAAGTTCACATCTAGGGCAGCTAGCGTTTTTAGAGACCTGTCAACCAGAGACATATGGTTCAGAATATTGTGCTTGATGGCCTTAACTTTCCTTGGACAAAAGAATATTTAGCCCTATGGCTTTTAGTTGGAACACATGATCACACAATTGGTTCTTTTGTACTAGAGGCATCTGGAGTGTGAGACTAGGACAGCAAACCTGTCTGATGTCTGAGGCTTATGCATGATCAAGTACTATATGATGGGTAGAGAGCAGACTGACTCTAGGAGGCTGAGATAGTGATCAGGATAACGATGGAGTCTACTGGGTTTTCCCAGAAGCTGGACCTCAAGGTAAGGGGCTTTGGGCTCTAGAGAGCAGCGTAATTCCTCTTATTTCTATTGAAAGAGGTGCATCCTCTAAGGTTTACAAAGGAGCAATTTTTATAGTAGAACTGAAGAAATCATGGTGACTAACTCATTTAGGATAAAAGGCTTTGGTTTTAATGATTATGAAGACTTCTAGAATTTTACTTTCAAGTATTACCCCATTT
Organism: Acomys russatus; assembly: GCF_903995435.1. NCBI lineage: Eukaryota > Metazoa > Chordata > Mammalia > Rodentia > Muridae > Acomys > Acomys russatus. The sequence goes on from NC_067138.1 coordinate 18,301,135, forward strand.
AATATATGTCTTAGTTCAATAAATATACTGTATGAAGCATGCTCTCAGCATGCCCCGATGCAATCATTCTGACTCGTTCTCCCTAAAATGAGGCACGGAGGGTGAATAATTGAAGAGAAATTTCATTTCTTTGCCCTTTCTAATTACATTTTAGTCAACTAACTGTCCTCAAAATTGCATAAAAAGGCAAACGTCCCACATGAGTAGACATACTCAAATCAAATTATTCTCAGGGGAATGTCAATCCTTCACGAAAGAATTATGTGCTTTCTACAGTATCAAAGATGTCAAAGAAAGAATGGAGTTGGCTCTTGCTAGGACCTTGGACAGTGTGTGTTTGGAGTGACTGGTGATACTTAGATGAAGCTTTCTGCAGTGAATACTTTTTTAGATATTGGGACCAGAAAAGTGTGGACAGGTTTGGTATGTGAAATACCTGGTTTTCTCCAGAGCAGATACTAAATGAGCTGGTTGATTTTTTAATTAATAAAATTATAAATGTAATATTTAATGTCAACAGATGCCCAGGGATATTTCTTTTAATGTGTTAACCTCTCTGAAACAACACAGATCTTCTTGGATTGTGAATGGCTAGAGCAAGGTCTGCTATAATTGTTCATGCATCTGTACTTATCCATCAATTGAGTCAGAATTTATTGTGTATTCTGGTCTTGCCACGTGGTGTGGTCTGTGCGTTTGAACACGTGATCTCTAGCTGCTGTGAACTTTCGGAAGGTTGTAGGGCTTTGGGGAAGAAATAATAAAGCTTCATAGTCTGACTTCATTTCCTCTCCATCCTTCTGCAATGTGATAGCTTGTTTTACGTCTCTGCTGCCATGCCTTCCCTGTGAAGGTAGGCTATTGGAATGTACTCCATATTAAACCGTGAGTCAAAATAAACTCTTCCTCACTTTACTTTCTGTTAGGTTTTGTTGTTTGTCTTTGGCTTTTGTCACAGTAACAAGAGAAGTAACTAATATACAAAGATAAGAAAAAACAGACCCAGGCCCTGTATTTTGGAGCTCTCAAATACTGATAAAATAATCCTTTGTGGTGCAACAATGACAATTACTAGAGATGAGGAATGTGCTGGAAAACAAGTAATTACCAACAAGGTGATGTTAGTGATGGTCAGAATATTCTGAGCCGGGATAATAGCTATACAAGGACCTTGAGAAGAGGAACACTTTGTGAGCTTCATAGACAGAAAGAAGCCACTCCGTCTGGGGCATAGGATATGAAGAAGGTAGGCAACAGGTCTCTGAGGCTGTGTCAGTTTTTGTTTCTTAACTCTATAGGAAATGAGAAACCAAAGCATTTTAAAGATGTCAGCAGGTCAAATGATCAGTTTTGAAGATCATTCCTCTTGTTGACTGGAGAGCACACTGACAAAGGGCCACAGAAGAATGTAGAGGCTGGAGAGGAAGGAATGCTGCTGTGGTGGTATAATATCATGGTTTTGTAGATAAAAGATAGTGACGTAGATGTTATGGTAAAAATCTGAGGCACAGGGAAGAGACAAATAAAAAGAATCTGATGATATTTCCCAATGAGTTGGTAGATGGGACACGGACACAGACATTAGAGGGCTAGATGATGTTGTTGCTCATGACTCAGCAAATTCTGGAAATGAGCAGCCAGGCTGCTCTACAGGGAAGAAAGATGCTTGTCTCAGACGGGTTGCCATGGGTAATCTGGAGCACCACCCAGTCCATTACACTGTATGTTCAGATCTGGAGTTCAGAGAAGGGCCGTAGACTTCATTGGTTCAAATTTCTATCTCCCAGGTATATCAGGGAAGAAGGGCCAAACATGTTCACTTTTGAAAGCAGAAGCCATCAAGGTGGAGAGCTGCAAGCCACTTGACTGATTCCAGATCCAATGTCTTCACCTTCAAGTGAAAGCAAAGCACTAAAGGGTAAAGGCTGAATAAGATGAAGGTACCCAGGAAATCCGAGTCATCCCCAAAGATGATAAGTTCTACACTGAATCTCAGGTGGGATATGTATGAAGAAGACACAGCTGAGGAAACACATAGGATGTAGGGACTCAGAGGAATTTCTGAGAGAAGGCAAGGTGATCTAATGGGCTTTTAAAAGGAAGCTTTAATTTGCAGCAGAGTCCCAGACAGAAGCTGGGGAAGAAAGTAAGGCTCTCAGGTTACTCAGGAGGAAACCTTGGTCAGCTGCTGAATTATGCAAAATAGCAAGGCCCAGAGATGACTTCGCCACAATGACAAAATAGGAAGAAAGATAAATGTCATCCATATGGGGCAACTACATCCTGCTCTTAGACACCTCTTGACAGAGCCTCAGTAAATTGGGCAGCCAATCTATTTCTGTCTAAGCCCCAAGCCTTTCTTATAATGGCGAGGCCAGACTTACTCACCTCTGGAGGTTCAGTAACAGCACCGCTCTGCCTAGGGCGACATAAGTATGTAAAGTCACCCTCGGTGTCCACATACTGCTGCAGGACCCCTTTGGATACTGGAGTACTGCAGCTCTATTAAGTGCAACTTACTATAGGAAATAGTGAAACGGTCAGTTCTGTAGGAGGCCAAACAGACACGGCTCAGCAGCTTCCAATGTGGGGAATTCAGCTGTATTTAACTGCAAAGATAAATTCTCTTCTTGATCCATTCTCTTTTTCCTAAGAAACCTTAACTGCAGGCTGCGCTCCCCCCCCCACTTTTGCTGACTCTTGGTGAGTAGAGGATGCTCAGTTATTCTATACAAGACGGCATAGTATTTGCATATAGTCAGTGCTTATCCATTTGTATCCTTTAAATCACATCTAGATTGCTTATATTATTCAATAAAATGTACACGTGATGGAAATAACTCTTACACCATATGACAAAAAAAAATTACATTCAGTATAGAGGTGATATTTTTCTCAGATGATTGTGATTAACTCCACAGATGTGGAACCAGTGGAAATGAAAGATCAATGGTATGATAAACTGTGAATGTGTAAGTTGGGTCTCTTGGTGTAGTTCTATAATTCACTACTCAAGAGGCTGAGGCAACTTTGTTACACTCTATCTCAGAAAAACAAGAATAAGGATAAGAATATGAAAAGGAAGAGGAAGCAGAAACAGCAGAGGGAAAAGAAGAAGAAGGAGGAGGAGGAGGAGGAGGAGGAGGAGGAGGAGAAGAGAAGAAGAAGAAGAAGAAGAAGAAGAAGAAGAAGAAGAAAGAAAGAAGAAGAAGAGAGAAGAAGCGAAGAAAGAAAGAAGAAGAAGAAAAGAAGAAGAAGAAGAAGAAGAAGAAGAAGAAGAAGAAGAAGAAGAAGAAGAAGAAGAAGAAGAAGAAGACACAGAGGAGGGAGAGCCGAGAAACTGGTTTATGGAGCACCTCAGTGACATCTCAGTGACACAGCACCTGCTTACATGTGCAAGGTCCTGGCTCATTCCCCAGTGGAACAAACAACAAAGCACAAACCTAAACCAACCAAGCCAACTGTCAGAACGTGGAGGTAGAGCCACAGTGGTCAGTGTTAGCCTGTGGACTGTATAGGTAAATGAAATGGCTGAGCCCTGGTACCTAACTGCATTGGACTCTATTTAATCATCTGGGAAATACTGCCTGAGGGCTTAAGCGCTTAGAAATTGTATTCAGAATACTGACCAGAAAGACTGGCTACCATACTGTATGTTTCCTTTAACCAGAACCCTCTCCTGTATTTTTAAGATTTTTTTTCTAATAAAATTCCTTTAACTGGGAGTTTTGTTTTGTTTCTTTGTTTCAGTGTTTTAAAATTAAAACAGGTTTCTCTCCTTTCCTGTTTTTCCTTCTCCCCTTTCTTCCCACATCCCTCTTTTCATCCTTTCATCCCTTTTCCTTTCCTCACTTTCTCCCCACCCTTTCTCCCTTCTTCCCTCCCTCGCTCCTTCCCTCCATTCCTTTCCTAAGTTACTAAAGAACTATATACCCTGGCTGCCCCACTCACTCTCATCTTCTTGTTAGACTGACTGAGTGCAGAGAAAATGTTTACCCTCAAGCCCCAAAATATATTTCTGGTATTTAAATAAAATGGAATTTCAGAAATGCACACAATAACTTGGGTAGATAGAAAAATCCATTCTTTAAAAAGTTTATATATTTTGATGGGTCAACTCTAGTCACTTCATTATCCAAACCCCTTGGTTAGTTTTTAATTGCTAAATACACTGTAATAGATCAAACTGTATTTTTAGCAGAAGAGATGAGAAAAATCCTTTGTTCTTCGCATTTTAAATGATAAACAAATTATATGGTTTTTTGTATGATGTCCCCCAAAACTCATTCATTCTCTTAGCAGCAAATGATGATGCTCTCTATGTTTTCTATGGGTGTCACAGAACACAGGCTGTTGTTAGGATTGGGGTACTTCCTTCTGAATATGGCTGCAACCATGGGTTATGAAGAACTTCAAAGTAAAAGGGAATCCAAAAGAGTTATTCAAGAATATTCTATTTATTCCTCAATGGTAGGCATTTCTCTTTCAGGTTAACATACCAGCAAAGAAAACCACTCCTTTCCTACATTTGCTGGCTCCTCATACTTCTGGGGTCATAATTCTTATGACAGGATGCAGATGCTGCCACTGAGATCTAGGAAGTCATAGATGACTTCACTGCCTTATTTCCCAAGCCCCCTAATTCCCAAAATGCAAAGGAGGAAAGGAAGCCCGCAGCAGCACCCATCCTATGGGACCACTGTCACAACGCACAGTGCTAGCTTCTCGGTGTTAGGATGTTAAAGATTGTAACCTGTAGCACCCATAAGGCTTCGCCCATCATCTACACACATAAACACCCAGTGTATTAATTACATCCGCATTGCTGACAGGAACAACCCAAGCTGGGAGGGGTTCTTTTGTTCACTATTTCAGAAGGTTCAGTCCTTGCAGAGGATTGCATGAAAGGAGCTCAGTTCACGTTGTGCTGGGTTGAGAAGCAGAAAGCAAAACAGCCCTCAGCTCTCTCCCGCCTCTCCCGTTTTTATTCTCAGCCCCTGGCCCAGAGATGGTGCTACATTCATAGTAGGCCTTTCCCCTTCTGTGCTCTGGATGTGCTCTTACAAGTACAGCCCAGTCTCCCAGCTGATTCTAAACCCAGTAAAGTTGAAAGATTTCTCACTCTACTCAGCAAGTTCTAACTCTTGTTATGCTATTGTTACAGAAAACAAACAAACAACACCCTGCAAAAGCTAGGTCAGGCCATGGGACCTGCTCAGTGGCATCTGGCTTTTCAACGTACATCATTTGGCCAATTGTTTTCTATGTATAATGTGTACCACAGGGCAAGAGAGGATAAGAACCTCACCAGTAAAATAGGGTCCAATGAATGCGAACTAGTACCTGTCCCCCCCAGTAAGGCTAGGGTAGCACTAGAGCCTGTCTTAAAGACATTCCATTCCTTCTGCTTCCCCTACCCTTGTCTCTATTAAGTTTGCTTATGAGTTTATGGAATGAAAGCTATAGCATGGATTAGTTATATTTCTTTTCACAGATAACAGTACCCATCAAATAAAAGCAAATCGAAAGGATTTCTGAGTACACAATTGAGATAATGTAGATAACACATTATCCAAATAATAAAAACAAAAGAAAAGTTAATTTCCTACATGATCCGATAGAGAGCATCACAAGGGATTTTTTTTAGCTTCTATATTCTCTGTCAGGGTCAGAGCTAATCCTTGGGTTTGTCTGGCTAATGTCTGTTCATATTCCAGCTTGTATCCTAAGGATGACATTTCCTTTTGAAAGGTCCCATGATTATAGAAAACATTTGCAGATCCCTCCTCCCATATGCTTTTAGGTATACTTTATCACTGATTCTACCAAACATTATCTCAGTTGCTCTTCTGGGTACCTGACTCTACAGTGTAAAGGTAAAGGCCACAGGGGAGCAATGGTAAGCCTCTCATTACAGGTAGCCTGGCATATGTGGACAGTATTGGTGTGACTGGTGCTCACAGATATCATAGATGTTTGCTTCCTAGACTCATGAGAAGATTGCCCATCTGGCCTCTTCTGGTGTTGTTGGGCTGTGTTGGATGTTCTTGTCATTCAGATGCAAGAAGAGAAATGTAGCACTTGTGTGTCAGAGCAATCAGTTGTCATTACATGTCCCCCACAGCTCCCTCCACCTGCTGGGAGACCACCAGCATCACAGAAGGGGTCGGCTTGCTCCAGAATTCTAGATTCTGTTGTAAAAATGATGCTCAGCCGACCCATAATGGACACAAGAAAAGTAACAAGTCTTTGACATCAAAGACCTTTGTGATTTTGGCATTGTTTGTGATCAGTGTAACTTGGCTCATCGTGATACATGAAGTCCATACTATCGGCAAATGAATAAAGAAGAAACAGCATTGTGACCTCCTTGTCCACTTAAACAGCCTTGAGAGACCTTCAAATCCATTGTCTTTCCTCCAGGGAAGCCTATGCTTTCAGTTTTTAAGTTTAATTTCTTTAAAAAAAAATCTGTTAGCCATATATTGCTGGATAACCATACTGCAATTCACAAGTCCCCAAGAAGCTAAATGATTAGAGGGTCTAAGGGAGGATGCTTGACTCTCACTCAGAAGGAGAAATAGACAGTAAAAGTGGATGATGAAAGGGAACAGGGTAGCAGAGGGAGTATGGAGAAATGAGGGTGGGGATCAGATGAGAGGACAGCATGAGCAGGAGGTCAGAGGGTTTGGAGAGAGAAGAGAAACCTAGGGCAGTAGCATCACTGAGACAAGCTGGAAACCTACTACAGAGTAGGCTTCTGAGAGGTTATGGGTGTGGTTCTAACTAAGACTTCTAGTAAAATTTACCCTACCTTGTGCAAGGATAAAGTTAGAGCAGAAATCTAACCAATGCCTGGCCCAACCTCAGACCCATCTCATAGGAGACAGCCAACCCCTGACACTATTAGCAATACTCTGCTATGCTTTCAGACAGGGGCCTAATATAACTGTTCTCTGAGAGGCTCCATCCAGCAGTCAATCAAAACAGATGCTGAGACTCACAGCCAAACATTGGGTAGTGTGCAGGGAACCTTGTGGTAGAGGTTGAGGGAAATATTACATGAATCTGGAGGGGACAAGAACTGCACAAGAAAGACAACTAACCTGGGCCCAGTGGGGCTTACAGAGACTCAAGCACCAATCAAGGACCATGCATGGACTGCACCTAGGCCCTACATAGAGGGCTCCCCTTTCCTGAGGAGTAGAGGAGGGGTGTAGGGCAAAGAGAGAAGGAGGATGGGACTAAGAGAAGAGGAGGGAGAGGGCAATGATTGGAATGTAAAGTGAATACCAAAATCTCTGGTATAAACAAGACTACATCCAGAAATTTAATAACTCTTGGTCAAGAAAGTTCTTTGTAACTAAGCAGGAAAATGACACACTGCAGTAACATAGGCTATAGTGAAAGGAACGTTGTGATTGCCTTGTGCTGTCACATTGTCCTGACCTAATGTCCTAGGCCACTAGTATCCCAGCTTAGTGTGAGGGAAACTGTCACCATTATGAGAAGGTGGGTCTCCACTGCTTCTTCCATCCACCTTTTCTTTAGTTTATTCTTCTCTTCAATACACACACACACACACACGAATATATGTGCTATTTATATACACACAAACACATGTCTATATATACACCACCATATACATGTCCATACATTTGCATATTTATATATACATGTGTGTATACATATGTGCACACATATACACACATATACACATACAAACACACACTATTGCTCTACTTCTTTTTCCTTGTGCTTGAAAGCACATTGAGCTGTCCTTGAAATTTGCAATATCAAATTCTCCTTGCAAGTTCGTTATTGGCTCTGATTAGTATTTTGATAAACCACATATCACTTTCAAGTAGTGAAGATTATGAGAAAACGTAAAAGAGATGACATGTGCAACAAAGTGGCACTGTAAAGACTTAAGCCACATTAAGCGCATGTTTTGAAAAAGTGAAGCTGCCCTTAAGTTACAAACTGTTTGTGCTACTGTCTCTAAGATGATTTTATCAAATTTGAGTAAATTATATGGAGATGGGCCAAAATCATTTCATTATTACCTTAAAATACTTGCCAGCTATTCTGGTCCTGAGAACTCAATAACACAGGATGGAACATGCTGAAGACATGGAGAGACGGATGTTTCAGTGAATCTCGCTAAGTGAGGACCGAATCTAAGTGATGAAGGAAGACCGTGAATACATCAGGCACGAGAGGTGAGAAGGTCAGCAGCTCCAACCACATGGGAGCACTGCAGCTTTTCCCATGGCAAGGCAATGCTGCCACCCCACAGGTGCCACTGGAAGAACCATCTACTTATTAGGGACCACAGTAACTCAGTGAGTCACTCCATCAACATGAAGCAAAGCCATGCTGGAAAAGATGCCTGAGAGGGTGAAACTGCCTGTTTATTGTTAATAATAATAATAATAATAATAATAATAATAATAATAATAATAATAATTCAATAATATATGTAATAATATAATAATAATAATTACTATTATTATTACTGTTGTTAAGAAAGCTCACATTTCAAACAATTCTAGGTTTTAGCTTTTACTTTCCAAACTTTCTTTTGTCTTTATTTTATACTAATAAAATTAAAAAATATGTATCTTTGAGTCACATTAGAGGCAATAGGCACAGACTAGGGAGATTTTTCCTTTATTATGTCCCCTGTTAGGTGCTGAAAAAATAGTATTCCTAGTTCTGCCTCAGACATATTTTGCCCAGGAGTTTAGGCCCAAACCGCAGACAACTTGATGAAAAGAGACAAAGGCCCAGTAAATAATGTCAGTACTAAGAGAGGGTGACATTATCCAAATGTAAACACTGTGTCCCTTCTTACAGTGTCTGCCTTTTTTTTTATTAGCCACTCTGTGCCACCTGGCAGGGTCAACATCCAAGCTACACACTTGGCAACTGACATCTGCAAGATAGATGAGCAATCCTGGAAGCGTCTGTGTTCTGAAGTCTCTCAGTCAGGCCTTTAAGCCTACAGATAAAAATAGGACGAGGCTATGCATAATAACATCATGCCAGGTTCTCATTCTTAGAACTATGTCAGATTTTGCGAACACGCCGCTTCTGCTATTAGGAATAAATACTTGTGAATATCATTACGAGCCAGGTCCAAAGACAGAAACTTTGGGAAACATTTGACAGCATGTCTCTGATAAGAAACTGATCTGTTTTTACTTCTAGCTAAGGGGAACAAGGGAAGGGCAGACTCCGAAGACACTGAAACCAGAGACTGAGAAGTAATCATGCTCCACTATTAAAAGGCAAAGCGTCTGAATAATTAACACGGGGGAAGAAAGGCTTGCAAGGAGATTTGAGGCTCGCTCCAACACTGCATGAGAGAAGCATTAACTGTAAGGTAATGTACCAGAAGACAGCATTCTATGAAATCAATGGCAACTTCCAGTCCCCACTCCCCTATTGAGTCTTCATTGTACCACACTAAATCATTCCAGATGATCTCAGCAAATTAAAAGAACATTGTAGCTTCACCTCCATGTGTACTCTATTGTTTCTCTCGCAAGTGTACTCTTCAAACAAAGCCCTCGGTTCTTCTTGCTGTAGGTAATTTATTGTATATATGTGTAATAATATAAAAGTATATGTAAAAATATTTTTAAAAAGAAATAAGCCAAACCAAGAGTTATGCTCTTCATAAGAAGTCAAGTTTCTCCTCACTGGCTCTCCTGAAAAACTTCTATTTACTCATAAGCCCATTCTTTACAGTTTTCTTCTTGCTCCAGGCACTCCAAGCAGTAGAGCTTTCTCCAGTTGGCTTCCATTAGGAACGGCCAACAGAGCACTGTAGAAAGACTGGCTGTTGTGGTCTTCAGTGGGCTGTGTGACTCTGTCTCATTCCCAGGATCCCAGCTCCACTCAGAGGCGAGGCTGGCCATTCAGTGCTTGCTGTGTGTAGGTTTCCTCAACTCCTCTGGTCTTGAGACTGCACAGAGAACCTCACTATTTTCTCTTAGCACTCCCTCATCTTGCTCCACCCTGGTTGTATCGCATGCTCACTCACTCTCTGGGACTCATACATTAGCAAACGAAGAGACTGTTTCCTGGGCCAGATCTTGATTGTTTGGAAATAGGAGGAAAGAACAAATTTCAAGGAGGACAGTAGTAAACCTTATTTATGTCGTTTGTAGGAGGTATGGCACTTTGAATTTTGGGGTTAGTTCTTTATGGAGTGTAGATGCTTCTGGGACTTTGACATAAGTAGGAATAGTTGTCTATGGGTATATAGGGGCAGAGGCAAGGTTTTCTAATACTCAACGTCATATTCCTGAATGCTTTCTATATTTTCTCTTTTGTTATTTTATACGCTATGAAATGAAGAGAAATAAACAAACTTCAAGCAACCAACCAACCCACCCCCCCAAAGATGTATTTAATCACCAATAATCACATAGCTAAAGAAAAATACTGGGATAATTAAGAGGCTCCTTCAGAATAAGAATGTTTCCATCAGTCAGTCTTTATTCCTCCCTAGGCTCCCAAAAACTATTTAAGGTTGAGCATGAGGGAGCTAAATGAGAAATTCCAAATAGAGTCTCACTCTGTCTGGGCAAGTTGTCACATCTGAAAACACTGCAGAAGGTTAGCAAAGAAAGCTGTGAAATTACTTTCTCTGGACGTCTTTGCAATTGGAGTCCTTGATTCTTTGGGATGTTTAGTTCTGACTCCCTCTGAAGGCAAGTTCTGAGATTAAATAACTTTTCAAGGTCCCTTCGTAGCCCATAAAGGACAAATCAGCATCGATATTTAAAAAGGAATGCTCACGATTGGGTACACGCTTGGTACCTGGGTAGAAGAAGAAGACAGCACAATAGAAAAGCAATTCAACAGCAACCAGGTGTGCAATGGGCAGCGCACATTGCAGCAGACAGACTCAAGACTACAGAGTGGCTTGTGAGCCTTGTAGTTTGTTGCTTGACACATATCTTGAAGTGTATGTGAACATAAAGCAATGGAGTCCATTACTGGAGTGAATTTTTGGCAAATTTCCTATCATTTGCCTTCAAAGTGTGTGTGTGTGTGTGTGTGTGTGTGTGTGTGTATGTGTGTGTGTGTGTGTGTGTGTGTATTAAGGAACAACTAATGGCTTATCTTTCATACATGTGAGACAATGAAAAAAACCAATCACATTCATTTTCATAACCCTTACATACTGAGGTGTGTATAGATGAAAATAATAGGATTCAGGGAACAGTATTTGAAAGCCGTAAATCTCCGTGAACGTGTGCGTGGGAAAATCCTGGCAGTCTGACACTAATTGGTAATCTATCTCTCTTGGGGAACAGAATAATTCTGACAGCCGAAGATCTCACAGTCACAGAGATGAATGCTATTTCTGTGAACTAGTCTTACTTATTTTTCACTTTAAAAAACCATCATGTGTTTGGTGTTTTGAAACCAGCTCTTTGACTCAAACCCCATGGTGCACTTCCATCAAGAGGTGCATGACTGAGTATCAATATCCATGCAGCTCTCAGACCACTGTTACACATCTTTTCTCATTGTGGAAACTTAACTTTAGCTGAGAGAAGGATAGAGTGAGTCCTTAGAGGGGCTTAGGCTTACTTCAACAGATCCCCCACTCTGTCGAGCATCAGACATGCATCTCATGCTTGGCTTGGCTCAGTGGGATGCCTCTGAGAGGTATTGTCCATTGTCTGGAGACACATGGGCACCATGGCATCTATCTTGTCCCATGAAAAGCTCTCAGTTTTTCTCTTCCTTGCATTCCCAGGAACCTCAGTCCACCTTCAGGTCTATGTCTTCCCAAGCTGCTGGCTCCTAGCCAGCCCAGCTCTCCTTCAATGTCCTTCAGATAACTAAACTTGGTAACTTATCTTTCGATTTTGCTCCGGTCCTGAAGGATCCCTCTCTGGGAGTCTCTGACTTCCTTCTCTCTCTAGCCACGCCTGCTTTTGGTTCCTTGTGATGGAAGCATCAGCTCCAGGGACAGGCTTAGTCCCCAAACCCCTGTATCTCCACCAGGAGCTGTGACTCTGATGTCTCTCCCTGATTCTCAATCTGAGTAACTTGCTTAGCCCCTTGGGTCTTTTAAGAGTTTGCCTTTTCTTTCTGCTCAGAGTTCTCCGTGAGGGTGTGCTGCGCAGCATCACCTGCCATTAGACCAGTGGTTCCAACCTTCCTGATGCTATGAGCTTTTAACACAGTTCCTCATGTTGTGGTGACTCCCAACCATAAAAGTATTTTCCTTCTTGCTTCGTGACTATAATTATGCTACTGTTATGAATTGTAATGTAAACATCTGTGTTTTCTGATGGTCTTAGGTGACCTTTGTGAAAGGATCACTTGACCCTCAGAGGTTATGGCCCACAGACTGAAAATCACTGCATTAGGTGGTCAGGGAAAAATATTGCCAGGCTGCACACGTTTGTCAATTCTGTGGCCTACAAAGGTGCCTCCTCACTTATGTTATTCCCCATCCAACTTTATCCCAGACAATCACTCTGTGGATGCTCTAGTCTGCTTAGTTTGTTTACCTTCCTCTACCCTTGAAATACACATGCTTGTTTTACTACTGCCTACAAAAGAACCATACCCAGTGTCTCCGCAGGTAAGAGGGATGTGGCCTTGCAACAACAGAATGAACTGTCAGTAGTATTTGCCTCTTTCCAGGTGTGGGTTTATGGAAAATTTTAATCTCTTCTCTTCACTGGGCAAGCGGAGCTTAAGTTTCTTCTAACATTATGTGCTACTGTCTTCACATTCTATTAGATCAACTAGACTGTACTCTGACAAGGAATTCCTTGATGGGGTTGGAAGATGAGGAAAGGATAGCCAGGGAGAGGTAAGCAATATGATCAAAGTTGCATGTAACAGAGACGATCTATCTGAGGAACCAGTTTCCTGGGGTAGTAAATCTTTGAAAGGTCATGTGCTGGAAACTTAATCTCCAAACATTGTTGACTATATTTGAGATGAGATGTTGGGATGTAGATAATTTAAAGAAAATCAGGAAGGCTGTGGCACCTCTGATGGAATTAGTGACTTTTAAGAAGGGTGAGACACTTGGGCTGCAAGTCTACTTTTTTACTACATGACACCTCTTGCCGTGTTGTGATACAGCACTGGCCTTCTCAGCCTCCGTACTGTGAGAGGTAATTTGTGTTCTTTATAAATTACCAAGCATCAGGCATTGTCTTATAGCAATGCAAGAAGTACTATGAGTCACTTCTAGATTCATATTCTTTATATAGATCTCTCAAACACAACCCTTAATCTGTTTTGAAAAGTATACTGTAGTCTTTGGTGTTAGATAGAAGTGTGTTTTTGAAGGCTGAGATCTTTTCATACAGTATGTATCCTCTGTCTTCTGCAAACCTAAGGATTATTTAGTGTTTTCTGAACACACACACACACACACACACACACACACACACACACACATTCCAGCTTTCCCGCATATTCTCTCAGAGAGAGGAAGCTAACGGTTATAGCATCTTAGTAATTTCCTTTAGACTAAATACTCCCAGAAAACGGTTAGAATAATAGCAACAATTAGTAGTTTGAGGCAATTTTCTTATTTTCCTGAACTCTATTATCTTATCTATAACATGGAGGCATTAACAAAACTCAATAAAAAATAAAATTATGCTAAAATATTCTATAATGAAGAATGAGCCAAATGTTAGTAGCTATTCCTTCTATTCCATTTAGGTAGTGCTGCACAACCTCTAAATAAAAGGTTACTTGCTTAATAAATGTCATTGACTAAATGACTGATAAAGTAATTTGGACCTGAACTCTCTCAATTAACTCTGGGAGCAAAGGTCTGTTTTTCATGGTCACCGGCATTATCCAAGAATGGATTTTCAAACTGTAAGGTTTACAGGGGAGATGATTACCCTCTGGCAGCCATACAAGAGAATTCATAATGTTGGCATCGGCCTTCAGCCTAGTTGTGGAAATGCATCTTCCTGCTTGTAAGCAGAGACTCAGAGGCAATACGCCACTGAGAGCGACACTCATGGGACAGTGCTAGGAAGCATCACGTGCTCCCCCAGAATGGCCTGCTCTTCAATCTAGTACTTCCTTCTTGGCCACAGGCCTTGTTTATGGGACTTTTCTTTTTATTTTATTTTATTTTTTTTAATTTTTTTCTTTTTTTTTTATTAATTTATTCTTGTTACATCTCAATGTTTATCCCATCCCTTGTATCCTCCCATTCCTCCCCCCCCCCCATTTTCCCATTATTCCCCTCCCCTATGACTGTTCCTGAGGGGGATCACCTCCCCCTATATATTCTCATAGGGTATCAAGTCTCTTCTTGGCTACCTGCTGTCCTTCCTCTGAGTGCCACCAGGTCTCCCCCCGCAGGGGACATGGTCAAATGTGAGGCACCATAGTACGTGAGAAAGTCATATCACACTCTCCACTCAACTGTGGAGAATATTCTGACCATTGGCTAGATCTGGGTAGGGGTTTAAAGTTTACCTCCTGTATTGTCCTTGGCTGGTGCCTTAGTTTGAGCGGGACCCCTGGGCCCAAATCTGCCTATCATATTGTTCTACTTGTAGGTTTCTAGGACCCTCTGGATCCTTTTATTTTGCTATTCTTGTTTATGGGACTTTTCATGAGCGTGCTCCATATCATGCCTCTTGTGCAACAATTACCCCCACAAACCATTTTTATTCATTCTTTGAGAATTTCAGTACAGTGTGTCTTAGTCATATCAACTGCTCAACCTCCCTCCAATTTTCCCCAAACTTTCTCTCTTCCTTCCACACTTCCCACCCTTTTTTTCATAGCCTCACTGTCTTCAATCAGCCACTGTCCTGATGGTCACGATGTAGGACCATCCACTGATGCACCTGGAATCGAACCATGGCCATTTCCCTGAAGATAATCTCCCGTCTACACACGATTTTAATGCTTTTTATAGACAGGATTGTTTTGGGAACTCTAGGATTCTCCCCTACTCTGATTTCAGCACAGAAGCCTTTATCCTTATGGATGCTGGAGGTACTGGCAGACATGAGCTCTTAGCTGAGCATTGTGGTCACAGTTGTCAAAGAGCATAGGGCATCCTGTATCTAAGGACTGGACCCTGCAACAAACCCTGCCTTCTTCAGTCTGATTGGTGGCAACTGTAAAGAGACACCATACTCCAGACCCAGTTGTGGGGATGTGGCCTCGTGGGGATGTTGTAATTCTACTTCTTATGTGGCTTAAATAAGAGCCTTTCCCACTACGTTACCAGCTGCCACCAGAGCCTGTCTGATATTATGTCCCAGACCTTTTGAGGAACTAGACCTGCACTATTATCTCACAACACAAGAGTGTGTCCAGAAAGTCCTTGTGGAAGCTCATTCATCCCAAGAGTGCCACAAATGGGGTTTGAACAGTGCAGAAAATGGTGAAGCTGGAAAGAGAAAAGCCTTTTGTTTCCACACACCCCCTTACCCAGCCTTCTGATTAAGCATTTGCTGATATTTACATAAGAGCTCAGATTGTTGCTGCAGCAATATAAACACACCCAGAGGCTTCCTTGATAGAGCTGAAAGTGGTCCCCTGGTGTCCCTCAGCAACCAGGAGATGCGGACAGGTCCCTGGAAGAAAGGCAGTCCGCACACATCACACAGAAGGCCAAGCGATCTCTGGGAAGCTTGTTTCCCGACATCTCCCCCTAATTTCTCATGGCTTTCTGGAGCCTCTTCTCAGCTGTGACAATGGCTGCAGATTAGACTTCCTGTCTGGGCTCTGTCTGCCAAGCGGAAAGGACTCCGACAAACACAACAGCACAAACACACTCCCCCCACCCCCAAGCAGGTTCCTGGCAGAACTTGGCTTTTGAGTTTAATGAATGGCACAACATGATTCAATTTCTCCACATCATTTCTTTTCTTCAAAGAGTGGCAGCCTGAGATAGCCAGGGCCCGGTAAGAACAGCCCTCTCGTCCGTTCCAGTGCACAGGGAGCCTGAGGTTTAAGAATGGCCACTAGCGATGTAACTGACTGCAGGCCCTGATTTCCAGTCTCTACAGGAGAAGACACAAATTGAAAACAAAACCAGACTTCTCACCGAGACAGAGCTGCACCTAGGTTGCACACAAAGCCCACTCAGAACTTTGCAGTGCTGATGTCAGGCACGGGGGCTCAGACTCGGCACTGCTGGTTCTGTGTGTCTTTCTCTATTTGAAGTGCGCATTGTGGTACCTTTCCTCTTTGGTTTTATGGGGACAACCGTGGGAATATTACAACTAAAGAGAAGGAAAAGCAACAGAGTTGACTGCAACAAGGCGGAGGGTTCTCTCAAAAGGGGTTGACGTCAAATCTGAAACCATGGGACTAACTTACATGTTGGGCGTTTGGATTCACCGCTCAGCTCTTGTTCTGACAGAGAGAAGAGCTGGGCTGCACTTTTGACCTCAGAATCAATGGCAAAGGTCGAAGAGGAAAGTTTGCTTTAATACTTGGTGTTTTTTCTAATAGCTTTTAATTTGATCGATTGGCTGATTGACAATTGTTCGATGTGTGTGCATTTGCGGAGATCAGAAGGCAACTTTTGGGAATCAATATTTTTCTTCTTCCACGTAGGCTCCAGGGATCTATCTCAGGCTTTCAGGTCTGGCGGCAGGCACTGTTACTTGCTGAGGCATCTGGCTGTCCCACAAACCTCCTATAGCATCCCGAGTAGGTGAACATGTTTTCCTTTTATGTACATTCCATACATTGTACAGGCCTCCCCTACTACTCATTCGGTTATTTCCCATTGCTAGCCATGATGACTGCATTCAGTTAAAGACACTAGTAGGTGAACCACCACAGAAACAAATGCACTGATGATTGTTTGCTCAGGACAGTGGGAAATAGTGTGGAAAATGTTCTCTTGAATGTTAATCCTACTTTCAGTGTGCTCACCTTTCCTCTAGTCTAACATGTATGAAAACACAAAAGAAAAGGGGAGATTAAAATAATTAAAAAAAAAAAAAAAAAAAAAGGGCTGTAGAGATGGCTCAGTGGGTAAGAGCTCCGCCTGCTCTTCCAAAGGTCTTGAGTTCAATCCCCAGCAACTACATGGTGGCTCACAGCCATCTGTAGTGTGATGTGATGCCCTCTTCTGGCCTGCAGGTGTACATGCAGGCAGAACACTGTATACATAATAATAAATAAATAAATCTTAAAAAAAAAAAGAAAGAAGAATTGACATAAAGGAAGAGGTGTGGTGTAAAATGCAATTGCTCATACTGCACCAGTGTGCTGGGAATGCCAAGGCCAGCGGGAGCTGGAGGCTGGTGTTGCTCGTACACACTGGCCACTGATGTGAGGCACCTGCCTTTATGCAAAGGGTTAATCTCTTAGACACCGAATCTAAAAGCATGGCGAGAACAGCAGTTTAAATGATTTGAGAATGAACTTTAGAGCTCTAGAGCAGTGGTTCCCAAACCTTCAGGTGGATTGTAGTTACCTGGAGGTCTGTGTCTGCTGAGCTTTACCCCAGGGTCTTGGGCTAGCGTGGGCACCTGCGTTTATGCGGGTGCTGCTGATAGAACCACATTTGGAAAACTAGAGGCTTAAAGCTTCAGAGGAGCTTAAAGAACCCAGAGCATACATGTCCTGAGGAACTGTGTTAGAAAATAAATGTACCAAATGGTGTTGTGTGGTAAATTTAAGTTTTCTGCAGTTGGACTGGGTTTTTTGAAACAGTGTACAGTCACTGGAACTGAAATCTGATTTCTGGGGAGTGAAGATTCCCTAGCAGAGATCTGTGATAGGCAGCACATGGGGGGAATACTTAGCTAAAGAATTAGTTACTGAAAAGGCACAGGACACACTGATGGTAAAGATAAAATATTGATGATGGTGACGGCGAGGAGAGTTGACATCTCCCGAATGCTCCTCTGAACCTAGAACTCACATGTGTGTTCACAAATACTGCTCACTGACTGTGCCCTGTAGCTGTGGAGCTTGGTCCCCTTTCTATTTCTCTGTAAGATGATGCCAAAGGCCTACTTTGAGTGCTATAGGGAGGAAATTGCTTGATTACTTATCTGCTGCGCTCATCCAACTATTTTGAATGCAGTCCTACCAGGCACGGCAAAGGACGAAATAACGAGCCCCAACACTGAGACAGCACTGGTGCCTACATGAGCTAAACCAGTTCTCTAAAGTCAATCATTCAGTTGGGAATAAGCACAACAGGCACAATATACATTCCATCCCTTTTTAAGATGCATGCAGGAAAGAATTTTATAAAGATTAATTACACAGAAGCCATCATTTTTCTCCTTCCCATAGACTTATGGGAAATGAAATCTTAGTAGAGGAAGTGATGGAAAGATTTAGCAAAGTGACATTAGCATGTGCACAGATCCCTAAAGTGTTCCACACACATACAAAACATTTCTGGGCCTGCAGAGGTGGCCTCAGTTAGGAAAGCGCTTGCTGTGCAACCATGAACACCTGACCCTGCTTGGTCCCAGAACTCTTTCAGCAATAGGGTGTCGAAGCATGCACACATGCACCCTCAGCACTGGGGGTGGAGCAGAGACAGGAGGATCAGTTGCTCGACCTCGCTAGCCACTACCCTAGTTCCAGATTCAGTAAGAGACTCTGCCTCAAGGAAAATGAGTGAAGAGTAACAGAGAGGGCACTGAACATGGTCTGCTCTGGCCGCTGTGAGTGGACCCACAAACACACACACCTGCGTATGTGTGTTCCCAGGCACCATAAACATTTAGAAACAAACAAAGCAAAAGCCTACAAGAAGACACACTTCTATAGGATGAAGCAGAATTTAAGGTCAGAAGGGAGCAATTTCCTGTGCTGTCCTGGCTTCTGATTGCCTCATGCTAGTTTCTCTGTCTACTGGTCCCTCTTACTGCATCTTTCCTGTCCACGAATGAAGGCTTGAGTTAAATACTGCTCCTATTCTCTAAGTTTATACACTTGATAGATGGGAACACGTGTGCATTTGCACCCGAACATCTCTCCAGTGGTTCTGCGAACGCCTTGAGATCACATGTCTGTGCTAAGCGGGAAGACCATTTTACGAGTAAGTCTGTTTCATTATGAGGTTTTCTCCCAGAGACTCAATTTTCTTTAACTGTCCAAATTGCAATCCTGTCTTCCCTGCGAAGTCTCCTAGCATTTTATACAACGATCCTTCCTGTTTAACCTCCTTGCTAGATTATAAACCCCTTCAGGGCAGGATCCAATTCTGATTCACCCCTGGATTTTTGCCCAAGCACTTAGCACAGAAAAAGCCCTTAATAAATATTTATTGGAGGAAGGAAGGCCTGACACAAGGGAAGCAGGTAGGGACATGTCAAAAACCATTAGATTTATCCCCGAGTCTCCTGACAAGGTTACACCAAAATGCCTCCAATTGATGCCTTTGCAGGTGCCAGATAGTAAATCACTTTAGAAAAATCACCTGCTTAATCTGCTTCATGGGTCACAGCCTAAGACCCTGATTTGATTCAATTTTCACGTTATCTCTGCCTCTAATGTGACATGTCACTATATAGAACTAACACTTAGTTTCCAATAGGTCTTAGAGACCTACAGGGCCAGACATAGATAGCATAATGTGATTACAATGAACATAATAATAATAATGGTGTTACTTGGCTAGAGTTAAAAAACGACTGAAGTTCCTGAGCCAATCATCCAGGGACTGTGACTATACCAAAGCCTAAAGATTCAGCACTAGGAAACACGGTGAACTAGGTGAAATGGTCAACGATAGAAAAAACTGTCTAATTTGCCTATGGCTGTCTTTGCTGCCTTCAGAAGCCCGTTCCTCTCTGCCTAAACTCTCTGTAGGAATAAGTTAAAGGAGATGGCCAGGACAGTAAGATCCCGGTCTAGAAATGCTCACCTCACTGGGGTTATAATTCAGCAGCAGGACGTTTGCCTCCTCCTCCCATGCGCAAGGTGCTGGGTTTAGAAGCTCATTTTGCTGGATTACTAGATTAATATTTTAAAGTGTTATCTTTGCCAACATTTACCATACTCACATAATGTTGGAAACTCTCAAAAATTCCCGGGGCAGGATATATTTCAGTAACACGTCGTGTCTGTCAGGAAATACACTTCTAATGGTATGGGTTTATAATCTTGTACCTTTATGCAATTTTGTAAGGATTTGGCTTGAAAGCTAATGGCTTGAAGCTAATTTGGTTAAAAATGTAGGTGCTTTTATTTTCAGAGCAAGAAAGAATTTAAAAGCCCAAAAGTCATAATCAGATAATTTGAAACAATGAAATATTTATTTTCTTAAAAAATATATGCATTTGTGTTTTGAAGAGAAAAAGATGACTACAAAAAATGCCACAGCACTTACACCACAAACAGCTGGAGGTACTACTTCCTGGGTTGCTCAGATCAATAATATATGTACAGCACTTTCTTCTTGAAAACAACACAGCGGTGGCCATGCGTCTGATGAGCTAATAGCCTCCATTCTGTTGGACCTATGTCTACATTGAAGTCTCTGTGCGATAGATCATTTTCAAATAACAACTTTTTATCTTTTTTTTTTTTTTTTTTTTTTAATCTGTGGGTCTTTCAAAGCTGCTGTGAGGGCTGGAGAGAGGGGCTCAGTGGTTAAGAGCATTGACTACTTTTCCAGTAGACCTGGGTTTGATTTCCAGCACCCACATTCTGGCTCACAACCGTCTATAACTCCATTCTCAGGAAATGCAACGCCCTCTTCTGGCTTCCTCGGGCACTGCATACAAGTGATACACAGACATACATGCACTTACACACATAAAATAAAAACAAATTAACAAATAAAGGGAATGAAAACAGTTAAAAACCTGCTTGTACAAGTTGCATTCACTTTTGGTCTTTGAAATGCTTGTGACTGACAGGTTTCTCTGTAAAATGCAGGAATAAATAAAGACAATGGATCTGCACTCTGTGTAAACCCTGGTGTTTTTGAATACTCAGGAGGGCTTTGGGCAGGCAGGAAAGAAAACACATGTGTTTGTGGGAGAACAGATATGCAAACTGCATGATTTGCCTCTAAAAGCCAGTCTTCTCCAGCCACCTATGCAAAGGCAAACGCTTTACATGTCTGCAGGGGTATTTTAAGAAGTGACCTTTGTAAAATAAAGAAATTAAGTTTCAAGTATTTCTACATCCTTACCAGTTCATAATATAATTAAGAATATTATAATATTAATGTGACTCTTCCTCTTGTGAGGACAGTAGATGGCATAAAACATGCCCAAATTGAACATTAATTTCTGTTTTCTTTACCAATTCACATAAAGCACCAAAACATATACATATTGATTGAATAACTCCAATTGGCTGCAAGTTTTCTTGCTCTTCAAGAAAGGAACAGACAGACTGTAAGCCTGTGAGCCACCCATAGCCGTAGTGTTTCAGGAAAGCCATTATGCAGGCTAGTTTCTGGATGTTTTTGGGGAAGGTTAACACTTCTGGAGATGAAGGGGGTGACAGACAGGAACATTATACTCCCTCCCTCCAAGGGACATGTCTCATCTTGCTGTTTTATCTTTCTTTTCTTCTCTAGGAGCATTCAGTCTAGTTGGGACCCCATGATTTTTGACTGAGAAGGTTTCCACAGACACCTTGAAACCAGTTCCATTTTGAGTCAGTCAAAAGAATATTTCTAGAACATTTATGCAAGGAGTTGTTGCTATTTTAAAAATGTAGCTAAGCTTTCTTCCTGGCTGTGGGGTGGACAAGCAGGTTGACAGTCGCACAATGTATGCTCCTGTGACAACAAGCCTCAGAGAACCTTATAAAAGGACACAGGAAGGACAATGCTTCAGTTAGGTAGGTTCCCCTTAGAGACAAGAAGTGCCTTCTCAGCAGGGATTTTGTAAAGGGTCTTCACTCACCAAGAGAGTGGGCAACACTTTGTGATAAGAGTAAAGAGGACTCGGGGGTCCAAGACTGCCTGGGGAAACCCTGCCTTCCATCAAGCCATCTATGCTTTGGTTATGGGCAGATGGACCCACCACACACCTGCTGTGCTGTAACCCAAGATTAGATAGCTCTAAATGGAAGAAGGAAAATGCAGGACGTTCCACTGTTCTGTTCCATTTTGCTCCAATTAGGCAGGGCACCTAACAATGGAGAAGATGCCAGATGCTAAGAATACCGTAATATTATGATGGTCATGGTATTCTGAGTTCTCATTACCCTACAGCAAGCCACACAATTTTACCATCATCAAAAGGCCTCAGAACCAAGTGGAAAGTGAGTGAGGCTCATGTCACCAGATCTGCCATTTGGCTCTACCAGCTTTTAAAAACAGAAAGCCCAAATTTAGAAAGACAATCTACTGAATAACAATGCATCTAGTATCAATAATTTCAACAGTAGACATTAAGTCAAATAATACGGAGTAGATTTTTCGAAGTAGAAAACAGTCTCATAGACTCTGTGACATTATGTAAGGGAGGTGGGATGACAAGTTGATCCAACAGCCTGAGTGAGGATGAGGCCAGAAATCAAGATCTATATGGCTCCTTATTCCCAAACAAAATCTTGGATATTGGCATGAAGCCAGACAGAAGAAACTATAGACCACTGGGAGTGACAAATTTTCACACTAACCTTTACAAATAGTGACAAAGTATACTCTTAGGTGTGAGCTTGAGCACCTTCTCAGTCTTTCTGTGGACTCAGTACTTACCTTTGGGATGGGACAGACTGCTTTTTAAAGTTATCTGTGATAAAAGACCTGCTTCCCTTACCCACTTCTTATCCTTCATATGCAGTTTTGTATACATAATAAATATTAACCAATAAGAAAATCCGAGTAAAAACCTAAGGAGGTGTGAAATAGAAGCTCCCATCTTTATCACCAGATCCAACAGCTTGGCCTCGCAGCTACATAATAGATGCCCAGTCTCCATCATGGACCACTGTGAACAGCCAAGTTGACAGAGAATAGCAAGTTGGGGGATCTCAGCACATCTCACATGAGAATATTGAAGTTGTACAAGGAAAGCAGCAGGGATACAAATGACAGAAATCAAACATGTAACTGACATGGGAGAACTATGGCGGCCCCCACTGAAGCTGCCCGATCATCAGTTTTGCAGAGTCAAGAAGCCGTCGGCCTCTCATTGAGAACACCAGGCTTGAGAATTTTGGAATTCTCAAATGATTAGTGAGCTGCTGCTCTTTTAGCTTCAGTGTGTAATTAACCTACAGCACCTGCAGAGATGGGATATTATGGCTGCAAACAGATTAGCTCCTTAAGCACGAATAAAAACTACCAGTTACGTTCACTAAAATAATTACAAGGCTTACAACTTAGGAGGCTGCAGGACCCAAAAACGATTAGCAACCTCAGGACGCTCCAATTGTACACCCGGAAATGGCATCAGTTCAACTATAGAACACCTTTTTCTTTCTCTACCCACTTCCTCATCACCCCTTCCCTCCCTCTCTCCTTTATTTCATGTAATGTGTTTGAATAATTTTTACTCCTAGTCCCTTTCCTTCAGTTCTTCCCTTCAATTTTCCCTCCCAAGATCTTATGCATCTCCATCAATTTAATATTCACTGAGGTCAATTAGTGTTGCCTGGGCATGCATGGGTGTAGGTCAATCTATTGGAGCATGAATAGCCTCTTAGAAACCACATCCCTAAAATAATGAATTTTCCTTTTCTAACAAGTGCCAATATCTCATCAGACAGGGCTGGGACTCCATTAGCCTCTTCCCTATCTATGATGGGATCTTTGGAAGGCTGGATCATGTTCAAGTCTTATGGATGGTGTACACAAGTATGTGTGCATGCATGCTTGTGTGTGCCTGTGTATTTGTTTAGACAACGTCCTGCTATGCATCCTTGGCTGGCCTGGAACTTGCTATGTACCACAAACTGATCTTGAACTCATAGACTTACCTACTCCTGTCTCCTGAGTGTTGGGGTTTAAGGTAAGAACCACCATGCCCAGCATGATGTTTCTTTTTAGGGACACCTTTAGTACCAGCTGGTAAAAGAGAATTTAAGTCAACTGGTACTTTGGCCACAAATGGACCAGAGTAAAAATTCTCTCAGAATGAAAATGTCAGGTATTCTGAGATGCAGAGTAATGTCTGCTGCCAGGGTTCAAATCAGGGTATTATGTGGAGTGACAGGCTCTGGGGAAGACAAAGCCTATGTTTTAAAATGTCAAGTTACATAAACACTAAATTCAAAAGGAAAACAGATTAAATGCCTCTTAGCCCAGGGGAGCAGAACCAGGCCGTCCCACGAAAATGGCACCAAGTCAATCCTCAGCTTGTCAGTGTAGCAAGCTTAGAGGCTGCTGCGGATGTTTCCAGCACACAGGCATTGGTTGCCTCAAAAGTTTTCCATATGCTGCTGTCCTTCTTTTCAGACCCAGAGGCTGTAACCACAGTGGTGCTTCCCTTATCTTAAACTGCTGTGGCACACAGGACAGCCGTCCTTCACCCACTACACTAAAGACAGCTTTAAATGACAATGCTATATGCTTCGTGAGCATCCAAGTTAGGGGAATAATGACATCTGTTTGTGCTTTTAATTTAAATCTGTGGATAGCCACATATCTGATGGCAAAAGGAAAGAAAATAATCACATGTGTGTGTGTGTGTGGGGGGGGACAAATAGTGAGACATGGCAGCAAAATTTGAAGTTGGGCAGTTTCTGGAAGGATGGCCTTGGTCAGTTTCCTCAGGAAGATTCAATGCTTGTAAGTGACAGACCAATCTTTGTAGATGTGCCAAGTGCTAGGAGAGCTGCAGGCCTAGGTGAGGCCCATGGACAAGGTAGTGTGGCTTTTTGAGAAATAGAAACATTTATTTTTGGCTTTTTCTCCTACAAGAGAACTGGTCTAAAGAACCCAAGACACTAGTCGATTTAATTGATGACAGTTGATAATGACAGCAATTTGCTTCTGCAGAAAGAAGGAAACAATAATTATCCAGTCATATGGCTGCTCCTCCTTTGAAGCACTTGACAGGCAGGTTCAAGGCCACTGAGATGTTCCATTCAAGTCCCTTTCTGCACAGCCGAGATTAAAAGAGCAAAGGACAGTCCTCCAGCACTCCAGTAAATGACATCATGGCACAAGAAAAATAATCTCTTACAGCATCCGACTAAGGTTACAAGGTTTCACGTTGTTAAGGGATTGGGCTGCATGTCCAGAGCAGGCTTTAACGTAGAGTTGCTAATGCGAAGAAAAGCGGCGTCAGCTATATGACAATCTTGTGTCAGTATTACAATTGAACATAAAACCATCTGGTTACAAACTATAAAACGAAACAGTAGAAATGCAAATATAAGGCACCTGTACCTGAGAACCGAATTCCAAAGCCCACAGCCAAAAATGAGAATCAACACAAAAGGTCCGTGAAGTGACGAATAGTTAAACAGACACGGCACATTCACAGCATGGAATGAGTGCCGGTCACGTGACCGCAAGATACTCTCAGCACTGTACGCCGAATGAAGGAACTCAGACCTCAGAAGACCACATGATTCTATTTATGGAAATGTCCAGAAAGAGCCAATCTACAGGAATCAGATTTGTGATTGATCTGGGGAGTAGGTGATAAGGAAGAGGTGACTGTTAATGAGCAGAGCTTTCGTGGGAAATGGCGGGACTTCAGAAGGAGCAGGACGTGGTATTGGCTGAATGGGTACGTATTTTATGGCCCGAGAATGCAATCTCAATGGAGTTCAACTTTAAAAATCACATCAAAGTTCAAGAATTGGTTCATGCTCAATGTATCAGTTTATCAAAGTAAAAAAAATATATGAATATTTCTTCCCATGTTGCTAAAACACAGCAGGTGCTCCATATGCTGACTGGATGCATTCATCAACCTGTAATTACAAAAAACTAAACCAATTTAAAGTCATCTGTGTAGCTTGATTTCTGTTTCATATGTCTATCTCTTCTCAAAACATCGTGCTTATCTATAAACATTAAAAAATTTAAAGTAAATTTTAATATCCTTCCATCATTTAAAATTTAGGTAATGGCTATCTAAATTACTTAATTCCTTCATTTATTCAGTAGTTCTCATGTATTTATTAAGCATCTTTTTAGGCACTGAAGTACAGTGTGTACTCCCTGGATTCCATACCCAAGAAGCTTATGGCATAGCAGGGAAACAGACAAATCAGAAAGAGTGAAGCTTGGTGGCGTCTCTGAAGAAGCAAATATCAGGCATTGTCAAGGGAGATCGTTTTTCAGCCATTTTAGGAAATGTAATTAGGAATGTGCTAGAAGGTGTCTAGCTAGAGGAAGGACTTGGTGATCAAAGAAAAAACAGGCAGATGTGCAAGAACATGCTGTTCTTGGAGAAGCTGACTTTGTTGCAGGGGTCAATGTCAAGAATGGCCCGCCCCCAGTGATCAGCAGGAAAACAGTCTGCAAAGGATAGCAGAGTCCAGGCTAGAAGGCTAAGGATCTCAAAAAGGGTCTCAGGGTGTCTCTCCCCCTCTCTCTCTCCCACCCCTCTGTGAACCTTTTATGCCACTTCTAGTGTCCATCAATGCTCTGAAACCTGCTGATTAGGATAGTATGGCCAGACTACGGCATCCACGAATATACTTGTCTCTTTCTCCCTAATGCTGGGATCATAAGCATGCTTGGCCATACCGGACCTTGTTTTATGTTTTTGCTGTTAGCTTTGTTTTTTAAACAGGGGTCTTGGGGATAAAACTCAGGTTTTCTTTCGGACATGATAAACGATTTACCAACTGAGTTATCTCCCAGTCTTCTAATGAATGACTCATGAGAGATTCCAAGCAGGTGAGTGACAATCAGAGGCTATTCCACTGAGATGAAGTTTGCATTACTGTAGAGGACAGATGGGCCATGTAAGGAAGCTGCAAATACACTCTTAGCCATCTCCAGGCATCACGTCCATAACCAAGGGCTGACTTTAGATTCTGGTATTCTTTTTTATATAGTTTATTAATTTATTCATATTACGTCTCAATTGTTATCTCATCCCTTGTATCCTCCCATTCCTCTCTCTCTCTCCCATTTTCCACTTACTCCCCTCCCCTATGTCTGTGACTGAGGGGGACCTCCTCCCCCTGTATGTGCTCATAGGGTATCAAGTCTCTTCTTGGTAGCCTGCTGACTTTCACACGAACTCTGGTGCCCCATATTTGACCACGTCCCCTGGATGGGGAGGCCTGGTGGCACTCAGAGAAAGGATAGCAGGCTACCAAGATTTTGGTATTCTTACTCTTTCTCTCACAGGCTCCTGTCTATCCTAGCCCCGCCATCAAGTCTCTACAGTTGCCCTGTACAGGAAGCCCTGCTTCTTCTATGGCTGAGGCCAACTGATGACAACATCTGCTTGTCACCTTAGCATACCAGTTTTGTGTCCCTGTGACACTGGTGATACAGAGGCATCATAAGCATTATGCTAAAGGATATTTAAGTAGAAGTTTTCAAATTAGTTTATTCACTTTGCCTGTTTGTTCAGTCATGGCCTGACCCTCCTTTCCTCCCTCCCTTCCCCATCCCCTTTCCTCTATTTTTAAGTAAAGGGGAGCCTCCTCCTGCTAATCCACCCAAACACATCAAATTGCATCAGGACTGAGCACATCCTCTTTCCCTGTAGCCTTCTGAGGTAGCTCCCTCCACCAGGGGGTCCTGATAAAAAAGCAGGCAACAGAGTCCATGTCAGAGACAGCCCCCCATTCCCCTTACTAGGGGACTCATGTGAAGACCAAGCTGCCTGTCAGCTACATCTGTGTAGGGGGCCTAGTTCTAGTCCATGCATGGGCCTTGGTTTTGCAGGGCTAATGTCTCTATTCCCAAGGCCATTAGATGTCTCTACTGTAGAAGCATCATAGCTTTGATTCAAATTGAGATTACCAAAGCAAACATACCTTGAAAAAACTACATAACTCTTAACTGTCTGAAGTGATGGAGTTTATGACCCTAGGTTTTATGGTAAAATACATGGAAATGGTCTATTTTTGTATTTTTATTTCTGTGGTTTCACTGTTGGTGGGTTTAATTGTTGTAGTTCTTCCTCCAGGGAGAAAATCACATGCCCACCCACAGCTACACGCTTGCCAAAAGTGACACGAGTAAACCTCCCTGGACAGCTTTCTCATGGCTCAGTCCAGAGGAAGATGGCAGACCAAGCTTGAAACAGGATAAACATGATACCCACACAAAATTAAATTATTTCCTAGGAAGGGACCTTTTTTTTTCCCTGCCCTGTCACACGAGCTATCTAAAATTTCCATTTGCTGATGGCACCAGAGCTAGGAGCAAAACCATTAAGTCTGTTGTAAATGCTACTCACGAAACCATGAAGCAACAACGCAGCA
Source organism: Acomys russatus (assembly GCF_903995435.1). Taxonomy (NCBI): domain Eukaryota; kingdom Metazoa; phylum Chordata; class Mammalia; order Rodentia; family Muridae; genus Acomys; species Acomys russatus. Next base: position 18,329,473 of record NC_067138.1, read on the forward strand.
GAATGCTGATGTGGGGTAAGGGCTTTGCAGGGTGCTCTGAGTCAGGGATGGGCATTTCTCTCTGCTGCTGTCTGGGGCTACCCACTTGAAGGGTGAAGTGTATCAGCTGCTCGTTTCACATATCCACAGAGACACCATCAGCTTCCTACCAGAAAGGGATGATACTTCTCCTCCTTCTCTGTGGCATTCCCAAGCGGCCACACACAGAGCTTCCCGGAAATGATATTTCCTTATGTTACTGATTATTTCTGAGATATACATATAGCAACATGGCTGACACAGTTGGCTTTATGGCAGAGTGTTTTGTTTTGTATTGTATTGTTGTTGTTGTTATTCTGGCTTATAAAAAGGCAGAATGCAAACTAAGCCTATTGTTGGGTTCAGAATAACAGTGTAGGTGCATCCAGCCTCAGAGTATATTCCTTGCTTTTTGTGACTTTAGTGAAGTTAAAGCCTTCCTTGCTTGTAAACTGTGACTGATTATCATATGAATTCCTTAAAGATGAAAAATTAATGCAACGAAATAAAAATGATTGTGTATGTCCATAAGGTGATCCACCAAAGGAGTGACAAATTATATTGGGTAGACAACATAAAACAAATTTGTATATACTGATGTGACTATCTCAGTGGGTAGTGCACATCTCATCCATGAACAAGTAACATATAGTAAGTTGCTTGTGTTTAAATTTTATTTAACTAAAATCAGATACCAGATAGTGTTAAATCCTTTGTGCCTGTTTTACTCAATATTTTTTTTTTTTGAGACAGTGGTTCTCTGTATAACAGTCCTGGTTGTTCTGGACTTGCTTTGTAGACCAGGCTGGCCTTGAACTCACAAAGATTCACATACTTCTGCCTCCTGAATGCTGGGATTAAAAGCTTGTGCCACCATGCCTGGCTGTTTTACTCAATAGTTTATGAGATTTATTTATATTGTTTACTTTTCATTATCTTTTTAGACCTTTAAAAACTTGTGAAAACACAAATTGTACATATTAATGGAGAATGATATTTTGGTCTACACACAAACTGTGTGTCATTTTAATCAGGCCAAATATATCTGCATCAAGTCATGTGATGGTTGACACTCACTGTCTACTATACGTAGAATCTCCTAGAAGACATACCTATGGGCATGTCATGAGAGCATTCTCAGAATGTTTAACTGAAGGGAGAAGACCCATCTCAATATGGACAGGACCATGCCATGGGCTGGAGGCATGGGTGAACAAAAGAAGAAAAGGTAGAAAGCTGATTGACTGGTGGCATTCAGTTTTCTTTGCTTTCTGACTGTAGATTCAGTGTTACTAGCCTCCTCATGCTCTCATTGGATGACTTCCTTGATGAGGGACTGTGTCTCCTCAAACTGAGAGCCACAGTAAACACTTCCTTAAGATGCTTTGCCGGACATTTTGTCACAAGAAGAAAAGAAACTAATGCCGATGTTTATGGCTTCCTTTAAAAAGGAAAAGCCCAAAATCTTTTCCGCTAGAATTCTCAAGTACTAGCAGCGACCTATGGGGTGACTAGCTTGGCTCCTTCCTAAATACAACTTAGCGCCTGCTGATCAGACTGTCTTCCTCCCTTCCTCCCTTCTACTGGTTTATCTCAACTGTTGACCATCGATAGTTCATATACTCAAAAGCTCCACATGTCCTTGAGATGTACTGTGCAGAGAGAAATTCTAAGTGAAGGAGGGTTGCTTATGCTTCCTTCACATTATTAATTGTCCTTACATTTAAGGTAACCATAATGAAATCCAGAGCCAGTGACCTTCCTTCTCTTACTGCACCATCTTGATGCCATCCTTTCAAACACTGAATCACATAGACTGACATCACCCCTTCACTCTGACCCTCCCCTCCTCCTTCCCGGGAGCTCTTCCCTGGCCAAAGGGTTTTAACTTGTATAAACTGCCAACTGCCATCTTAGCAGCCCTGACCTCTTTAGTTGGCCTTTGAATCATTACAGACCACCATCTCTCATGCTATGGCCATCTGGATGTCGTGGGAGGAGACAAATCAGTGTGCCCAAAGTAGAGAATGTGATTTCATATTTCTTCTCCTAGTTTGCTCAAGTAAGAACTACTAAGAATCTTAATGTGCTTCCTTGTCTCCTTGTCAATCGAATACCAAATTCTTTGTTTCTCAACGTCGGCCATGTTGTTTTTAGTCCAGTCCTTTACATTTCAGTGGTTATGGCAGTCTCAGCTTTGCCTTGTAATCTATCTACTGCCTCCACAGCGGACTTTCATAAAGTTAGTCTCCTTCACCCCATGGCATTCACAGGGTGAATATGAACTCATAACCACCTAGTTCCCAATAACCTCATGGGAATTTTCTTCTTTTCTCAGCTCCTCACTCCTATGCTCCAGGCAGCCTGTCCAGACCTTTAATGATGTATGCATCTTACTGTAATGGACAGCATCCCAACTAGGCATTCCCACAGCAGCTGTCGGCTCTTCTTTGTCTCTGCAGTAGCTATCCTTTCTTCTTTTGATAAAGACCTTTGGCTTCCTTGGGCTTCATTGGAGCAGCTATCAATCAATCAAGATACTCTGCCATCTTTGGCAAAGTGGATAGGATCCTGACCTAAGCTAGGTCAAGGAGAGCTCTTCTTAGAATTTGGGAAAGTGGCCACAAACAGACAGGAGGTTGAGCTGATTCACTCTGGCATCAATGCCTCCGAGGAGCACTTCATCAATTTTCTACTGTCTATAGCTTTGTGGCTGTGCTCATTCCTGTCTTTCCTGACACTTACTTCTTTGATCCTTTAACATTTTTAAGTTATTTGTACACATCTCTGCCATCAATTAAAAGCACTAACTGATAAGACTCCTGAAAAAAAAAATAGGATTTTATTTTATTTTCCATATTGGCTTGGCACAATGCCTAGAACACAATAAACATTGATTGAGTGAGTGAATGAATGAATGCTTGCAGGCATGAATAATCAAACTCCTTGGGAGGGGGAACATGAAAAAGGTGCCATAAGCAATAGAAAGGGCACAAGGACAGCGCCAACAGTGCTCTATTGTAACGGCAAGGAATTAAAGCTCCTTACAACACCACTACTTACTTCTAATTTTCCTATACTAGATAATGAAGCAAATAATAAGTCAACTTTTCATTGCATCATTTGAGAGTGACCACAAGGACCCATATTACTCCTTATTCCTGCCAGGAGTGCACGGTGCTTCGGTGCTGTTCTGCATGGCAAACTATGCACACAAAGCCAACACAAAATGATTCTTCCTACTCTTTAAAAGCATTTACACCTGTAGGATGACATGCAATTTGATTTTTTTAGATTATAAAATTCTATTTACTGCCTATGACAGTAAGGTGAAAGATTCTGAGGCTAAATCAGTGAACACAGTGAAATACAACCAAATTTACAGATCACTTAGTTCCTGGAATTAACTTCAAAATTTTTATTTTGCTCCTATATTTCTGGAAAAAAAATTAAGTTAAATGCAAATATGGCCATCGCGACATTTGTACATAAGTATATGATGGCACATTCTCCATATTCCCATTAACCTCCTTTGTTTCTCCTAGAATTGCCTTGAGAGATTACAAAAAATTCTTGTGTGAACCCAATGATATTAATACTGTCATTAGCAGTTCCTCTATACTACCAATCAGCAGCATTCCTAAATTCCAGAGGATGTAGCACAATCATTAATGTCTATAGTTTAGAAAAGTTTAAGATTCTCTTCCTGGGTCTATAACCACCCATGAGTCATAGTGATCTTTTTGGAGACAGTGTGAGCTATGCTGGGAGCGGGGGAGTGGCCACACTCCAGAGGACATTTACTATGGCCTGAGCCCAAGATGATATATCTGAAAAGCTTTGCCTTTAGCTACCCTCCAAAAGGAATTAGGCATCAAATAGAATATCCTTTAATCAGACAGGTTGATATTAACACTTTATGTTAGCGTACACATATGAAAAGGAAGACTGCTTAAGACCATCTTGGTACAGCCTGGGAAACAACTGTGTCATGGTTAACACAGTAGAACTAACAACTTAAAAATATAATTTTAACGTCAGACGCAGGTCAGTTTTGTAACCCTCTTTGAAGGAAATGGTCATGTTAAACCACAATATTTCATCTTCTTTTTCTTTTCCGTTTTACCAGTGTCAGAGATCCTGCATTCTACCATGGGAAACATGTAGTGCATCCTTGTCAGTGCACTGAGAGAAGAGAGTACTCCAAGTCCAGACCCTGAGGCTGGCAGGTGTCTACAGTGTGGGAAGCCTTCATATTGTGTGAACTTCAAGGAACAGGGACTGTGTCCCATATGGCAGGCTGGGAATGAATGGATAGCTGCAAGTGAACAGAAGGGAGCAGAGAGAGAGAAAGCTGCGGGTACGAGTCACCTCAAGGGCTAGAAACGGTACTTCCGGAGCCCCAGAAAGAATGGGGATGGTTGGAGACCTGTGGACATCAGTACCAAGCGATGTCTCGGCATGAGTGAACAGATGCTAGCCTTTGCAGGAAGCACTGATATAAGAACACATCCTGACTACAGATCCAGGGACTCGGGCATTTTCAGCACAGAGACACAACAACAAACTATCATGCAAAGACTATAGCCCATTAGATTCTCCATCACTCCCAAGGTCCTGTGGAGCATAGGTCATTCATCTTGTAATCACAAGTATAGGACTTTCCCAGAAAAACTCAAGCTAATGAATTTGTATCACCATGCATTCAGCTGAAGCCAGGAGAAGTCACTTATCCCCCACCCCTCATGGGCTGTTTTGGTAAAAATAAATACAAGCATATTTATTTCACCTAGCCTGTGAGCATGGGGACTGCAAGCTTTTTGAGTGGTCACCTAACAATGGCTTTCTGCCTATGGTGCTGCAGCTTACAGGAAACAGTAAAATACCACCAGAAGACTGTATTTCTGTACTGTAAACTGCTAACTTCTTTTTTTGTGGGGTGCATGTATGTGTTTGTATGTGTCTGTGTGTGTTGTTCACATGTATGTGCATGCATACCTGTTTGCATGCCAAACTGTAAACCCAGGAGACGTCTATATTTTCTCAGTTTTTGAAAGATTCTCACTGGCCTGGAATTTACCTAATAGGCTAGACTGAGTGGCCACGGAGCCTCGGGGTTGTGCCTGCCTCTGCTTCCCCAGTGATGGAAGTAGAAGTGCACCATTATGTCTAGCGTTTTTATGGTTCTGAAGACTGAATTCAGGTCTTCCACATACATACTGACTGAGCTATCTTTACTTCCCCATGCCCTGCTGTGACCCTGTGAATGAGACCACAGCTTCAGATAGGCAGTAGGTACCCTCATGCCTCCTGACCTTTACCTGGCCTACAGGGACAGTGTTGGCCTTGCTTACTAATGACACCATCCCATAGTATCCCGCTCAGTTTTCAAAAGCTGTTTCTTCAGACATGCCACTTTTCGGATCAAGAGCTTTCCACAGCCTCCCTTTGGCAGAACTATTGCTTTTACTTAATGAATTCCCAAGTTCATAGTTCTGGCATTCAAGGCCAAGTGAGATGTGACATTCCTTCACTGTCTGACCTTTCTGTTGTCACCTCTCAATGTTTTCTCATACAGAGGGCTACCCTCCTTCCCAGCCATCGGTTTATTCCACCATTTTTGATGCATGCTTTCATTTGCAAACCCCTCCTCTGGGTGCACCTTGGTGATTGCTCCCTGGAGAACAGGCTTTGGAAAACCTCTAAGTTAATTAAAGCAAAACTGTGTATCAGTGCTCTAGAAATACAGGTAATTAAAATCTTCTTAGGCATTGATTATTATTAAGCTGGAATCTTGCACCAAGATAGGTGACACTGCAATGAAAGTTGGGTAGAATGTGAGCCTTCAGGATGTTAGTTGCAGTATTGATCTAGGCTTAATAGAACAAAATGAATAAAACAGGACCCATTACACAGTGATGCATCATTCCATTAGTGATGAGGATTGGACCAGACAGGAAGTTATTGGCTGCCAAAAGCAGCCTTCTGATCAGAGCTCAGCCTTTGCAGGCAGCGAGCTGTGCTCAGTAGTTGCCAGGGCCATGCCTAACAAGGACAGCCAATTTGTTCTTATCCACAGACAGTGTAGTAAGCCCCAGACTGTGGATTTCAATGGATGCTTGGTCCTACAGGTTGCTTAAAGCCACAAGACACACATGACTAAAATTTAGTGTTCTTTTGTAAACAATAGAAATCATTAGGAGCTACTTTAAATGGGCATAACATGGCTTGAGTTGTTCTGGGAAGTCTTGCACTTCTAATTACAAGATAAATAACGTATGTTCCATACCAGCTCTGAACTGATGGAGAATCACATGAGCTAAGGACTTTGCATAATAGTTTGTTGTTTTGTCTCTGAGCTGAAAATGCCTGAGTCCCTGGCTCTCTAGTCAGGACACATTTCTTATATCAGCTCTGAAATAATTAAAATGGGTATAACATGGCTAAAACAATAATTTTAATTATTTCAGAATGAACTCAGTGAGGTTAGGTGTGGACCTGGGATGATAGGGTACTTTTCTGACACACACAAAGTCATGGGTTCAATCCCTAATACAAATCTAACAAGCAACCCCATCTATAAAAGTCATAGAATCGAAAATTCAATTGTTTGTAAAATGATAGACCATGAAGTGCTCTTGAATTTGCTGTTGACTCTTTTGGCTTACAAAGCTGAACCCTTGCAAATGAATGCTGTTCTTCCTTGATATCAAAAGTATCTCAGTGGAGAGGCTCAAGAAATGGTGATGTAATGTGTCAAGGGAATTCGAGTAAGACCCAGTGGAACTTAGTTATCACGTGATGAAAGGATCTTTCTAGATGTGAAGAGCATGGACCGTTTATCAACAGAGAAAGAAAAATGTAGACACCTGCCTTCTGTGAGCCCATGCCCAAAGCCAAACATGCCCATACTAGTTCTTAAAAGCTGGTTCTTTATGTTTTCAAATTAGGTGTCTTCATTTTTATTTTATGTATGAGTGTGTAGGTACTTGGAACAAAACCTGAACTCTCTGCTGTAAGAGCAACAAGTTTTAACCAGCCCCCAAATTGGTCCTTCTAATGCTTTAGCCCAGTCAATTAAGGCTTCATAATACACCTGGAATCTTTCCAAATATAAGCTTGTTACTACATTTTGGAAGATGTACAGCCTAAATCCCTAACATAAACCTGCTGCACAGCAAGGGCATATGAAAATCAAATAGGATGAGGATTCTATCTCAAAACTAAGAATCTGAGATCTAAAAACTAAGTACACATTTAGTCATTTGAAATAACATATTGAATATTTGTTAAGACACCAAGAGCGATGAGAGCAAAGTAGGTTCTCATAACACATCACCACATGAATTTGCACAAGGCACTTGGGATCATAGGACTAAAAGAGCCAAAGGGTCACATCAAGAGGCACAGTTTGGTGGGGTGGACGCAAAGCACTTAAAAGCATACAGAACCATCACACTGTACTTGGTAGTTTTTCTCATCTCAGCTGTAGAACTGTCAGTAATTTGTTCAATTTAACTTGTATGTCAGGAATTTTTCTGATAGCCCATATTATAAACTACATGACATTATGAATCTTTCAGTATTACTTTTAAAAGTAGAAACAAAGCAAGAATGATATTGAATAATGGATAATGGTTTTATTATGGGAGGCTTTCTTGGCAGCATCAGTAGAAAAAATGCAAACACAAAGCCATGGAACGATCATGACAAATTCTTGGGGAACTCAGAAAGCAGAGATGTTGGGATTTGGGGACAGAATGATTGATGGACAAGCCATGTTGATTGTGTCTGAAGGACTTACTTGGTAAGGATATTAGATAAAAGCAAGATGGAATGAGAGCTGAAGTGAACCAACAAAAGAACCTGAGAAAGGAAATGATGTCATGGACTCTAAATAGATGCTGTTGATAGAAGGCATGAGGAGACAAAGAAGAGACAATCATCATTCACACGTTTTTCAAGGATTTTACTATACAAAGGAGCAAAGAAACAGGACAGTGGCTGGGAACGACTTCCAACAAACACAACTGTGTACTAAGACAATTGTGTATGGGCAGACAAAAAGCCATCACAATGTTTTCCAGGATGCAGTCATGGAAGGAAGAGTGATGTTAGCTTGTACAACCTTGCTAGAATGGCCATAAAGGAGTGCCAAAATCTAAGCAGCTTAAACAGTGAAATGTATTGTTTGACAATTCTGGAGGCTGGACATTTGACATCAAGGAGTTGACAGGAGCATGTTCTTGCTGCAGATATTCTAGAAGGAACTGTTCTGGACTTCTCTTTGCTTCTTGTAGTTTGTTGGTTTTAATAGTATCCATCCAATCCTCACTGGTGTTCTCCTTGTATACACATTTTGTTTAACTGCCTCCTTTTAATAAGGATACCAGCCATATTGGGATAATGGTTTACCCTACACCAATATGATCTTTACCTCCCTCATCTATTGGTAGGGTCTAATATAACCCAAGTTGGCCTGCAACTCACAAATTTTCTTCCTCGCCCTCCTGAGTTCTGGGAGCATAGGTGTGAGCAACCAACCACACTGGGCTGTATGACCTTACTTTAACTAAAGTAATTACTATAGCAAGTATCATATTTCTAAATACAAGTTTATGTTCTGAAGTACTTGGCCTTCGGGCATCAATATATAAGCTTCAAGGGAGGAGAGGACACAATTCAATCTTCATAAGACCCCAATATGAAGAGTAAGGGCTTTTGGGACAAGGGGGAGGAGCAGGGTATGGCTATGGATTCTAATGCCAATTAGCTGTGGTGTGAGTGTCTGCGGAAAGTCTGTTTGATTGCTTCTATTTTCCTAGTAAAATAAAAGGCAACATTTTCAACAAGATTGAAAACACAGGTCAAAACTTTGCTTGCCTAACTGGTCTTAGCCTCTGTGGGATACAATACCATCAATGTGTGTAAGAGGGCCAATATAGAGAAATGTGAATTCCATCTACCAAAATGTATGTAATTCAGCAACACAGAACTGAAGATACGGCCTAAGGAATTGTGCCTAGAACATGGAAGAGTTCCGGATCTCATCTAGGATGATGGTTTAATGAATTGTAACCATTAGACCAATGGGAAGAAGTGCAATGAGAGGGACATAGGAAACAAAGAGGGCCGCTGGGTGTGGCACTGATCAGTGCTAAGGCACATGGCTTGGAGCCCTGAGGCCCTGTGTTCAATCTCCACCATGGAAACAAAGACACAGAAAGTTATCTGAGGCTTCCATGACGATTTTGCCACAGAATATACACTGCATCGAGACTTTTATCATGTTCAGGAGTTTGGGCGAAAGCTCACTGCACACCAGATTCATGTCTTTGACAATTTAAATGAACCATTTTTTTTTCAAGCTCTTGACTTTTTGATGGAGACACTGGAACAACAAGTAAACACCCTTCCCCCCACCCCCCAACAGGCCCCTCTAAATCTGCAGTTGCTCCCTTCATGTGAAAAGTAAGTTGCGGAGGGAGAGGAGCTGGGTGACAGGAACGAAATCAATGCAATCGCTTTGGAATGGTCACTGAAATGGCTGTTTTACAGTGATTGCTGAAAAGTGACATGGGGCGGGTGTCTTCACGCTTCTCTCCAACCAGCGTCTGCTAGTGCTTCTCCCTGTCTTGAGAGTGTGAAGAAGGGCACTGAAGCACTTACGCCAGATAGAATGATCTCATTCCATAAATAACAATAAGACTGCAGACTGCCTTGTTTTTGCCGTGGTCCTCCATTAATGTGGGTGGAAACGGTGGGAGTGAAAGGAGGGTAATATATGGCCTGCAACCACCTAGAACTCTAGACAAGAGGAAATGGAAAACATCCATTATATTGTCAGCCAGTCCATACCCTGGGGACTTGCACAGATTTTTTTTCTCATTGCATATTTTGCTCATTTTTCCCCCAATATTGCTTTGAAGCAAATTGAACAAAGGCTGCTAGTCACTGCCTCCATCAGAGAACACAGAAACATAAAAGCCTTGATTTAGAAAAAGAAGTTCTTAGCAAAGACACTTAAATACTCTTTATTAATTTTTTTCTCTTCCAATGTATCTAGATATAATACCTGGCTCTGTGATTTTAAAAGGTCTTTTGTCTGTTCATGGTGTTCTCTTCCTAGTGGGTGTTGATGGTGAGTGTGGTCCTCATTAGTCATTTTCACTGTGCATTGTATGCAAGCAAGGGAATGGGCAAAGAACAAACAGAAGCCAAGCCCTCCAGCAAAGTGAAACATAGCAGCTACTTCTGTTAGTTAAGAACATGTTTTATCGCCCATACCCACACAATACACTTTTTGTTTTTTTACTTTTGCATGGGGAAAAATACTTAATTTTTTATTTGATACAACTTCATCTAATCCTCTGTAGTGGCAGGAAATCAACTTTTCTGACAAGTTTTTCAACAGTGCAATCTATCTCTTAAAAGCCTGTGTATTGTAAGTATAGTCATGCTAACATTTCCAATCTGCCTTTCTCTGTAAGTCAGGGCTTGCTCTCGCCACGTACAACATGTGCTAACCATCTCCTTTATGCTGGATGAAAGTGCTACCCAAAATTTCAAGTATACATTACTAGTCATTTTGCGTGTTCTATAGTAGCAAAATGCAAAGCATTTTTGATTAATATTGAATTTTCATAAGCTAAACATACAAATGAATAGCACCATCAAGCTTATAAAAGTCTAATTATATAGCACAAGCAGTATCTATAAGCTAAGGTTGCAAAGTGGAAAAACTATATTCAAAAATATAATTATACTCTTTGAGAACCTATGTGGACCTTGATCTGTCAGTGATCTTTGATGAAAGTTACACCTTAAAATGTTGTTAGCCTAAGTGGTATTTAGCAAACCAAACGAAGGAAAAATCACAAGTCTTGGTGGAAATTAAATGACCTTTTTGAACTCAAAGATGTTTAATAGTTTCAAAACCCTTCCTGGGTAGATATTATCATCATTGTTTACTGAAGACAAAATCAAGGGTAAGGAAGGGTTAATGAATTTGGACCACAGCTTTAAGAGATGGTGTTGGGATTCAGAATCCTGTGCCTGGCTGGGTAGCCTGTGCCCTTTTCACCACAACACCATGTCAAGTTTGCTTTTCCAACAATGAAGGGTTATTGACACACAGGCTGAGTCAAAATGTCCTCCTAGAGGCATCTAACACCACCTAAGTTAGTAATTAATAGCTCTTATCTTCACTTTTTTTTATTCTGGTAAAATATACCCATTATAAAAATTAAGATTTATGTGGTTTTTAGGTGTACAGTTTAGGAATATTAAGCACATTAAGCACATTTACACTACTAGGAACCCGTCATCATTGTCCATTTCTAGCACTTTTCCATCTTCCCAATCCTCTTTCCTATCTTCCTCCAGGTCTCATAGCCATGGTTCTACTGATTGCTGCTAAGAGTGGAACTAGTTGGTGCAACAGTTTGTGCAGCCCGCCCTGGGTCCAGATCCACCTGCCTTGATGGTCTCCTTGTGGGACTCCTGAACCCTTTGGGTCCTTCCATTCCCCCACTCTTCCATACCACTCTCAGCTCTCCACCAGTACTCCAGCAGAGAGTGCTAGCATCTGTTCTGATCCTCCGCTGAGTAAAGTCTCTGAGAGGACATTTATGTTGCGCTAATATCTACTTATAAGTGAGTATATACCATGCGCTAGATCCCCCGTTCAGCTATAGCCAATGGTCAGTTCATTCTCCATGGTCATGGGAAGAGTGGGTACTGCCTATGACATAAACTCTGGTACCCGCTGCCCCCGATTTGATCACTTCCCCTTTGTGGGAAAGTCTGGCAACAGAGGAAGGGAAAGCAGGCTATCCTTATGAGACCTGATTGATAGGCTGTGGTCATATGGTGGGGGAGGCGGTCCCCTTCTGTCAGAGGTCTAGTGGGGGAGAATAGGGTGAAAGAGGGAAGGAGGGTGGGAATGGGAAGATACAAGCTAGAGGATAAGAATTGGGATAGAAGTTGAATAAAAATAAGAGTGGAACTACTATATATGCTTCATGCATTTATTGTTTTTTTGTAGGTTCTATCACGTTGCAGGGCATCTCACAGGGTGCATTGAGTGTCCTGGCATCTTAGCCAACTTCCAAATCCCACTGTACCTGAATGTTGTTGCATTTGGTTCATCTGTTCATTGGATGATGTGCATTTGGGCTGTTGGTACCCCTTGGCTGTTGTGAATATGCTCCTGTGAACATGAATGCACACATATTTGCTCAAGTCCCTATTTTCAGTTCTTTGGAATATAAATTCAGTGTTAGGGTTGTTGGATCACACAACGGTTTCATGGTTGAAACCTTGGGGACATATCATACTGTTTCCTTTTCACAGCATCTGCATAGTTTCATGTGGCTAATGTACCACATAAGGGTTCCACCTTCTTCACTGACAGCTGATATTTTCTTTTTCTCTTGTTACGACTACTACTCACTTTTCAATCGAAACTTACCAGTAATTCAAAGTGTTATTAATGGGCTTAAGAGATTCACCGTAATGGGGAGCCAGGTAAGTTTTATTTCAGATTGCCATTTCCTTAAGCTCCAGGGTATTTGAGACAAAGGCCATAAAACTCACAATAAGACATTAGAAATCTTAGGGACAGTTTCCACTGGATCAAAAGAAGCCCTTCTGATTGGAAGAAGACCACAAACCAATCCTTCACTACAGTCCTAGGGAATGATAATAAGAACAGCTCACGGCGAAAACCATAACGATCTCAATTCATCACAGCTTCCCAGAGCCCTTCAGTGTCCCCACAACTGTTTTTCATAAGGTTCTGTGCCCCAGTCGCGGTTCATTATCCACCTGTAATTCATAATGCCCTAGCAGCTGTGTTAACTTCCTGCAACTGTGCTGAGCAGAGCTATGCTAATGAGGTTGTCGAGATGAGTCAGTGGAGGGTTCCGTCTTACAGATCTGAATCAAGGAATTCCACAGGGTCTGAAAACTGTTCTTAGTGTTACTCAAATTCACCTAACTCGCTTAAAAAACAGCAACATCCTTGTTTCTGTCACAGACAGAATTCTGCCTAAAATTGGGCAAGCAGATAAAGGCAGAGTCAGTCAACGGCTGAACTCTGCTAAGACAAGGTAAGCAAGTCCTCAATAGTTCCTGGCTGGATACTAAGTCTGGCAGAGATAGTGGACCAGAAGGCAGAAGATGAGGCCCCAGTGTTATAGAGAGTGTTGGGTGACTGTCCAGGCAGTAAACTGTCTCTGTCATTTCTCTCATTTTAGAAGCTGCTAACCTGCACTACACTACCGGTTCACTCAGGCATGTAAGTTTTATTCTTTCTCAAGTCTCTGAGGAGGGTGAAGACCAGTTAGTTTAGTTTTACAATCAAGTTTAGTTGGCTGGGGGATAAGATCTTTTTAGATAAAGATAAAGGAGTTAATAGAGATGAGATAGGATAGATACTGAATTTCTTTAAGAAATTTAGACCCAACAAGTTAGGAAAGATGGTTACTTCAAGTTTTGCAAGCACAAGTAGCCAAATCACTATGAATATAACATTTACGTAACTCATGATTGTCTCGTGGGTCTCCCCGCTGTATCTAGTTTGTTTTATTCATGTGTAATTAAATAAATGTATATGTTAAATGAGAAAAAAAAGAAAATAGTTTTCTTCAAACAAACAAACATACAAACAAAAAGACTTATAAGATTGAAATTTTTTCCTGGTTTTCTAAATCTCTTTTTGTTGCATGAAGCACCAAATTTAAAACTTTGATATTTAAGCATTCATTTCCCTAAAATTAAAAATCACAAGAAAATTGTAATGAAAAACTAAAATTGAAGTTAATTTATACTTATTATTTCTAAAGTAGTTCAAAAAGACCGATGGCGTTAGAATTAAAAAAAAAAAAGAAACCCAGCAATTTTGCAGCAAAATTAACTTTCTAGAATGTTGCTTACTTGGTGAGTGTTGCACTTAGCCATCCTTGAACTTAAACTGGAAACCACTGCATCTGACCCTTTGCCAGCCCCTTGCTAAAGGATGTATAGGCCTGAGGGTTATCTTGTTTCTCAGTGAATCGATTATCTATTTTTGTTTTGTTTTGTTTCAAGACAGGGTTTCTCTGTGTAGCTCTGGCTGTCCTGGAACTTGCTCTGTAGAACCAGGCTGGTCTTAAACTTACAGAGATCCACCTGCTTCTGCCTTCAGAGTATTGGTGCTAAAGGCTTGTGACACCATGGCCCAGTTATCTATTGCATAAAACATAACCATTCAATTGCAAAAGAATGCATCATCTGTGTATCTAGCTCATGAGCCTAAGCACACTAACCTAGGAAAAGCTTTGCAGAACAGGGCTGGGACTCGTAACTTGCTCAGCTGTCTGTTGGTTTTTGGCTCACTCAGGGCAGCCAATACTCACAAGATACGATGTACCCCAATAGCTTACTGTAGGTGTGGTCATATGGTCGCAGCAGTGCGGTAAGAAGAAACAGACAGGCAAGTTTGTTTTCGAGCTTTTAACAGTGTCAATAATTGCTAGCCATACACCGGCAAACCAAACTAGAGGGGGGAACTGAGACTCGGAAGTAGGAGTGGTAAAGTCCTGTGGAAAAAGAAACTGAACACACGGTGAGCTGACATATGAGCCTTCGGAGCTATCAGGGTACCACACTAAGCTTAGGCTGAACACACGGTGAGCTGACATATGAGCCTTCGGAGCTATCAGGGTACCACACTAAGCTTAGGCTGAACACACGGTGAGCTGACATATGAGCCTTCGGAGCTATCAGGGTACCACACTAAGCTTAGGCTGAACACACGGTGAGCTGACATATGAGCCTTCGGAGCTATCAGGGTACCACACTAAGCTTAGGCTGAACACACGGTGAGCTGACATATGAGCCTTCGGAGCTATCAGGGTACCACACTATGCTTAGGCTGAACACACGGTGAGCTGACATATGAGCCTTCGGAGCTATCAGGGTACCACACTAAGCTTAGGCTGAACACACGGTGAGCTGACATATGAGCCTTCGGAGCTATCAGGGTACCACACTAAGCTTAGGCGGCCATGGAACATTTATCAATTTTGAGGGAGAGTTCTCTATTGTTTGGGCCCAATCACATGACTCAAATCAATCAATCTATCTATCTGTCTATCTATCTATCTATCTATCTATCTGTCTATCTATCTATCAGCATAATATTCTGTTATAATTCCAGGGCCATAAAAGTCATTAGAATAGGTCTTCTAAAAATGCTGAATAATGAATTGGGTGAAACAGTGAGGACTTTGCAGGTTCTCCTGTTAAAAATGGTAGCAACTTGCAGTAGTATTAACATAAGTAAAACATGTAGTTTGTGATTTTCTACATCTATCTTTGTTTCCTCATTAAGGTGGCTGCATCCACTATATCCAGCAAATACGATTTGTGCATACCTTTGTACAAAACACTATGATGAACTCTCAGGAGGGTAAGCAATGCCATGTCAAGAAGCAGTGAGCGACAGGAAAAACCCACCTCTGTTCCTGTTTAGATTAGTGTAAGGTGTACAAAAGATCTTTCAAATAAGCATGTTGTTCAAAGTTTCATTCACTTCAGAAATTTGACAACTTCATTGTTTTAGGTGCAATAATAGCAGTGCAGTTGAAAGGCACTTACAACAATAGATGAACATAATTTGAAAAGAGGCCATATCCATTTGGGACTGGAAAATCAATTCTTAGTTTAGGGTAGCTGCTTTCTTGTAACCATAGAATGAAATAAAGAGGATATAAGACAGTCGAGGGACTTCAAGTCTAAGATCTGACATATACCTGAGCTGTTTTAGGACAAGTGGCTTTTTGAAAATATTTTATTTATATATTTGTGTGTGTGTGTGTGTGTGTGTGTGTGTGTGTGTGTGTGAGTGTGTGTATGCCCATGCCTAAGGTTAGGGGCATCCTCTGGAGCTGGAGTTACAAGCAGCTGTAAGCTCCTGATGGGATGCTAGGAGTTGAACTTGGATTCTCTGCAGGAGCCACACATGTTCTTAACTACTGAGTCATCTCTCCATTCCCAACAGTTGGCTTTTAAGGACTTGTAAGACTTTTTAAGCCAATGGGGACAGTGAAGGGGCATTGTTAGGAACATGAGGCTGGACAGGATAGATGGACATGAGCAAGGAATGATCCAATTTGTTGGGATCTAAGATTAAGCCTGAACAAAGTGGGAAAGACAAGCCTTCAAGGAAGATAATGTTTACTTTGTGTGTCGCCTTGCTAGAAAGTGGAAATGTCCATACATATTTCTACAGACACTCCTGTTTCAGAGAAAGTCATCTTACGCAACTGCCCTATGAAGTGAAAAGAGATAGAAAGAGAAACCCATAGAAATTTAAAGCCATTTATGTGACAATAATACTGATATAAATTATTAAGAAGGTAGAGAAAAAGAGTGGCTTTGAAAAAAAAAAGGCAGGGAGGGTGTATACCAGAGAGGAATAGCCTAGAATCCTATTCATAATTCTTATCCATAGGACATAAAACAGTAAATGAAGGTTCTTAAATTTGCTTTGAAAATTTCTCCTGTCTGAATCTAGTTCAAACCTAGGACCAGTGAGACAGACTTGTTTTTTATACAGTAGGGGTGCCACAAGCACAAGGAGAAACCCAAATTGATTTATCACTGTGGACATGGCAGCTCACCAAAAGCTGCTCACTGGACTCTCATCTTTGATCAGCATCTTTGGTCAACTCAAACTGTCTGCCTGGGCAGCTGAACACCATCTCAACTCTTGAGAATTAATGAAGCTTTCCAGTTATCAACAGAAGGGAGACAGAACCCAGACCCTGAGAGGCAGAAACAGTTCAAAGCTCATGTTGTACAATGCCCTTATGCCATGAATGTTGAGATTGGGGGAGTTCTGGTCAAGTGAAGTAGCAAACCAGTGAGGGCAGAGACCAGAGCCTGGCTCTCATGTGCAGAGGCTACTCTCTGAGTGATGCTGGTTTCCAGGAACACTCATGCTTGTTCAAATGTTTAAGTCAATGCTTTCGTCTTTTTGATAGTCATCTAGACTATTAATATCAAATGGACTATACAATATCCGAGGGCTGAGAACAGTAGGTAGGAAGAGGCCAGTGTGGTAGGTGAATCCTGAGACTGTGAATAGAAGCAGGCTCCTAATATGTGTAGGATCTGCAATGACAAGATAACGGTTTGGGCTGAAATAGAAAATGTGAACCCCCAGAAGGCTTGTACAACTGTGATTTATTTAAAAGTATTCTAGTTCTTGAAGCTTTCTACAAAAGCTGAATGAAATTCTTGTCACATGACTGCATCACTATGAAAGGAAAGGTTTTTTTTTTTTTTTTTTTTTTTTTTTTTTTTTTTTTTAATATTGCCACTGGCAATTAGAATTTTTTTTTAACTTCAAAGTTGAAAGAAGTTTCTGTTTGTTATAGTGGAATTTCCAAAATTATGTGCATTAGTGTCAATCAGAATCCTTTCGATGTATTTATCTTTTTCCTCTTGTCAGTCAGATTTCTTTGAATTGAAGAAGTTATACTTTTATCCATATATTTTAGAACCATTATTGGTTAAGTATATCAGTTAAATAGAAAACAGAATACACTTTATTTTAAATTATAATATAGGCACACACTTTGGTTTCATGTGTTATATTAATGCTAGTGAACTAATTGAATAGTACTGCTACAGGTAAGCTGTAAATGGTAAGTACATACATGTCATTTCATGTAGACATGCAGATGACTACACGGGCTCTTGGATTGTGTTGTTAGATTTACAGGGAAGTGGGAGGAAGAAGAAACTGCATACCCAGGTTAATCAAGCCAAGAGGTTACAGGTAGAGAGAGTACTCTTATCTCAACAGTCAAGCTAGCAGGATTTCTAAAATTCGTTGAAATTAAAAAGTCGATGCGATTGACAGATACTCACCCTTCAAATTTCAGTGTCAGTCATCGACTGGTATCTTCAGTGATAAGTGCATGTCAAACAATGTATAACAGAGACATAGGAAACATGCTCCCCGCCCTTTGCATAATAGTTGAGACAACTATAAACATATGACTGTTACAGAGTATTTTGCTTAGAATATGCGATGGAGAACATTAAAATAACTGGCCTGCTTGTATTATGTGGTTAGGAAAGTTCTCTTTGATGAGGTGATATTTTTTTAAAAAGGTGCCCAAAATTAGGAGAGGCACCAGGGACAAAGGCCTTGGGAGGGAAAGAGCTTGGTCTATTATAGGATCTTCCAGCTTGCTATGGGACAAGAGAGGGTTAAGTCACAAGCTAGGTTGTCCAACCTCTTCACCTTTCAAAGAACAGTCTGATCATCAACCAATTCTAGAGAAACACCAGAGCACTTGAAATATCCACCCTGGAAGCTGTCTTTGTTATGTGGGGTTATGGGTCACAAATAGGGAGTGCATGCCAACAATAGTTTTGGGTAGAAGATGAGCAGTGATGTCACCCTGTGAGCTCTGTGCGCCTTTGTGTCTAATCTCCAATGAAAATGCTGTCCCCAGGGCTTCAGAACTCTTGATTGGCAGGTTCCATATGTGCTTACACACATTTCTAGGAGACTCCACTCTTGAGATTCTGCTAGGAGATGCCTGAAGCCTGTGGCTGGTTTCCCTTGCACATTGACCTTTGTGCCTTTTCTTTCGTTGGTTTCAGTCTGTGTACTTCTGCCACAGTAGGTTACAACTGTGATTTTAGCAAGTTTTCTAAACTCTGTGAGTGAGCCCTTATGGAGAGTCCTTGAATCCCAAGGGGGTGGTCTTGGGGGCAACAAACACAGTCACTGAATGTGAAGGGCAGTGAAGGAGGCATTTGTAATGATGAGAAAGGTTGTGGGGTTGGCTTTTAAGTTCAACAAGACTCCACCAAAGGATGGAAGGGCTTTAGGGAAGGAGGTGACTGAGCTGGTGCATCTTCCAAGTATCTGCATGGCTGCTGGGTGAGGAAGGATTAAAGTGGTGTTTGGACTCAGGCAGGGCTTCCATGCATCCATGCAAAGTTTCAGATCAGTAGCTTTGGCTGTACTGGGGTAGCTGGGGTTAGTGAAGCATGAGAAATGTGTGGGGGTTTTCGATATTGTCTATGAAAGAAGAGAATTGGCAGCACTATATGTCAGGAGAGAGGCGAAGACAAATCACCAATGGCTCCCACATTATCGTCTTCATAACATCACTACCCACCAGGTAGATCGTCCTGGTGTCCTGAAACAGAGACGATCAAACGAAGGAGAGATTTGTGGGACACGGCTGAGAAGAAACTCAGATCTACGTGTTATATGTGAGATGCTTAGAAATATCTAAATTGAACAGACTAAAAATATAAAATTTAAAGGTGAAAGCAGTTAAATATTTAAAGCCATGATAATGGACAGTAGCACTAAAGAGCTTCTCTGTAGATGAGAGAGAGTGGCTCACACTAATTCCCTGTGGGATTAGTAGCCCAGCTGAGGAAGAGGCAGCTTCGCCTACAGCAGGCTTGGTATTAGATGGTTTCTGTGACTTGATCTTGTCCTCATCAAGTATACAGAGTGATTGTTATTCCCACTCTTCAGAGACTCAAACCACATGGTACAGCACATTATAATCTACCTTAACGTCACTCCTTGCCTCTATTATTTATATATCATCTTTCTTTCTCCCTCGCCTTTCCTTCCTTCCTTCCTTCCTTCCTTCCTTCCTTCTTTCCTTCCTTCCTTCCTTCCTTCCTTCCTTCCTTCCTTCCTTCCTTCCTTCTTTCCTTCTTCCTTCTTTCCTTCCTTCCTTCCTTCCTTCCTTCTTTCTCTCTTTTTCATTCTTCATTTATCTATCCATCTCTCTGTCTACAATCTACCTATCTGTCTTCATCATCATCATCACCCACTTAATCTGTCTCTCTTTTCCCTCCCTCTTCCTCTCCTCCTCCCTCCTCCTCTCTCATTCTCCCCCTCTTTCCCCCTGACACACATACAAACACATAAAAGAACTAGAATATAAACATTGGATTTTAAGCCTATGCCATTTTTGTTGTTGTTGCTATTGTTTTGTTTTCAAGACAGGGTTTCTCTGTGTAACCCTGGCTGTAACTCAATTTGTAGACCAGGCTAGTCTCAAACTTGGAGATTCACCTACCTCTGCCTCCCAAGTGTTGGGATTAAAGGTGTGCATCACCACTGCCCTGCTAAGCCTACATCATTTTCTGTTCTTTTTAAGTGTCATAAGTAGAAATGAAAACAAAATAATCAAACAACATCCAATATAACAACAAAATAAACAAAAACATATTGTGACTGGAGAAATGTCTAGTAGCTATAATCTCCATGACTAAGAAAAGAATTAAGGAAAAAATATTACTGAGGTGTCAAAATCTTTCAATTACTTATTGAAGGCATATAAAACTGTATTCATATAAAACATCCTTTACAGCTCAGACAACTTACCAAATAAATCATAACAGCATAAAATTTTGTTCCCTAAGCTTAATTCAGAATCTAGTCTAAACTCTGATTTCCCCATGTAGACAATGAACACAGAGGAGTGAAAACTGCAATTGGCAACATGCTCAAAGGTGCTTTCAGAGGCGATATTAGTCATCATTATTTTCTGAAAGGTTTTCAGGACAGGGTGTAAAGCAGACTTTCTTCACATAATATGTATGAAACAAACAGAGCCCTTTTTCTATCTTTAAAGCAGGAAAGGCATAAGGGCCAGACTTAAATATTTCTTTTCCGATGGACACAGAAGCAATGGCTGTGCTTTGAGAGAGTAAACGAGGAGAGACCAAAGTGCCCACAATCTCTTTGCATGCATGAAATTGTTATTGTATTTTGTTTGTAAGTAACAAAACATTGAGGGTGTTGTTACGCAGTTTTGATCAAGTAATTTTGAAAAGGAACACTGTTTCACTAAATAACAGAACAAAACAAGGAAACAAAACGAAACAAAAGAACTCTGAAGAAAAGACATATCCAAGCACTGTCCCAGTCATGGAACTGTGTCTCTCAGGGGTGGGTAAGGGACAAAGGACGCTAGCTTCTGTCCACATGGGAGGTTGTTCCTAGTCTCTCCAAAGGTGCCCGACTCCACCTTCCCATATTCCCCACCATCCTCACTCACTGCAGTAACCAGTTCATTTTCACAGTATGTCAGCTGGATCAACTGTGTTTAATGATTAGCTTGATGGGAGACAGCTAGTCTGTTTGGGCTGAGTGTACAGTTGCTCTTTTAGTTAAATTAAACATAATCATCTGGATAGAACGAAGCTTTTGGCTGGGATAAATGTAAGCCTGCAATCTGGAAAAAAACCAAACCCACCAGCCAGAAATGGTTTAAGAAGGAACCTGCCTGTTGGCCTTTGCAGTGGTGAACTCAGACAAAGATCAAAGGGGCATCTACTTGGTACTTAGGTTACAACAGTGAGGCTTTCTCCAACAATCTGATGAGCTGCATGTGTGATTTTTTTTTTATCATTTTGATTTAAAAAGGATTCTCCCCAGGAGTTTAACAAGGGTTTCTGTAAATATGTTTTACTTTCCTTTTTGGATGATATATATATGTGTGTGTGTGTGTGTGTGTGTATGTGTATATATATGTATATATACACACACATATATATGTATATATGTACACACACACATATATATGTATATCTGCACATGTACATATGTGTATGAGTGCAGATATGAATGTTTGTGGGTATTCTCAAATGTCAGAAGAGAGTCTAAGTTTCCCTTTCGATTTTGCTTCACACACTTTCTTTTTCCACTATCCTACTTCTATGACCCTACTGCTGGAGTCTAGAGTCCAAGATCCATTCCTGTCTTCTATTAGCAAGTCCTACACCAGTGTGCTGGTATTTCCCAACAGTTCTCCTCCAAAAAAACTCTGCTTCCTTATTTGGACCAGCACCACCTTCACATGACCATCTCTGTGTCTCTTCTATCCTCCAGTCAGAAAAAAAAATAATTCTAGCAGTTATGTTTAAAGTCAAGTCAAATCATTGCCAACACATGCCCCCTGCTGATCCCTTCCCAGTTCCCAGAAAGTGTTTGACCCAGAGCCTATAGGGGTCAAGCTTCTTCCAGATTTATGCCTCGTGGCTATTCCATGGCTTCATCTTCTGTCTCGTCTCAGCTGCTTGAACTCCACTTTCTCTTTTCCTATGCCACCTGTTGAATACAGAAGACATTCTCTGGCCTTTGACTTCTGTGCTGTAGATTTGATTTTGACTCCATAGCTTTCTATGACTAACATGTTTCAAATTTTAACCCCCCCCCAATGATTCTGTTATCATACATGACTTCTTTCATGGAAATTATCAGTGTCTAGCAAACTATGATTTAAAGAAGGTATTTTTTGAGACAATCTCATACAGCTCATGCTGGTCTCAAATCTCTGTGTAAGCAAAAAGAGTGATTTTTGACTACCCAATCTTTTTGTCTCTACCTCCGAAGTACATGCACATGCTACTAAAATCTGGTTTTACTTTTTTCATTTTCTCCATTTCCCCCCAATGGAATTCAGTGGTGGGTGTGTAAATCAAGGTCCTCAGAGGAACAAAGCCAGTAGAATGTGTATAATTATAAAAGGAGATTTAGTAGAGCTGCAGAGATGAGAGACTGGAATCCTCAGAAGAGATGCCAAAGATGCAGCCTCTGTCCAAGGCCAGACGTCTGGACTCTATCTGGAGAGTCACTGGAATGTATCTACATTGGAAGGTCAAGAGGCCAAATTCTCTTGTCTAAGGATGGTGGTGCTTGCTATAATCACATTTGCTAAAGACTGGAGCTTGTTTTTACTGGTCTTTTCTTCCTCCATTTGGGTTCCATCTTGGTTCCCAGACTCCTGGATAATACCATCTACATTCAGGATGTTCTTCTCTCCTCTTTTTCACTTCCCTATGCCAAGTGTAGATGGAAATGCCCTCGTAGTAATAGAGATCAGGGTTGCTCTTGATACTTTAGATATCTTGATACTGTAGATATCAAACTGGAACATCAAACAGAATGACTGCCTGTTGATTCTGATGGAAGGAAGCTTGGGAAGAGCTGTCTTATTTCCATCTCTTTCAATGAGTAATTGAGTATTGGCTCTGTTTTGTGGAGAATGGTCATCCGTGTCTTTTGAAATCTGTTGAGTCTCTTAGGTCTTGAAAGCCTTGGTATTCCATAGTAATAGATGTTCACAGTGCTCTGCTGCATCATATAAGCCCAAGAAATCAGTGACACTAGGCAGAAATATAGTTAGGTACATTAGAATAGGCCCAGAGTCTTATAGACTGCCATAGGAGTGGCAGTACTGATGGTCAAGGTAAGAATGCTTTAGTTATCAAATGTTTGTCGAATGTTATGGTAAAAGTCTGTAATCCCAGTTTTTGGAAGGTGGAGGTGGCCAGAGGTGTAGCTTTAGATACACAGTGAGTTTGAGGTCAGCCTGGGCCATAGGAGATTGTCTGAAGCAAACAAACAAACAAACAAACAAATAAATGTCTATACAGGCATGTAGGATGAGTTACTGGAATTCTTATACTTCCAAAGCTCAGTTTCATTGAAACAGAAATTGGAGCCCTCACTTCAACTTTGATGGAAGCCAGACATAACAACAAATCATTAGGTATACAACAAAACAAATTATAATACCAGAGGTCTCTAATGAAAAGTCTCGAGCCTCCCAATTGCTCCTTGAGTTTAAAATAGAGATGTTAACAAAGGATCTCAGGAAGAGAAATCTAAATATTTAGGAGAAGGAGAGTTGATGCCTGACAGGGCAAGGAGGATCCCATCTCCACAAGCTACACCATCCCACACCCAGCTCAAGTAGCTGCAATGAAAACATCCATCAGCACACATCAGAAAACACAACAACTGCAGGCAGCACTGAAGGAGTGTGGGTGAAAACTCCACTCTTTAAGGAACCAAGAAACTGCTTCCAAAAGAGAATGGGGCAGGGAAATGACATGAACAAACAGTATAAAGTTGTAGACTTTGTGTGCTGAGGTGTCTACAGGATAAGGCTAAAGATCAAAGTCAAAGGAAGCCACTGGAGGCCTTATTCCCAAAGACCAGCATCTAGGTGGCTTTTCTTGAAGAAGGGCAGCATGGCTTGTGATAGAGAATGGAGACCAGTTAGAACAATATCCCACAGGAGCTTTGAAGACTCATGTGATGGGGGCCAAGGCAAACACATATTTAAAAAAGAATGAAGTCACATATATCATAAATTACTCTACTAAAATAAAATAATTGATGCGCTTCAAAATCAAATTAGACATCTCTAAACCAAGAATGCTTTGTTGTAGTTAGGAAAAAAAAACCATTTAAAAGAAGATGACAAAAAACAAAACAAAACTAAAAACAATGACAAAAACCTAGTAGAAACTACAAGTTCTATCTCTACCGAATTAAAAAAACAAATAAAGAAATGATTTTCAACAAATATCCAATTGAGAAGTAGTTGAAATCATAAAGATAGAAGCAAACCTATCTGTAGCTAACAATAAGATCAGCCATGCATGTAAAATCTAAAGCCAGAATTCTTTCAGGAAAAGATCAAATAAATCATTGATCATACTCAAAGTTAGCTCTTTTCCCATGAAAGATAAGCTCAGAATAGTCATCTGAGGGCTCTATTGACTGTGAGAAGGCGCAGTAACTTTAAGAAAGGCTCACCCTAGATAAAACATGGAAGTGTTTAAATATTTTGATACACACATTGCTTCTCTAATGTCAGAAGTAGGTTGCACAGGCAAAGCTTGAGAAGACCCCACAGAATCTTTGGGTGATGATTTCCAGTGAGGAAAGAGATCTGGTGTTAGTATTGTGATGATCGGGTGTAAGTAAAATGGCAATTGTCCAAGGTCAAGGTTCAAAGACTGGCCTACTCTATTAGGCTGCTTCCATTCTCCAGGAAAACTCTTTTCTGGACTCCCTGACTTTCCTCAGAGACCCAAAATGGTTTATTTTGACTTAACTCTCCACCTCACACTCTCATGAGAAGCCAAATATCATGGAAAGCTTCTGAGAGGCATCTCCTGAAATAAGCTTGGGCAGTTTTTCCCAGACATATTTGTCAACAAGGAAAGATTTCCTACAAAAGACCTTCCCTGTCTGGCCCATCCTTGAGTTAACAACAGGAAGAGTCTCTACACCTTGTTCTGGATTGCCTCCACACTGCCTGGAAGCACACAGAAGCTCCCTTGCAAAGGGGTCAGCCTTCATAGGCCTCTTTCCAAAGGCTCAGAACTCCAGCAAGATGCTTTATTCCTGAGACTAAAATGATTGTGATATGTTCTTTAGTAGGTATATTTCCATAGGTTGATTGCATAATAGTTTAAATGGAGGCTTGATACAATTAAAATTCTTTGGATAACGTCTTATAATTGTGGGTTATTGTAATGTGGACATCACAGGTTCATTGTTTCCAATAAATTCCACTTGTAGGTAGCATAATTACAGTATCCTTGTTGTTACCAAGTCGATTGAAATCATGATGGTACAAAGAAAGTCTTTTTCTTTGTCTGTAAACAAGTTGAAGATTTTCTCTTTTGGTTAAACTCCCATGCCTTAAAGATTACATGTGAGTTCATCTGGAACTGAAGTAAGATCATCATTTTTAAGAGGTCTTTATAAAGCATGCATTGTACATTGGAAAACTAGGAAATAGGTCACAGTTTATTTGATTTTCAGGTAGTCTGTTATTTTCATTACAACTATTCAATAATCTTACAACACAACTTCTTTTTGGCTTAACCCCTAAAACTTTGAATTCCTTCTCATATACTTTCACTGCTTCCTGTAAAACAATGACCCAGGAACCCACTGGAAGCTAGGCAGATGTATAATTCTTAGGATCATTCTAGATGTAGTTTGAAAGTGAATCTCTCTAGTAAGTACTTCCCCTTCTTCTATTCTTACATATTTTAAAGATCCCATTTCAATTGTGCTATTTTCCATTTCTCTGTAACATGAACTGTAGGAAGTGTTTATATGCACACTCTTGCATAGAGTTCTTTCCATATAAAAGGACTTAAGTTGACCAAGATAAATACATTTAATCAATACATTTTGAGTCCTTTAAAGTTACCGCCTTTGCTGGTTTCTTTTCTAGGAAGTTGCTTTTGATCCTTTCCTATCATCTCTCCCTACCAGTTCTCAGGCTTTGTCTTCATAATTGCACACTATCTTGTTACATCTTCATCGCACCAATTATAATTTTGTGCATGCAGACCACTTTATGTACTATCCATGACTATGTTTTTGAATACAATATAGCAAAGACAGCCAATGTTGATTAAATTGAAGTTGAAATACTTTACCTTTAGGTAGGTGAACCTGACACTCACTGAGTGCTCTGTGTAGCCAGCAATAACTTAGAAGCTGGGAGTTCATTTCAACCTTATAACCATCAAACTAACCAGTCTTGGCCTGTAAGATGTTATGGGAGAAGAGAATCCTAACTTTTGTCACCATCAGCTGGGAGGCATAGCTGGCCTAGTCTCGCGTACACGGAGAAACTCTGTAATTTTATCCGTTTGGACTCTCATTGCCCTTCATCCTGCTTAGTTACTTGTGTTGAAAATCATTAACTCCACAAGCTGTACTGCTGTGGGTTTGGTGATAATGGTTGCCTTGGTTATTTAGCAAGGATTTGAAGGCTGCTGTTATGAAAACCACAGGCTCATCAGTTGGGCCTGGATGACTCCGATGTCAGAGGGTCAAAAACTCACCCGCAAATTATGATAGTGTTAGCATCTTCTGCACACAGGCCTCACGTAGAGCCATGAGGACTAATCGCACATGCACACGTACCATGGGTCCCTTTGGTTCTAGTTGCCGTTTCTCAGACCTTAACGCATCCTGCCTCTTTATGCCATAAATATCTCCTCACCTTAAAGAAGTGGATGTGATATGGGTCTCCAGTGCCATGCTTGGGTTGCTGCTGCTAAACTAGATTGGACAGACTGCATTAAGGGAACCTATTACCTATATGGAAAAAGCGATCCATGGTTTTCTTTTTTTTTTTTTTTTCATACAATTAATTTTTTTTTGAGAGATTCACATTTTATTTTATTTTTTTAATTTTTTTTAATTTTTTTTATTAATTTATTATTGTTACATCTCAATGTTTATCCCATCCCTTGTATCCTCCCATTCTTCCCTCCCCCCCATTTTCCCCTTATTCCCCTCCCCTATGACTGTTCTTGAGGGGGATTACCTCCCCCTGTATATGCTCATAGGGTGATCCATGGTTTTCTATTTTCATAGATGAAAAACTATTATCTATCAACCCACAAGACGGCATTTTATTGTTTAATATGAAACTTCTTGTGTATCCAATATGAATGCTTTGTGGAATAATGTGTAGAAAAGGCTCAAGTTATGAAAACCTAAGGCTCTTTTTATAATGGTAAGTTAACTTCATTGCTCAATTTCCCACATACCAAAATAAGTCTGCAGTGTTTATTTAGATATTGAAAGATATTTTATGGCACAATTGGATGAGTTCATATTCGAACAAAAGCCTTCCCTTCTGCATTTCCTGGCCTTTGTCAGCCATTACTATTATTTACGATTTGAAAGCTGACAGCCAATTCAGCATTGCATATGGACAGAGTAATCAAGGTTCTGCCTTGAGGCTTTCTAAATGAATCAAATTGGCAAACCAGTTCATATTAAAACCCTCAACCCTGCAGGCAGGTGATTCTCAAAGGTGAGGATTTGTATGGAAGCCATCTGGCCATTCTTTATCATTTCAACTTTTCCCCTTTAGCTAGAAATCATTGAGGAAAATGGAAGCAGCTGTCAATTTCCCCCCAAACCAAAAATGTTGGTCTTGAGGATTCAGTGTCACAAACTAAAAGCAGAGGTGTGAAGAAGAAGAAGAAGAAGAAGAAGAAGAAGAAGAAGAAGAAGAAGAAGAAGAAGAAGAAGAAGAAAGATCATAAATGCAAGAATTTAATTAAGACTCTTTGCCCTCTGAGTACTCTGGTACTTTCAGTTCTTGTGCCCGTGGTGTCCTTTTCTGCCTGATTCTAGTACATGAGTCCCATCTACTGACAAACCTTCCTTCACCTTCCCACCTGTCTATAAAACTTCCAAGGGCAAAGAAGATGCCTTTCTCAGCTGTGAACCCCAGCACCAAGTATGATCATTTAGCAATTACTAGTAATGGATCAATAATTCTTGAGAAGAAGAGAGAGGGAGAGGGTGAGAGAGAGGGAGGGAGGGAGAGAGGGAGAGAGGGAGAGAGGGAGAGAGAGAGAGAGAGAGAGAAAGAGAGAGAGAGAGAGAGAGAGAGAGAGAGAGAAAGAGAGAGAGAGAGAAAGAGAGAGAGAGAGACTCAATCCATCCTGGCTCTTATAATGACATGAGCAGTGAAATTTCTACCTTTCTATTTAACATCTGAATTATAGTGATGATGCAGGGACTCAGAAATAACCATATAAATGCCAGAAGAAAGCATACATTATTCTGCTTTGTTGTTCAATGTGTTGTTGGCATATCTACATACTTTCTTCATTCAGTAACCCTGTTAATCCCTGAAGCTCTTGTGTAGACATTGACTCTGTGTCTTTTGTCTTTTCACATATGGTTTTCATATGCCCTTGTCCATGTTCAAGGAGAACTTTTTAAGTTCACTAACTCGTTTTCAGAATATGCATGTTCATGTTTTCATAGTTCACATTCCTTTACTTAGATCAAATGGTTAAATGAGACATAAAAGCTTTTGGTGATGCAAAGACTCCCTATCTCAGACCAAGTCTTTCTTGCTTCTTACTAACAAATACATACGCTCAGTGTTCTTAGTCCATGTGTGGCCATTGAAGTTGAAAAAAATATTTTAAGTCACTGAAAGTGTTAGATTGCATGTCATTCTATGGTTATGAGGTACCAGAATCCAGTTATATAGTTATATTGACTAGGTATCATTTATCTGTATCTGTGGTTATTCTGTACTCTCCTGGAGTTAGTTGGTATACAAAAATTATACAGCATTGCTTGAAATAGCTGCTCCTTATTAAAATTTACTTTCTACACTAAAACACAAGGTAATACTATGGCTGTCAAAAATGAGAGATATGCCCTGATGACATGCTTGGTCATGGGGTAATGAGAATTAGGAAATAGTTGCACTGTATCTGGATCTGATGACGTTGGAACATCACATGTACAGTGAAACAGACATAATAAAGAAACCCCAAACTTCACATCAGAGTCCAGGAGGAGCTCTGACTTTGCCTCTTTTTGGCAGAATGGCCTAATGCTACCTTCTTGTTTAATGTAGAGCATAGCACTGACTTAGTTAAGTCATCATGAAGATAAACACTATGATACACTCTTCAAAGAAGGTCGATACATAAAAAATTCATTTTGTAAACTTGGTATCATATTATCTCTTCATCTCCTAATTTCGCAAATTAGAACGTATGTATGAATTCATCTAGGTTAGAAAGAAATAAACAAAATACCTTACTACTCAGAGGATCAAGTCCAAGGTCAAAATAAATCTCTCTCCTTAGAAATAATTCTAATAGCTTAAGCTCCAAAACCATATACTATATATCAAATCATATACTATTCCCTGAACATACAGTTCTTTATAATTGGACATACAGTACTTCAGGCTCTATGGGCTGCATGGTCTCTGTCATATTATTCAACTCTGCTGGTTCAGTTCAAAGGGTCGCATAAATTACTTAACTATGTGGGGTTGGATGTATTCATATAAAACTCTATTAATAAAAACTGATGACAGGTTAAATTTGACCAATGGGACATTGTTTGTTGATGTCTATTCTAGGTGACACTATGTGAAACAGATACAGTTTCTGACTTCCAGAACTCTTTTTTTTTTTAAAGAGACCAATCAGTAAAACATACTGCTTTTAAAGTTCCATGAAGAAGAAAAATAGGAGTAGAATATAAGAATCTAGAGTAACAAGTGAGAGGAGGAAGAATGGCCGCTCTGAGAAATTATTATTTGAGAAGAAGCTTGGATAAAGTGAAGAAGTAAAGCCATTCAGGGGGAAAAACTATAGACCTAAAATCCATTATGCAGCATTATAGATCTGTAGCTGCTGCCACAGCTTTGCCAAACATCCTGACCACCTGGAATGGCAGAATATGAGCATACTTGGAATAAAGAATTTTGTGGGTGGTATTAAATTGAGGTCCTTGAGATGAGATCATCTGAATTAATATGTACATTAAATTAAATGAAAATTGCTTCTAAGATAAAACAATGGGAAAAGGAGAGCAGGGTGGAGGCAGTGTGAGCATAGAGGCAAAGACAGGAGCTAGAACCAAGTAACACAAGAATGGCTGGCAGTCATGGTAAGCTAATGGGAGACACGGATGTATTCTCAGCATCTCTAGATGGAATTGGTCCTGGGTTGCCTTGATTTCAAGCTTCTCGCCTTTACAACTGTGGGAGAATGAATTTCTCTTAAAGAAAGATTCTTCCTGAAAGTGATTATTTTAAGGCACTCAGCAAAAGAGGTAGTCAGTGTTGACATTAAAGACATTTAGCCCACATGGTAAGCCAACTATCAACCAGAATAGACACTAAACATTAACACTTGGCATTCCTTCTTGATTATATATTGGTCTGATAAGTCAGGACAATATTGGAGAGATAGCCACAGGCCAGATATCCTGAGATTTGTGTCCATCAAGGACAGTTTGATTTTGACTAAGTGTAAATGGATGCCACTGGAAGACATTGAGTGAGGAATCTGGGGGATTGATATATGATTTTAAGACATCATTCTAGATGAATATTGAAAAAAAAGGCTATAGTAGAACAGGGAAAGAGGAGGTATGACAATTAGATAGTTCTCACAACATTCAAGGCATAAGGCATGGTAGTTGATTTGAGACATTTATACATGGCTGTGCAGGTTATGTACAGCACAGTCCAAGGGGAATCAATGATAGAATTGATACCAGAAGAGTATGTATTTATTACAAAATCTATCTAGTCAATAGGTTTGCTCTCAAGAACTCATAAAAACAATGCCTGCATCTTGAGGAAGGGACACCTCAAAATTTGTAGGAGTCTTCTACCTGAGTAATGATGGTTGGCCCTTGAACTAGTGGTGAGAGAGTATTGAGAAAAGGTAAAATGCAAAGTAGACAGTGGACATGGCACCAGGGAGCTCATTGTTGGGAGAAGTGATGTAGAAAGAAGACTCCAAATTATCCTTTTCTGACCAGAACAAATGGTGATATTTAAAAAGATGGACCAAATAATGATTATTTGATTATGAAGGTAAGGAAGTATAGATTCAGGGGCTCTATTTTTTGTGCTCCTTGATATCACTGTTAAACACTCAAGTAAAGAAATTAAATAGACAGCTTTATTAGGAGTTAATTTAAATTAGGAGTTTATTTCTGATATTTTTGTGTCATTATATCCTGAAATAAACATCTGGTCATTGTCAAAGTGAAGCAGATGAATGGAATGCCGAAGAAGCATTTTCCCAAAGATTCTCATGATTGGCTATGATTATCTAGTACAACTCATGGTGGATCAACCACATCTGGGCCTCTAGCCAAGACACTGCTGAGCCTTTTATCACTGGCTTGTGTGGCTCAGTGTGGCCTTCATCGATGTTAGGGGACAGAGACTCTCCCTGGACGTGGGTGTTGGTGTTAAATAATCTTTAACAGTAGGGGGCATAATGAGGTGTTTTAGTGTTGGACGTTGAGTATTTCCAACCCGTAATCCCACTTTGGTGGCTTCTGTTATCCAACACCATCTCAACTGAAATGTAACATTTGAAAGAACTCCCAAGAGGATATTGTTTATCATTGCTTTGTCTAAATGATGAAACTAGTTTCTTATAATGCCTTTATTCAACTGGAAGTCAAACTGGATATCAACAGAAGAAAGTTTCTGACATAGTTATTTTCTATGGCTTATAGGAAATAAAACACAGCACATGCCTCCTGCACAAAGTCCGGTCATGTTCATACTGGAAGGACAGCAAGAGGCTACGCTTTGCTTTTTAGAATTCCCTAGAATCCTATCAATGAAAAAATTTTCAATGAATGCTGCAGAGTACAGGAAAAGACATTCTCCTGAAGTTTCCCACAGCCTTGTGACATGGTAATTCTAGGGTTTAGAAAAGGCTTGTCAATTTTGACACTCAGTGTTATCTTGAACTTCCCAAATGTGTCTGTCTGCCAAACAGGTTTTAGCTGTCATAGAGTAGATATGAAATCACTACAGGGAGGTTAAAAGTCATTTTTAAAACTAGGGTAGACATTTATACCAATACTAAACTATATCTGTGTCTACCTCTTTAGCTGAGCTTTAGGACGCTGAAAGAAGGATGGATTTGATTTTTCCCTTCTAAAGAAAAACTGTGTATAAAAACCAGTAGCACAGTTTTTTGAGACTATCACAGATATGGGTACTCATCGCTAGGCAACTAAGCATGTGACAAGATGTTATGGTGTGGGGAATATGGAATGCAAAGAGTACAGGTGGCTTTGAGGGCCCTGGTATGGATTCTTGGCTCTGACAGATGCTGGCCACAGGCTCTTGAGCAAGATACTTAACCTCTCTGAACTTGACTTTCCTCATTGGTAAAATGGAGTGTTGAGAAGATTAAATGAAAGAACAGACTGCAAATTCCTCCCTGGAAGCCAGGGTTCTGCGAAGGTCATTTCTGGCTTCCTCTCATTATAATCAACAGCAGGAATCATAAGCCGATCTGCTAGAAAAAAAAAAATGAGCAGGAGCTGACAGTGGCTAAAGCATCCAGCAAATTGCAAATCTTAGGTTGGGAATTTATAAAACCATCCAAGGTAGCTAAGAGATCTGGAACAACTGGATCAACTTCCAAAAAATAAAGCATATATATGAGCATACATATACATATATAGTTTACATGAACTTAAGCTACTTGGGCTGGCAGTGCTCCCCTCAAAAGTCACAGCACATCTACCTCAGAGGAGTCCCAGAGAGTCACAAAAGGGCTGTTGCTTCCTTTTCTTGCTTCCCAGAGGTTAAAGAAGAGTATCTATCTGCTGAAGGCTTCATTCAATTCACACAAAAAACTTGGAGGATTCCAAGTGGATTTGATCTGAATGCCTCTCTGAAGACTACCCTTCATAGTAGGTACTATGGAAACTGCCATTAGGAGGAAGCAATCAATAATCCTCCCCAGCTATGATGCCCATAATCCGTAACAATGAAAATATCTCTGGGGCATAAGAGTAGCACTTGCTCTTGACGGTAACCAATAGTTGTCTCATCAGACTTAAGGCTTGATCAATCAGAGGGAAATCATGCCCACGCAACTTCCTGGGGTTAGTGAGGTCAGGGATCTTAGAGGATACGACAGCAGACTGCCAAAGCAGGATGGCAAGAGATCACATCTTTATCATGGAGCAGAGATAGCAAACTGAAACTATGAGGAACTCCCAAAGCCTGTCCTCAGTGAGGGACTTCTTTCAGCAAAGATCAACACCCTAAGGGTGCCATTGGCAACAGAAACCAACCTGACTAGGAGAACCATCCACTTAGGTGGATGCACTTGTCACCCTTTAAGTTATAATAATTTAATGGTTTCCCCTTTTGAAGTCACTCCAGGCAATTCTACTATTAATTATTTTACTTAACCACACTCTTTAGAATGATCCAGAATCCCACAGCAGGAGAAAATCGGGACATGTAGAGGTGCCATGAAATCGAAAAAGGAACCAGATCACACTGGAGGCCTGACAAACTTTCCATGGTGCACCGTTAGGTCCCTTTGATCCACATCTCCATCAGTGCAACATCTCTTCCAGTGATGATTGTGGGCAAGTCTGCTTTCATGGGATCTAAGACTCATCTCCCACTCTCTACTGTGAAGACCAAATGCCAGGGAGTCTTCTAAGTGAACAGGAAGAGGGCTCCCAGTATCTCACACTAAGAAGGTAGGCCCGTACAGCAGATTCTCAGCAACATAGAAACAAACCCATATCCACTAATCAAAGTAGACTAATTCAGAGTGCCATGAGTGAGGTGTTTTTAAAAGAGCACATTAGCTCCTTCTTTAAAATGCAACGAATGACAGGAATGGAATGGGTTTTTAAAGCTACCATGTATAATGAAAACCTCCCTTTCTAAGAGTAGACAAGAAAAATGTCTCTAATAGGAAAACACAGCAGGCATGTATTGTAT
Source organism: Acomys russatus (assembly GCF_903995435.1). Taxonomy (NCBI): domain Eukaryota; kingdom Metazoa; phylum Chordata; class Mammalia; order Rodentia; family Muridae; genus Acomys; species Acomys russatus. The sequence goes on from NC_067138.1 coordinate 18,363,651, forward strand.
TGCATACAAATCTGCATAGCTAAGAAAGTACAGAATAAAAGAAAAAAACTTAAAAAAAACTTGCAGTGAAAAATTTCACAAGGCAGACAATGTATTCATGATATGGTAGTAAATGTATTTCTCAAAAAATAGTGCCCCATTTATAGATCTTATATATTGACCCTTATTTAGTTGATCTAGTAAATAACAACCTAGCTAGTTATAATAGCTAGACAGGGCATCACTTTGAATCAGTAGTTTCTTTCTCCTTTTTCATATTAATTATCTTATAACCCACCTAATTAGACATTTATTCCATTTTTAAATTCTTATTTTGAAAAAAAAATTGCACAAGGAATTTAGTGATACTTTATAATACATTCAAGGAAAAAACTGTGATTGTACAATTGAGGCACTGAATCTGCTGCCTCTCATTCGGAAGTAAACCATGGATATTTTCTCCCAAGCTTTGGCAACTACCAACAGGGACTGATCAATGCCAGGCCAAACAAACTCAAGACGTGCCCATCGGCTGTGCCACAGGATGCTAGTGCCGTTAATATTCATCTTTGCCGTCTTTTCTTTTTTGCCGTCTTCAAGTCAGATGGTGCGTTCTTCTTTATAGAGGACGCACACCTGGCCCTGCCAACTGGAGCAGCTTCCGCACCACACTGCCTTCACTCCGCTGTACTGGCCAGTGCGGCACAGCTGTACTGACACGGGCTCTAGCTGCCAGAGGCTGCTTCCCCTTAAACGCCTTCTGAATTACTGATTGGAAAAGTCCAAGAACCCACTGGGGTTTTTGCTATTTGTTTGTTTCCCAAATGACATTCAACAATAGGTCCTGACTTCCCTTTCTTAGCTAATGTACCGAAGAGGACTTACAGGGTCTAACCGTTCCTCAGCAGCGTTTGGCTATCATTTGTAAGGCCTTTTTGTAACGCAGTTTAATTCTCAAAACTATGGGAGGGCATTTAACAATTGTCAGTCCCTTTCTGCTCCTCGGTGATGTATAAAGTCTCCTATAACTCAGGAGTGCTCTGCTAAGCGCCATCAGGAAGAGAGGGCTGAGCTTCCCTTCTCCACTCTCAGGGCCTCTGCCTCCCCCTGTCGGTGGGAGGACAGCATCTGCTTAGACAGAATAGTGGTCCTAATCACATGTCCACAGACTCTTGTCATGTTTTTTCCTTCTCTGCTGGTTAGCACCTCACCCGCCTGCTTCTCTGCTCTCATCAGTCTTCCTTCAGAACGCCATCACTTCTGTGCAACTCAGCACTGTCCCTTCCTGTCAGTATTACCTGAATCAAATCTACTGCCCAGCTATTCTAATCCTTGGCGAAGCTAAACTTGCTTTGCTTGACTAAAATAGAATGAATATTTTAGGTCTGGGAGGTTTCCAAAGAACGCCCATTAGTACATATCACAGGGCTGTAGGCTTGTTCAATACGAAATGATTAGTATGACTTAATTGTTTGGTACCAACAGAGTTCTGCAAAAATTTGAACATTGTTATCTTCTAAAAAGGTTAAAAAGTGGGAACTATGAAGTTTCTAAGCACCAGGAATCCCAGGGAACGGCAGTGGGTCCATGAAGAGGCAATCTACTCTCCGCTCCTTTCCCTTAGTGGTTGGTGCCAGGCTGGGAGAGGAGTCAGCATTTGTTAACAGGGCTTGCTTCGCCGTGAGAGATTTTTAGAGCTCAAAAACTATTTTAAGGCACGGAAGATCCTCCTGAGGCTGCCAGCCGCCCCCCATGTTCTCCTGCCAACCTCGCTGCTGCTGGGAAGGGTGCATGTTTATCGATTTGCAGGGCAAGATTCGGGGACTCCTCAGCTCCGTTTTTAGCTCTTTCCTTTATTTACGGAGTGATCTTAAGGTTGCCTAACTGCTTTTTATCCTGGAGGTTTGTCCAGGAAGTGGAATCATCAGTACTTTACATAGAGAGTCAATAAAAGTTGCTTTCTTACGCATGCTTTATTTTTACCTTGCCTCTCCCTGATCTTTCTCAGAATTGAAGAACTTCTGTCGGAATTTAGTGAGAAATGATTAGAAGCAGGGGAATGCAACTTAGAAAATGTGGCTTGGGCCTCACTTTTTTCTAATGCAAGGAAGGTATGTCTTGGGAAGAAAGAGGATTGAACATCTGTTCAGTCACCCCTAAAATTTACTCTCACTCATTTAGGACTTGGGCGGGGGGGGGGGGGGGGGGGGGGGGCAATATACTCTCTAGCAACAAGGAAACCTTGACGCAATGACTTTTTTAAGCGATAAGATTTTCACACCATCAGTGTCAGCAGTGAGTTGTTTTAGCTGTGAACTGCAATGGTGTTCATTACAATCACACTGCTGGGAAGCCATCGTAACCAGTGCAATTCTAACTCCTCAGTCCAGCTGCCCCAGCCACGAGTAGCAAGATTCTACCCTCTGCCACCATGACCTCACTCACGGTAGCTAGCACATGCAGACGGAATGCAATCACTCATTTGTCCTTCTTCCCTGCCTTATGTCATTCAGCACAATGACTTCAAACTTCATCAAAGTCGCAGAAAGTTTCTTTCTTTTTACATAAAGCTGAACACAGAACACTTTTTACTATAGTGTTTTTGGAACTACAAGCCCTGATTTCTGTCTTCTGGACTTTCATCATGTAATCAAAGGGACTCTGGAAGATTTTTGAATCAATTCTTCCACTGCATGAAAGACTTTAGTTCTGAGGGAATATTGTTACATTCATCCATAAGAAATAGGAACTTCAGCAAAACATGGTTACTGTCTAATAATAAATGAATTATGAAACATAAAGAATTGCATATCAATAAGAAGCAATACAAGTCACACAAAATAATCAAGTCATCCTAATATACACAATGTATTTAACATACATTAATTTTACTATTTAAATGTATATAGTATTTCTGATAAATTAATATTAGACCATATATTAATTTATTTTCTAAAATTAAGCATATTTAGAAATGTGATAAGCATATATTTTTAAAGCACTCTACATCTTAGCATAGTGTGTCTTTAATTCATATTTTAAAAAGAAACATAAACAATTCTATTGCTAACATTGATGAAAAGCTGCAGAAAAGAAAATGGTAAAAACTGACATTTCCATGGCAGATGGTGCCAATTTGCAATCTGGGAAACAGGACATGTATTGAATACCAATGACAGTAGTTGGAAAGACTCATTAATACCCGCTACTGTTCAGTAATAATGAAAACAGCACTATTGATGAATCAGAATCTCAAACTGGGAAAAGAATTTGAAGTTTCATTTTTGAAGTAGGTATGGTCCAACACAAGAGTGCTTAAGAATGGTGATTGAATGGCTCAGAACATGATTTGGCCAGGTTTAGAGATTATGAAGCAATTCTGATGCTACAATTTAGACCAGGCTTCTTGCCTTTCAAAGCTTCCGTAGAATATGCACACCCATAAATTACTCTACAGAAGAAATCTGGGAGCTCTAATGTTGCTTAAAGAAGAGTCACATGTATCAAAAAGAACTCTATCTAGTGCCTTCTCTGGTATGCTTTCTGCAGTGCTGAGAGAGAGCAGCTTTCATTACTAGGCCAGCATAGTTGACACTGTGATATATGCAGATATAAATGATGCACTTGCCAGCATGAAATGTCCTACTGCCACCTTATAGCTGCTTATATGAGGAGTCCAGTAAAAGTCCAATACCAAGACATTGCAACCACAAAGCCTATGGTCCATGATAAGGAGCCAGTAAACTACCAAGGCACAGGGGACCAATGTCTATGCAGAGTCTTAGAAATGCTCCCAGCCTCCCTGCACACAGATGGATGCTAGCACACGTGTCCCTGTATCTTGAATGTGGTCAGCAGTGCAGTGATAGAGCTTCCCGGAGTGCTTGGTAGCAGTCATGTCTAATGGGGCCGTGGCTCAATTACATCCTACAGGGATCACAAGCATGATTTTTCTAATGTTGGAGAGATGATTATAAGGCAGTTTTGACAGTTTTGCTGTATCTTCCTCCTCTTTCCTTCAGCATAGCTTCCTGGCCTACTGATGGACCAACATGCCTATCATGAGATTAAGAGCAGCTGATACATAGCTGGCTTTTATTTCTTTTAGTCAAGCCATTTAAATCAAGAGAAATTATCTCACAAGAAGCTGCAAAGACTAAATGAAATAATGGGTACCCTTTAATTCCCTTAGTCCTTGGTAAAGGTAAAAGAGTTGGACAGATCATAATCAAACTGTGCGATAAATCAACTGAGACTCAAGCAAGCTCTCCACACGTATTTAAAGTGACATGTACAATTATGCCAGACTACTTTATAAAACAAGCTCTTTGCGAGTAAGATACTAGTGAGTCTGTATGTTCATTCTGTGGGAAAACGGGGCCGCCTTCTCACTGGGCAGCTCCATGTTGGCAGAGATGATGTTATGCTTCAGCAGCAGTGGTATTATCAGGGTTGAATTCCGGTACATGGAGCAACCATTTCACATTTCAAATTCAAGGACTTTTCACCATTTAGTCCCCTCCCTGTTATTTATTTATTTATTATTATTATTATTAAGTCCCAGCCTGCATCATCCACTCCAGCCAAACCATGACAGTTAGTGTAGGAGAGAAACATGTGAAGTGACCAGTTACTATGACCAAGACCCAGAATTCAGGGCAAAAACAAACAACAACAAAACCACTACCTCATTTCCATACAGCATACATTTGAGGAGACAAGAGTGTGAGAGGGCTTTTTTCACTATTTATAAATTTGTTCATTCATTCACTTTACATTCTGGTTGTAGCCTCGTTTCTTCTCCCTTCCCAATCCCACCCTCCATCTCTCTCCCCCATTCCTCCTCCTTTTCCTCAGAAAGGGGAGCCCTCCCGTCCCATCTACCCCGGCTCATCAAGTTGCATTAGGAGTGAGTGTGTCCTCTTCCCCTGTGGCCTGGCAAGGCAATCTTGATAAAACAGAGATTGAGGAAATGTCCAACTAATGCCTGGCCCAAGCCAAGACCCACCCCATGGGAGGGAGCCAACCACTTTGATACTATCAACAATATAATGCTATGGTTGCAAACAGGAGTCTAGCAGAGTTGTTCTCTGACAGGCTCCACCCAGGAGCACTTCAAAACGGATGCTGAGACTCACAGCCAAAAACATTGGGCCATGTCCCTTGATAGTTCACTGGCTCCTTATCATGGACCATAGGCTTTGTGGTTGCAATGTCTTGGTATTGGACTATTACTGACTCCTCATATAAGCAGTTATAAGGTGACAGTAGGACATTTCATGCTGGCAAGTGCATCATTTATATCTACAAAAACTTTGGGAGCCTTGAGAAAGAGTTGAGGGGAAGGATAGAAGGACCAGGAGGGGACAGGAACTCCACAAGAAGACCAGCAGAGACAACTGACCAGGACAAAAAGGGGGCCTGCTGAGACTGAAGCACCAACCAAGGACCATGTGTCGACCGGACCTAGGCTCTGTACAAAGATGTAGCCATGAGTGTGAGTGTTTTAAGGACCATGGTTTACCACCCCTAAAGACTAAATCCTTTACCCATAGATAAGAGCATCTCTCCACCCTCATCAGATAAGCTTCTTTTTGAAGCACATGGAAATTAACACAGAGCCCCACAGCTGATCAGCATGCAGAGAACCGGAGACCGTGGAGTGTTCAGTCCTATATGAGACCTCTGTGCCACACCCGCCTCTCCAAATACTCAGGGCTCATTGTAGAGGAGGGGGTGTCAAGATTGGAAGAGCTGGAGGCAGGCCATGACTACAGTGTAACAATGTTGTCAGACACATCAGAGTAGATGCGATTATGAACTCCTAGTGGCTGTGACTGCACCCACAAGACCTGCAGAAGCTCCAGCCAGAAAAAAATATCCCAGCATGGTGAACAAGGTGGTGAGGGAATCTCAGTCCCATCCCTAGCTGAGGAGTCACTGGCAACCCATTTGGCACCCATGAAGAGTTAAGTTTAGTTAGTGATCTGGTCCCTGAGGGGCTTCACGTGTCCCAGCAGATAGCCCAGGCAGCACTAAAGACTATATGGGTTAAACACACACACACACACACACACACACACACACACACACACACACACACATGCAAGCATGCACACATGCATGCACACATGAATTCACACACAGACACATGCATGCATGAATGCATGCAGACACCCACACACGCGCACACACCCAGGCAACACACACGCGCACACACCCAGGCAAATACAAACACGCACACATGCACACACACTCACACGGATACATGCACAAAATTGGGAGGTAAATGTGGTGGTGGGCATAAGGGAGGAATTAAAGGGGAGGAAATGAAAAGTGTACTTGATGAAAGCACATGATATGCATACATGAAATTTTCAATCAATAGAAAAAGAAAATGAAACCATAGCTTAATGAAGCTGGTATAATTACACTGCAAATGGGTGCTTAAATTTCTGGTACGAAATATTGTATTCAGAGCATGAAAACAATCAGTCCATTTACAACATAAAATTCATTTTCAGAAAACATGCCATTTTATGTATATATTTAGGTGACTGATCTCAAAGATATCTTCATTTTCTCATTCCAGTATGGCATGGTCATTCTTGTCCTAGATCTTACAAAACAGCTACTATCATAGTTTAAATGCCAGCTTCCCACAAACTAGAATCACATAAGTAGGAAAACTCAAGTAAAGAATTGTCCTGATGGTCTTATTTGATGTGAGAAGACCCTCCCCTTGGGTCCACTGATCCCTCCTAGTAACAGCCAAAGTAAAACAGGCCATAGCAAAAGAAAGTTTATTTGCTGTTTGTCTACTTGACCTTACCAGTTGCCCTTTTGGCCTTCCCTTCTACCTTCTTGGCCTTCCATATTGTCCTCTTGGCCTTCTCTTGCCCTCTTGGCCTTTCCACTTTGCCCCTTGTCCTTCTTTCTTGTCCTCTTGTCCTTCCCACTTGTCCCCTTGGCCTTCTCTCTTAACCTCTTTCTTGGCTACTTGCTCACTGGCCTTTCCTTTTGCTGCAGACCTAAGTTACCCTTTTGGTGACTCTTGAGCTTCTTTTGCTGATATCAGAATACTAACCTTCAGGCTTCCATCATTGACTAAAGGCTAGTGGCCTTCCAGGAACTGTCCAGCTTTTATACACTGGATTGAAACTGCTAAGGCACCAAGTCCTGTGGACTAAACAACTAACAAGTTGCTGTTCTCTCCAATGTGAAACAACCACTAGGGGACTCCTCCCAGTGATGGCACCTAGCTCCAAGTACCAGGCAACTACCTCATTCTCACCTTCTATTATTCTCACCCTCTATGTTACTATATTAATATAGGCTGATTTAATAGTCTCTTAATATACAGATATCTATCTACCTATCTATCATCTATCTATCTATCTATCTATCTATCTATCTATCTATCTATCTATCTATCCATATATCATCTATCTATCTATTATTATCCCCTCTCTATTTCCCATCTGTTTGTTTATTAAACCTATTGGTTCTGTTTCTCTAAAATCTTCTGGCCACTATACCCAGTGGTGAGCAAAGTTATTTCCTTTGATTTGTATAATTTAGGAAGATTTTAAATTATTAGAAACATGTGAGAAATTTCACTTAAATGATCTTTGTGTGGATTTTCTCAGGATTATTATAGTCCCTGAATATGGCTCTGTCCTTGGTGCTCACTGTAGTCACAACAATAGCTACAAGGCCCATTATGTGCTTCTTCTTCTTCAAGCATATGTCCACCTATCTTAAAAATCAGATATCTATTTGCTGGAAGGTTCAAGAACATCCTACTTCACATTGTTTATTCATGGCACTACAGAGAACCTCACAGAAGGAAAAAGCTAGCAATGATCAAAGAGAGTGCAAGCTCAAAAGGGAAAGGCAAGAAGCCCCTCAACAGGAGCAGGCCATCTCACCAAAGGCAGATTGGCAGAAGGAATGGGCTGTGCACCACACCATGGAGTCATCTTGTCCTTAGGCGTTATGTGGGATCTTAGGCCACTACAGGAATCAGCCAGCAAACAGAGCAGTAAGGAAATTTAAATGGATGCAGGATAAGAGGTACACCATGCAGTCACGAGTATGGTGGGATGATCAGGATGCCAATATTCTACACATTAAAGCAAATACCGGGGAGGCCTATCACATATTTCAGTTGTCCATGTTGATCCCTAGTACAATCCCCTCCACAAAAGAAAAACCTCAATAATGGCGGTCTCCCTTTTCTCAGCCATATTTTGAACCTTCCCTAATTATTTCTATTAGTGAAGTTGACAGGCGATTTTCTAGGTTTTGGTTTTACATGAAAGGGCATGTGGTGGGCACCCGTCATGTGAAACCTCAAATGCTGCGAATGTGTCCTTTGAACCACAGGGCCAAACAGCCACTTCATATTTGACATATACAAAGGGGAAAATGAAGTTCTGATCGAGTAGTTTTTTATTTCTTTTATTGGCAAGCTCAAAAATGTCTATCCCAAAGTCTATCCCAAAAGATGTCTATCCCAACTATTTCTTTAAAAACTAAAAGCTTTAAAATGTGCCTTAAAAAAGAAAACTTAGGTTTTAAATCTTCTCCATCTAGGCTTCCTTCACATCTGGTATTTCTACAACAAAGTACTTCACAAAATGCATTTAGATTCTATTAGCCAAAATAGCGCAAAGTCCAAGCAATTCTTTTCTTTGAACAAGAAGTCTGTGATGCATTTGACCATGTCCCCTGGAGGGGGAGACCTGGTGGCACTCAGAGGAAGGATAGCAGGTTACCAAGAAGATACTTGATACCCTATGAGCATATACAGGGGGAGGTAATCCCCCTCAGGAACAGTCATAGGGGAGGGGACTAAGGAGAAAATGGGAGGGAGGGAAGAATGGGAGGATACAACGGATGGGATAACCATTGAGATGTAACAAGAATAAATTAATAAAAAAAAATTAAAAAAAAGAAGTCCGTGATGACTGCAAAAGATGCAGCAAGCTATTTTACTTCTCTTTGGTATTTTAATATCTCAATTTGTAGAAGAGAAACATTAAGTTCTCAGAACTGATGAGAAAAACTCTGCTGTTGGCTTTAACTGGATTTTCAGTGAAAACCCATCTTTGTTGAAACGTCTCACCCTCAATTGATACAGCTTCATACAAATGAAATGGAATACAAAGCCTCCATGGCCAATCCTACACAGGATTGTAGATTTTTAGGACCATCTCCTCTACCTAAGAGACTATACATTCTCTGTGCAGACATACCATGGTCACTGCTCATCTCTCTCTTAAAAACAACAACCGCAAAACCCATGGATCATGCAATCATGCTGTGTAATAGAAGTATGCAAGTGAAGCATATGGTTACAAATTAATAGAATTTTTTTCAAGAACAAGGTGAAACTAAGAGCAATAATATGTTTTATTTGAGAAAACATCCAAAATTTTATCATTTCAATGTACACCATAAAGTTATTACTGATATATTCTATATTTTCTTTTTCTGAACTAAGTTTCAAACATCAGGGGACAGCATATCTCAGTTTAGTCTGGCCACATGGCCAGTGCTCCATGGTCACTTGTAGTTAGAGACTATCATACTGAGTTATGTAGGTCACCTCCTCTCACTTCTTAACTAATCTTACCTTCCCAAACTTAAAGCTTCAACTCAAATAGGGAGCTCATTATGGGTGTGGGACGAGATTGATGAGTGCCAACTGGCTCAGCAAGTGCTTCTAGATTAGGGAGGTGAGGGAGCACAGATGACATAGCTTCCCAGGAAATACCTGGCATCATGGTGAGCCTTTAGCTCCAATGCAGCTGCTTGTTTGCCAAGGCATCGTCTCAGTCATACCATCACCACCCAATGAGATAGGTAAAGATGACCATCCTCACTGCACAGGAAAACCTGGGTTTTGGGTAAGAGGTCTTGCTATTTAAAGTTACAGTGATAAGTACAAAGCAGTGCCATGATTTGAATCTCTACAATCTAGGCACAGGCTTCTTGTGCTCAGACACTGCACATTGGATGACCGCAGGAGAGCCAAGGGGATCCGACTGCATTGGGGACTGCAGGAGAGCCAAGGGGATCCGACTGCATTGGGGACTGCAGGAGAGCCAAGGGGATCCGACTGCATTGGGGACTGCAGGAGAGCCAAGGGGATCCGACTGCATTGATGATTGCAGGAGAGCCAAGGGGATCTGACTGCATTGGGGACTAATTTCACACTATATGAAAATGAAGCTTAAAAGGACTAGAAACACTAATAAGGAGAGACCACCTGAACAAGAAAAGCAGTGCAAGCTAGGCCATCTAGAACAGCTATTTCTTTTGCCTGGCATGAAAGTGTAGAATATATATCCTTCTCTTAAGTGGCTAAGTGAAGGATTAATTATATGATTTGATTTAACTCACCTGCATAGAAATAGGAAAGCAAGCCCATGTGAGAACGTACTTTCCAAAACAGAACTTTGGGTGTACAAAATGAATACATTGAAAGAAGGGAGAAGCTATGTCCATCGTGGCCATTAGACCCACAACCAGCAAAATAGTCAACTCACATTAAACCTGAGTTGTGATGCTTTGATCCATGAAACCTTATCTTGAAAGGGAAATGCTTTTCTGCCTAGGGAACGGGAACTGGGATGGTTTCCTCAATGGCTTAAAATCAAGCTAGCTGCTGCCTAACTTCCTGATTCCATGTCACTTTCAAAGTCCTCATTGGCCTGACATGAGGCTTCTCCAACCCCCACACACATACTGTCCCTCAGGGAGCCGTATAATGAATGAAGGACACTCACTGCAATTCCACAAGGTTAGACTTGGAGCCAACGGAAGTGCTGCTGGTCTTACATTTCCAGCCTGTGTGATATGTAGTATAAGATTGAACTAACTGATAAAATGACAGCACCATTTAAAAATCTTATATTTAGAAAAGATGACATTTTTCATAAAAATCATGGAGTCAATTAGTCCATATTAACTGCTGTTATGATGTAATATCTACAATCTAGAGGTGGTAATTAAACTCTTTATTTTCCTGGTATATTTTTACTATGAGATGTATTATGGATTTTCCTGTGCTTTTTGATCTAAAATCTGATTTTGTGAGTTTAATAATGAATTTTTAAGTCAAGTTTTTTCTTCTTTAACACAGTATTCCCCAGAAGCTCTGGGCTACGTTGTGGTGGTTTGAATAAGGAATGTCCCCCATACGTGCCTATGTTTGGACCCCATCTGGTGGTGCTCTTTTGTGGCACCCTTAGATGATGAAGCCTCTGAAGGAAGTTGGTCACTGGAAACTACTGAGGGCAACCAGAAGAAGGTCCAATAGTGTGCTCCTCCATCATCTCATAGCCTGAGGAGCCAAACTAGGATGAAAAAACAAGCTTGGTACCCAGCACAGGCTGATTTAGGGAGGTACATATCCTCCCAGGGAGAGTTAACTCAGTAGTCTATCTAGGAGAGAGAAAGGAAAGAGATTTAAGGAGGCCTTATCAGCTAAATTGTAAGAGACAGACAGAGGGACTAGTAAAACCAAGGAAAGAAAGTGTATTCAACTTAAAACAAGTGCATGAAAACTGAAAACATGTTTCTCTGCTCGGGAAGAGAGTACTCAGCAAGAAACTTGTAGGTGCCCTGCTGGTTGTACAATAATTCTGTGCTTTCCCTGTGGGTGGTAGACAGAGCTTATGAATACTCATCTTGGCTCAGACCCAGAGGACTTGCCATTAGAAGGCAAAGCTGGGGAAAGATTCATTTATCAGTCCCAGAGGTCAAGAACCCACTTCCTCCCTCATATTCCTTGTTAATACGATGCTTCTAAAATTTGAAAATTCAATTTTCTGTTTTCAGCCCCAAATCTCTAGGTAGAGGAGAAGGGGCATTAATGTGCCTGGAAGCCAATAACAAGAATTCAACAAAATGCTGTTGACAAAAGTTGGTGATCAGTTTACTGCTGTCCAAAGTGCTTGGATGCACTTCCTTCAGGCTTTTAGCTTCTAAATGCAAGAACTTTTCCTTGGAGTTTTCCTATTTATAAATGGAGAGCTACAGGAGAAAGTTCCAGGCTACTCTTAAATAACTACAAACTCTACCAGACCTTCTTTTCTCATCTCTCCAATCATATGAAGAGAATAATGGTACTGAGTGGCTTAGGAGAGTTCCTGGTTATAAAAGGTTATGAATTGATTAAAATTGAGGATGCTGCTGGCTTGTGTTTGTCTAGGAAGCAGAATTGAGACAGTAGTTATACTTGTAAGACTGGCTTGAGTATATGTTTGCTGTATCCAAGGAAACTGTACAGTCAAAAATCCCCATTAAGATGCTCATTACATCATCTGCTCTAAGAAAGGCTTTCTTGATTGAGAACGGCATCTCTGCAGAGAGATGCAGAATTGTGCAAAGCGGCCAAATAAACATCAACTTTTATTTCTGCTGTCCAATGGTCAATGTCCTCAGTAGGAATGGTTTCTGGGGATTTAAGAATGAAAGGCTTAAGTTCATAGGTGATGGCCACTTGTTTTAAAATGTTTCCATATATCCACAGATGAAAACATGGGCGCATTTGCTTCTGTTTTAATGTGCTGTGGATGGCAAGCAACATGAATGATGGGGGCATTGCAGAGCAGTGTTTCAAAGACCACGGAACCTGCTCTTGCAGAGCTGGGAAACACTGAGGATGGCTTCTGTGTTCATAGGGAAAGCTAGATATCTCCTTCTTCCATGAACATAGACTAATTACATAACTTGGCGCATTTCACTCGACATCTCCACTCATGCTTGTCTCATATGTTGATCTTGAAATGGACGCTTCTAACTATTGCGAATATAAGCCCTAATGTGTTCTTCCCACTCACTTTCCTCCGCAGTCTTTGCAATTATATGCTCTTGGTGTTTCGGAGCTCTATGGGGAGAAGAAAGGAAGTATTAACATCTGACAAGCTTTTGCGCTTTGTGTACTTCTCATTTCCAACCTGTACATTTTATTTCTTCTTATCCTTTCAGGTAGACTCAAGAGTGGTCTTCCAGAAGCTTCTGAATATCTGCTCTGCTTTTCTTCATCCCATGTTTTCACTGGAGGTGGTGAAATTCCCTGATAGCAAGCCTTGTTCATTTTAGTTTTGGCAGCTGATTTGGTTTGGCCAGCTAAGCCATGTGACCTCGGTACCTAATTGTTTCCACTTCAGCACGCTGAGATGGCAAGCACACGCTGCCACATGTGCTGAAGGTCCAAACCGAAGTCCTTGGGCTAATGTGGTGAGCACTGTGCCAGCTGAGACATCTTCACAGCTCGTCACACCTGTTTTTGTGTCTCCTTATTCTTTCTTACTGATCACATAACTTCTTCCTTTGAACTAAATCTACCACTAGACCTTGTAGAATTGGTCATGATAAAAATTATTTTGAGATATAAAGAGATTTGGCTTTGGTTATGGAAGGGGAAGCATTTCAGGTATAAACAGCATGGCTTTGATGTAAAAAGGACCAATGTGATATACAGCCTCACATCGGCTTCTCTTTTTTGTTTGTTTGTTCTTGTTTTTTGAGACAGGGTTTCTCTGTGTAGTCTTGGCTGTCCTGGGCTCTCTTTGTAGATCAGGCTGGCCTTGAACTCACAGAGATCTTTCTAGCTCTGCCTCCCTGAGTCGTGGGATTACAGGCATTTGCCACCATGGCTGATATCACATCATCTTCTCACTACCATGTTATCAAAGGCATGTGACTAATCTCTCTAAGCTCTAGATTTCCCAATTTTAGTGTAATAGGTATCAGAATACGATCCACCAAAATAGCAGCTGAGTGTGGTGAGGACTGATGAGACCAGGTGAATAAAATGTCTTCTAAGTGCTGCTGTCAGGACTCTAATTTAATCTAACCAAAAGGAAAAGGTTCAGGATAACAGGAGGAGCACAGCACCCTCTCCACAGTTCACAATGAGTAGTCCTCTGCAAGCTGATTGCTAATTTAGATAAAAGCTCATTTGCTTTCTATCACACTTGCCAACTATTAAATTAATACTCAATAGCTTTTAAGGAAGCATATTTCCTGTAGTAACTTGTTCGCTAAACATCTCATCCCATGGGTAAACTCACTGCCACACTCATACCTTAGTAATTCTTTTAGCTTAACTCTAACTATGGGGCAGAGGTGACACCCTGCCTGCTCTGCAGAAGGAGATGCACAGATCCTGTGGGGGATAGCCACAGTCCACACAAAACGTGTGTATTGAGCCTCCTTACATCACTAGCTTCTTTCTGACATCCAGGACATGCCCAGCAGTTGGGACTAGCCTTCAGTGATTGTAAATAGCTGTGCCAGGCGCTGTTCTAGTCTCTTCAGATGTACAAACATATTCAATCTGATGAAATCCCTTAGATGTAACCAAATATTCATGATGTAGATATAAAGAGATGCCAGCCATGGCACTAGTAGGAAGGAATTGAACTGGTGTCACACCAGACCCTTTGGCTAAGGCTTTCCCTTGGCATGACCATGCCACAGAAAAGGCAGATAAGAAGATACTTCCTACCTCAGGAAGACAGCTGTGAGATAGTATACTTTGAATTCTTTGTTGACATTAACTTTGCATTTTTTCTTTTACTTCTAATACCCCAAGTGAAAATTTTCATTATTTTCCATGGGTAAACATGATGTTTTTATGAGCATTTCAGGGTCTTCTATCCTGTGGAAACAGCAGGTGAATGCATCAGATGAGCTTTGAGGCAGAGCCAATACAATGGAGTAAGGGGAACATGGTCCACTCCTACGATGAGATACAGAACCAGCAGGAAGGACACTGACTGCTCAGCTGGGCTCCATATTCCAAGAGAGAATCACATAAAGTTCCTTTGGGGTCTTTCCAGTCAATAAGACAAAATCAGTTAGTGACAGGATTGGCAAGTCACCAGGAGGATAATGCCTCCATTTTGACCAAATCTAATCTTGACGATTTAGAGTCTTCCATAAATTTGACTATGTTGTGTTGTCGGCTCTCTCCCATCCTTTATCTCTGAACAGTGCGAAGCCTGATTCCAGCCTCTGGGATGCTGATTCTGTCTACTTTCTTTCATGATTTGAAGCTGACTTTCAAGGCAAAAAGAGGAACCATAGTCAGATCTAGACTCACCAACAGCCACAGAATCGAGAACATATGCAGCCATTTGGCCTGTAACACCACATCACCAACCTTAAAACATCAAGCAGTACTCTGAAAGGACTGCTTCTCCCAGTGTCTAGAAGTGGATCCTACTCCATATGGTCAGACCAAGCCTGAGGTCATTTACACAAATACTGAGATTTCAGACTCATACAGTCTAGATAACAAACTCCTAATATGACAACAATTACACATTTTCCAGGGCTTCTAAAAGAATTCTGGGTGGCATCAAAGAGATGTAGAGAAAGATTCTAAATGCCTGTCTATCAACACAAATCATTAGACTGCATTGTCTCATTCTCCAATTATAATTAACACGTTTTAAACAAATTGTCTTCCTTATGCTAGCCCTGGCATCAAAATTTTACTTAGATTAAAATTTTAGCCTGTGTCCTGTATAAACATATTATTCTCTCTAATTAGATCTTGAGTTATTGGAACTAATAGCATTCTTCAAAGTTGTTCAGCTGTGGGACTGCAATGTCTTTAAAATGATACATTAATGTAAATACCAAGAAAGAAATGTGGCACCAAGCCTTCCCAGTAACATGACTATATTTAGTGTAAAAGTCAGTTAGCATTAAAAAGTGGCCCTTTTGAGAAGAAACCCATTCATTTCATTAACAGTCCAAACTCTTATCATCCCAAGTATATAGGCCATGGCCACAAGGCAGCTGCAGTATCTGAGATGTGGTTATGCTTATGGAAGCCCTGCACCCGCTTTAGACCCAGATCTGCAATTAATGAGTTACTCACAAACCTGTAAGAGTTTAGGAAGCCCTGGTCCGCTTGTCTGGTGGGCTTTACGCTTCGATCCCTGTTGGAAGGCATACAGTTCCAGCTTCTCACTCTGATTACTTTCCCTGTATCTGTGAAATCCACTTTACTGATCTAAAAGTTGCTAAATGTAATTATGACGAAGCCAAAATTTTCAGTATGTCTCATGTTTTCTTCTACTTGGATGAAGCCCAAGGTAATAGGAAACAGGATAGTCTGCAACAAAGATCGCAGTGTGTCTACAGCTTGAGCAGCTGCGAAGAAATGCATGTATGCCAAAGTTCAGAGACTGCCTGTGCTTTCTGATGTGATATCTGGCTTTTGGCTTTAGGAGAATGTGGATGACAGCACACAAACTTCTTGGCTGGGATAGACTTTAGAGAAGCAAGTTAAACACCCTACACACCACTGGGTCATGTTCACATCAAAATTCATGTGTCTGAGGCTTTGTAGCTGAGTTTTATAAGTGAATAAAAACTAATGCTCTGAGCTATTGCAATTTAGGCTGCCTATTGTATTATATGGGAATAATATGATCATGCATCGAGGAAGGGTTAAATTTGAATTCTACAGCAGAAAGAAACTACACCAGGAGTTCCCAAAATAGAGAAGAGAGCGGAGTCTTTAAGGCCAACTGATGATCCCTGGACCTCAATAACAACACAGAGACACAATACCTCAGGTTAGAAAGAAGGAATCCCTGGCTGGTAAGATGGCTCAGCAAGCAAAGGCCCTTGTTGCCAATCCTGAAGACCCGAGTTCAATTTATCTCTGTGACCAATATGGTAAAAGGAGAGAACTGAGTCCTTTAAGTTATCCTCTAAAATGTACACCAACACACACATACACACACACACATGCACACACATACATGCACACACTTAAATTAAATGTAATAAAAATTTAAGAAAAAAGAAAGAGCTAGAGAAAAGAGTGGCCAGGCAGATCACCCACAGAAGATAACCATTTTGTAATTGTAGGAACCTGAGTATGTTAAATTAAATGACCAATGACTTTGCAGATGTAATAGAGATTTTCACCTTATTATGTAGAGACTTCGAGAAGTTATTTGAAAGCATCCAATCTAATCAATGAGTTTTTAAAAGCAATGTCCTTGCCTTAGTTACTGTTCTATTGCTTTGAAGAGATGCTACAACTAATGCAGCCTACAAAAGAAAGCGTTTAATTAGGGGCTGGTGTATAGTTTGGGGGGTCAGACCATTATCATCATGGTAGGAAGCATGGTGGCAGACAGGCAGGCAGTCATAGTTTGGACACTTTGATCTGGAGGCTGGAGGCAGGAGGTGGAGAGAAAATAAGATTAGGCCTGGTGTGTGTTCTCCTACCCAAGGGACACATATCCTCCAACAACTTCCTTCTAATCCTTCCTAAACAGTCCACCAACTGGGAACCAAACACTCAAATAGATGAGCCTAGGAATATCATAGTCTAAAGTTACCCATAGTGGAACCTACCTGCAATTCCAGCATTCAATATGCTGAGGCAAGAAGATTGCCATGAGTTCAGTCCTAGCTTGACCTGTGTAGCAAGAGAAAGCCTCAGAACACGTGCGCGTGCGCACGCACGCACGCACGCACGCGCACACGCGCGCACGCACGCACGCACGCACGCACACACGCACACACACACACACACAGTAATGTTCTTCCACTAGATGTGTCAGAGGAAAGCCAGATCAGATGCACCGGAAGAACACCCTGGTATTGCTGTAGAAGCTGTAGGTGTAAGAAAGGACTTTCTAAACAGAACTCTGATTGCCCAGGAAATAAGGTCAATAATTGACAACTATAAAACTTTTGTAAGCTAAGAAAATTATCAACTGAATGAAGAGGAAGCTCATGTCTTTACATCTGAGAGAGGATTAATATCGAAACTATATAACGAACTTAAAACAACAACAAAACAAAGAAGGAAACAAATGGCCCCACTAAAAGTGGGCTATGCATGTGGAAAGGGAGTTCCCAAAAGAAGAAACAAAAATGGCTAGAAAGTATGACAAAAGTACTCCACATCATTAGCAATTGAGAAAATAAAAATTAAAACTACTTTGAGACTTCATGTTATCCTATTGACAATAGCTAAGATCAAAGAGACAACTGACAACAAATGCTGGTGAGAATGTGTACAAAGGGAAATGCTTACTTACTATTGATGGAATTGCAAACTGGTACAACTGCTTTGTGTAGAGATCCCTCATAAAGCTAAGCTCACATCTAGCATATGACCCAGCTCTAACAATCGTTGGCATATGGTCAAAAGACTCAACATCCTAGTCTACAGACACTTGCTTAACCATGTTCATTGCTGTTCTTCTAACAAAAGACGTGAAATGGAAATAACCCAAATGTACTTCAACTGAAGAATTGATAATGAAAATGTGGTAAATATATACTACAGATTATTCCTTGCCTGTAAAGAAAATTTAATCATGAAACTTACAGGTAAATGAATAAAACTTGAAAAGACTATGTTGAATGACATAACACAGACCCAGAAAAACAAATATCACATCTTCTATCTCGTCTGCAGTTCTTTATTCCAAATCCTTAGATGTGAGTATATAACTTAGAATAACCATGGAAACCAGGACAATAAAACAAGGCTCCAGATTGACCTCTAGTGAAGGAAATATGTGAAATGCCCATTGCTCTTTCTGTGGTATATTAAATCAACCTATCTTCCTTCTAAAATAGTCAAGATTTGATAGGTGGAGAGAGTGATAGCTTATATCATCTATCTATCTACTTATCTATATATCAAGAATATATCATCTACCTCTCTATATAATGATAGCACTCCCCCTAAGATCTAATAAAAACTCTAATATCAGGTATGAGAAACCTCTTTTTAAGTTGTTGGTCAGGGGAGTTCTAGAGACTCCTAAACAATACAGGCTATTGCTATTGCCCCCTGGTTTCCCTCCAAAGGCTGAAGGCAAGTCCCTATTGATCATGCACTTTGAATACAAGAGTCAACAGATTCTAACTGGATCTGAAGTAAGCACTTCATCCCCGAGGACTAGCTTTAATAATGCCAGAAGGCACTACAAAAGTTGCCAAGAGAGGAATGCAATAAGAAGTCTTACCCACCAGCGATGCCTGTGAATCACAATGACCAGCAGGGCAAGATATATCAAAAGGTGCAACAGTGGTACTTACATCTTAGTGGTAACCCACAGCACCTACTCAACAGGAGGGAAATCCATCCTGGTACTTGAAATCTAGCTAGCTGCATGTGGCTAGTATAGTCATGGATCTTGCCTCAACCAGAATAATTCCTAACTTTGTTATAAATACTTGTTCTTATATCCACACATACATATAGCTCCCACCTGAAAGAAGCTGCTTCTTCCTGGAGATGAAGGCCATTACAGAAAACCACAACTGACCAAAATGCACATAAAAATGACTGTGTGGTACCCACCTCCAATTGATATGCCTACAACACAATCCCTGCACCTAAGACTCGGGGAACACTACAGAAGATTGGACAGAAAGAGAAAGAGCTAGACAGAGGTCAAAGGAGGCTGATGTGAGATTGTGTCTCCCAGATATGATATGAAGACTATGCCCATGAGATCTCACCAATATTGCTGCCTCGTGGCATAAACAATGACAACACCAACTAACATGTCAATGTGGATGGCACCAATCTCAGAGTCTCACCCTTAGACAAAGAGCTGTAGAGAATTAGCATCTTCTGAGAAAGGGAGAATGTCTTCTGCATGGATGAGCTACCTAATTGTTTATATAATCCCAAATGTTCAGCCCTAAATTATAAACATATAAATATACAAGCAATAATACATGAGCTCAGCTGATTGTATATCTATCCATACACATGTATTTGATTGTTATAATAATAAGTAAAAAGAGGCCATTGACTTGAAAAGTACTTGGTGGAGGTAGGAATGGGAAGGATTGGACAGAAGAAAGGGAGGGGAGAAACAGTGCAATTATATTTTAATTATTAAAATAGGGCAAATATGTTTGAAACGGAAAAGAAAAATAGTCAGAGCAGTGATATGGTGATGTCAAGATGGAAAAGAGTCACGAGAGAAGGAATGCTGGCCATCTTAAGAGAGGTGCCTTTGAAAGCCATCATGGGACAGTGCACCCCAGCTCAGCAGTCACAGTGAGCTGATTTCTGCTGGAATGTGAAGCCTATGGAAAGGGATTCAGTCCTGCCAACGTCTTATTTCCAGGTCACTGAGACCTGGAGCAGAGAAGCCAGCCAAGTCCACTGTCTCATAACCTACAGAATACTGAGATGGTAAGTGTTGGGTGGTTCAAGCAGCTTCATTTGTGAACATTTGTTTTGGTAACAACAGATAACTAATAAGATAAAGGATCAAATATAAACTCATTAAATTTAAAGGAGCCAAATTGCTCCATGCTGAAAGCTACATATGGAAGCTGTGTTTATCACACAGACATAAAACACTGCCATACTGGGCGGAGGCTGGAGGTGAGTAATGCTCATACCTTTGATCTCAGCAGTTAATTTCGTGAGTGGAATATTAAGCATGCCTATCAACAGCTCTGATGTAGCTTCCTAATTAAATGCCTACTAATTAGCTGTGTTGTTCTTCTCATAGTAACAGATTAGACCAAACCATGAGGATGTTAATATTTATGAATGAAGACATCTCTTCATAGCAGAAAGACTGGCAGCATCTTGCTTATCTCTGTTGGCAGCTGGGTTCCATTACTCAGGAGCATCAGAAATAAGCAGTGAATTGGGCCTAGCTTACAAAATTAGTATTTTAAAAAAGAGGTCAGGCAGCTATACCTGTGAATGGGCAGAGTCAGTATTTCAGGCTTTGCAGACAAACAGATCTCTTTCACAATGCCTTAGCTCTTCCCATGCAGTGTAAAAGCTGGCATGGGGAATATGCAAATGAGAAAGTGTGATTGGTTGCCAATAAAACTCTGTTTATTGCTGCTGAAATTTAAACTTTATATCACTTCACGTGTCATGAAATATTCTTCTTTTGGTTTGTTTCCAACATTTTAAAACAGCAAAACAAATTCTAGGTTTGCAGCCATAACAAAAAGAAGAGAAGAAAAGAAAAGAAAAGAAAGGAAAAGAAACGAAAGAAAAGGAGGGCAACTGGCTGAGCTGACTTGCCGGTTAATAAGCAGAGCTGTACTTGCACAATGGAAATTCTCATACAAAGCTTAAAACAGGGGTCAGGAGAGGGATGGGCATTCTGAGTCCTCTCTCTGAAAATCCATAGGAATATCTTCTTCACAAGAAAGGAAACTTGACATGTTAGACATCTGTCCTGACAAAGTGCATTTATAGATTGATATTAGCATGTGATGATTTAATAACTTTTAAATTAATTAATTATTAATTCACTTTATATCCTTATTCCCCCTTCCTTTCTCTTCCCCTTTCTCCCCTCTCCCTTCTTCCTCAGAAAATGGGATCCTCCCCCAACCCACCCTGGCTTATCAAGTCTTATCAGACTGAGTGTGTCCTCTTTCTCTGTGGCCTGGTGAGGCAGCCCCACCAGAAGGAAGTGATCAAAAAGCAGGCAACTGAGTCCATGTCAGAGACAGCCTCCACTCCTCTTACTAGAGGACTCACATGAAGCCTGAGCTGTCCATCTTCTGCATCTGTTTAGGGAGCCTAGGTCCTGTTCATTCATGGCCCTTGGTTGGTGCTTCAGTCTCCACAAGGCCCATGGACCCTGGTTGGTCTTCTTGTGGAGCTCCTGTCTGCTCCTCCCCCCCCACTTTCCTCCCCCCCCACTTTTCCACAAGACTCCCTACACTTCATCCATGCTTGGCTGTGAGTCTCAGCATCTGTTTGGATCCACTGCAAGGGGGTAGCCTCTCAGAGGACAGCTGTGCTACGCTTCTGTCTGCAAGCATAGCAGAGTATCATTAATAGTGTCAGGGATTGGCTTGCTCCCTTGGGGTAGGTCTCAGGTTGGGCCAGGCATTGGTTGGACATTCCCTTAATCTCTGTTTCATCTTTATACCTACACATCTTGTAGGCAGGGTAAGCTTTGAGTCGAAGTTCTTGTGGGTGAGTTGGTGCTCCCCTCCTTCCACCAGGAGTCCTGCCTAGTTAGAAGGTATCCTTTTCAGTTTCCATGAGTCTCAGCTAGAGTCACACCCATGTCCTCCCAGAAGCCTACCCTGTCTTTGATCTCCAGCTTGTCACCGAGACACCAGAGAACCCCTACATTACTGATTTAATAATAATTTAATTATGGTGATATTATGAGTTGAAAAATATGTTCAAGTCCAAACCTACTGCTTCAAAATAGAACGTACTTAGAAAAAAGAGTTTCATAGATAAATGCAGTGTTTAGGTTGGGCCCAGGGCAGTGGCTGACATCATTGGTGGAAGGAGAAATTTAGAGAACCACAGAAATGAAAAGAATGTCATGTGGAGATGAAGGTAGAGTCAGCTCAATGGTGCAGATGTTCAAGAATTCCAAGGATGCCATATACCTGCCCAGAGAACAGGCACTACTCCCCAGTCTTCAGAGGGAAGCAGTCACGCACACTGTGATGTAGGGCTTCTTGCCGCCAGAATTGTGGGATACTAAATTTATGTATCTTAAGCAATGAAAATAAACACCTTTATTCCTTTTAGAGTTAGCTTTTAAAAGAGGTATTTCTGTATATCTTTTTTTATCTCCTTCTCCCAAATAACTACATGGTGGCACAAAAGGCAAAGCTAACAAATATAATTGTTGGGAAATGTGGGTATAACAGGAGCACTACCACTATGCAGTGCTAAAAAGTACATCTGTAATATCTAGCCTCTCCATTGTCATACTAAAAACTCAGTAGCTAAATTCATAGCTAGAAATTCATGTGTGTTACCCAGTAGAGAGTGGCATCTTGGTCAGTACAAATTAAGCATGAAAATGAAATAAAAACTACACTAAATATATACAATTAAAGACCTTTCGATTTGGAGTAAAGTGAGGGAATAAAGCATAACATTTTCATTGACTTCCTGCCCTACCACCCCTCTACTTTTACTGGAAATTTGATTAAATACTTTTGACAAGGGGAAAAAATCACTTGAACGTTAAATCCCTGTATCTATGCTGGTGAATGTGTCATAACCAGCTCTTGGTGATAGGAAGCTATGCCTTGTCATGTACAACAGTTTCTTCTTCCCTTCCTTCCTTCCTTCCTTCCTTCCTTCCTTTTTTTCTTTCTTCTTTCTTTTTTCCTTTGCTTTCTTTCTTTCTTTCTTTCTTTCTTTCTTTCTTTCTTTCTTTCTTTCTTTCTTTCTCTCTTTCTTGTTTTTTGTTTTTGTTTTTCAAGACAGGGTTTCTCTGTGTAGTCTTGGCTATCCTAGAGTTGCTTAGTAGATCAGGCTGTCCTTGAACTCACAGTGATCCTCCTGCCTCGCAGAAACTTCTACCTCCTGCTTTCCCCACCCACCGAGTGCTGGGATTAAAGGCATGTGCCTCCACCACCTACTATGTGCACCAATTTCTATGGTGTAAATATCCCCATCACAGCTTGTGGTTTCAAGCTGTCAACACTGATTCATCATAGAAGGAAAGAGATATACAGATAAATTTTTCACTGGCATACAAATAATAATTTATGTAACTGGCTACTTGCCAATCATGCTTATATAGGTCAGCTAGCTACAAGAAGAGGAAATGAATACATCTAGATATTGGAAGTGGCTTTAGGGTTTCTAGACATTGGTTATCTTCTACTTTAAACTTACACATCTGTTCACATGTAACAGATTTCTTCCCAGGATCCAATCTGAGTGTGATTGGTCAGCTGGAACTGAACAATAGAGGGCCAGAGCTCTATCACTACATGAGCCATGATGATATGCAATGGATGACATCTGACCAATAAAGTCCATGTTGTATCACTGATGTTATTATTTTGAAAATCTGGAGAACAGAACTACGCTCTCTGTTGAAATGATGGAGAAGAGAGGATTCAAGCTTGAAGTGTCTGGGAGCCACGGATCACCCCAAGACAGGAGCTGACCAAAGATGGACAGGCTTGAGTAGTGTGAGAATTGGCGTCTGGTGACACCAGTGCGTGCATGTACGTGTGTGAATTGTGCGCCTTGGTTATGTACATATGTGGCTGTATGTATTTTTCTAGAACTCCACTAGATGCAGTTTTCTGTATCTACTGAGTCCATTCTTCCAGGAACAGGATTCTTCTCTTCTTCATATTTGAGTAATCTTTAGCATTTCTTTAACTCTTGAGCTGCAGTCTGTTTTTAAGATGTCATGGGTTGATCTACAAAATGTGACTGTATTGGACTCCAGAGCTCTTGTGTGATAGAAATCCTTTGAAATGCCGTCATTTCCTGCTTGACCATGCATTTGAGTCTCATCCATGGCACCATTACCTATTTATTGCTTAAAATATACATTCTTATATAATAAGTTCTGAAGTTTCATGTAACTAAAAAAATCCCAATCTAGTCTCGAGATTTTGAAGTATAAGAAAGGAGACATGGGAAATGTCTGAAGGTTGGAAGGTTAGAAGTCAGCATGGTCTTCCAGCTGAAGTCTTGTTTCAAATGGGGCATCTCATTTGGATATTACTCAAAGGCCAGTTTATACCAAGACTGGTATGCTTCCAATGGTTGGCCCTAAGATAAACCCAAGAATGTTTGATAATCATTACACCTTAGTGTAAAGGAAAAGGTGAGAAATCTGCAAACTGCTTCCCTGAGGTACTGAATAGAACTCCTGTCATTGCCACAAGGCTTGAGAAAGATGCCAATCTAGACAATCAAATGAGCCCTGGTCTTAGTGTTGTCTTCTGAAAAGCTCCCTAGGAAGCGATGCCCTAGTTAGTCTGTCTTTCTTCAGAGAAGTCTTCTCCAAATGTATGATAAAAAGTGCTTTATTTACACAGTGGGCTTTACTTCAAGTGCAAAGATGAGAATGCATGCACTATAACAGGGACAGAGTCTACACAACTAAGGGTGAAGTTTTTCTGAATGGTGTTTTACATAAATTAGTAACAGCCACTGTAGAATATGGAAATTGCCCCCCATGACACACACATACAGGCCTTAAGAGAAATGAATGCAACAAATTTAAACAGTGAGATGTTTTTAAAAGTAAATAAAAATAGTAGTACAGATTTATCTGTGTTTTAAAAATACTTTACTACTGCAATGAAATAGACCTGGAGTTTGTGGAAGTAGGTGTGTCAGCAACCTGGGGGTGAATGTGAGGTGGAGGAGGAGGGGAATCTGAAATCAGAATGGAAGGTGCGGCACAAGGTGAGGAGATGTGTAGCATGGTTGTTCCATATGGGAATGAAGGGAGGTGACAGAGGTTAGAAATGTGTGAGTGCACACATCCTCTGCATCGCCCCCGACACCATTCAGCTCAGTGTGGCTTTGTGTGGTGTGTTCATCTAGTGTTCTTTGTGTATTTAAGAAAATAAGAATTTCTCAAATTGCTCAAATTGTTCTCTAATGTAAGAAATTTGTGTGTTGAAACAGCTTTGGGTTTTTAACATAAGTGTGAACAGAACTGGTTGTGCTTTTCTTCCCTGAATACCTCCTTCCTGCAGCGTCTAGGTTATAAACAAGGTTATCTATGATAGGATATGTAATTAAACATAGAGGACGTCCAATTGAAAGCCCTAGACAGTCTTTTTAGTATCTCTGAGAACCAGTGCACCACATCTCCTCTGCCCTCTTCCTTAGTGACCTCTTTTATTAGTGCTTCAGGTGTGCATATGCTTGCATTCTCCTCAAATCTGTGCTTTCAAGGAAGGCTGGGAGAAATGTATTCTTACTAAAATATGCATAGGAGCTGTGGTGCTTGAGTGACAGTCGTCCCCATAGGCTCATGGTTGAGCTCTTACTTCCCAGTTGTCGGAGCTACTTGGGGTCACAACCTTTAGGAGGGATGCTCGACACTGGGAGATGGGCTTGGAGGGTTCATAGCTTCTCCCCAAATCTCTCTCTCTCTCTCTCTCTCTCTCTCTCTCTCTCTCTCTCTCTCTCTCTTTCTCTCTCCATCCCTCCTTTCCTCCCTTTCCTTCTCCCTCCCTCCCTCCCCTCCCTCCCTCCCTCCCTTCTTTCTGAGGGTGATATGTGATTAGTCAGCTTCCAGCTCCTGCTGCCATGCCAAGCTATCCCTGCCATGAGGACGTCACTCCTCTGGAGCCCTAAGCTAAAATAAAGCCTTTTTAAAAAAGTTGCTCTTGGTCATGGTATTTTATCAGAGCAACAGAAAAGTGACTAATACATTAGTATACAAGACTGGGTATGTAGCTCAGTGGTCGAATGTTTGCCTAGCATGAAGACACTTTGACTTTGATTACCAGCACTAAATACATACATACAAACATATATTATATATGGTTGTATGTACACATGTATACACAGAAACACACACACACACATATACACAATAGATGTACATATATTTCTCTGTGTATATGTGTGTGTTACATACACGATGCAAATAATGCTCACCTACAGGAACAATCTTGGTGTCTTCATTTATCCTAATTGTGTAAAGATTGGCTATAATACCAGAAAATGCATGCCTACATCTCTACTTTTCCCAAAACTAGTTGATTTAACATTTTAAGTGTATGCACTACCTACTTGAAAAATCTTCTATGGAGCCATTATGTGAAACAAAGCAAAGAACACAGGGTCTTGTCAGCCTAACAGCAGCATGTAGGAAGGTAGACGCCAGAAGCCTAATTTGAAACTCAGACCCCGATGCGTCATTGTTCTTGGAATTTTAGTATGTAGCTTAGGTTGTCAAAAGCTTTTCACTCATTCAACAGAGTCAATAATATCTTTTTGTTTTATTTTTAATTATATGTATTTATGTGTGTCTCTTTGCAGTATGTGCGTATGAGTGCAGATGCCCATGGAGGCCAAGAGAAGGTGTCAGATACCTTGGAGCTGGAGTTACAGGCAGTTGTGAACTGACAGATAGGTGTGTTGGGAATTGAACTTGGGTCCTCTGCAAAAGCAGTTAATGCTGTTAACCACTGAGTCATCTCTCCAGCCCTGCAATAATACTCTAAAGAATATGAAATTCAATATATACAAAATTTTTGTCTGGTCACTAAACATAGACATGCTCGTGACATATTAAGAATAACAAGGTTAGAATCAGCTGCACGGGAATCTTATGTACACCACATGTCATTCATTTCAGTGCATGGAACATAACATACATAAGCTCTACATGACTTCTGAGTGTGACACATGAGTTTCAAAAATAAAACCGAAACCAAAACAAAACACTTCAGTCTAGTCCATCTGATGTGGCCTTGGTTTTGCTGTTTGATGATTAAGGTAGACACGCCAGGTCCCCTACATGACTAGCAGTTCAGACTTGCTGGGCAGTTGGCCAGGGTGGGCTATGGTCCATATGGCTGGGCATTCTGGGGTCTCATGTAAAGCCAGATAAGTTGTGAAGAGATTAACCAGAGTCGTTGCCCAGAGCTCTCTGGAGAGACACCAGAATCAACATGAACAACATGTCTGTTAATGCAACTTCAATCTCCTGATTATACAATGGAATTTCAGGTTTCTTCTTAGGCACTAGTCTTTTCTAGGCATAGAATTACCAATTTTGAAATTGTTTTATCCTGGTGACTTTTATGTCAGTTTGAAAAAATGGGTCCATGTTCTGTGGGACCATAGGAGCAGACTACTGCAAAGTTCTGAAGCCAGAGTGTGGTTAAAAGAAACACCTCTGGCAAGATTGACATTCTAAATGTCACCCCAGATTCATGAAATTTGGCTAGACATCACAAACAAACCAAAAACAAAAAACAAAAACAAATAAAACACACACACACACACAGACACACACACACACCAAAACAAAACAAAAAAACCAACCAAACAAAAGACCATTTTATTTTGCTGAAGTAAATGCTTTCACAAGCACTTACACATTTCATAAGCATAAACTGATGAAGCCATGTTACAAACTAAAACCCATTGTGGAAAAGTACTTAATAATGGCTTCTTCTTAGAGGCATTGCTCTGAGACTTCCAGAGCATTCTCAGGTAGGAAGACACACATTTAATCCAGGCCACACCTTCTGGTAGAAGTCTATATAAAGGACATAGAAGAAGGTAGTTTGCTCCCCATCCCTTCACTGTATGAGACATCACTTCTTTAGAATTATGGCCTATACTAAAGAGCAGAGGAGACTTCTGGCGTCATAGACTATATGAGTACTGAATTCTTGGACCATCTCTTGGTAGATAGCCATTGTTGGACTAGCTGTACCCATAGCTTGTAAGCCAATGATTTCTTATTAAATTCATTTAGTCAGTTCTGTCATTCTAGAGAATCCTAGCTAATAAAAGCATTCAAAAAACATATTTTGAAGTGTCCATCAGATAAAGTTTCTAAATATTATAAATTCAATGGGTGTCCTCAGAAGAAGCCATTCCAGTGGCTCAGTTTGCCTTACCAGAAACCATCTTCTGTTTCTTCTAAACCAGAAAAGAAATGTATTCTTCTTGTTTTGAGATTTATGAATGGATTATTTCTGCAATGTAACCAAGATCTCTTGTATACCAGGAGCCAGTTACCTTCAACTAATTCACAGGGTGACATCTTTTATCTTTCCCCTAGCAGCTTTTGCACATTTCTTCTTTTGTATAGTCATCTGCAGTTCTTCATGCTTTCTTCAAATGTGACTAAATGGCTCAATTTCAAAAACTGCCTCTTAAATTGCCTATTGTTTATTTTCACCAGGAAGCCATGGCATGATTGCCCTGTCTCTTTTGCCTCCTCTTCCTTCTGTTTCTGCCAGTGATGCTTCAGTGCTTGTTGTTTGCATCTTCAGGCCTAGAGGAAACCTCCTTTTTCTCACCCAGTCCTTCTTCTCCTTGAAGCCAAACTTTGATGTCTGCAATTCTTGTGTCAACCTCAGAAGAGAAAATGATCAAAAGTACCCCTGATTTGGGATGTACATCCCTGTTATGTAAGCTGGGAGAAGAAATTCCTTAGAGCTTTGGCGATAACTGTTTCCATCAGATCAATACAGTCAGAGAAAGTTGACCTCAACATTGATTGACTGACTGGAATACAAGTCCGTAAACCAGAAATGTTCCAATGAAATGGCTTTATTACTAACAACCCAGTCAATGAAGGCACACCAAAAATAACACTGCAAACCTTCTGCTGCCTTCCTCTTAGTGAGTTTTTATTTGTTCTGAAATCAGAATGCTGAGCCTGCCCCTGTTTTATAGTTGGGAAAATTCAGGCTCATAGAAATAGTGTCTCTTGTATGTCCACATAAGCAGTTTAAGTGGGAGCTGAACATGCCACAAACCCAAACTATTGTCCTTGGATTCTCAGAGCCTCATGACAGAGCTCCCCATTTTAAACAGTAGAAGGGAGACCAGGATAAAGCAACTCCAGATTCAATTGGTTAACATTCCTTTACAGGGCAGAAGAGGTGGCATTAAGCAGTAGGCGTTAGTGTATGTGTCCTTAACTAGTTCCCATGGCATGTACATAGACCAACTTTGAAAGAAGCTGCATGGTAGGGTTTAATCTCTGGATTATTCACAGTCCTCACATTCTTCACTGAATGTCCCACTATCATGTGCTGCCATGTGTGTGTATGTGTCCACTTGCCTGAAGTGTTCAGATTAATAAATTAACCTTTCTGGGGACCTGTGGTAGAGAAAGGGACTTTAAGTACATATCATTATGTCCATTTAGGAAGATGTTTATCTATCTAATAAAGATGCTATTTATCCTAGACTTTCCTATAGTTCACGATATTAATATCATATTTTAAACTGAGAATATCCCTAGTCAAAAATGCTTATGGGCGGAGTGCTTCAGACTTTGCAATGACTTTAACTTTTCACATTTACATTCTGATTATTTTGGATATGGAAAAGAAGCATAAATATTAGTTTCCTTTATGGTTTGTATACCTCACACACACAGATTAATAGTGACTTTATACTAGGTTTTGAAATTATTTTGTGTAAGAAACCAAGTGTCATATGTGGGATTACACAATGTTGGACAGTAGCTAAAAAGTTTTAGGTTTTAATCTAGGCTTGGTTGTACAGATCTGTAGTCTCTACTACTTAGGAGACTGAGGCAGAAGGATTGAAATTTCAAGGGTGGCCTGAGCTTCAAACTGAGACAACTTAGTGGGCAGCTTAGTGAAGCATTGTCTCAAAACAAATAACATAAATAAATAAAAACACAAGTCTTAAGAATTATATCTCAGTCATAAAGTGCCTCTTCATAGTATGAGCAAGCCTTTGACTCTAATCCCCACTAAAACACACACACACACACACACACACACACACACACACACACACACAGAGTCACTCACACACGCATGTGTACATTGGTTTCAGATTTCAAGACATTTTTGGATTTAAGCTTAGGGTTGTTTATTTTGAATCTCAGCTTCTCCATGACGGCAGGTTATGATAACAGTATACTATATACCATCACCTATTATTGGTTCCTTCTTTGGGATAAATGAAGAAACTGTCACTATTATTCAGAAAGCCCATAATGGAGTACAGTGTTTTTATCTATCTGAAATAACATACGAATCATTAAAAAGAAGTATATAATGGTCAATCTATACCAGCATTGTTAAAGAATCCTAGGACAATTCTGAAGTTGTCTGTTCTCTTGCAAAAGGATCAGATTGATACCAAGTTATCAGTTTATCCCCAACACTTCACATACAGGCCAGGGTATGGTAATAACATAAAATATACAGTAAAAATTAAAAGTACTTAGTTAAACAATAAGGTTCTCTGCATAGAATTTTATATAGTCTGTACAATATAGCCATAATTAATCTATTTGCATTTTAAAAGGCAAACTGTTATACTAATGTAATTCATCAAGGCGTCAAATAATTAATATTAAATAACACTGCATGGTACACATTTCATGAGACACTGAACTGACTGCTTGCTTTGTTGCTGTGACAGAATGCTTGACGAAGCTACTTAAAGAAAGGAAGACTTTTCGGTTATACTCTGAGAGGTCTGTGACGGTGGGGAAGCCATAGCTGGGTTCATGCTAACTTGCACTACTGTGCCTTTTAGTTACATTACCTCTGCAGTTAGAAACAGGAAGAAAACTGAGGCTGAACAAGGGTGGGCTGTAGCCCCCAAAGCCTGCCCCCAACAGCCCATTTCCTCTAGCAAGATCCCACCTCCTCAAGGTTCCATTTCCTTTAACACCACCGTCAGCTGGAGACCAAGTTTGGTTACTTTATAGTCAAACCAACACATATCTTCATTAACATTAAAATTAAATTTAAAGTGCATCCTCAATTTCATTAAATCTGAATTATTTCTACTTTTAAAAATACCGTGAAATAAAATGTGTGGAAGGAAACAGATAAGCCAAATGCTTTTTTATGCTGTAAAGGAGCAATATAGGATTGGAGAGATGGTTCCTTGTGTAAACAGACTGCTGCATGGCATGAGGACCCATGTTTGGATCTCTGCTATGCTGGGGAGAAAGCAGAAGCAGGTGGATGCCCAGAACTCAGTGGTCAACAAGTCCAGATGAAGGAGGAGCTAGAGATCCGGAAAGGGACATACTCCATCTCAAAGAATAAAGTAGAGAAGAAGCAAGAAAGAAACTCTGTGGATGTTGATATCTGATTTCCACATTCACACACACACACACACACACAGTAATATGTATAGCCATATCATACACAAATGAATAAACACAGAGATAAATGATCATATCAACAAATAAAAAATAAAACAAAAGCCAAAGCAAGCAAATGGGCTTTTGAGGAAGCAGGCAAAACAAAACAGAGCCTGTCAATAATGTCAAGTAGTTAAGGCCTAGTCTAAGCATCTTTCTGGACTTTCAAATAGAAAGGCCTAGAATGTGGGATGGGTGAGGTGATGCTGCTGGGCTTGTGATCCCAGTGAGCTCAACACACACCAGCAGATGGAAGAGGCTTTGTGATGTAGACACGGGACCACTACACTCATGTTAGAATGGAATTTAGATGACATTTAAAAACTTAGTTAGAAACTGGCAGGAGGTAGAATGCACACTTACCACCAGGAGCCTGTGGAAAGCATACTTCTATTAGCTTGTAGTCTTCTTATGTAAAACAAAGGACCCATTTTTATATTCAGATTTTCTATTCCAGACTGTTCAAATAGCAGGCAGCATTCACTGGAAAGTCTCTGGGAGACAGAAGTCCCAAGGTCATGTTTACATTTGTGCCCGATGGGTCAATACATCATCTACTGAATTCACACACCTTCCAGGCAATACTGGGAAAGCCTAACCCTTGGGTAAGAACATCCCTGGGAGTGACGCATTGGGAGAAAGAGACAGTTGGCTTTTATCATGGACAAATGTGAGAAGACACGGGTGTATGTGTTAATGTATGGCAATCTCTTCTTTTACAGCAATTGAAGACACACTAACTCCCTAGACACACTGACAATCAAGATGGTTGTTTCTGCCGAAGAGGATGGAGGATGGAGCCAGGACAGACAAGGGGGGTGGCCCTTTCTTTTCCGGTTGGGCCTGGAGGAGCATTGGTCATGTTCCCTGGCACAAAATGTAAACTAGCTATACTGGGGGAAAAGGCATCCACCCCAGTCTGTGGCATGCACCATTACAATGAACAAATATGTGATGGAGAGATGGATAAAATAAGACGGAAGAAAATGCTAAAGAGATGGGAGAGAAGTGGAAGCAGAGGGGTTCTTGCACTGCAGAGAGAGGTGGAACAAAAGACTGAAACATGGCAAGGGACGAGCTAATAAGGGGAGCCAGTACACACACAGGAGGCCAAGGTGATGTCTTTCCTGGGCTGCTGCTGAGGGCCTTGTCTGGGTCTGTGGCCCTAACAGAGTCAGAGTCTGTGTTGATGTCCAGTGCCTGCGTTGCCACCAGGGCTATTTGAATGTCCGTGCTGAGGGCCTTGTCTGGGTCTGTGGCCCTAACAGAGTCAGAGTCTGTGTTGATGTCCAGTGCCTGCGTTGCCACCAGGGCTATTTGAATGTCCATGCATCCGATTCCTGGGTGTGCAGGTCATCTGAGGACCTAGCAGTGCTCCACCCCTTACCCGTATCAGTTACTTACTATTTTGCTGTCACAAAACGCCCAACAGAAGCAACTTGAGGATGGTAGGCTTTGCTTGTCTAACTGTTGAACAAGGCAGTCACCATGGTGAAGAAGCCAGAGCCAGAGGCAGGAGCTTGAGGCAGCTGGTCACACTGTGTCCACAGTCAGGAAGCAGGGAGTGACACTTACCGGTGTACGAGCTAGCTTCCTCCTTTTCACTCAGCCCGGAAGCCAAGCCATGGAAGGACACTACTCACACTCAGGATATGTCTTCCCACTTCAGCTAACCTCCTCTCTCTCTCGATGACCCCTCACAGGCATGTGCAGAGGCTTTTCTCTTACGTGATTCTAAATTCTGTCAAATCAGCTCTCGCGATTAATCACCACTCCATCTTTTTTTTTTTTCCTTGTGTCTAAAGCATCTGTCTGCAGAAACCATTCTTGCTGGTGATTCCACAAAGATGTGCATTCAGTGATATATGCTTTAGATTGAAAAAGAGGGAAAGGGTGGCATGAGCACTGTGATCAGGCGCGGGCTGGACTTTCAAACCGGGTTTTACTATTTCATCTGTCCAATGCCGTAGAGACCAGCAACAGTCTTACATATTAGCAGCAGGATGAGGTCCAAGCCCTGACATTTCTGTTTCTTTTTTTCCCTACTACAATGCAATATGTATTTCACTAATAAAGCCCAACACCATGGAGATGCAAAACTAGACAATAAGCCAGGATTCTCTTTTTTTATAGTGAACATTTTTTTTTTTTTTTGCTACATACCTTCTGAAGTACTGTGTCCTGGTTACAACTCTGGTAGGTAAATCGTACTAAAGAAGAAAGCTGGTTCAAGCAGCGAAGTCATATAACTTCATAAAACAGAAGTCGTAGGAAAGAGGAGAATTCTAGAAGGCATCTAATTCAGGTGTGTTTAAGAGATGTGAGTCCCTTCAGCCCATCTCTTCTCATGAGATAGGGCAGAAGGCAGGGGACTGCCATCCTCTCTATATGAACCCGGCAAAAAACCCATCACTTTGTCTCCGTGCATCAGGTGTGGCTTTAGGAAGCAGGAAGAATGGCACCCTACCTTGTTCTCATGAATTCCACATTCCAAGGGAAGTGGGAGATAAAAATAAGTAAATAGAAAAGTAGAACATTTTTAAATGGCATGACAGGCTATGAAAGTGTACGCAGATGTGGTACGGTGGAGTGGGCTCTTTAATGCAGCAAAGTATAGGACGTTTAGAATAAACAGCTGAATACACGACAGAACCAAGAACTTCCATGCCTACAAAACTTCCATAAAGACTGGAATAAGTATTATGATGGTCTATGAAGAGCCATGAAATATATGAATCACCACTTAGGTGAAATGTCTACAACAGGAAAGTGTGTGGGGAGAGAAAGCTAAATGGAGAACACAGAGTTGCTCCTTAATGGCTAAACAGCTTCTGACTGGGATTAGGAACAAATGTGTAAATAACAGTGATTGCACAGCATTGTGAATGCAACTAAGGCCATGACATAGTACCGTCAAGAAGAGTTAAAATGAAAATGTCATGTGATCATATTTTACCATAATTAAGTTATTTATGTTATATAAATAATGAATTGTCTTATTTGTCAATTATATGTCAGTAAAGCCATTTTAAAAATTAAAGGTCTGATTCTCTTGGCAAGCTTAGAGAAAACTTTTTCCCCTTGTGGTTATTCAGCTTTTATGATTTTAGGGTAGCTAATAATTAGGAGAATCCTGCACGGAACAGTTGACATTTCCAAAGTAATAAATTCTTTTCTGTGTGGCTTAAACTTAAGTTGTCTTTTGTTCCTTAATTTTATAAACATATCAAAACAGATTACGGTCCTGTAGCTGTGGATTTACTCTACTAAGGATAGATTTGTTTAGCTAACCCATTTTTAAATCCATTCTAGTCATTTAAAAACTGCATTGGAGGTGGGGGTAAAATAATGGATGTAATTAGAATTGACCATCCTGAGTGAGGTAACCCAGATCTGGAAAGACACTCACGGTATGTACTCACTTATAAGCAGATATGAGCTTACAGGATTACAGGATAATCATGATACAATCCACAGGCTCAAAAGAAGCTAAGGAAGAAGAAAGGCCCAAGGGAGGATGCTTGAGTCCCACTCAGAAGGAAAAATAAAACAGACACCAGAAGATCGAGGGAAGCAAATAATGAAAGGACTGTTTTCAGAGAAGAGGTCGCCTGAAGAAAGGGGACAGATCCTGAAGACCTGGCCATACTACAGCAGACCTGAAGCAGAGGTCACTTGTGTGTGTGTAGAGTGACTCATTTCATAACAAATAAAATAAAATAGCTTCTAAGTTATTTGCAGGACCACTAGGCAGAGTTCTGATTTAAACCCAAGTCCTTCACTCACCAGATTATGTTGACCCTTCAAAATCAACAATTCTTCAGTGGGAGATCAAACAGGAAGAGATAGACACACATGCATTTTCTTCATTGTGTATATAATTTAAGTATAGATATGTAAATGTAAATTGTATTTCCTTCTTCTTTTGTAGTTAATCTGTATCTATTAAAACCATTTCCCCCAATAAACTGTCCCCAGGAGCAGCAACTGCAACACTACCAGGAGGATGACTTCATACAGACCGCACATTACACTCTTAGCAAGAGGAAAATTGCTTTGCCTCAGTGTGTGATGAGCTGTGTTTTCCCATCCATCGCAGCAGGAAGACCGGCAACATTTCTACAAAGAGAATCCATTGCCACCCTACTAAAATTAAATCAGTCCACATTTATGCTTTGAGTTGGTGTCATTATCTCAGCTGCTGTGTGGGAGTTTACACTCTTAATCTCTGCACATTGCGAGTGGATCGGGCCTGATCTTAGTAACTACAAGCACATGAGAAATTCACCCTTCCACACTTCATCCTGGTGAGGAAACTCCAAGGGGTCGGTGGGGGGGTCCTCCCAAATACCCAGTAAAGGGAAGGAGTGTCTGCTGACTGAGTGCTCAGTGTGCCAGCTGATGGTACATGTGAGGTCAGCGGCGGTGGCAGAATCTCCTCAAACGCATGACACTGGAACAGAAGCCAGCTGTGGATTTTGTTTCCAGATGTCCCTGAACAGCTAAATCAGGCCAGGGGGGGTGGACAGAGTATTTCCAGGCACACAGCCTAAGCTTTGTGATGACCATCACCAGCTGGGCACATTCCTTAGGTGGACAGATGTCAAATACAGGCAAAGTAAGTGGCGTTTCATTTTTTTTTTTTCTAAGCCAAATTTCAAGGGAGCATGGGACTAATTAGAAACATGTTTCAGCTATCAGCTACATGACACTGTATGCTCATAGTCTGCGGTACCTCCATCTATACAACTACCTGTGTGTGATTTAGATAAAACGTTATTTTTCAAGGACTACAAGTTTTCAGTTATCCTGGACACACTAACAGATTGCCCTAAACACTTTTAGAGGTCCAGCCCTTCTCTCTGTATTGCTTGCTGTGATCAGATTCAGCTGAGAGACAACTGCCTATTTGACATCTATCATTTTCATTTTGTCTTTCTAAAGTCTTTGTGGCCAGAGCAGGTGGGGAGGTGCAGGGCAGGTAAGCTGTTCTTCACTCACTGATACCTACATTTCCCTCTCTGACTCTCTCCCTCCTTCCCTCCCTCCCTCTGTTCTTTCCCTTCCTTCCTTCCTTCCTTCCTTCCTTTTCTTTCTTTCTCTGTGACAACTATTTGTGAGATTATCTGTACTCCTGTGTAAATGAAACAATGCTACCTTCATGGACAGGTAATTGCAACAAGAGATCATATCTTTTAGTCATATATCATGTTCTACCTTTGCCAAGAAGCCTTAAAACACAGAGGGCGTGACTTAAGTCTATTGAGATCATTCTAGCATACTGTCCTCAAGATACACTTCATATTAAAAATCATCTCTAGCAAGGTAAAACTTGAGCTCCCTTAGGAGTTTTAAGGACTAAATCACTCTTGCCTCAGTAAAAATCAATTATTTCATTCAGTCATATCCAGATGCCCATTGTACCTCCACAAAGCCCAAGGCAACAGCTTCTGCTTCCCTTGTTGTAGACTTTGACCTTGACGTCTGGGATGCTGACATTGCTTCAGTGTGCAGAGACTTCCTATGCGGTCTTGAATTAGAACAGGCCTTCCTGCCACAGGTGTCTCTAACTCCCAGAGTACCTTCCATATAAGTTTGCTTAAGGAACGTAAAACGTAAGAGCAGATGAAGGTAAAGTACAAAGAGCCAGAAGTGAATATCTGGTTATTATGTTTATTTCCTTGTGTTTCCTTTTTGATTCATCCTTTGCACATGTATGTGTGTGCTATACATGTATGTATACATGAAAATGGGCATGCATGAGTGCAAGTATGTATGCACATGTAAGTTTAACATTCATGCACGTAAAACCCAGAGGTTGACACCATGTATCTTCCTTGGTCACCCTCCATTTTGATAATTGAGGCACTGGAAATCCCATGTCTCTGCCTCCTAACAGAAGGAATTACAACTGTGCTTCCATGCCCATATGGAAGTTACACATGTGTAATATGTGTGTTGGAAATCTGAACTCTGGACCATATCCTTCCCCTTTGTTTTTGAAGATTATTCTTATGTTTATCAAAGCTTGAGTAAAAATTAATTTGTAAATTTTATTTTGAATATTTTTAATTATGTGTCTGTGTTTATCTGCATGTGGATATAAGAATGTGAGTTCAGGTGGCTGCAGAGGCTAAAAGCATAGAATCCTCTGGAGCTGCAGTTTCAGGTGGTTGTGCGTGGCCAGACTTGGGTGGTGGGAACCACATTTGGATCTTCCAAAAGAGCAACACAATATCTGAACTGAATGTTTTTAATTGCAGGGTCATCTCTCCTACTCTACTGATATAATTCATTTTAAGTCAGTCATTGACAGGTTAAATGTCAGGTTCCAAAAACCTGGCATGGAGAGTAAGTGTATATTTATTAGTGGAATTATCTGTCTGCCTCCTCTTTTTATGTGACTAATTGTCCAAGTTCTGTTTATCATGCTGTAAATTATTTGCCTTTTGATTTTACTCAAGCTGAAAGTTTGTGTGTTTTCCTTTTTTCAAAAGAGAAAAATGATTCTACTTTTATTTTAATGACCCTGTTTATGTAAAAAAATGTTTTTTCAAGTGAGACTAATAATAGACCGTTACTCTTAGGATTGCTTGGAAAGGCCAACTAGTTAATACAGGCTTTAAGACCACCTCCCCTAGGTAGGGAGGCCTGATGGAACTCAAAGAAAGAATAAGCAGGCTACCAAGATGAGACTCGAAAGTCTATGACCATATAGTGGGGAAGGAGGCCCCTGTCAGTCAGTCTTAGACCTAGGGGAGGGGAATAGGGTGAAAGCGGGAGGGAGGGAGGAACAGAGGAATGGAACAAGAGGATAACAACAATTGAGTTGTAATCTGAATAAATTAATAAAATTAAAATAAAACGTATGCAGAATGGAGCTTTTCTTAAAGAATGCTCTCATCACTGGTCAATGGTATTTATTTTTCTGCTTTCTATGTTATCCTCTTCTCAGGCATAGTTTATCTTATGAATCCAAGGAAGATACAAACTGTAAACTGAGGTGTTAAACAACAGTGTTTTGTGAGTATAAAATGGCTATGAGATAAATCATCATAATTAAGCTGTATAAAACCTAGATGCTGTGCTAAGCTTTTTTCTCATCTTAGCTTAGACTGCAGTTTGCTTGCACATCAGTTGAAGAAAGACACACGTCCCCCCACTCCCTTTGCCACCCCCCCACACACAGTTAGAGCTGGGGACTAAAGTGCTGATCCTGCTTCTGACCAGATTATCCTTCAGCGCAGCATCTGCTTGAAGAGTCACATGATTCTCTCTTGGCTCTCTGCTCTAATCACATTTCTGTTCATCAATGTGTAGATGTCCCCTGCTGCCTTTTCCTAACACTGTTGTCAGGAAAGTCTACACATTCTCTTCAAGTACTGTTTGTCTGTGATACTTTGCTCTGGGTGAGAAAAACCAATTTTTCTTCACACAAGATAAAGGAGAGTACTCTGGACCACACTTGCTATACCTCCAGGGAGAACCATGTGAATAGCAGCCCCTGACCCAGAGTTCTGTGGAACAGTGGCCTACAGCTGCAGGATGGGGCATCCCTCAGGTCTAGATGATAATGTTCTGTTCAACCAGGAGCCAGAATAAAACCTGGTTTAGATAAATGTACAGTTGAACATCATGCTTAATGGTCTAAAACATTTTGTAGCTATTCCAAGTATTACAAATGAAATTATACTACACTGATCTAATTGATAGAATGGCCTAATGGATTAGATATTTATTTCTTGGTCTTTTTGCCTGTTTTGTGGTGCATTTAAAATCTGATTTTACCTGTGTCTCTCTAGTTTATATTCAAGCACAAAAGTACATTAAAATATATTAATATTTGTTTTGAAATAACCTCCTGTATTTCATAAAAATAGAATAAAGTTGTAAATCATAATGTAGATCTATTAGTCTAACTTGATACCCTATGAGCATATACAGGGGGAGGAAGTCCCTTTCAGGAACAGTCATAGGGGAGGGGAATAAGGGGAAAATGGGAGGGAGGGAAGAATGGGAGGATACAAGGGATGGGATAAACATTGAGATGTAACAAGAATAAATTAATAAAAAAATTAAAAAAAAAGATTCTTTGTAGTGATTTCAATGAGAATGTCCTCTCATAGGTTCAAATGTCTGAACTTCATCCCCAGTTGGTGGCGCCCTTTGGATAGATTTAAAGGTGTGGCCATGTTAGAGAAAGCCTACTCCTGGGGGCAGGGTTTGAGGTTTCAAACGCCATTTGCCATCTCAAGATGGGAGTCCTTAGCTTCCAGCTCCCAAGGTCATGCCTTCACTGTACCACCACAGACTTTAACTCTGTGCACCTTTAAGCACCAGCATATTCTTTCTTCTATAAGTTGTCTTGGCTGCAGTACTTTAACGTAGCAACAGAAAAGGAACCAATTCAATCTGATGAAGAAAAATAATGTTTTTCATGTTAGATGATAAGTGCAATTCCCTTCATAAGAAAGTGTCTTTGAAAAGAAATAGTATTTGAGATTTTATAAATCAAAAGTTTCTTTTAAAGATCTACAGAAGATTTTCCCACATTACCGCTCTTTTTGTCACGTGTGAAATTTAATAATGCTATGGGGTCACATGTGTACATGCGTTTGTGGATGTGCATGTGTGTATGCACATCACTAACATACATGATCTAAGAAGTAAGTACCACGGATCTACCTTTCACTTGCTCATAAACTACTACAGGAGAAGACAATGTCTTCAGGTCCCTTCCATGCTAATGCTTCACAAAGTCACTTTCCAGCTCCTCAACTTACTGCTATGTTTTGCCAAGGCTCTATCACAAAAAAAATCACTTGGTACATAGATATGAACTAAATTTCAGAGTATTAAGTAAAATCAATTGTTTGTATATCTTGTCCCTCTCACAACCATGTTTGTACAGTCATTGAATGACTGACATCTTTGTAACTGGGCCCATGGGATCTATATGAGTTGGACCACACTGTAAAAATAGAGTCTGCTTTCTGGTGGTCTAGATGTTAAATTCTCCTTTTGAAGAGCACAGTCTGAGTTGGCTTCTTTATCAGTTTCCATTGTTGGCTCCTCCCTTGGCACTGATGGTCCTCCTAGCCATTCTTCGTTACTTCTTGTTCAAACATGATAGTTTTCAGATAGACACCCAACAGTCCAGGCACCTTTCCATGGCCAACACTCTCCCAACGTTTGCTTACCTCTCTTATAACTCTTAGTTTCCCGCAGTAACTAGTTACTTTCTTCCTATTAGGATAAGCAGGCTACCAAGATGAGACTTGATAGATAGCCTATGACCATATAGTGGGGGAGGAGGTCTCCCTCGTTCATAGACCTAGGGAAGGGGAATAGAGTGAAAGTGTGAGGGAGGGAGGAACGGGTAGATACAAGTGAGAG